>NC_142437.1:7390000-8015000 GCF_059453495.1 Arachis ipaensis | reverse complement strand
TGAGTAAGGGTCGATCCCACGGAGATTTTCGGCTTGAAGCAAGCTATGGTCACCTTGTAAATCTCAGTCAGGCGGATATCAAATGGTTATGGAGTTTTCGAATAATAATAATAAATAAACAGAAAGTAAAGATAGAAATACTTATGTAATTCATTGGTGAGAATTTCAGATAAGCGTATAGAGATGCTTTCGTTCCTCTGAATCTCTGCTTTTCCTGCCGTCTTCATCCGATCAATCCTACTCCCTTCCATGGCTAGCTTTATGTAAGGGCATCACCGTTGTCAATGGCTACATCCCATCCTCTCTGTGAAAATGGTCCAAATGCTCTGTCATGGCATGGCTAATCATCTGGAGGTTCTCGATCATACTGGAATAGGATTTACTATCCTTTTGCGTCTGTCACTACGCCCAGCACTCGCGAGTTTGAAGCTCGTCACAGTCATTCAATCCTTGAATCCTACTCGGAATACCACAGACAAGGTTTAGATTTTCCGGACTCTCATGAATGCCGCCATCAATCTAACTTATACCACGAAGATTCTGATTAAGAGATCCAAGAGACATCCATTCAATCGAAGGTAGAACAGAAGTGGTTGTCAGGCACGCGTTCATAGGGAATGATGATGATTGTCACGTTCATCACATTCATGTTGAAGTGCGAATGAATATCTTAGAAGCGGAATAAGTTGAAGTGAATAGAAAAACAGTAGTACTTTGCATTAATTCATGAGGAACAGCAGAGCTCCACACCTTAATCTATGGAGTGTAGAAACTCTACTGTTGAAAATACATAAGTGATGAAGGTTCAGGCATGGCCGAATGGCCAGCCCCCAAACGTGATCAATATGATCCAAAGATGAACTAAAAAATCATAAGATGGTCAAAAAGACGACTAATACAATAGTAAAAAGTCCTATTTATACTAAACTAGCTACTATGGTTTACAGAAGTAAGTAATTGATGCATAAATCCACTTCCGGGGCCCACTTGGTGTGTGCTTGGGCTGAGCTTGAAGTTTACACGTGGAGAGGTCATTCTTGGAGTTGAACGCCAGTTTGTAACGTGTTTCTGGCGTTCAACTCTGGCTTGTGACGTGTTTCTGGCGTTTAACTCCAGACTGCAGCGCAGAACTGGCGTTCAATGCCCTTTTGTGTCATCTAAACTCGGTCAAAGTATGGACTATTATATATTGCTGGAAAGCTCTATATGTCTACTTTCCAACGCAATTGGAAGCACGCTATTTTGAGTTATGTAGCTCCAGAAAATCCACTTTGAGTGCAGGGAGGTCAGAATCCAACAGCATCAGCAGTCCTTCTTCAACCTCTGAATCTGATTTTTGCTCAAGTCCCTCAATTTCAGCCAGAAAATACCTGAAATCACAGAAAAACACACAAACTCATAGTAAAGTCCAGAAATATGAATTTAACATAAAAACTAATAAAAACATCCCTAAAAGTAACTAGATCCTACTAAAAACATACTAAAAACAATGCCAAAAAGCGTATAAATTATCCGCTCATCACCCATCACAACAAGACGTCTCACGGCCCACAAATTCAGCCCAACAGAATACACAAATTCAATTATAATTTTAGTTTTTATCTTATCTTATCTTTATCTTATCTTTATCTTTATCTTATCTTTATTTGCTTTTATCTTTCATAGGCCAATGCTCTATATATACTTAGTTTTTCCTTCATAGTTTACAATTTTCCTATCAATCAACAATCAATAAAATTTCTTCATCTTTTCTTTTCTTTCATTATTCTTTCACAATTATATTATCTTTGCGTATTCTTTATGTACTCTTTCCGTTTTATTATGGTATCAGAGCGCTCTTCTTGAGCTCTGCTGATATCCATGGGTAAATCAACCAATTCAGATTTTAAAACACCTTCAACCTCTCCTCCCACTATAAATAATCAACCTCCGTACTCTGTCCTAGATCAAGGAGAAAGAGTACACTAGCAACTTCATCCGGAGGCTCTTTTGGACCTTTCGTCAGCCCAGCACTTTTCTTTCATGGCACTTCCTTCCAATAAAGAAGCTCGTCCTTCAAACCAACTTGAGCTTTTGTCAATTCCAACTACTCATTATTTTTGTTCTTTCAATACTTTTTCTACTGTTAACAATTTTTCAAATTGAGATTCATTCTTGAATACTTGGATCATTGATTCTGGTGCCACATATCACATTGCATCAAATTTATCTTGGTTTATTTCTTACACACAAATTTCTCCTATTATTGTTCATTTACCAAATGGTTCTCAAACTACTGTTTCTTATAAAGGCATCGTTCAATTTTCACCATCCTTGGTTCTTCATGATATTCTTTATTTACCTCATTTCAACCTTAATATTATCTCTGTCTCAAAAATTACTTCAGCACTCATATGTGAACTCACTTTTTCATCTTCTTCTTGCACTCTACAGAGCAACAATTTGGGGACGATTGATTTGGTCAGAATGAGAGAGGGATTATATGTCTTTGACCCAATTTCGGTAAAAATCCATCCACTACACACTCCATAAATTCCATCCAATCTCCATCCATTACACCTTCAAATATATGGCATTTTTGTTTAGGATACCTTTCTGGACAAAGACTTAATCATTTACATAAACAATTTCCTTTTATCTATATGCATCATGACGAGGCTTGTGACATTTGTCATCTTTCTAAGCAAAAGAAACTTCCATTTTCTCAAGGTTTTAACAAAGCCAATGCAAGTTTTGATTTATTACATTTTGATATTTGGGGTCCATTTTGACAAAATTCTATTCATAATCATAAATATTTTTTTACTATTGTTGATGATTTTAGCCGCTTTACATGGGTTATTTTATTAAAATCAAAAAGAGAAGTTAAAAATCATATAAAAATTTTTATTACTTTAGTTGAAACACAATTCAACTCCAAAGTCAAAACTATTCGTTCCGATATAGACCAGAATTTATTTTACATTATTTTTATGCTTCAAAGGGCATTATTCATCAACGTAGTTGTGTTGAAATTCCTCAACAAAATGAAAGGGTAGAACGCAGGCATCAACATATTTTGAATATAGCTCGTGCTCTTATGTTTCAATCTAATTTACCATCATCTTTTTGGTCTTATGCTGTTAGACATGCTGTTTATTTACTTAACAGAATTCTATCATCCGCAATTAATTTTAAAACACCATTTGAGATTTTATTCAATCATCCACCAAATTATCATGACCTTAAAGTTTTTGGATGCTTATGTTTTGTTTCTACACTAATGGCAAACAGATCAAAATTTGATCCAAGAGCCAAAAATGCTGTATTTATTGGCTTTCAACATGGTTTTAAAGGATATATTGTTTATGTTTTAGAAGATAAAAGAATTGAGATTTCTAGAAACATGATTTTTTATGAAATGATCTTGCCCTTAGTCACCAAAAATGTCCAATTTCATACACTCAGCCCAACATTGCGAAACACACCTTCTCAAAAATAAGATTCAGTTAGTCTTCCAGTTGAACCCTCACCTATACCCATTGACCCAACTCCATCTAATTCTTTATTTTCTCCAACAACCTCTCTTTCTTCCTCACTATCGTTTCCTAACCAAGTTGAACCCATGACCACCGAATCACTTTCAACACACACACCCATCTCTCCTTCCGCACTAGACACCAGTCCACCATCACCTTCTCATCCCCCGTCACCTTTTTCACCACCTGAGCAACTCCATTCTCGTTATTCCGACCAGCCTCACCGACCTCCAGCATATCTCTCTGATTACTTGTGTAATTCCTCTCTCATCTCTACAAATCAATCTCCCTCAAAGTGCAAGTATCTTTTATTTTCAGTCATGTCTTTTTCTTCTCTTTCATCTTCACATAAAAAGTTTCTTTTATCTCTATATTCTGACATTGAGCCAAAGTCTTTTAAGGACGCCAATCAACACTCTAATTGGCGTAGTGCTATGAAAGATGAGTTGGATGCTCTTGAGCTGAACAAAACTTGGCGTCTTATTGATTGCCCTGCAGGGGTTAAGCCAGTTGGCTGTAAATGGGTTTATCACATCAAACGTAAGCTTGATGGTTCAGTTGATCGATATAAAGCACGCCTTATGGCTAAAGAGTTCACTCAAACTGAAGGTGTTGATTTCTTGAAAACTTTCTCCCCTGTTGTCAAGTCCGCCACCATCAGATTAGTTTTGCCATTGGCCTCTATGAAACATTGGCCCATACATCAGTTGGATGTCAATAATGCTTTCTTACATGGGATCTTTCTGAGGACGTTTATATGACTCTGCCACCCGAATTTAAATCTCCTCAATCGAATCAATGCTGTAAGCTACTAAAGTCACTGTATGGTTTACGACAATCTGGTCGTATGTAGTATGACAACCTTTCTCATCTTTTGCTATCTCATGGATATCAGCAAACCTCATCTGATTATAGTCTATTTGTTAAATTCATTGGTGATCAAATTTCTATCCTTTTAGTCTATGTTAACGACATTGTTCTCACTAGTAATTCCATTTATGAACTTGCCGCCATTAAGTCTATTTTGCACCAATACTTCCAAATTAAAGACTTGGGCCCATTAAAATATTTTTTGGGTCTTGAGGTTGCTTAATCAATAAAGGAAATTTGTTTATCTCAGAGAAAATATTGTCTTGATCTTTTGGAGGATTCTGGTTTATTAGGTGCTAAACCTGCCTCTGTTTCAATGGATAGTACCACAAGACTATATCAAGACAAAAGTCCCCTACTATCTGGCCCTTTTGTATATCGCTGTTTGGTTGGCCGTCTTATCTATCTCACTACTACTCGACCGGACATCATGTATACCACTCAACAATTAAGTCAATTCATGGCATCTCCTACCGAATCTCATCTTCAAGCTGCCAAGCATGTGTTATGATATCTGAAAACTAGTCCTGGCAAAGGACTTTTCTTTCCAAGGGAATCAGAAATTCAACTTCTCGGCTTCAGTGACTCTGATTGGGCCGGATGTCCTGACACTCGGCGATCTTTAACAGGTTATTGTTTCTTCTTAGGCAGTTTTTTAGTCTCTTGGAAGACCAAGAAACAAACCACTGTTACCCGCTCATCCACGGAAGCAGAATATCGTGCACTTATCAATACAACTTGTGAACTTCAATGGATATTAAATGTGTTACAATTTTTACGCATCTCTCCTATCCGCCCACCAGTTTTATATTGTGATAATCAGAGCGTTCTTCATATTGCTGCTAACCCGGTTTTTCATGAACGGACCAAATATTTAGAGGTTGATTATCACTTGGTTCGACAAAAAGCTCAAGTTGGAGTGATGAAACTTCTCCCAATTCCCTCTTCTGGGCAACTAGCTGACATCTTCACCAAGCCTTTGTCTTCTCAACCCTTCCATCTTAATCTTAATAAGTTTAGTGTTCTTGACATCTTTCATCCTCCAACTTGCGCGGGCGTATTAAACCACTCTTCCACCTTAGCCCATGACAACAATAAAGACGTCTCACGGCCCACAAATTCAGCCCAACAGAATACACAAATTCAATTATAATTTTAGTTTGAGTAAAGTATCGTTTTTGTCCCCAACGTTTGGGGTAAGTCCCAAAGTTGTCCCTAACGTTTCAATCGTCCTATTTAAGTCCCTAACGTTTTAAAATTGATTCAATGTTGTCCTGCCGTTAGGGATCTGTTAACAGAATTGACGGCAGGACAAAATTGAGACGATTTTAAAACGTTAGGGACTTAAATAGGACGAAAACGTTGGGGACAAAAACGATACATAGAAATAAATTTTAATTTTATCCTTCAATAATATCAATTTTTTACTATACACAGTATTCAATTATTTTTTAATCACATCTAAGTAAATTACACTTAATTATATTACTTTCATTCTAAATAATTTTTTTTTAATTTTACTCTTAAAGATTTTTAGTTATCATAAAATATTTGTAGAATGATTAGTATATAAACTTGTAGAAAAGAAAAAATAATATATATATAATAAAATATAAATTATATCTTTTATCTCTAATGTATCAAAATTATTTAAAATTATAAAAAAAGAATTTTATTTAAAATAAAAATAATGTGATTAAGTGTAATTTACTTAAATGTAATTAAAAAATAATTGAATACTATGTACAATAAAAAATTGATATTATTGAAAGACAAAATTGAATTAAAAATTATTTTTATGTATCATTTTTGTCCCCAACGTTTTCGTCCTATTTAAGTCCCTAACGTTTCAAAATTGTTTCAATTTTGTCCCGCCGTCAATTCTGTTAACGGATCTCTAACGGTAGGACAACATTGAGTCAATTTTGAAACGTTAGGGACTTAAATAGGACGATTGAAACGTTAGGGACAACTTTGAGACTTACCCCAAACGTTGGGGACAAAAATAATACTTTACTCTTTTAGTTTTTATCTTATCTTATCTTATCTTTATCTTTATCTTATCTTTATTTGCTTTTATCTTTCATAGGCCAATGCTCTATATATACTTAGTTTTACCTTCATAGTTTATAATTTTTCAATCAATCAACAATCAATAAAATTTCTTCATCTTTTCTTTTCTTTCATTATTCTTTCACAATTTTATTATCTTTGCGTATTCTTTGTGAATATAATAATGAGGGAGAATTTTTTGGGATTTGATTCACATTAAATTTAAAATTAACTTAGTGTAATTAAATGAGAAAATATAATTATAGAAAAAATTAATTGTGTCAATTAAGTTAAGAGAATAATTCACACTCTCTTATAAGTTATAAGCGAGAGTATTATTAATCATATACTTTTGTTTATTATTTATAATGTTTTGGCACCGTAGGATCGCTATATAGCATTATTTTAAAAAAAAACAATTTGAATATAAAATTGCACGCTTTACTTATTCCATTAATTTCTATAATTTCACCAAATTTATAATTAAGATTTTATATATTTTTTTCAATTAAATTTTTATATTACTTTTAATTTTGTAATTAAATCATTTCATTTTCATGTCAAAAACATTAAAATTAACATTTTCGATACAATCACAAATTCACAATCATCCATTCAATTCTATATCTTCCTCCATAATTCTTACTTCTTCTAATTCTAGTGCTAACAGATATCTTATACATAAAGATAGTAATAATGACTCATGTATCATTCTCTATTAAATACATGATGGATAATATGTGAGACATCAGCACAATGTTTCACACATTATGTAAGATATTCATTCCATATACTAGTACTACACTGTCAAGAGATTTTAATGTGAAAATTGAAGGAACTAGCACTACAGCAGAATCATTGCTTGATTAAGACCATTATTCTTCTTTCTCCATCAGCCTACCCTATCAAACAATTAGTTCCAATACGCCTTTAATATATAGTATAAGAAAATTACAGGAGTTTAAGTAGAAAGCATATTATAATTAACAGGTAAACTTATTAACACTTTTCCAAACAAGTCCCAAACAAGATTCAACAATATCATACAAAACATCATATTCTCTAATTGGTTAAAACATCAAATGCTGTGATCACTGATCAGCTACCAACCTAGCTAGCTCAATCTGAAACATGAAACATTGCTATTTCCTCATCATAACCAGATATATAATATAAGCTATGCATATTGGGGACTTAAAATTACCTTAACCAAATAAAAACAAGGTTCTTACAAAAAATCTTCCAAGGATGATGAACTGAATATAGAAATTCTCCTCCTCTTTCTAGACTCTAAGATGTCCTGTGAAACAGAAAATCTATCAAGAACAGACCTAAGAGCTTGGTGAACCGATCCGGCCAGGAACTGCCTATACTCAGCATCTTCAAAGCTCTGTTCTTCACAGCTGATTATCACAAATACATTCTTCATCCTGCCTCCTAACGTCGCGATCTCTGCGCTTATTATCATAAGATGAAGTGCATCAAGTGCTTGTCTTATATCAGATAACAAGCCGGGTTTGTATTCGCAGCATAGAGATGCTCTTATTGAATAAGGGAAGCCATTCAATCCACCTTCTTGTTCTTCAACTCTTAATTCATCATTGTCCTTTGGTATCATTAGGCCTTGACATGCTTGTGCTGCTTTCGTTTTCAGCTCCTTCAGATGTCTAATAACCTCAGCCAGTAATGATGCTTTGTCCATCTGAGTTTCAAAAGAAATTTTCAGATTTTTCATGCTAAGAAAATTGGATCATAGTACTTGGTATGACCAAGTAAGTTTTAAGCAATAAAAGTTGTATGCTAAGTTACAGCTATAACTTTTGCTTGATTAGACATGAAAATAAGATTGATAATCAAAGTATATGAACAACTTGAATGCACTAAAAATGAACATCAAGATTAATCTTCAAGATTAGTGTTCCATTGTTTAAAATGAACATCAATTAAGCCCTTCAATATATATATATATATATATATTGGCATCGATTTGATTCTTAATTGATGGATATTTCATACTATGAAGGATCAAATTATTGTTAAAAATACCTTGAAAGGACTACTAATTTCATATTCTGGATATCTTTGAAAACTTTACTCATTTATCCACCAAATACAAATTGAGATATTGAAAATGAAAATAAGAATACAAATTTAATGCAGAACCTACCCTTTTTTTTAATGCAGTGACTGCCAAATTGCAAATGAATGAACAGTGATCATAGCTATGCTCTCATTAAAAAAGGGGAAAATATTAAACAGTAAATCATTCAGAACTTCAGCAGCCTTTAAGCTATTATTGTGCTTTCAACAAAATGATTTGATGAAAGTCAACAATCACAGCTCACAACTAAACCATTTGGAGACAATAAAAATCATCTCATCAATGCTTTTTTTAGTGTCCAACAATAATTGAACACAAACCAGAACCAATGATAAAACTGTGTATATAACAACCAAAGATAAAACAAAATAAACTGATTAGCTGAACTAGCATTGACTATTTGCAATTAACCATTAAAAAGCAATCATCATCATCATCATCAAAATGATGATATTATTGTAAAAATAAAGGGATTACATTGAAGAAACAGAAACCTTGTTAGCAGCAGGGATGACAGTTCTGAGTGTATCAAGGTGAGCATTGATTCTAGCTCTTCTCCTCCTCTCAGCTTCACTGTGGTTCTTCAAAGCTTCAATGGTTCTCTCAGGGAACACACCCTTGCGCTCTAATTTCACAGGTGCCTCAACCAACTCACCCTTCACCCTATCCAAAACCAGTGAAGAAGATGAAGCATACCCACCTCCAACACCACTACTCCTCTCTGATGAAGCAGCAAAACCTTCCATTTCCATATCCCAAAACCAAACCAAACAAAAGGGTATCTCAAACTCAAAAGTCAGAAGGAAACAAACAAAGAAAAACACAATTAATGTCTATGTATATGAGGTTTTTGGTGAGTTAAACAGCACACAAAAGACAATACCAATCTTGGAATAATAATAAGGTGAAGTTGTTGAAGAAGAAGAAGCAGCAGCAGCAGCTTTATGTTTGGTAGTGGTGTTGTGTTGTTGTGTAATTTCCATAAGGACAAAGAAAAACAAGAAGAAAGAAGAAAACAAAGAGGGAAAGAGCAGTGTTTGTGTTTAGAGACAAAAGTAAAAAGGCTTATGTTTTGTCATGTATGTATGTATGTATGTTGATTGTTGAAGTGTGAAGTGAGTGAGTGAGTGAGTGTGTCAGATTATTCAGATGTATGATTGTGGTGATGATGGATTGAATGATGGATCTGCTGCTATGCTGAGACTAAGAGATCTTCAGAGAGAAAGAGAGAAAAGAGAAAGAGAAAGCAGTGTTAGTGTGTGATTTGTGAAGTACTATTTATGGATTTGCCACATTTGCTGCTGTGGGACTACTCCTACTCTCACTTTTAAAGCACCAAATTCTTGCCTTTTTTTTGTATGTTGATGCTCAAATTGGTATTTAAAAGATTACACATGATTTAATTTAGTTTTTGAAAATTTTAATTTTCTATTTAATCACAAAAGGTGGACTCATATGACTCGCATTAATAATCAAAGAGATTTTTAAAGAAGTCCTAAAGGTAGCGTTTGTTTTGAGGTATTGAGATAGAGATTGGGAGACTGAGATTCGGTATCATGTTTGTTGGTTCAGAGATTGATACTAAAATTTTTGTTTCTGTTATCAAAATTTCAGTATTTCAGTACCTCTAAAAAGTGGGAATACAGAGGACTAAAATTTTTAGAGATAGAGATTGAAACTTTAATAACATTTTATACCTAAAATACTTTCATTTCAATTAATTGATTCCAATTTTACTCTTTATACAAATTAAATTAGAATTTTATTCTTGTTTCAATTTCTATCTCTATCTCTCACTTTGCACCAAACAAAATATTGAGATTTATTTCAATCTCAGTCTCTTAGTCTCAGTCTCTCAGTCTCAATCTTTTCGTCTCTATCTCTCCACCAAACGCTACCTAAAAGAACAGAAAATATTAGGTATATATAATTAAAAGGCTGATTAACACCTTGTCTTATTCTCTTTGAGATTTCTTCCTACAAATTCACATATAAATAATATTCTATGTATTTAAATTCATTTCTTCAAAAATGCTAAATAATATCCTATCATCGTGCATTATCTCAAAAGCCAAAAAGATAGAGTAAAAAACAAATGGGAAAAAAGGCTCAAAATATTCACAAAATTTGGTGGTATGTCCAACAATTGCATAGTAATGTCCAACTTAGTGGTCCATCCATGTATGTTGATATTTAATTTTAATTTTATGTTTCAAAAACTTTACCCTCCATATTTGTAAATTAGCCACATGGTCAATGTATGCGACAGAAACTCAAATCTAGTTTCACATTCATCCAACATCTAAGCCAAAGAAACTTAAGAAAAGTGCCAAAAGTCTTCAAATTTAAACCTCTTGAGTTCTGAGTGCTTAAGATTCACAGTTGGATAATTTTGTCTGAATTAATATACACCCAAATTAACCTTTTTGAAACTGAACAATATTTGTCCACACACACACATTTATAGTGGCACATAACAAAAAATACCCTCAAGAGTGGTAAGATTCATAAAAATACATATTATGAATGAAGACAAATCCTTAATTTAGCACATTTTGAAGGGAATCCTAAGCATGATTGAGCCATTAGCTTTCAATTGCTCAAAGTCTTTAATTAATGCATATAATAAGGGGGTGTTGATTTATTCAATTAAATTATGAAAAAAGTTTAATAAAAAAATATATACTAATCAGATAAAAACATTTAAAATATAAATAATTGAATAAAATAATTATATTGATATAACAAGACCAAATTAGATGTTTGTATAGTATTTTTTATTTCAAAAAAAAATAAAATTAAATCCAAATAAAGATGGTGATTGGGACATTCCAATATAGAAAGTGGATTAGCAGTAATTGGGATTACTTGTAATCTCAAAATTGGTTAAATTAATTACCGCAAATTGCGTTTTGTGGCTCTTCCAAATCTGCAAACGCACACTAGTCTTGAATTTTCTTTTGGAATCATGCACAGTGATTCGTGGGGGAATGTGTTGTGGTCATTTAAATAATTAATTAATTAATTAATTGAGTAATAGAAAGCTTTAAGTCAGGCAAAGCCAATTTTAGATGGGTACCCCTTTAGGCTTAAGAGCCAGCTAATCACTTTTTTATTAAAAGAAATTAAACTAATTAATGCCCTTAGGCCTTAACCAAATCACTTTCATTTGACAATTAGAATTGTGATCCGTTTCCACGTCATTGATGCTGACACAAAAATTAAACACATAGCTTTATTTGAACAAAGCCACTTAGATTCACACAACTTTTTTTTTTTTTTTTAATTAAATGACCATGAAGGTTCCTATGTGACTCATACTATTTTATAATCCTATTTATGGTGGTCCTCAACTTTCCACTAGGGCAAAACCATGAACTTAATGTTATTTGGTATCGATATACAAATTCTGTTATTAAGAATTTGATTAGTCTAGCTCAATTCAAAAATTATAATTTCATTTGTTAATATGATTTTTTTTTCTGCTCACTTTCGAATCTTTGGTCCCAGATTCTTAACTTGAAATCACTAATGTTACGTTCTTCAGGGTTTGTTATCTGTGCAAATTAATACTTGCTTAATTTGTTTGAATCACATCATGGTTAATGACATGTCATAAACGAAATTATGATCTTGAAAGATGTTTAATTAACTCAACTAATTCAGTATATACTAAGCAATCACTATCACCAATTCAATTAACTAAAACTTTGTAAGTAAAAATAATAACGGTTTTGAATAATGATTTCAATTCTATTAGGTAACTAACAGAGATTTAACTAACAATGAATTAATAAATATTTTTAAATTATATTTTATACTAATTAATTATTATTAATTAGTAATTATTTCAATCTTATTTTTTTAAAAATATAAAATTAATAATTATTAATTATAATTATTTAAAATTAATTTGTTAGGAGTTGTTTACCTATAATTTTTTTTAATAATTTTACTTGTGGATAATTGTATAGGTTATTGGCTTATTGGGACATGGAATAATTGTATTGGTTATTGGCTTAATCCTACCCAAAACAGACATTATCATAAGTTAAGCTACCAATCATTAGAAGGAAGGTATTTCACGTTTTTGAACGTAGTTGGATAACTAAAATAAAAAATATTAAAAAACACAGTGTTCATCATTTTTTTCTATTTTATTTATGTGAAGTTGATCATCATCTTCATACACGCCACTTTTGTACATCGATCGTCTTACGGAATCACCGTAATATTTGATTTATAGTCTACTAAATTATTAATGGGTACAAATATTAATTCACGGTTTCGTTTATTAAACATATAAAATTATAATATAATTAGTTAATAAAATAATAAGTAGTTTACGATTTAATCAAAAGATTATATTCAAATTCTATAAATAATAAAGAATATTTTTATTGATATACATGATAAAAGATATTTAACCAAAAAAATTATATAATAAATCCTTCCCTATAATTTCCATTATAAAATAGATAGATATATGGTAAACCAATTCAAACCTTACGTGTACGTCAGGTTTCTACGTAGAAATTGATCGGCAAAAGAAAGGTTATGTTAGAAAAGTATTGTTATCGGCTCTAAAATATAAGTTTGTGGTGCTAATCACCCCTCTAATCAACGTCTCCTATACGTAATATAATAATTAAGTACATCCCAACTCCAACTTATTTATTTACTAAAAAATGGATGGGCAAAAATTTTATCATCAAGCAAACTCAGAAATTCAAAAATGTTCCATTTTTTTTTTTGGATACCTTAGAGATTTCAAACTTTGAGAAATTCTTTTAGACGGTAGTGATATTGTCTAATGTCTACTCCGAAAAGGGAAAAGTCACACCATTTTTTCCCCTTAAAAATGGAACTAATTATTTTTTTGACCTAAGAAGTATTGGGAAATTTTGGTAAGTCACATTTTATAATGATTTGTCCGTTTGGTCAATATATTTTTGCATGCATAAAGCGAAACTATTCGACTAATCCAATTGAATAAGAAAAAAGTTAGTTAAAAGATTTAAAATTTAAAAACATTTATCATTTTTTTTCTAGTTTTTGACAGTATTTTCTAGTCTAACCGATTAAGGATTAATCCGTCATGGATCTGAATTCTATTTAAGAGTTTATCGCGTAGGTCAAATGGTCTGCTGCATGCACAAGATAAGATTCGAACCCTTAACACTTGTTTAAGCATTTCATTTGACCAACTTAGGATTTGTTTGGGTGAGTTTTTAAGAAAATATCTTTTTCCGAGTTATCTTTTTTTAAAAGATCTTATAAAAGAAGTAAAAGTAATTTTATGTTTGGGTATCTCATGCAAAAAGATCTTTTTATTTATCAATTATGTTATAAAAGTAATTTTTTGTTTATTTATTATATGAAAAACATCTTTTTTTAAGAAAAAAGATCTTTTAAAAAAATATAAATTACAGCTTCTCAAAAACGATGTTTATTTTTTATTTTTTTAGTACTTTTACTTTTATAATTTTCGTAATTCTGCTGTTGCTGTGATGTTAGTTTTGTTCATATGTTGTTCGTACTGTTCATGCTGCTATTATGAATGTTATTTCTTGTTCATATCCAATTGCAGTTTGTTTTAATTCATATGAACTGTCCTGCTTACTGTTTATTTTTTTTTTTTTTTTTAAAAGATCTTATAAAAGAAGTAAAAGTAATTTTATGTTTGGGTATCTCATGCAAAAAGATCTTTTTATCTATCAATTATGTTTGGATATAACAATATAAAAGTACTTTTTTGTTTATTTATTATATGAAAAATATCTTTTTTTAAGAAAAAAGATCTTTTAAAAAAAATGTAAATTACAGCTTCTCAAAAAATGATGTTTATTTTTTATTTTTTTAGTACTTTTACTTTTACTATTAGATATTTTCTAAACATGCTAACAAATAAACCAAACAAACACTTTTTAACATCTATCATTTTTAACAGACCTGTGTGACAGAAGCAAAGCCCGTTGATCCAAATACTTTATATGAGGCCCAACATATTTCCTCATTTTTGGCATTCGGCCCAATAGAGGTAGCCATTTATGTGTGTTTTCAACATTGCACAGCCAGTTTCTTATCAATTCTTACCTTGCCCACGAGCTTCACTGTATAGGCCCAAGCAATGTAGCATTGGATGTGGAGAGAGACAGAGAGATATTCATTTCCCAGACCCATAAAAGGGAGGCATTTGATACGCATAACTTGGGTTGGTCGAGTGGTTAGCTCACTCGTCCGCTTAAGCAAGTGTCGGGGGTTCGAATCCCGTCTTATACATGCAGCAACTCATTGGCCAGCGGCAGACCCTTAAATGGAGCTTAGATCCGCGACGGATTAGTCCTTGACCTGTCGGGTTGGGGGATATCATGGGAAACCAAAAAAAAAAAATGTCCCCAAAAAATTATTAAAAAAATAAAAGGCGAAGAAAAATAAGACTTTACCTCTCATTATAGATTAGGTGAATTGGGGTGCACCTCTGAGAACAAAAGAAAGATTACACTTTTTTATTCATGACACTTTCGGCTTTGCCTATTATTTCAGATTGTGTAATCTTGTGAGTACAAAACATGGCACAATTTTATTCACAACTGAGTCTACTTTTTTTATTTTTTAGTTTTTTACTAAATTGATAACATAGAATAATAGAATACATCAGGTACAAAAAGTCCTGAATAAAAACAAAAGAGACAGCAGAATTTTTAGCCAACTTGTAACATTATTTCGGGGCAGAATATTTTATTTGATAACTGCTGAGTGAGTGAATTATTTAATAATCCATAATCAAATTTTTTATGAATAATTAATAATTAATAATCATAACAATAATGCAGATACTAAAAATTACAATAAGTTGTATTATATACTAGTATATGTATCTCTGCAATGAACGGAAATATTGATTTTTTTATTTATATCTAAGATTTATTTAATAAAAAATATTATTCGATATATTTAAGTTTATATTTTTCTTTATTTATGCAAATACTAAATAAAAGTATAAAATAAAAATTTTCACAAAATAATTAGTTTAATTAAAGAAAAAAAAAACATGCAATAAACTAATGTCTTAAGTTTTATGAAAAAAAGTAGATACATGTTTTTTTTCGTAAATATCAAAAGCTTTGGTTTATATCTATAACATTAATTATTGTATATTTATAGACTATATATTTAATCTTGTATCAAATAAAATTTAAATATTATTTATATTAAATTTTTTATCCAACTACAACAAAAAAAATACAATTAACAATAAAGAGATATCAATTAATTAAACACAATATATATATATATATATATATATATATATATATATATATATATATATATATATATATATATATATTGTATTATTATACATTCTTCTTCATTAATATTAAAAAAATCTTTCACTTTGTACAAAAAGTTATGATTAAATTACGGTAATCTTCATAAATCATTATTAAACGTATAAACTTGTATGCTAATTAATTGTGTCTAATAAAAAATTAGACTAATTAATTGTCATTTTAAAAATGTATAATAAAATAAATAATTTTAATTATGTATGATTTGTGAAAACTTTAATTAATATATGTTATTTTTTAAATAATAAAGCATACAAGCAAATAATAATATAATAATAATAATAATTATTATGGAGAACATCATGATTACGTAAAGTATTATCAATTATAATTATGAATTTATTTAGGGTAAAAAACTCAAATGAGCCAAGGGGAGCTCATTTTTATCCAAATCTGCCAAATCAAATTTTGATACATCAATCCACCAGAACACATTTTTATATAATTCGAATCAAAACTCAAAAGGATTCGAATTAAGTTTGCACATAATTCGAATTGATTCAATTCGAATTACTCCCAAGGACTCTTCCCACGTAGTTCGAATCAATTAGATTCGAATTAGGCATGCAAGGTTCGAATTATATCAATTCGAATTACATAGACCACGTGGCTTAGGGCAGTTCGAATCGAGTTGATTCGAATTACACTCATCTTGCAACTCAAAGTAATTCGAAATGTATCAATTCGAATTACACACATTTCGTCCCAATAGGTAATTCGAACCTTATTGATTCGAATTACAAGTGAATTCCCTATAAAAGGAGTTCGAACCTAGTTCATTCGAATCAGTTTTCCAAACTGAGACCCCACAAAATTTCAGAGAAAGCGACCCAAAACCT
Organism: Arachis ipaensis; assembly: GCF_059453495.1. Classification (NCBI taxonomy): domain Eukaryota; kingdom Viridiplantae; phylum Streptophyta; class Magnoliopsida; order Fabales; family Fabaceae; genus Arachis; species Arachis ipaensis. The sequence goes on along the minus strand of NC_142437.1, from coordinate 7,998,268 downwards.
GCTCGAGAAAGTCTGCAGCGGCATACTTAGGCGATGGGGGATGATCCGGGAAGGTTGTAACGACTGGATGGAGTCGCTCATATAGTCGGGATGATCAACAACGAGGTTAGCGGTTTACTATGGTGGTTTATTATATTTGTATATGTTAGTGGTATTGTAAATCGGTATTTAAAGTGGTTTATGATAGTGGTTTTAAAGGCGGTTTTATTTGTGGTTTATGTCAGTGGTTTTGGTTTGTTGTTGTCCATGCGGTTTATGTAAGTGGATTTGGCCGTGGTTTTTGTAAGTGGATTTGGCCGTGGTTTTCGTAAGTGGATTTGCCCGTGGTTTAATGAGTGGTTTAATGAGTGGTTTTGCCCGTAATTTTATTAAGTGGATTTGCATGTGGTTCTTTTTCTAATATTGTGGATCCGGTTTGAGTGTGCGGTTTTGATTGCGGTTTTGCTAGCGGTTCAGTAGAATTTACATCATCCTGTTGAATTTAGATGCGGTCTATGTTAGCAAGTTTTATTTGCAATACTCGTTGTGGACTGAATTATCTCCCGTTGCATTTATTTTGGTTACTTGGTTACGTCGTGAATTTTATCAGTTAGTGGTATTGTCAGTCGTTCTAATTATGCGGTTCATTTAATGTGCAGCCCCGGCGTTGCATATCGAGCATGCGGCGGCAGCAGGGTATGCGACTTGATGAGAGGTACGTTCCGTACTTGCAGATGGCCGGACTATACCATCTTGCGAGACTGAACGACAGATGGTTTAGACTAGACGAGTCCCTTGTGAGTGCCTTCGTGGAGCGGTGGCATCCGGAGACGCACACGTTCTACATGCCGTTCGGAGAGTGCACCATCACACTTCAGGACGTCGCGTATCAGTTGGGCTTGCCGGTAGATGGACGTTACGTCAGTGGTTGCCTGACAGACTTCCACGTATACATAGAGGGTGGCAGGCCAGCTTGGCAGTGGTTCCATGAGTTGCTCGGTGTGTTACCTCCCGCGAACCAGATACAGAAGTTTGCAGTGAACTGCACCTGGTTCCAGAAGACCTTTGAAGAGTGCCCCGAGGGGGCAGATGAGAAGACGGTCAGGCGCTTTGCCCGTGTGTACATCATGATGCTGTTGGGCACCCAGCTGTTTGCCGACAAGTCCGGCAATCGTATTCACATCAGGTGGTTACCGTTTGTGGCTTGGCTAGAGAAGATGGGTGGCTATAGCTGGGGTCGGCGGCACTAGCATGGTTGTATCGGTGCATGTGCCGAGTGGCCAACAGACATGTCGTGAAGTTAGCTGGTCCGTTACAGTTACTTCAGTCTTGGATCTTCTGGCGGTTTCCTGGTTTTAGGTCTGCTGGCTATGATGCGTTTAGCTGGCCCCTTGCCTCTAGGTACCACTATCTTATTGTACTAGTTATCCTTATTATATGTTTTTTCAATTTCGCATGCAAATTTATACCTCTTAGAATCATTCATGAATGCAATACTATGTTTAATTTCCCATTCAGGTGGTCAGGATACAATCCTGGGATTAGCGAGAAGGGACCTCGGGTGCAGATGGCTCGGCTGAGGATCGACTTGTTACAGGCTCGGGATGTAAGTAAGCTAAGCTCATATGTGTAGTTTCCGCTTCTTTCAATTTATATGGTTTAACGAATTTGTCAAATGGATTTGAATTCCTTTTTTCAGTTCATATGGATGCCCTACAGCACACCCGACGTCCTCCAGGTTGTCCACCCGGAGGTCTTGGAGCCTCGGCATACGATGTTATGGCGGTGTGTGACGTCCCTGATATATTTTGCGGTGGTTGAGTGGCATCAGGTTGTTAGAGTGTTACCGCAGTTCGGCGGCGTACAGCCACCCCCACATCCCGCCCTGAACATCGACTTCTTGATGTCGAAGGACGGGAGAGGTGGTGACCGTTGATTCCCGTCCCATTTACAGCATTGGCATCTTCACTGGGAGACACGTGCAGATCACGTGTTACGGTTCGATGTTGTCGATGACCCGGGACCCTCACATGAGTTCTTGGCCTGGTGGCATCAGCATGGAAAGAGGTTCTTGTCACCTGATATGTACTTGGGGGATCCGAGAGGTATTCCTATTCCGGTTGAGGCGACGCAGAGGGGTGCCGGCCGAGTTCCAGATATGGACCGAGTTGACGACATTCCTGACAGGCGCCGGGTTGAGAGGAGAGCTCGAGTCGGGACACGTCGTAGCCAGCGTGAGTGGAGATGGCTGGACCAGGCTATGGAGGAGGGCGATGAGGCCGGTAGGGGCGGTGGTCGACGACGAGGGCGAGGAGGCAGGAGGAGGGGGGCTGCTCCTAGGCAGGATCGCCCTGATCGTGGTGATCATGCAGCTGGAGGAGGAGCTCCAGTGGGACGGGATGTTAGGCCCGCTCATGGCGGACATGGTGGAGAGTGGTATGGATCCGATATGGGAGATCCATCGACCCATGCTAACACTGGGCTTGGAGAGGGGATGCTCGGAGATTACTTCATTGGTGTTCCCACTGACGACCAGACACCTCAGGAGCATACGCCATGGGTGATTCCGGGATCGACGTTTTCAGAGTTTCTTGCCGGTGATGGGATTGACGCGGATTTTGGTGGATCACATTTCCTGGATGAGATCACCACCATGTTGCAGGAGGATGAGGCAGCATGTCGACGGGTGCAGACGACGGGGACACAAGGAGCGCTAGATGTCGATCTCAATGAGCCTCCCTCGGTGGGCCCTTTTCAGCCTTTCGCCTTGGGTGGGACCCCAGTATCAGCACGTATTGCTCCGTCACATTCAGTCGCCGGAGCATCCTCCTCCCGACCCCTACATGTCCAGTCTAGGGTGCCTGCACAGCCACCCCCGGAGGACGAGGAGGACGAGATCGAGGATGAGGAGCCCCTTATCCGGAGAGGTCATAGGACACGGGTCCCACCTCGTTGTGGGACGGGGTCGCACCTATTTAGATGATTTGTGATATGTGTTATGTGGTATATCGTGATCCTTTTTGTACGTTATATATTTCCGTCATCCAAGATGTATTTCATGTTGTTATCTATATTGGACGTTATATATATCCGCCATCAATGTTGTATTTTATTTTGTTATCTTTCTTGTATGTTATATATTTTTATTCTCAGTGTACTATTTTATTTCGGTAGTTGTTTGGAGCATGCGGCAGTGACTTTGATTTTGCGTTATTGTCTTTCAGTGATGGTGATAAATAGTGCATTCTCCTTATGTAAATTATTTCTATTATTAGTAACACATCTGCCATACATATCTTATATGAGACGGATTTTTCAGCATTGAAAACCGACTACTTAGCAAACCTAGTACATTGTTTTCCAGAAAAAAAAAAGGTACAGAACATCAAACTAATAATGCAGCAGAACATAAAACTGGACATATAGATTTATTTCACCCTGCATGGCCGGGTCCTCTGGCCTGTGGACAACTCCGACGAGTGTGTCCGGGTTGCCTACAGAGGCCACATCTCTTGGGCCGGTTCGGATCTGCCTCATCCATATTGGTCCGTATTCGAGTGGACCGCGGACGACCCTCCCTCGCACGCCTCATACTCGGGTCCAGTATAACGGTCGGTTCGTCATAAGGTGGCCAGAATCCCTGGAATGGGAGGAGTGAATCCCATCTGATATACACTGAAAACAGAACTAAGTCGATACACCGGGTGGACGTATGGCTGCCAAGTCACACGTGAGTAGGCACAGCATGCCAATGCGTGTGGACATGGGAAATGAGAACCCAGTGAGACTCTGTAGCTTCCCAGTGAGAAGGAACCAGTCGGAGTCGTCTCTGCCACAGTGTACTCCGAGTTATCTCTGTTGTATACAGTCACCGTGAAGCACCTAGCCGTTTTTAGATTTGCCTCGATACACTTTACCAGGTATTGACTGAATTGTTGTCCGGTACCCAGCTGGGCCTGTGCCTCCCTCCCCTTGCGGACGAATAGTTCAGCCAACCTGCCGTATGTGGCCTTCACCAGCGAGCACACAGGGAGGTTCCTGACACCCTTCAGGATTGAATTCACACACTCAGAGATATTGGTCTTCATGTGCCCGAATCTGTGCCCCTCGTCACAATACTGTGTCCACAACGAATACTCAATCCTGTTCGCCCACTCACACATCGCCGGGTTCTCAGAGCGCAGAATGTCAAACCAGTAATCGAACTCCACTTCGGTCTTGGCATATGCGACGTTCACAAGAAGCCTACGAGCATCTTTGCCCTTGAATGTGAGGGCGAAATTAGCTGCTATGTGTCGAATGCAGAATGCACGGTATGCAGCCGGAGGTAGCCATCCCCCATCAGGAGACTCAAGGGCGGCCTTGATGCCGTTATGCCTATCCGAGATAACTAGCAGACCTGGCTGCGGTGTCACGTGCTGACGGAGGTGAGAGAGAAAGAAGGACCACGACTCAGCATTCTCACCCTCGACAAGTGCAAATGCCACGGGCAGTATGTTGGAGTTCCCGTCCTGTGCAATTGCGACAAGCAACGTTCCCCCATACTTGCCATATAAATGGGTGCCGTCAATACTTACCAACGGCTTACAATGACGGAATGCCTCAATACAAGGTGGGAACGTCCAAAACAGCCTGTGAAAATAAGCTTGAGACTCGCCGAGCTGCCCCCAACTCGACAGGGCATGTCCGAATGACTGCAACTGAACCAGGCATGGTCAACTGGACTCCTAACACCCACCTAGGAAGCTCGTTGTACGACTCATTCCAATCACCATAGATCACGGCAACAACCTTTTGCTTCGCCATCCATACCCTCCTGTAGGTCGGCCTGAATCCAAAGTGGGCGGTCGTGGCATTTTGGAGCACCTTGATGTTGACGGATGCATCAGCCCTCACCATTGGCATAATGAATATCGATATGACATGATAATCCAAACTCGTATGGTCGCTGGAGATAGAGGTGGCGAGACACGTATGCGGTCCGTTGTACCGTTTCACTTCCCAGATGCCCTTGCGCTGCCGGAGACTCAACCGAATCAACCATGTGCACCCATTCCCAAACTCAGAACACTTTCCCACATACCGGCGATATTCAGACTCAATTACCTTGTACTGTACCCCTCGGCGGATGCTGTAAGTCTTCACTCTTAACAGGGCCTCATCTTTATCCTGGAACTGCTGACCAACCTGGAACTCTGTCATACCAGCAGACCCGTCTGCATCTCTAGCGCCAAATCCAGCGCCTTGCCCAGGAAGCCCATCCTGCCTCATGGCATCCAGGTCCAATGAAGAAAAATGGGGTGGGTACTGCTGTGTGCCAGAACTAGATCCACCTGCGGCCCCTCTCGGGTCAGTCGCTCTGAGGTTGTCACCACTGTCATCGGCAATCAGATCTGGCTCAACATCATCGTCATCTGGATCATCAAGAAATCCGTCTCCAACACCAGCCGGTGTAGCACAATGTAATGAGGTCGGAAGATGTTCCCCTGTACCAACCTCGTCGCCGACATTGCCCCTAAGGTCAGCAGCGAACGAAGGGGAGGCCACAGGCTGGGTCGGTGGCTCGTACGCAGGGACAGACAAAGAAGCAATGGCCGGTCTCAAACTAGAACCGGCCACCGTGGCTAAAGTGTGAGTATTCCGGTTCGAACCCCCCGAGCTGGATACCACATCAACCAACTTTGCCAACAGCTCCGGTGTCCTGACCTCGGGAAACTGCCGGCGACAATGATACATGACCTGCAAGTCCTCATCACTCCCGATCGTGAAACAATCATACTTCACGGTATCTTGGAGCACTGTCGTTGGAATGCGATCGAAAAACTTCTTAACCCTTTTCAGACCATCCAGACCAAGCTTTAGCAGTACAGAGCTAACAAGGTCATCATAGCTCGTGGTAGGCCTCACAATAATACAGAGAGGATCCTTATCGGTGAACTTCACACCAGATCGAGTTTTTCTCTTAATCGATCCTCTGTGGTGAACCAACACTAGAAAACTATCCTCACTAGCCATGTGATCCCTCTATTGAGAGCAACTCACGTACATATCATATATATAGACATCTCCTTCATAGTAATTCGAATCAACTTCTTTCGCACCATATATATATAATTTGAATCATATCAATTCGAATTACACATAGTTAGCAACCCATACTAATTCGAATCAAGAAGATTCGAACTACCTCTCTACGCTGGTGATACTAGTAATTCGAATTGATTAAATTCGAACTATGCTTCATTAAAATGATGCAAGTTCATTCGAATTATGAAGGCACATTATTTGGCCATAATTCGAATTAACTCAATTCGAACTACGTTGAAATTGAGTTCGAATCGTATCGATTCGAATTATATATAATTGGTCTTTGGTGGATTGATGTATCAAAATTTGATTTGGCGGATTTGGGTAAAAATGAGCTCCCCTTGGCTCATTTGGGTTTTTTACCCATTTATTTAATAGTTATAATGATATGTTTGATTTGCTTTAAAATAAAAAATAATAAATTTTTAATTAATACTAAATTAACAATTAAAATAATTGATAACTAATATAATTATATATTTATTATAGTCATTAATTATAGCTATAAGCTTAATATATTTTATAGCTATGATTAGTTTTTATATATATAAACTAGTGTATGATCCCGCACGAAAAAATTTATAAAAGTAAAAAAAAAAAAATTATATGCTTCGATATTTAAAATAAAAGTACAAAATAAGGGTTAATTATTCTGCAGGTCCCTATAGTTTCACCGAATTTTCAATTAGGTCCCTATATTTTTTTCTTTTCAATTGGGTCCCTATACGTTATTTTTTTTTTAATTTAGTCCCTACCGTCACAAATCTGTTTAAAATAACAGAATATTCTGTTAAAAATCGAATATTCTTATAATTAAATTAAAATAATTAATTAAGATCTCTTTTATTTTTTTAAAATACCAATAGTACCCTTTGCATTTTGTGCCCAAATTAAAAAACCCTAACCAGCCCCTAAGTTAGTTTCCTAAGATCCAAATTGAGTTTCTCCTCCGTCGCACTCTGCTGCCGTCTTCCGTGGCGTCGTTCTTGTCCGTCGTTGGGTGGTCATCGTCCGTCTGCATCGTCCACGGGTCCACGGTCCACGGGTGCTCTGCTCCGCTTGTCTGTCTTGCCCATTGCATCGCCTCGTCTCGCCTTGTCTCACCGTGCCTCGCCTCGAATCGCCGATGTTCAACTCCGTCTTGCTTCCTGGATTGGCTCTGCAACAACGTGTGGCTGCTAAAAAATTATGGTAGCGATTAAAATGGTAGCGATTAAAATGGGGATTAAAATGGGGATGAAGCAGCAGGAAGAGTATGATGGCGATAGTGTTGCTGCTGTTTATTCCACACAGAAAATGGTGTTTGCTTACTATGTCACTGGTCATGAATTTGGCCACGCAACTCGTGTTGCGGAGGTAACCTCTCATTTCTCATCCTCATTCTCATTGTCATTGTCGTCCATGATTCATTATTTGGATATTGCATTGCACTTAAGTTTGAATTGCAATTTCAATTTCAATTGCATGTATATATATGTAGGTGGTGAGGCATCTAATCCTTGCTGGTCATGATGTTCATGTGGTCACTGCTGCTCCTGAATTTGTTTTCACCAACGAAGTGCATTCTCCTTGCTTATTCTTTCGCAAGGTGAGTTTAATTCATTTTAGCTTGATTCAGGCTTAGTTTGATAATTTCTAAATTTCCAATTTCAGATTGTGTTGCTGAAGAAGAAAGAGAAGGCTTTACTCTCTGCGAATTTCTCACTCTCTCTCTTCAGGTACTTGCAGTGTCGATTAGGGTTTAGAATCTGAAAAACCTAAGCCAGGTTTTGTCGTAGCTATTTATTAGAATTCAAATTTTGTACTAATTGATGATTATGTTTGCTCTGAATCCAAATGCTGTACCTAGAATTCTTGTTACTGTGAGTCTGTGATTTTGTGATGCGCTCTTCGTTGCACTCCTAGATTTTAGGAATTCTATTTAATTCAGCTCCAAGCCTTTGTAGAATGCGATGAATTATCTCTTTTTGTTTGTATGCTTGTATATATAATTTAGGGAAACTATGTTTGCATTTAGAGCAACACTGCATAGTGAGAACAACAATGAATTTCTTTAGTTTTGTCCTTCCATTTCTAACCTGCTAGTTAACTTTTTCTGTAGGATTATTACCGCGTTACTATTTGCTTGTTTGATTCATTAAGCCTTTGAAGGTGAAGGCTTGCTTATTCAACTATGGGAGATAGTGAAACAGTAGTTGCCGAAGCACCTGCAGCTGAGACACATGCTGCTACTAGGTTTGGTGACTCTGCCTCAAACCCTACTCAGGAAGCAGCTTCTACTGTTGCTGAGCCTGCTGCAGAGGCTGCTACTCAAGCCAATTCAGCTTATGCCTTAGGTTATTCGAATACTGGCGACGGGAATGCTTATGCTGAGGATCCTAATGCTATGCAACCAGAAGCCCAAACCAATTCAATGGAGGATTCCAAGCAAGGTACTGAAGCTCCAAGTGGGCTTGGAAGTGCAGCTACAGGCTCAAGTCAAGTAAATGGTGGTCCAGTGGGTGCAATAGCAAATGCAACAGGACTTGAGAATGGGAATGCATTAGGGAACACTGTCAAAACAGGACTTGATAATTATTATTTTAAAAAATTTATAAAATTATTCTCAAAATCAAAGTTTAACTTAAAAAGTGAGTAATAATTATTTTATATTTTTTAAAGTAAAATAATTATACACTGATATAGAATTTAAAATAAAATTAAAATATTTACATTAGAATCCTATTTTTTTCAAAGACTTCTCTATAAACAACATTGATGGTTGAATTTGCAGACATTCCTACGTGATTCATAAGTAAAACTTTTAAACCTCTCTTACTCTTAACTCCTGAAAGTGCCACATATAGTTGGCCATGTGTAAAAACTGGTTTGGGCAAGTACAATCTAACATGAGATAAAGTTTGTCCCTGAGACTTATTAATTGTCATGGCAAATGATACTATTATGGGAAACTGTCTTCGTTGGAATCTAACTGGGACGGTTTCATTTGTTGGTACCATATTCATTCTTGGAATCAAAGCAATATGACCAATATTGTTACCCGTTAAGACTTCACATTCTATGACATGATTTCCAAACTTCCTAACTTGTAGCCTTGTACCATTACAAAGACCACTGAATTGGTCAATATTCCTCAGTAACATCACCGGAACACCAACCTTGAGTATTAATTTATGTGGAGGAAAACCAGAGTAATTTATGCTATTCAGTAATTCAGGACTATAGAGATCTAGTTGACTCTCCATATTCCCTTCATCCATACAAATGGAATCCGAACTAAGATATAATTTTTTTCCTCGAGGAATGATAGCCATCAGATGGTTGTTGACCTCTTCAACGATGTCTAGTGTGGGAGCCAGCATAGTTCTTGCTTTGAAAAAATCCTTTTGAGGACATGTTTTTCAAAATATTTGGATAAGAAAAATGAACCAACTCATCAAATGCTTGGTCCGAAGAAGGAATAACAATATCTCCTGGAAGACATATCTCAGATTCACCATCCATATTGTCACATATTAGACCATCACCAACTTTCAATAACCACTCACCAAATTGCTCTGTCTCATCTTAATCTGAAGCAGTCGTCCCTACAGAGAGTCTCATGTTTTTTGTTAGTTTGAGCACCTGACAAAACTTCCAAAGGCAAGACGAATTTATGGCTGAATGAACGATATCTTGTCTCGATCCTTGTAAAATGATAGGAAGAATTTGTCTAAAGTCTCCACCTAGTACAACTACTTTTCCTCCAAAGGGCAAATCTTTGCTATATGTTGGAGAACACCTCATGATATCACCCAAGCATTTATCAAGTGCTTCATAGTAGTACCTACTAACACATTGGAGCCTCATCCCAAATTATAAGTTTGGCTTTCAACAGCAACATTGCTTGAGGAGAATCAGGTTTGATGTTACATACAGAATCCTTAGTTATATTCAGCGATATTTTGAACCTTGAGTGTGTCGTTCTTCCATTGGGAAGAAGTAAAGATGCAATACTACTCGAAGCAACGTTTAACACTATATCACCCTTTGAGCAAATCTTAGCAGACATAAAGTTCTAGAGAAATGTTTTTCTAGTACCCCATGACCATACACAAAGAAAAAAACCCCTTCATCACAATAGATAGCTGTAACAATTTTATCGAATGCATATCTCTAGTCAGGTATTGCGATGGCTAACATGTCTGAGGTATTTTTCTTTAAATCATCCCTGTTAAAGTTTAGCTCTTCCCTAATAACCCTTTCGGTTAACAAAGAACTATCAACGTCAGTTGCTAAAGGCATAGGAGGATAGTCTTTCAAGGTTTTACCATAGGAATGTAAGATCTTGTCTATATCCATTAAGCACAACTGCTTAATCTCATCATTTGACATTGTTAACTCTGCATATTATATGATACTGTAAAAATTCAATCAAACTAAAAATGATCAATAAAGAAGAACTTTTATCATTGTAATTAATAAAAACTCACCGCTCATGTTCATTACGGCTCTCTGTCGATACAAAATATCATTTGAGAGTTCATGCCAACATCTATCCCAGACATGTTCTGGTCTTGAGATATTGTTGGATGTTAATAGAATGACAAATAACCTCCTAACATATGATCCTGAGGCCCATGAGCTTGCTTCCTTAATTGCATCAATGAATTCTTTGTCATCTTGCAAGAGTCCAAGGGCGAAGCATGCATCTCTATACATAGCATAAATTGTTCTTCCTACTGTTCTTATATCTCGAAAACTCATACATCCTCTTTGAGTATTCAAGAGAAGTCGTTGGTAATATTCTTCAGTATTTGCTGCAAAAAACTTGGTTAAAATCCCACTTTTAAGTTGTTAAATGGATTAAGCTACGCTATTTTAATTATTATGTAGCTACACATCCGCATAAGAATAATTTTTCTAAAAAATATAGAAAAATAAAAAATTGTATAATCTACAAATTATAAATGTTGAAAATTATTTGAACATTTATTTTCTAGTGTAGATAAATTGAATAAAATGGACGTGCGGCACAGGCTGTTAAGATTTTAAATTTAAATCATTAAATAAGTAAGATCAAAATTGAATATAAACTCGTCATTACCTGTAGGTACATGAGTCAACCTTCCAATTGCGAAGCCTTTCTTTCGAGGAAACCACTTTGAAGAATCGTCCTGCCAAACAAACTTGGTTGGAAACTCAGCATAAGTCAGACTTTGAGCATAGGGATATGACATGTTTGCCGCCATCCATCCCAAAAACATGGACTTATGAAATATTGCTCTTTCGATGATATCATTCACATTAGAAGTTTCACCATAAACCACGGGTTGCTCATCCTCCAAATGGAATGGAAGTCTAATCACAAATGGTTCTTTCTCTTGGATTTCGTATCCAAATAGACATCAAACTGCCTCACATGCCGAAATGTACCTACAATCGTAGTAATTCCTAATTTCGTCAATAACTTGTGTGGCTTCTGACGGATCACCAGCATTGTATAGAGTACCTGTTACACGGTCATTACCCTTGTGTACATAGTTAAACAGATACTTAATAGAACTTGTTTGGCATGTGTATTCCACATTTATGTGGCACCCGAACTTGAGCAACAATTCTAGATTATACGAAACAATGAACTTATTGTCTAGTACACATTCCTTTTTCTTCACTGTTCGACCGTTATCAGTACGCCTATATTTGGAAAATCCGGCCTCATCAATGAGTGTTCGCTATCTAAACTCTTTAGGATAGAACTTTGAACAAGACCCATTCTTCATGCAAGGTGAATTCTTGTTGTACGGACCACATGGACCATGTACCATGTAATTTTGAACTGCTCTATGTAGATTTGGCCTTTCATTTTTATCAGGAATCTCAGCTGTTATATGTTTGTTTATGTCATCTGGTGTTTGTGGCTTGAACTCGTTACTCATGAATAAAAGGATATGTGCATGCGGAAGCCCTCTCTTTTGAAACTCTACAGTGCAAACGTCTGAAAATTGAAAAACACAAATGAGCAAAGAATTACAACATAAGATTTTTATAAAGCATTACATAAACACAGACTTACATCCCAAAATTTTGTCAAAGATTTTTTCCTCTTTTAGGTCATCAAGCAAACCATCAAGCTTAATATTGAAAACTCGACACAATATATCAGGACGGTCTTCTGCCTTCAATCCAATGGAAGTCACTTCTCTTTTTATCTCATCCCATTCAGGGTTACAGGTCATGGTTATAAAATAGCTAGGATATCCTGCATATCTGCAAATTGCAAATACATCTTTACAATTATTCATCATCCTAGGTCCACCAGTAAAAGTACTGGAAAGAATGATTCTTTTGCCAAGCCTTGCAGCATCTACATCCCCGTTTATAAGACTTTCATGCAGACATTTGTATTTATCAACCCTCAACTGTGATTGTTTACACCTAAAGAATTTTAACCTCTTTGATTCCACCATTGTGTAGGCATATACCAGAAACCTATTGGAATAATCTCTTTGATCTCAGAATTAACGGAGATTCACCCGTCCTTTTCTGTAGTCAAAAAGCAAAGAATTGTCATAAAGTGATTGTTTTGTTTTTCTTTGTAGGCCTAGCGGAGATAGAATCTGATGTTGCAATACCCAAACGAAATTCATCCTCCCCATACGAAAACAACAATGGATATTGCAAGGCTAAATAAGATGGATGAAAAATATCAATCCGCTGGAACTTTCTAGATTGACTCTCTATAATAATATCTCTATCTTTGCTAAGTTGTTCGACATCGCCAACAATCAATGCAGCCACTTCAGATGCAGATGGCAAGTTGTATGTCCTGCCATCTGTAGTCCTTTTACTAATAAACTTAAACTTTATGTTTGTGCAATTTTTCTGTTGGTACCTATCTCTTGCATAGCGAAAACTCTTTGCCAAACTATTATATTTGTCTAGAATGTTTCTTAATATTGCCACAATTTTCCTATCTCGCTCATTTATAGCTTCATTGGAGTTACAAAAAAAAATTTATATTATTTTCTCTCACAGATAAGAAATAACTAAAAAATTTGACTGGTTGCATGAAAATTACCGAAGTGTGCCTATTCGATTATCAATCTCATTTTCTGTGTCATAGATATATTAGCTGGGCAAATGTTAGTCGCAAACTATCAGGAGGAAGTAAGCTACCAATGCTATGGTAGTTTTGACCCCAAAGCTTAAAAATTGGAGGAGTAGACCCATTGTTCACCCCACGGTCAATTTTTTTGGTCATTGATGTAAAACAAAACATTGAATTAAATGTCCTTATATTTTTTAAGAAATGAATACTTCTTTGATCTCCTCTTGTATGAAGCTAAATGAGCTCATCAGGAGGCACAGAAAGTAGAGGAAGCTCGATCTTTTCTTCCATACAACATAATGAAAACTTTAGTTGGGGCGACTGTTTGGATTTAGCAAGCCTTTCTCCAGACCACATCCATACTTTACAGTGTTGACATTGATAAATAGGATTTTTTATATCCCAAATATCTGCCGAATGAACTCTCTTTAGATACTCAGTTGTCATATCGATGCAATTTAGTCCATGATGTACACAAAGATGCAAATAAACATACAGATAAAATTTTTACATACTGTCTAAGATTTCTGAGGATGGTATAAAATTATCTTCCATATCCACATCCAACATTGAATCATCATAACCATTCAAAACTACGATAAATAAAAATTATAAAAAATACAAACATATATGTTGATGTATTACTAATAATTCATATCTCTTGCAAATTACAAACTTAAATTCTTGATATAATGAGAAATTACCTTCATCATCAACAAAAGGGTCAACATTTTGGTCACTTTGTGTGTCACCACTTGGTGAGTGCATCTTAACAATCGATAAATTTACATCTTCATAAAGTTGTGCCAAATTAATAGCCACCAAAGCAACAACAAAGAAAGATTGTCTTTTTTGCACCCCAATTATAGTAGAACTTCTTTACAAAAAGTTTAATTTTATTCAATTAAACATTACACTATAGGAAAGAAAAGAATATAATAATGATTATCATCTTTTCTAAATTACCTTTTTGTTAGGCACGATATGTGGGAACCGCAGTGTGATGGAAGCTGATTTTGCGGAACGACTTCTATTAGATTATTGGCGGGTTCTTGTACACTGGAGTATGCTAGAATTGTAATAAATCTATGTTATATAAATGATTTTCGATGAAGTATACCTTTTGTTAAATATTGGTGTATGAATCATTTGGCAATCATTAATTATACGTACTATTTGTTAACACGGACAGTGGAGTTCTTGTCAATGATGGATCCGTCCGTAGAGTTAAATATTTAGATCTTATCTCTTATGTAGAAGGTCTTTCATAATTAGAAGGAGTATTTTCCTGTCCAATTCCATGCGAGACACATTGTACACCATACATAGATAGTTGCTTCCCTATGAATGAGTAATGAGAAATATATAGAAAATTTTTGTCATTAAACTGATATAAATTAAATTTAGATAAATATGAGTCAATTACAATGAGAAAATGTCACATTTATCTTCACTGGATTGTAAACTGAGAATATTAGATGAGGTACCAGTTTCTCGACATACTCTTCTTTGACTTGTAGTAATCTGATGCACATTTTTATGTACGTCAAAATTTGTATTATTGTTGTTCTTCGACACTGTTAAGTCAATGAAACCCTTTCATTTGGTTAATTATGTTTAACTCTTGTTATATGTTATGCTTTGAAAGAGATGGTTAGCTTTATTTAAAATCAATTATCTTTAACCTATTAGGCTAACTGAATCACGAATGATAGAATTCAACAACAAAATTTATCAAGAAATAATACAAATTATTAGTTTATACCATTATTTTCTTAGACAAAGAGTATGTAGTGTGTCAATGTTAAAGAAGTATCGTGAGTCATACCTTGGCACATAGAACCCGTAGTCTTCAACGCAATTAGGACAGAAATATCTTTTCTCAAGTTCCCTTAAGCAACGACGACATTTCTTACATCCTTTGTACCACCAACCAAACTCGGTCTTAACTTCCTTAATCATCCCGGCAGTAACAAATACAGCATCCTAAAATCAATGGATGCAAGGGTACAACACAACAATTGAGATTATGCTCCAACAAACATTAGACATAATAATTGAAAAAAAAAAGAAGACTAATAAAGAAAGAATTTTACCTGATTATGCTCTTTTATCTCGGCAATTATTTTGTAGACTGACAGACACAAAAAATCTTTCTCAATTGAAACAGGTTGATCACAGACCAGTGGCATTATGCCTTGTTTGTCAACAGGATTCAATTTGTTCCCCCTTGCATTTTTAAATCAGAATTTATAAAATTTGCTAATAGTTAAACAATCAAAAGCCTTGTATAAATATTCTGCTGGCGACACTACTGATCTATATACTATACCTTGCAAAGAAATCCCTGACAGCTGAAAATTCAACATTGATAAACAGTTTCGAATTGTAGTTTATGTTGGAAACACCCATGACCCCTACAAAAAGACATCACAAATTAAAGAAAATACCAGAAGCATATGATGACACAAAACATGCATTCAAATATCAGTAAAATAAACAAACCACTATAAAATTTCATCTTGCCCATTTGGAGAATAACCACATAGGTAAGATACGGGTGTTCTTCCAAATATTTGAGCAAGTTAAAAGCAAAAGTCTGCCACAATGTTACCCTTAATTTCTGTCCACCCCTATAAGAAATAGCAATGGTTGTAAAGTAAAGAGAGGCACAAAATTACAAAATAAGATTTTAAAACAAAAGCCACTATCAAAAAGATATTAAGCATTACTCAAGATCATCAAGTTCTATCGTGATATAACTTGACGGCTTTCCGTCCCGTGTGAACTCGACCAAGTTACCCTTAGAGGCAAGCTGACCTATCACATCTACAAAATAAAGGCACCAATCTTTCTATTAACAAAACTCTATCTGCTCAAATTTTTGTCCAAAAATGACATATCTTTTCCAAAGTTTCATCCTTGTTAAAATCAGATTTTTGTAATTTTCTTAAAAATAAAAATATAAAAGACTATTAATAAATAGTTAGAGCATAGAAATCGAAGTTCGTGAAGAAACAAAAAATAAATAGGTTATTACTTGTTACCAACAATTTTTTTGAAGGTACTAATTTTTTAGTTGCTATATATATGAAATTTGTGTTTAGATGTGTTAAAATAAAATGCATAATAATAGAAAACAAAGGCAATAACAAATTGAAGAATAATTTTACTAAATAATACAATTTTTTTAGTACTATACCTATAACAAAAAATGACGCATCAGCTAATTCAAATGACATACATTAAATATAGACATATTTTGTAATACAAAAATTATGATAAATTATTTTGCATTAAATATAGACCTCAAAGAATTAAACAACACATGCGTTATAGATTACTCTAAAAAAATACTTACCAACTAAACAACCATCTTCTTTAGACTCTGCATGAATTTTTTTGAACGGAACAAAATTGAATCCGTTCAATGGAACTAAAAAGAGTCTTGTACCGGACGCATAATCGTGCCCCTCTTGAAGTTGATTCTAAATTCGTGTCTAGTAGACTTGAACTTGATGGTACTCAAAGCAACTGCAAAATTAGTGACCACGTACACGTTGCCCTCAGCGAGTAGTCCCTCGAAGATAGGAACAAATATACCTTTAATAAAGCATTGAATTGTATCCTCCTGAATGCATTAGTTTTATAGAGTCATAGATAAATGAGGTTTGTTGTTCAGTCATTACGAAAATAAATCTCAAATGTAAAGAGAAGATTTTATCTCTTCATCAAGGACAACCATCTCAATAGGTGCCTTCACCCTAGAATTTGCAAAGTGAGAAACGGTCCAAAGTCTAATGACACGTACTTTGAGCTTCCACACCTTATGCTCTGAACCAGCATTAATACACTTGATGAGATCATACCTAAAAATCAAAGTCCTCATATTTAGCGAAAAATAAAAAAAATATTGTGAAATTCACTACATGGCACATGAACTCACCTAGCTGCCATTGCTACCTGTCACAACAAAATTACTCAAATATTATGAATTTTAGTACAGATAAACAGTAAGTATGGTGATCATTCATGCTATGTTTATAGAGAGTCACAGCACTGTTCAGCCCCAGTATTGGTAAGGATTGCAAAAATCTTGACGTTTCTATCAAAATCCAACTAAGAAAAAAGACGGAAAATTTTTAGACTATTCAGGATTAAAGAATCTGAATCATATCAATAAAATAAAATAATTATCAAAATTAGGATAGAAATTAATGGCCAACATTTATTGTGTTTCATTTACATGGCAAAATGGGGTTTAATTTTGAAAAATCAAAATAAGAAGCAATATATGTTGAAGAGGAAATCACCGTATTTATATGCAATAATTAGGTACTGTAAATCACAAGAAGTTTCGAAAAGGTATAAAATTATTTTATTTTTGTATGTTAGCAAATCATTTTGTATCATAAATACTGGCATTTCAAGACGTACAGAATAAAAAGGATATGAGAATAAGATTTGATATATAGTACCAATTTTTTGTTTCTTAATTTAATCTGATATAATTCCCAAAAGGTTTGTTAACAATTGCATACCTTCAATATGACTAAAGGATGTGTTAATCGCAGTAAGCCATTTATCTCTTTCATCCTGCATCCGTTCTATAAGCATTCTCCTTTTATGATCCTCAGTCAATTGCTTCATGCGCTTGACCTTCAGCCTCTGCTATTGCTTTAACTATAATAGTTTCTTCTTCTATCTCAACACGCTCTCTCTCAGTCTGACGCTGCGGTGGCTGCGGGCTCGCGATTTGGGAAGTTAGAATTCTTCTTTCAATTTTAAAATTTCACGTCAATTTCAGAGAGGAGATGAGGGGGGTGTGGGAATGGGAATGGGTTACGAGCTTAAGCCGTTGGAGATTCGTTTTTTTTTTAAGTCAAAACGGCACCGTTTGGAGGAGTTATTAACAAACTGGAAACCCTTTTAAAAAAATCGACCAGTTCTAACAGTTCACCGATTAATCACATATACAACCGGTTTTATAATCAGTTTTTTTGTCAGACAGTTTACTCATAATATCTGTTAAGCCATTTTTAAATTTTATAAAATTATTTATAATAATTACAAAAAGTGCTCATAATAACAAATTTTAAAATTTTATATAAATATTTTATTTAAAATTGTTAGTAAAATCTTGGTTGTACTCTATTTCAAAATAAATAATTATAATGATATTAGTATTTTATACAACAATCCATACAAAAAAAATTCAAATTTCATACAATATTTTTTCGTTCATTTTTAATAGCTCATAAATACAAAAAAAAAATATTGTACAAAATTAAAATTATTTTTGTATTAATTTTTATATAAAATACCCATAACATTATAATTATTCAGAAGTTGCATATAATTTGAATCTTATGAATTCAATTTACTACGTATTTGTCTAAATCGAATTTATTCAATTCTATTTATATAGAAATGCAAATTCGATTTATTTAATTTATTTTTGTATGTGGTATGATTTGATTGAAAGAGCAACCATTTATAATTTTATCTAGCATCAATAAAATTTCACTATCACTGATTTTAAAAAAAAATTAAAATCTAAAACGATGGTTAAAAATAAATAAAGAGGATAGATTTAATTCTTCTATAATTGTATGCGTTTTTTTTTTTCTGATTTGCGTTTTTATCACAATCCACAAGTTCTATGTTTTATAAATTAACGTTAATTCATATATAGTATATAAATAAATTTAATTAGAATAAATAACAATTTATTTATTTTATTTTAGACTTTATAAATGAAAAGACTAATTCACTAATATAATGAATTATAATTAATGTAATATAATTAATTAAGTAATATAAATTATAATAAATTATATTAATTATATTAATATTTAAATATCTAATCAAATCAATTAGTTGATATAATTAAGTCAGTGCATTAAATTGTATTAAATGAGTTAAAACAATTAAATCGAAAAAACTCTTCAAAGTATGCCACGTCAGTTTCATCATTAAGTGCAAATATTCGATTTTTATATAATAAAATATATATAGATATATATTTGTGGACAATTAAATTTTAACTTGATGAGTATTTTCTTATACATTAATAAAATTTTTAGTGCAACTATTAATATTTTATAGAATTATTTTTATATATTAATAATTTAAAATTATACACAAATGAAGTCATTGTTTATTATTTATTCACAATAATTTTACATAATTGATTATAAAATATTTGTCATATCTTAAATTATTCTGTATAGATGTTTTATTACAGCATCAATAAAATTTTTTAGTACAACTAACAGTATTTTTTAAAATTTAATTTTTATTCGACTAATAATTTAAAAGTACAATTTACTATTAGCAATATTTTTTAACCCAATTATTGGATTTTTTCTTAGTTATATTGGGAGCCAATAAAAATAAATTTATAAACCGAAAAACGTTTATATTAATTTTTTTTTAAAATAATATATCAAAAAATAATAGTCTTAATATATAAATTGAGGTAATAATTTTAAATTCTCTAAAATTAATTTAATCAAATGCTAATATTAGAACTAAACTATTTAAATAATATATTGATTATTATAGACCTTAAATATAGATTATAATTATTCTCGAAACATAATTAACTTGGCCTGTAAAGCTCCTTGAATACAATTGCTCAATAAAAAATAGAACTCCTTCTAAAAAAATTAACTTTATTCGCATTCCTTTAGGTTAGTCGGTCATAATATATAAGTGTATCCAACCTTCTTTTAGTAAAATAGAGTTTCCTACTCTTTCATTGAACTCTTACATATATGTAATTAGAACATGAATCAATGAATACAATTCAAAGTGGTATTTGATGGATGTAATGCATTATAAACGATTGTAGGAAAGGACAATCGCGTTGTAACGTTAACTAAAAAGAATAAGTTTGAGTAAGAACGATTATCAAATTATCAAAAGAATAATAATAGAATGGGGACTAAAAAAAAATGTCATAACAAATTATAGTTTGTACTTTAAAATGATCAATTTCGATGAAAAACAAAGAATATATTCTTATTCTATGAAGTAGTCAAGAAAAAATAACAAATTTAAAAATTAAACAAGATATTTTGACTCTTAAACCTAAATTCATAAACCATAAAACAAATAATATATATAACCTTTAGTAGCATAAAATTAATTATAAAAATTAATTATAAATATTAATATCAATTTGATACTATATGATACATATGTGAATTAGAGTGAATATTAACAAAATTATTAATGATTTTAATCATATTTATGTATAATTATATTTAATTAAAAATTATTAAAAATTATATTATAATAATTGATAGTTAAAATTATTGATAATTAGTATAATTAGAATGATTGACTATCAAAATGATTGATAATTAATATAATTATTTACTAAATATTAATTTTATATAATTATATAAAATATATATTTTTAAATAAGTTTAGAAAAGAAAAGTAAGTAATTGACACTAAAATATACTACATTAATATTTTTAATGTCAAACTTTCAGTATCCACTATCCACAAAAATTCATTGCTTTCTGAAAAGGCAATGACATACATAAATATACAATCACACTAATAAAGAAAAGACAAATGACAAAATAGACAGAAAGCAAGAGCTACTAAAATTCGAATTGAAATACTGATAATTGTTGGAACGTAAAATCTTTCTTGTCTTGTTATGAAAAAATGTGATTTCCGCATCACCAACTCCCTGCACCTGATCGTCAGAGATTATTAAAATTGACTTGTCTATTTATTTTATATTTTTTAAGAGCATCTCCAGAGAAAAAATTGAAGCCCAGTTACTGTTGGATCAGAAGGAAAGAAGGCTTATGCGATGGAGTAGGAAGAAAGGGAGTTCTCACACGAATTTCAAGGAGGGAGAGTCCCTCTGAATAGGGACTCCAGTGAAACAATCAACATTTGTCATTTGACAAGTTAGTTAGAAAATAAATAATTATATATAATATTAATTAGTTAAATAGGTATATTAAATAATTAAATAATAATTAATTTAATAATTATTATAATTAATTAATTATATTAAGTAATTATATTTTTATTTAATTAATAATTTATATTAATTATTTAAATAATAATTATTTAGATTAAATAATTAAATTTTTATTTAATTAATGATTTATATTAATTATTTATATCATAATTAATATTAAATATTATTTATAGTATCATATTAAATTATAATTAATTAAATTTACTTACATCAAAAAATAAATTTAATTTTTATATTTTTTCAAAAAAATGTCCAATTTTAAAATAGACAGGACAATTGAAAGAGGACTTGATTGAACACATATTGTAATTTCACAACGTTTGTCGTCAATTATAGAGCTTAATTATGTTTTTCTTTGTATTAAGTAATTTTACAAATTAGTGTAATTTCGAATTATATATTATGTATTATTGTTATATATAAATTTATTTAATATTAATATCTTTTAACTGTGAATTATTTATAAATTTATAAATTTAAATTATATTATTGAAAAAAATTAATTACATTTATTTTAAGTATTTTAATTAATTAATTAAGTGGGATCACAATAGGGATTAAAGTTAGTTTCTCCTAATGGAGAAGAGAGATGCTTTGAGTTCCTATTTACTGTTTATGACGCAAAAACTGATGTGGAGTTACTTTTTATGATATGTGGGCCAGGAATTGGAATGAGTTCTTTATTGGAGATGGTCTAAAGATTTTCTGACAAAAAAATAAAATTAAATATGCTTATTGTAATAATTCTTTTTTTATATTAAAAATAAATAAATTTTGGTTAAAATGTTATTTTCTAACAACCCATAAAATGACATGAATGGGGTTTTTACAAGTCCAGCGCACGTTAGCACACTCCAGCAGATTCTCACACTATAAAACACACTGAACCTACTTCCGTGCGCCTCTTCTCTTCGTTTTTCTCTCTATTCACTCTACTTGCTTCTTCCAACGATAGTAATGGCGGCTGCAACGTCGTTTTCTGCCACAATCACGGCAAACCCGGAAACCCTATCTGGGCCTGTTGCCGGAAGAACCCTCGCCGTTGCAAACGCCAACGCCAACGGAAACGTCTCATTCCGACAATCCTTGTCGTCATCATCCTCGAAGCTGAGCTTCGGATCACTGAAGTGTAGCCGACGGAACTCCACCGGAGCTCTTGGAGCTTGCATGGTGTCGGCGCCGGCTGTGAAGGCTCCCGTCTCGCTCGATTTCGACACCTCCGTCTTCAAGAAGGAGAAGATCAGCCTCGCGGGACACGACGAGGTTCGTCGTGCTTCTTGCTTTTATTGTGATTCGTGAAAATGTTCGAGCTTTTTCTTTTTGACGATTTTGTTTCGTTTCTGCAGTATATCGTGAAAGGAGGTAGGGATTTGTTCCATTTGTTACCAGATGCTTTCAAAGGGATTAAGCAGATTGGTGTTATCGGTTGGGGATCGCAGGTGATTCATTATTCTCTCTCATACTGAATGCTTAATGTGGTTCATTTATCTGAGTTTATATTCGGACAAATACTTGATTAATATGTGTTTTTTTGGGGTGCATGTTTGTTCTAGATGATTACATAATCCCTAATTGTAATAGGATTGTTAACTTGGTACGGTCCTTTTCAGGGACCTGCTCAGGCTCAGAATCTCAGGGACTCGCTTGCTGAAGCTAAGTCTGATATTGTGGTCAAGGTGAGATTTTTGGGTTCATTTCCTGGGTTGTTGTTTTGGTGTCTGCTCTTGCATTAGTGTATATGGTGTGCCAGGTTTGAGTTGCCTGCTGTTAAACACTTAAACAATGTTTCATATGTTTTCTTCTTTTTTTGGCCCTTCTTTTTGTGAACGCAGATTGGGCTCAGGAAAGGTTCTCGGTCATTTGCTGAAGCTCGAGCGGCTGGTTTTTCTGAGGAGAATGGGACTCTAGGTGACATATGGGAAACTGTCTCCGGCAGCGATCTTGTGTTGCTGTTAATTTCTGATGCTGCACAGGTGAGTTTATTTTGAGTTGATGCTCTAGATTTTTTTTCCTTTTTCTTTTTTCCCAGTACTTGTTTTGCTCTGTGTTTTCTACTAGGATTCATTTCTCATTATTTTTTCATACTGATGAAACTTTTGGTTGTTAAAATGCCATCCCAAATGGCCAGACTATGTGATTTCGATAAAGTATTTGCAGTCATAATAATAACTCTTTGTGGTTGTCTTTAATAACTAGGACTTGTAATATTTTTTCCTGATTGTGAGGCTATATGGATGATACAGTTAAAGTTTTTACGGCAATAACAATAACCAACTTTTCCTTGTTGTACGGTATCATATTTGAGCCGTACAACACATTGCTTATATGCTATGGACTTGGGATTAACATAATCGCATATTCACATTGTTGGTAAGCAACTAAAAAGTTCTATTTTGTAAAATTATTATTGGGTATACTTGTTGGATAATCTTTCAGCCTGAATAAGCAGAAACTAGAAGTGTCTTCTTGTTAGTTGAAAGTGTTTGGATATTATTCATTACATATGGTCAGATTGTCAGACTGCGCTTCAAACTTCATTCCCAACATCCCAGGCCACCATGTGTTGCACGCCCTGTTGGTATTAGGTCCTCTGCTGCTCCTACTCTATTGTTGCTTCTTTTTCTTGTGGCATGCTGAACTTGTAGCTTGCCACCATATTCCATCTCTATCCCTTATTTTTGTTTTTGGTCCACCACCATCTATAGGACTTGTATACTGTTCTGATTAATTTAATAAGTTATCCTCTTAAATAACAATCAACAGGAAATTGATTCAAAGTAAGTTATATGCTCATATTCTGTCAACTGTTTATTGCACTATAGTTGTGCAAGTGGAAAAGAGTTCTTAGTATGCAAATCACTAATATGATTTAGCGGTTCCTAATGATTTTCTAGTTTTTATTTTTAAATTTATTTTTATGTTGTGTTTCAATTTTCTTCCCAATGATACTTTTTAATCAACTCTTTCTCTTTGTCATGCAGGCAGATAACTATGAAAAAATTTTCTCCTATATGAAATCAAACAGCATACTTGGGCTGTCCCATGGGTTTCTTCTTGGGCATTTGCAGTCGTTGGGACTTGATTTTCCAAAGAACATTAGTGTAATTGCTGTGTGCCCAAAGGGAATGGGTCCATCAGTAAGGAGACTCTATGTACAAGGAAAAGATATAAATGGTGCTGGAATTAATTCAAGTTTCGCAGTTCACCAGGTAATCTCTCTTTCACTCTTGGCCAGTCTTTCTATGCTTCATTTGATTGCGGCTCTCTTGCCTCTCTTTGTTGGTTGTTTAATTTATTTTGGTTGGGTTACTCTCTTATATGCAGGATGTGGATGGTAGAGCTACTGATGTTGCTCTTGGATGGTCAGTTGCCCTTGGTTCCCCATTCACTTTTGCCACTACACTGGAGCAGGAATACAAGAGTGATATCTTTGGGGAGAGAGGTAAGAACTTTCCGCGTTATTCTGTTTTGCTGACTGCTGTTCTTGAAGATGTCCTTTGTAATTACTTCATAACTATTGCCCTTGTGGTTTATAGGAATTTTACTTGGTGCTGTTCATGGAGTTGTGGAAGCCTTGTTTAGAAAATACACTGAACATGGAATTTCCGAAGACCTAGCCTATAAGAACACTGTTGAGAGCATAACAGGAATTATATCTAAAACCATATCATCTAAGGTTGTATTTTCATCCTCATCTTTTGGCTCATCTTCCGGAGCATATACTGGTGCAGGGATAAATGTGAGCTGACATTAACTTCTTACACTGATTGGTTTGTATAGGGCATGCGGGCTGTATACTATGCTTTAGATGATACTGGGAAAAGCAATTTTGAAAAGGCATATAGTGCTTCTTATTACCCGTGCATGGAGATTTTGTATGAATGCTATGAGGATGTAGCCAGTGGTAGTGAGATTCGCAGTGTTGTTCTGGCTGGCCGACGTTTTTATGTAAGGGCATGTTCACTTTCCATGTATGGTAATCAGCTTTATGCAAGGGGCTTTAAATTATATTTACGTTTTGCAGGAGAAAGAGGGTCTACCTGCTTTCCCCATGGGTAAAATTGACCAGACCCGCATGTGGAAGGTTGGCGAGCGTGTCCGATCTACAAGACCAGCGGGTGATCTAGGCCCATTAGATCCAATTACCGCTGGTGTCTTTGTGGCATTGATGATGGCTCAGGTATTTTTCTTTTGTTCTATTATGCTTTGCAAGTCTTTTGGAAATTGGTATGATCTTGTTTGTGTGCCTGTAACTGTAAAAGTCCACATTTGCTCTTATATTTTGATCTGTGAGATTTAATGGGATGTTTCTTTTTTAGCTTTAGTTCATGTAGTTTAGAAGGAGGGGACATAAAATCTAACATTTTTTTAAATAAAAAATTAATTTGATTTACAAAATATCCAGATTGAAATCCTGAGGAAGAAAGGACATTCCTACTCCGAAATCATCAATGAGAGTCTCATTGAGGCTGTTGATTCATTGAATCCTTTCATGCATGCTCGAGGTGTTTCCTTCATGGTTGATAACTGTTCAACCACAGCACGGTTGGGTTCGAGGAAATGGGCTCCCCGATTTGATTACATCCTAACCCAGCAGGCCTTAGTGGCACTGGAAGAATGTGCGCCTATCAACCGGGACCTAATCAGCAACTTCCTGTCAGACCCAGTGCATGGAGCCATTGAAGTCTGTGCACAGCTGAGACCCACCGTCGACATCTCCGTGCCACCGGATGCAGACTTTGTTCGTCCTGAGTTGCGCCAGTCCAACTAGAAAGAATTATACGCTTTTATTTGATGAAATCACTTTTTAGAATGCGTAGAAAACTAGAACGTCTGGTTGGTTGGTTGGTTTGGGTTTCCTGTTTTGTTTACCTGGTTAACCAGTATCATTGTACGTTGTACTATTACTTTGTACTTTGCAGTTCTTAGTTCGTATGATGTTTTGAGAATGAGGAATGATGCCTGTTATCGGATTAGAAATATAAATAAATTATGTTCACAACAATAACGAGCGATCCGGTTTCTTTAGAGAGACACTCTAGTGATATTATCAGCACAATGAATGTGCATCGAAGTGACCTACTCGAAGCAATTTTGCATGGAGTGCAGACTACTCTTGCATTGATCCTATTTCCTGCTTCGTGAAATGTGGATACATATTATGTAGGAGTAGGATACAAAGAGAGATCAGAGGTATGATAAAGTTCATTGTATCTTCTACAATCAAAATATATCACATTATTTTTTTTATTATAATTAAAATTAAATATATATATTTTGTAAAATTAAAGAGCTTTCTCCCTTTTTTTTTTCTTATTTGTTTATCCTCTCTCTCTCTCTCTCATAATTATAAATTTAAAAATTAAAATATGTAATATGATATTTTTTAATTATAATTAAAATTAAATTAAAGTTTACATTGAAATTTAAATATGGTTATATTATATTATTAATTTAACAACAAAAATATATTACGTAATATTTTCTCATTAAAAAATTGAGATAAAATATTTTTTTTAAAAATTAATAAATTCTCTAGTTTTCCATCTTTTTATTTAATTTGACAAACCAAAATATGTTACGAAATAATTTTTTATTATAATTAAAATAAAATCTCTCTCCAAAATTAACAAACTTCCTCTCTCCTTTATCTTTCTTTCTCTATCTCTATATTTTTTTTACAAAAAATAAAATTAATAAAATAATATAATTCAAATAAATTCATAAGATTATAAGAAATATATTAAATTTATAATTAAAAATAATTAAAAAATATTTTTGTAATATTATTCACATAAAAAATATATGTATTATATACATACTTTTTTAGTTTTTTTATTTAGTTTTAAATTTTCATCGCTTATCTTTTAAATTTATATTTTCACTTTTCTTTCTTCAAATATTTATTATATATAATTTGGAGAGAATACTAATGTTGTGATTAATAATTAGAATCAAGATTCAATTGTTTCCAAAAAAATTATTTTGTGTTAATTTTATAACTGTTAATATAAATTTTTTTTACTAATATCTAATTATATATATATATATATATATATATATATATATATATATATATAGAGAGAGAGAGAGAGAGAGATATTAATTTTAAATAATAAGTATAAAAATTAATTATTTTTATTTTTATAATAAACTTAACACCTAATCAAATGTAAAAGTATACATATTAAATTCTTTCAAGATTTAGATAATAAATGTTAAAATTAATTATTAGTTAAAAATAAACTCTTTTATATGAAAATAATAACTAAAAATCTTATTTTTCATCTACGGAGATCTTAGTTTTCTTAGTCGACAGAGACTTTTGTCTCCTACGCTTTTTTGTAAAAATAGTTTGATTTTATCAATTTTTTACTACAATCTATAATATTATGACAAAACTAACGTAGTTTCAAAAGATTATATCTCCATAAAGTATTAGGGAAAAAAATACTAGTTCTGAATAAATAAAGAAGATACATCTGCTTTTATAGAAAAGGTGTATCATTTTAAATTCTCAGTGCAGATCATTTCATGTGTGACTCGGGTTTTTTATTCTTCTGTTAGCGATGTAATATTATGACATCACACAAGTTCATGCTCAATTATATGTATTTGAATCTTCGGTGTCACAGTACATTGATTTCCATGGACCCGCATGTTGCTATATAAGCCTGAAATGCACCCCATATTTTCTTCTGCTTCAAAAAATAATAATAAAAAAGCTTAAACATGTTTTTGGTCCCATAAAATGCTAATTTTGTTTCGTTTTTTTTTTATAGGTAAAATTTAAAAGGTTCTAATTTTAGTATTTACTATTAATTTGTTCCGTTAAATGTTGACATGTCGGGTTATACGATAATGCCATATATTTTGTCACCTCAATCTACCACGTCAGCACTTAATTAAGTAAACTAATAGTATTATTTAAACAAAAATCTTTTAAATTTTATTAGACTAAAATTAAAAAAAATGATATTTTAGAAAGACAAAATTTATTTAAGTTTAGAAAAATTATTTATTCCTACTAGTTCCAGAGCAACTAAATGTTTATAGCTAAAAGCCGACCAATGCAGACTGTGAAAGACTCAAACCATGCTGAATCTAAACATTAATATAGTATTGCAAAGTTATATTATTTTTGAATATTTGATCAAGATATTTTCAAGCTTGATAATCACTCTATATTTATAAACAAGAGTATAGCAACACTCACATAGTCACATTTCATTTTAGGCCAATTCTATCGTACAGATGTTAATGATACAGATTCAAGGATTGAGTGACAAGTGGCACGACACTCCTTATTGAGGGACAGGCTTACCAGGGATCTCTGCAGCTTGTCGGGCTTGCTTGATGGAGCCACGGCTTGGGGGAGAAAGAGCTACCGTGCAAATCCCGTAAAGTGGGCTCGGTTTTTTATTTTATTTTTTTGTCATTGGGATGGACTCCTTTATACAACTCTGTATATGGATTGTGCTTATAGAACTTGATAGTGAGTTAAGGGTAGGGGTGGCAATATGTACTCTACTCGCGGGTACCCAATTCGACCCTATCTGATCGGGTAGGATTGCCAACCCGATCCGCAACGGGTAGGGTAGGGTGCGGGTAGGATTCTTGTTCGGGTCGGGTAGGGTGCGGGTTGAGCCTCAACCCTACCCGACGAACCCGCACTCTATATATGTTTATATTATATACTTATATAAAAATAAGTTTTAAGTGGATGTTGAATCAAAGACCTCTCACTAAATGCAAAAGATCATTAACCACTAAAAGAAAATCATTAATTGATAATTTAATATTATTTTTACATAAAAATCAGTTCTATTTTAAATTATCATCAAGTTATATAATAATGTTGTATATTTTTTGTAACCCGCGGGTATGATCGGGTACTCGCGGGTTAAGAGTGGGTAGGATTAGGGTTGAGATACGGGTAAGGTAGGGTTGAGTTTATATAAAAATCTCAACCCACGGGTAGGGTTAGGGTTTGATCCAAACCCTACCCTACCCTACCCATTGCCACCCCTAGTTAAGGGAGAAGTGGAATAAAGTTGGTAGGATTGAAATTTATAGTGTATCGACCAAAAAAAAAAAAAAAGTTTATACTGTTGTATCTATGTGTAGAGCTTTTGATATGGCCGAAACCAACATTAATGATTACTATTATCTTCTTGTGCATGTTTATAGAAGAAAATAATTGATTCAAAATTTTTGAAAAAATTAATGTTGTATTAGGCATGTATTTGGATAATGTGTTTTTTTCTAATAAAATTTTAAGAATGAATATAAATATTTGAAATAAATTGGTAACAACATATTTTATTTTAAATTAGGAATGTTAAGCTTAAGAAATTAAAGAGGCTATAATGAAATTTGTGTTAAAAAATATTCGTATTTCATATTAATTATTGAATACAAAATAAGCTTTTTCGAGAACTAAAATATCTTATGACAATTATTAATTTCTTGAAAAAGTAACTTTTAGTCAAGTTAAATGTATAAAAAAAAGTTGACTGGTTGACTGAGTCTGTATTTTTTTATGTAATAATAATGGTAATGATGATAAGAATAATAATAGTAGTAAAAATAATAAAAATTAGAAATAAATAGTTGTTACGTGAGTAACCTGAAATTGGTAGTTTAGGTTTGAAGGATTGGCTCAAGTACTGCTAGATGGTGGTCTCTGACTTGGTCATGTCTGGGAGTCGCCATCCGAGTTGTATGTATGAAAGAATGGGGGGTGGTACCTGCAAAGACACTCCGATGCCTAAGTCAGCAAGGGGCTAAGCAGATTTAGAGAGTATTGGAACTTAGAGATACTTGAGGGGTGTCAATGTATTTATAGTGGCGATCTAATAACCACCGTTGGAGTGGTTCCATCTTTTAGGGTGGATAACCGTCCCTTTATCTTAGGGTAGTTGAGATATGGCTCCTGGAAGTGGGTTAAGAGATTTTAGGGGCAGTTACTTATTTGAATAAGTGTTATCTGCTAGCTATCCTTCGAGCCCGACTTCTTCGAGAAGGAGTCTGTGTTGAATCCGACCTCTTCCAACTTGTGATGTTTTTCCGACTTGTAGACTAATTGCTTGTTTTCTTCTTTTCAGAGATGGTGAAGAGTGGTTCTAGTGCTGCTTACCAGAAGGTTCAGGAGGCTAAGAAGAAGGCCCGTGCCCGAGCTGACGCTGCGAGGGCTGCTAGCGCTCCTCCTCCCCCTCGTGATTCTGGGAACTCTTCTCGTCCTATCTTGGTAACCTCCTCTTCTGCTTCTCCTCTTCCTCTCCCTATCCCCCCAGTCCGACCTCCCTTAGAACCCGAGAAAAAGAAACGTAAGACCTCGGAGTCTGGCTCTTCTCCTTCGGGAAAGACCAAATTTGATGGTCCTAGGTTCGTTCGGAGTCACATCTTTCCCCATACTCAGATTAGTATGGATGATGCTTCCCTTCGAAACCATCTTCAAATTATGGTTCGGGGTAGTGTTCGGGCTGCTGGGGTCTGCACAAAACTCCTTGATATTCTAGACAAAACTCTCCTTAGTTCTTTGGGCTCTTTCCAAAAGATTGAGGAGTTGGAGGGGAGAATTGTCCTCTATCAAAGGAGAAGCGACTCCAGGGGAAGGTTACTTGGTTGAAGGAGGAGAGGGCCCGACTTCAAGAGAGGGAGAAGAAGCTGATGGGCCAGTATGCCATGGCGGAAGGCCTCAAGGAGAAGGTGGAGCAGAACTACGTCAGACTCTTCAGAAAAAACCTCGATCTGAAACGGAAGCTGGAGAAAGGTCGGGAGGCTTATCAGGATTTGTAAGATTCTGTTGCGGAGAGCTCGGAGGAAGCGTGGAGAAAATTTAAGGAACAAGTCGGAGTTATTGCTCCTAACTTTGACCTTTCTCCTCTTCACCCCGACAAGATCGTCATTAATGGAGCCATTGTCTCCCCTCCTCGTCCTGAGACGGATTCCGAGTTGAAGACTCACGAACAAAGGCTAATAGAGTCTCCTTCTTGTGGGGAGCAACAAGAGGGATCTCTGTCGACGTCTTCAGATGCTTCGACCCCTGCTGCCGAAGAGACTGCTCCAACCTTCCTCCCTTCCTTCTGGTGACTCCAATCCTTCGTCCAATTAATTGATTTTAGCTACTTGGGGCCCGGCTTGTGGACTCCTCTTTGAACAATTTTATTTTTTGTGTTTGTGATGGTTGCCCCTGACTCTTATGGCCTTCTGGCCATTAAAAAATTGCTTTATTTTAATTTTTCCTTTTTGGATAAGGGCTTTTGTGTATACTTTGCGTGTGCATGCTTTGTTGCGATTCTTTTGAAAAATCCTTTTTGATCTTTTTCTTGAAAAAATCTTTTATTGGGTAGGCTGTTTTTTGTCTAAGTTACTTGTGATTTTTTCGACAACAGCTTTTACCTTTGAATGGTTTTTCCTATCTCTTTTGTATCCATATTCAATTTTTGCTTATTAAATTTCTGTAACTTAGGTTATTTTTTTGCGATGCATTTTGATTTTTTCAAATTCTCCAACTAGGTAGTCGTTTGGGATGCCGAGTTATCATGATCATTAGTATAACCTCTTTAAAATATATAATAATTAGTTAGTTATCATAATCACATCTAAAGTTATGAAAGATATTTTTATATAATAAAAGTAATATGCTTTAAAATATTTTTATATAATTTACTAATAAATATATATGCTATCTATCATACATTTTATTTTTAATAAAAAATATTATTGTTTTAAAGTGATAGTGTGATACGTTTTCAAGATTTCAAGATGTATAAATATTCGTTTTATTTAGTTTTATTTTTATTGTTGACGTTTCAATATATTTCAATTACACCAGTAGATTGAACAATAGTAGTTATGAATGATTAATCATATTAATTATTTGATTTAACTAAAATAATATTAAATTATTTAATAAATAATGAATAAGAAAATAAAATAAAAAAGTTTCATTTAAATTTTCTCTTACTATGTTTTATATATAAGAAATTAGAATGTATTTTATACCATTTTTTCCTCTCTTTTATATCTCTCTCTTGTATTTTAGTTATAATTTTTAAATTTTTTTATTTTATTTATCTTTTTTTTGCCAAAATTTTTTATAATTTTATTTTATGTTATTTTTCTTTTATGTATTTTGATTAATAGTTTTTAAGGGTATTATTATTTTGTTTATTAATATTTCAAATCTTTTGTAATTTTTTTTAAACTTAATTAATAAGTTTTTCTTCGTAATATTTTTTTTTGAAATTTTTTAATAAATATCTTAATTTTTCTATTATTTTTTAAGATCATTGATTATACTAATTTTTATCGATTACACGCATAGTCTTTTCTGTCTTCTTCTGCTTCTTTTAATTACTTTTTTTTACCAAATCAAATCTTAGTTATAATCCAATCCTTTTATATTGAAGATATATAGTCGAAAGAAAATTTAGAAAGATGAAATATTTTTGGTATATCTTGCAACCCAATTTCATGTTTTGTTACTTCTCTATGTGAATTTTTTTTCTTGTTTGACAATCAACTACAAATGTTGATCAAGTTTATATAAAAAGATCTTAATTCAGAGAGCAGATACAACTTTTCTATAAAAATGAGTTCGACCCGAGATTTATTCATTTAGTTTTTTTTTTGTATGGATATGTTGACGAATTTAAGATATAAAAGACTATTTTATGTTATTTTGCATATAGTAATTTGAAATAATTATTTGTAATATAGTAATAATTATTGTTTTGATATTGTTATTGTATTTATTAAGATCATATTCAATGTAAGATGCAAATTAAAAAGATGGAATATAGTATTTTTGAAAAATAATTATTTTTTAAAATTTAATTAAAAAATCCCAATTATTCTAATTTATTATTTGATTGTTACATGATATGTCATTTAATTTTTTTAAATTCCTATTTTATGTTAGTAATGTTATATGATCAAGTCATTTAATTTTAACAATTAAGTATTAATTGGTTTGAAGCAAAATTATCAAAAATGATTTGAAATATTATTCGTGTATGTTCATCACCTAATTAAAATAAAATAAATTGAGTTAATATTAAATTAGCTTGATCTTTATCAGTTTTTTTTTAAGTTGTAATGGTCGAACAAATTTAAAGAAACGTCTTAACTATTATTTTAAAACATTATTCTTAATTTATATGTATAATTATTTGGTTCTAAAAAATTAAAAATACTATAAAGAATACTTTAATAATAAATTTCATTTAATAAAAAGAACCCTCTCTATTTTTTAGCATCTCACCTGTGTCTAATGTTCTCCCTCCAACCATGCTAGTTGTGCTTTCCTCTAGCACATTCATTTTTTTCCTCCATTATCTATAGGCCATATAGTAAAAGATCAAACCATCACGTGACTCAACAACCGATCAGTCCGATTCTCGAAGTTGACGCTGATGAAAAGCAACACAATAAAAATCTCGTTCGGCTCGGCTGATCCTCCCATGAGCGCCCATATATATTGCTGACACACTATTTCATTTTGCAAAAGGAAAATAACAGGTGTCAAAATGAAAAAGAATATCTGTATATCTGTATGAGTTTAGATATGTACCATAGAGTGACCCTTCATTTTAATGTATTTAATATAGATAAATACAGGAACTGATTTATAAATCGTTTTAAACAGAGCTTTCAAGGAAGAGCTATACAATAGCAAGAAGTAATTCTAATTATTTGGGTTTACATCACTGCCCTCGAGACCAGAAACCTCAATCTTCACATGTACTTTTGTATGATTGAGTCCTTATTAGATTATGAGTAAAGTATATTTTTTGTCTCTAAAGTTTGATAAAAGTTTTTAAAATACTTCAAAAGTTTTCGATTTGTATCAAATATACTTTTGACGGCTAAATTTTTAAAAAAGTTAAGACCAATCTAACAATAATGCATGAAAATTATACTTGATTTGCTTGTATTGAGGGTTGTTTTTATGAAATTGTTGTTGAATTGATCTTAAATTTTTTGAAAAATTAGTTGTCAGAGTTATATTTGATACAAATAAAATTTTTTTTGGATAAAATTAAAATAAAATAAAACTTAAAAATATTTTTAAAACTTTTATCAAAGTTCAAGAATAAAGAATATAGTTTATCGTAAGTAGGGGTGTCCGCGGATCGGATCGGATCAGATCCAATATCCGCAGTTTTTAAGGTTGGATCCGATCCGATCCGATCCGCACATTTGCGGATCGGATCGGATCGGATATCGGATATATCCGCAAAATACAAAAATATTTTTAAAAGCTTATTTTTATTAAAAAAATATCAATAAAATTTATTTTTTCTATTCTTTTAAATATGTTTACTCTTAAAATAATATTAAACATACTTTTCTTGAATAATAAATTAAAATAATTTAACATATATGATAATTATTAGTTAAAATAAAACATAAAAAGAATATTTTATTGATTTATTTCTTTATTTTTTCAGATATGCGGATATGCGGATACTAACACAAAATCCGGAATCCGATCCAATTAGTGTGTGGATCCGATCCGATCCGAAAGCCTTGCGGATCGGATCCATATCCGCAATTTTCGGATCAAATTCGGATAAACACCGCGGATATGCGGATCGGATCCGATCCATGGACACCCTAATCGTTAGTTTATTACTATGACTTACATCAATATTATACCATTTTTTTGGTCAACACAACATACCCAACCACCCCTACTCACACGCACACATTAGATGTTTTTTTTTTTACAACAAAAGAGAGTCGAACCTTTGTGACACTCTTTAGGAGGCATATCTATTTGCCGTTGGTATAAGCCTCAGCCACCAATATACAAATTGAAACCCAATAGGCCAATGTCAAATATTTTCTTCGATTGTATTGGGGGCTTGTTGTTATATTAGGTTGGGCCTTTGAAAAAAGAGAAAATAAGACGAGACCATATAACCCAAGAAAAAAGTGGGAATTAGGTCCTTACTCCTTACCAAAGAAAAAAAAAGTGGGAATTAGGTTAAGAAATTGAGAGGATTGCTCGCAAAGTTTTGGTCTAGTAGTCATTATGTATGCTTTGCAACAAATACACTTGGGTTAGAGACTTGATTAGGTCAAGTAATGAATGAAACCTTTAAGTATTGTGTGTGAGTGTGCAGTGGATGAGTTTGTAATGCCTAAGATTAGGAGCTGTCTAATTCATTTAAAAAAATAAAAAAACTGAGAGCGTTGTGTGTGTGTTGAATTGACATCTTCAGTGACATTGTTTGAATTTGAGTTTTAGCATTTTGAAAGTATTAGCAGATTGAGTTGTGAAGTAGACATTGAAGACGTTGTGTTCCTTTTCCTCTGTTTCTTTGTTTGGTTTGTGTGGATCAAGGATAATACTTTTTTTTTTCGAATAGGTTGCGTATAGAAAAGGCAATTTAAATGAATACTAGCTAGCAATTAGTTGGCTGCAGAACTGCATAGTATTTGTTGAAGAATCAAGATTGAAAATTGACATGCATGCACGACTATCAGTCTATCACTATCCAAAATAGTTAGCTCGATACTGAAGGTGGCATAAGACTAATGCATAAATAACTAGTAAACTTTCTTACCATTTGTTTAATGCATATTATTATTATTATTATTATTATTATTATTATTATTATGTTGATCTACTTATATAAAATGTTTGAATTAGGAAAATGAATGGTTCAAAAGCTCGCTTTAAAAATAACTATTTATGATGTCTCGTGTGAACCTAATTAATTAGAATCTTTAAATAATTTAATATATTTGATTAAATTATTTTATATAATATATTTTTATATTTTATTTACCATCTTTAAATAAAGGTTTATGTGAGTAACTTAATTTCAAATATAGATAATGCGAATTTTTTTTGTAGTAAGTTTGACTAAATTTTTACTGTGATTCCTGAAATTTACGACTTTTATTATTTTATTTTAGTCATTTAAATCTAAAATTTATTATATTAGTCATTGAAAATTGAGATTTAGCTCCGAAACACCATATTGGTCTTTGAATTCTTTTTAACATTGGATTAGCAAACAAATTACTGATCTGTCTCTGATTTGCCGTGCTGGACACATAGTTAAACAACACTATTTCGTTTTGTCCCTTAAATAAGACAAAAACAAGATCGTTTTAAATAATGTGGAGAGATAAAATGATTGATTTGCACATTATAAACTTGTTTTTGATTTAAGAGTCAAAATGAAACGACACCAATTAATTATATGTCCAACGTGGCAAGTAAGAGCATGCTCAATATTGTGTTCGTCGACTCAATGTCGGAAATGATTTATAGACTAATATAATGTTTAGAATTAAATCTCGAAAATTAATATAATAAATTTTGAATTGATAAAAACTGTGAATATAGTGGACTACTTCAGAAATTTAGTCTAAAATTTTTATTTTTGATAACTTTACTTTATGTCTGGGATAAAAAATAAGATTCGGATCCAGGTTTGGACCAAAAATTACAATGATGCTGAAATGAGAGAAGAAATGTTAAGGGGGACAAGCCTATGTTGGCTATATACTTAGGCAAATCAAATAAATTTTCATTAGTGTAGGTTACTTTGAAGAGGCATGGTCCCCAAACAATGATTTTAGGCCTGTCCTTAGCTATTTGATGGCGATACCTGCTACATTATTCCTGAACCTTATATTAAGATAATTTTAATTTGAAATAAAATAAAATACAACAATTTAGTTTATAATTATTTTAATAATGATATAAATTATTCACTTCAAAACATATATATGTTTATCCTCTTTTTATTATTCCGCCTCTTTTATTGGCAACTACTAAAATATAATGTCAAAAATTTATTTGTATCCAAAATTTGGAGGTATTGAAAAGTGAAAGATTTTGTGTGATGACAAAAACAAAATTATGGGAGGAAAAGTCTAGGAGGCCAGCAGATTTATTAAAATTTTGTTAGTATTTAGTCAGCAAAAGGAAAATGAGTGATTCTCCATTATTAGATGAAATCTCACTCTATTAAATACATTATTGATGACTAATTGATGGCTATAACTCACAAAATCTGCTGGCCGTATCACTCCTCCATGGGAAGATGAATTTGGGCAGCAAAAGTCACAATCTAGGATTGGACAATAAGACAGTGCAATATATAGAGCCATTCTTGGTGTCCTAGTCATTGGTCAAAAGTCACATAACACCCATTCCATTACATTGAACTTTTAATTTGCTTTAAATTTGTTTTCTATAATAATAAATATTATAACTAAACAGAATGTGAGGGCATCTATATGTTGCTGGAATATGCTTGGCACGAGGGAGTCCAATGTGCAACTCAAAGGCCAACACAAAGAACCACACTCCATAATCATAGTCCAAAAAGAAATGTCAAATTAAAGTTGGGGGGGCCATAGGCTTTGCTTTGTTGAAACTCTCTCAGCATTTTACCTTCACAAAAGATTCTCTCACATGAAACTTGTTTATGTACGTTTTTTTTTCTTCTTCTGATTTAAGCTAATTATTATTAATTTGGATAAATTGATGCGTTAAAATATCAAAGTATTTAAAAAGTTGTATAAATTAAAAGACATGTTAGGCTGGGTTACAATGATATCAAATTCAATTCAAACTCGAAAATAACTTGATTAGTAACCAGGTCAAATTAGGTTAACCTAATTTCATATGATGTATAAAGAGTTAGATACTACATAATAAAATACTTTACACATAAATGTACCTTAAAATCATGGACAGATCCCTTCTGCAATACGAATGTTGCTTCAATCCAAGTGATTACACACGCACACACGTATGTAATTATTCAAACTAAATCATAGCTAAATAATCAACTTAGATATATGATAACCAATAATCAACAAGTACTATGAACTAAAAACACAAAAATCGTATAGAGAAATAACTCTTTTGTAAATGATATTCTCAAATAATAATAATAATAATAAGATAAAAATTTAGGTGCAGTTAATTTTATATGAAATTAATAATTAAAAGTTGTTATATGACAATTTAACTAAATTTATCAAATTATTTAACAATTTTAAACTATCAATTTTATATAAAATTAATTATACTTAAATAATAATAATAATAATAATAATAATAATAATAATAATAATAATAATAATAATAATAATAATAATAATAATAATAATAATAAGAAGGAAGCCACTTTAATAAAGACAAACTAAAAATGTCTTTTTTTAAAGACGTTACATATGTAATGTTATTATTGGACATTATTATTGAACCGGTTAATAAAAATAAAGCAGAACAAAATCGGTTTATTATAGCAACAATAATAAACCTAATTGTCTGCATTATAATTATTAGACTCGATTTGATCCGATCGAATTATACCATTTAAACCGAATATCTTTAAATTTTTTGATAAAAAGACAATTATATTCTTGACTTTTTATTTTTCGAACATTTAAATCCCTAAAAATTTAAAAATACAATTAAATTCCTAAAAAAAATTAGGTTTATTGTTATTGTTATAAAAAAAATCGATTTTATTCTAATTTGTTAAGAAATTCAAAAATAACCGGTTTATTAATACGTCCAATAATAATTCGACACGTAAATGTCTTTACAAAAAGACGTTTTACACATTTTTATGAGAGCATCTCCTACTAATAATAATAATAATAATAATAATAATAATAATAATTCTATAAAATAAATAAATAAATCTCTTTTTTATAGAGGAAAATGAGGGGCCAGGTGTGCATGCAGAAGTGCACATGGACATGGCCATCTGACACAGTGTGTCCAGCTCACACCCTTCCTCCACTTTAGACTACATTCACTCATACACCTTTTACCTTTTTCAGCAAAATTACCCTTTCTTTACCTTTCCACTTGTTCTATTCTTTTCCACTCATGCATCCTTTTCTGTAGTCAAAGGTCATTATACATTCATTTTATACTTTTATAAAAATAAATAAGCCAAATTCTTATATAGAATAATAAATAATCTACATCTCTTTTTCCTTAATATTTAAAGGATTCATGTTTGACATTGTACATTATAATGGAAGTATTAAGGTAGAAAAAGTCACTAAGTTTCAATTTGGGTAAATAATTTAATTAATTTTTTTAAAAAAAATAACTTAAATAATAAATGATTATATTAAAAATAATTTATAAATAAATTATTTTGTATTTGAATTTTTAGTTCTAAAAATGCTTATTTTATAAAAATATGGTAAAAAATAATAGTATTAAGAGAGAAGTCATTTTTTTAATTTTTCTATAAATTTTTAAATAGCTTCTTAAAAGTCATAATTTAATTTTAAAAATTATACCAGCAGATATTAATACTACTACTTTTCATAAATCAAAAACTAAAAAAAATTATTTTTAAACCTTTTCAAACGGATCTAATTCATAGACATTATAAGAAGTGAGTTTTAATCAGAAAAAAAAAAAAATCAAAGTACCCGTGATTAGTTATGATGCTCATAATAAATATAATAATTATTTATGTATAATTCACTGATCACTAATATTAGAGTAATATTCTAAATTAGTTTTAAAAAGTTTAGTTACACATTTTGATTTAAAAAAATTAATTTATTACTAAATTAATTTTCAACCTTTTTAATTTGCTATACATATTAGTTTACACTTGATTTTTTTTTACTAGAGACATACCAAAATACATATGTCTATACACAGAAAATTAACTTCCAAGTGATTGTTAAGTACAACATGACACGAGATATAGATAAATTAGTCCGTATTGTATACTGTTAATGTAAACATGTCTTTGAGATAGAAATTAGTATGTTTTATGGAATATAAATTGTGAATTACTATGATAACTAATTTTTTTATTATAATATTATTCCTTTCTTATGAAAAAAAGAGTTAAAAAAAATGATCATCTTATGAAAATGACTATTCACTCACCACTTGACAAGCTCCTACAAAAATGTTATTTGTATCAAAATCAACAACTAAAATTAGTCATTAATATATTTATATAAAAATATATATAATTTAATTTATTTTTAATATATATTTATATTTTAATATATATTTTATACTGTAACTAATTTTAATATATATATATATATATATATATATATATATATATATATCATAATCGATTTTAATGATAACCTTTTCGGGCCAAACAATGGAGGAAATACTTCACTTCGGTATTATTTCTCGCATTGTATTTGTATAGAGAGTTTAGTTAATATGTACTTTTAAAATTATTATTAGTAAAAAACTTTAAATATTTTTATTTAATTGAATATAAAATAAATATATTAAAAATTTAAATTTTTTATAGGTTTAATTAAAAAAATTTTAATTTATAAACTTAACATATATTGTTAGAATACAAGATAGATAAATTTTTGTAAAAATTATATCATATGTAATTAAAATAAGTTGTTAAGGTAGGTGGTGTTGTTAGGATGATGTGTAGATTCAACTTCAAACTTGACATGTCTGAATCAAAGAAACTGAAGTTGGCTGAGTTCATTATACAAATACAAACACTCCAAAATCTACAAGAATTCTTGTCTTCTCAATTTCCATCGACAATCACTTTAATGAATCATAAATCGTATTTAATAGAGTTCATTCTCGTTTGCACGAATTCATTAACATTTTTTAATTAAAATATTCATTTTAATAAATTAAATAAAAAATAAACTATATATTAAAATGGTACATAAAAATTTGCATTGCTAACAAAAAGAATATCAAAAGATGTTAACGATAAATAAGTCTCCAAAAATTTAACAATACGATAAAAAAAATTAGATATTAAATATATTTTTTTTAAAAAGACTTTAAGATCATATTTTAATATAAATTTTTGCAATTATTATTAAAAAATAGATCTTTTTAACCTTAAAATTTGATAATTTTATGTCAAGTGAATTTTGTTAAAAAAAATTATTATGAATGACCATATTTTTTAAAAAAATAAAAAAATTTAGAGATCAAATTTTGTTCTAAATTTTTTTGTGCACCTTCTAAATATTTATTTAAATATTATCACAAAAATTTACATAAAATGGATAAGTCGTTTACTAAATACGAAAATTTTTTTGTAACTTATAGAAAATATAATATTTATTGATTATTTTTGTCGCATTTTTAAATCCTTTAAAAGTTGTTTTGTCGATAACATCTTTCAAAAATTTTTTTATTAACAGCTGAATTTTTTGAGTATTGAATTGATAGTTAATCTAATAAAAAATTAATTTTAATACACTGATAATAAAAATAATTTTATGTAATTATTTAACTAAATTTATATATTTAATAAATTTTTGAATAAGAAATTTAAAAATTAATATTATTAATAATATAATAATACATAATTAAATATCCTTGTAAAAAACTCTTTTAGATTATTGATACATGAAAATTAAATTATAAAATTAAATAATTAAATGATGAAAACATTTTTGTTCCTAATTTGTTGTATAAATTTTTTTTTCTACTCCAATTTATGTATTTTACACGTTTTAATTAAATCCTACTACTAGTCATGATTAGTTGTTGTCTTGTTGATTGAAGACACACATGTTTAGGATTCCTTATCTTTATGCCAAAATGTTGTAAAGAAGATGTAGAAAGTGATTTGGTAAATAAGTTTGTTAAAGTATTATTTGAAATAATATGTTAATTGTTTTTTATTTTAAAAATCATGAGTAAAAAAGAATTTAGAGAAAATATGCTTTGCTCGATCATTTATGATATATTTATTTTTGAGTTAAATAATACATATCGCATTATTTTCGTATAACGTTATAAGGATTACTTTTTTGTTAGACAACCGCGATGATGATTGAATATATCTAATCAAACTCTTAAGCAAAAAATATTCGTGATTTATCTCATGTATTACAAGTATTTTAATATGATTGAAAGGTGTTATATCTATAGTTTGCTTTGAAGATCTCCATAATATAATTATGTCACTAAATATAAATAAGTATCTTATTTGGGATTTACCTTTATGGGGATCAGATAGATAATTTGTATCTACATAACCAATTAATTAGGATTTACATTCATAAGGATAAAATAATTCCACATCAATTGTTCTATAAAGATATTGAAATATATTTTTTATTCTATTATAATTTTTGTTGGAGAGAAACTGTACTCACTAATAAATTTACAACAAATACTATATTGGGACGTATATTATTAACAAGATATATTAGTACTCTTATAACACTAAAATATGGTAATTCAAGATCAAGTATTTCTTTATTTTCTTCTTTTGATCGGAATGGATCGTTCTTTATACTAGTGATCTGGCGATCATTGGAGTTTTTACTGGATGTAATTCGTTTATATAAAATATCTTTAGAATTTTTTCTATGTAAGTATTTTGATGAATAAATATCCTTTTTATTACATACTCAATCTAAAGGCCGAGATAAAATTTTGTTTTTCTAATATCTTTTATCTCAAACTATTCTTTCAGCACATTTACGATTGTTACGATTGTTGGGATCTCTTTAGGAGAATCAATGATATTTAGATCATTAACATATACAACAATTATAATGAATCCAAATGTAAATTTTCTTATATAAACATATGGACAAATATCATCATTTTTTATTCTTTTTTCATCAAATACTCTATAAAACAGTTATACCACATCCATCCGAATTGTTTTAAACAATATAAAGATCTTTGTAATCTAATAGAGTATAATCATCGAAAATTCTTATTGGATGATTAAGATATTTTTAATTCTTTAGGGACTATCATATAGATATCATGATCTAATAACCTATATAGATAGACCATAACCACATCCATCAGGTGCATATTTGGCTAATCAACTCAAGATAATTGCATCAATTACGTCTCATCATATAGGAGAGTAGGTCTTATCATAGTTTATACCAGGTCTTTGTGAGAAATCTTATGCTACAAGTTGAGCTTTGTAGCGTATAATTTTATTATTCTCCTTTTGTTTTCTCACAAATACTCATTTATGTCCAACAAGTTTTCACCTTCGAGTGTTCGGACTACAGGTCTAAAGACTTCACGTTTTGTAAGTGAGTCTAATTCATTTTTATGGATTTTTTTATTTTTGTAAATCATTTCTTCATCAACATTCTTCGATGATTTTTGGCTCAGAATCCTCATTTTTATGCGTAATATTTAGCGATGCGTTATATGCAAATATATAGTCAATAATTGTTTCTCTTTGATTTCTTTTTTTTTTTCCAGTAAAGTCATAGTTTATTAAGATTTTATCATTTTGACAATTTTTAGGTATTTGAATATTTTTCGATATTTCAATTATATCATGCTTTGGACAACTACATGTATCTTAACTATGTCTTTGTCTTCTTCAACAGGAAGAGTATTTACCTCTTTATAACAATTCACTCCTCTTCTTTTATGATATTTTTTAGCTTTAAAATTGACTGATCTGTCATGTTTTTGGCATGTGTTTGCACTATAGACCATTTGTCTAACAGGGACATCAATTTGAATTGGAGCATTTTTAGTTGATATATAAAATTTTGTTATTCTTTTGGTATCAAAAAATGTATTAGGCAATTCATTTACATTTTTTTGTAAATGTATAATCTTTTAAATTTCTAATTCACATTGTCCTAATCGAGTGTCCAAATGTATTAAAGATGATGCATTTTTTCTCTCCTTTTAATATTGAAAATATTGTCTCATTAAAATGACAATATGCAAATTGAGTTTTAAATATATCTCTTGATTGTATTTTTAGATAC
The DNA here is from genome assembly GCF_059453495.1 of Arachis ipaensis. Taxonomy (NCBI): domain Eukaryota; kingdom Viridiplantae; phylum Streptophyta; class Magnoliopsida; order Fabales; family Fabaceae; genus Arachis; species Arachis ipaensis. The sequence goes on along the minus strand of NC_142437.1, from coordinate 7,954,346 downwards.
CTATAATAGAAGGAGAATCATATCTAACATATATTTCCAACTTTTATTGGGATCATATTTTGATGTGATTAGGTGAATCAATTGAAATATATATCGCACATCCAAATATTCTCAAATGTGATATATTTGACTATTGGCCAAAAGCCAATTATAAAAGAGAGAATTGTGGCCAATACAATACACCAATCCAACCCTAGCAGTGATTTTTCTTTTGATAAAATATGGAAACTCAAATTTTTCCAACGTCAGAGAGCCTTCACTTGGCTTCTATCTCAAAATGCCTTCCTAACTAATGAAAATAGAGCTAGAAGAAGACTTACTGAAGTAGCGAACTGCCTAAGATGTTCAAATAACTCCGAGACCTTGCTCCATGTGATGCGGGATTGCCCTTTCATCAGTAGAACATGGAAGAGCTTGGTAAACAGGAACTCTCAGCAAAATTTCTTTCAGATAGATATCCAAACCTGGTTGAAAGAGAATTTGTGGAGTCCTCATAATAGAAATGGGACCAGCTGGCCCATTATTTTCATCACCACCTGCAACCTAGCATGAAAAAGCAGAAATGAGCTCATATTTCAAAATTTTCCCTCTAACCCAAATACTTTACTTAATCAAGTTATTTATCTGGCCGAGAACTACGAGGATTGTCTCGCCATTTCTGAAGCAGAGGTTTCAACGCTGAGTACTAGTAGAAAAGATATGATTGGGTGGGAACCCCCAACTGAGGGTTGGTTTAAACTGAACGTTGATGGCTCTGTTATGCCCCCAGCAAGCATGGCGAGTTGTAGTGGTCTGATTAGAGACTGTCAGGGCAGAATGATTGCAGGGTTCATGATGAATTTGGGGAATTGCTCTATCACCTTGGCTGAATTATGGGACTTGTACGCAGGGATTAAGCTGGCTCGTGAGCTAGGCATTGGGAAGCTCCTGGTTGAGACGGACTCCCTCTGTGCTTCCAATTTTGTTCAGAACATGGCTCCCTCTAAAACTGCAGGAACCCCCCTATTGCGTGCCATCAAGCTGCTTCTTGCTCATTCATGGGATGTTCGTGTCTCCCATGTCTACAAAGAAAGGAATTTTTATGCGGATCTGTTGGCTAAGAAGGCTGACCTCTGTCAGATTGGACTCACTTGTTTCTCTTCTCCTCCGGCGTTCCTCTCTGCGGTGCTTATGGCAGATGCAGCTGGGGTTAAATTTGCTAGAATGATTTCTATGTAATTTCTCTGTTTCTTGGGCTTTATGCCCCTTTGCTCATCAAAAAAATAAAATAAAATAAATAAAAGAGAGAATTGTAAAATAACATGTCTCCAAGCAAAAATTGAGAGATTCATTATTTCTCATAAGTAAGGGTCTAACAATCAACCAGAGAGGTTTAATAACTGATTTTGCTAGTCTATTTTGTGTATGAACATGAGCTACTAGATGTTCAACACTTATACCAGTGGCCATACAATAAGAATAAAAGGCTTGGAAAGTAAATTCACTAGCATTATCAAGGAGAATTATTTTGATTGAATTTTTTGAAAATTGTTCTTTTAATTTTATAATTTGTACAAGTAATCTTGCAAATGACAAGTTGCGAGATTATAATAAACATTAGATCATCTTGAAGATATGTCTATTAGGGCCATAAAGTATCTAAAAGCTCCACATAATAGATGAATTGATCCACATTTATCACTTTGAATCCGCTCAAAGAATTCAAGGCATTCAAATCTAATATTCACTGCTAATAGCTTTATAATTAGTTTTCTTAAAGAACATACAACATAATATAATTCACTAAATTCAAGAATTTTATAGTTCTTCAATAAATGTTCTTGTGAGTTTTCAATGATCTTTTGCATCATTGTTGCTATAGGGTGAGCTAATTGATTATGCCAAATAGTGAATTTATTTGAGATTGTTGGAAAAACTCAACAAAGGTTTAAACAATAACCTGTTTAACAACGGAAGCACCAAAAATAATTTTTTCAACAACCTGTGCGATTAAATAGGAAACTCCAAAGATACTCCAAGCAGTAAATATAATGGCAGATATTAAATAATCAGACATCAGAATTTTAACGTGAAAAAAATTCCCAAAGAGGGACAAAAAATCCATAGGACCTAGTCTAGTAAAATCTTCTACTATTAAAATAATGGGTACACAATCAATCTTCCTAGTGGCACTATGACATCTCAACAATCAACAAAATACATCATCAAAACTAATGGAATCAACATAAATCCTCCACAAAGTGGGTATCTCAAATCAGACAAAAGAGAAGGTAATACAACTAGCAAGTTATATCCTAATGTTCATCTCTACACCAGGAATAACATACTAAAATTTCATAAGAAATTGAGCAAGTTTACCAGATAAATGAGATAAAAATGGCAATGCTCTTTTTTCCTAATTTTCTTTTTCTCTTCAATGCCGAAAACCCTTCTCTCCCTTACTGTTTCTTTCTTTTCAAAAGAGAGTCTTAAAATCTCTCTCTCTTATCGTGGCTATATGCCACTTCTTTTCTTTTATTTTATTTTTTATTTGTTTTTAATTTGTGGGCCCCACTTAGTTAGGGACCCACCAACAAATCTCCCCTTCACCAATTAAAGTGGGGATAGGCTGCTCCACCAAACCCGCCTTCTCTTTGCAGAAATCAAACTTCACTGCAGGTAAACTCTTAGTCATCATATCTGAACTATTATCATCAGTATGGATCTTCTCAAAGTGCATATGACTTCATCTCAAGCGCTTGACGTATCCAGTGATATCTCACCTCTATGTGCTTCGATCTGGAATGAAATGTCAGATTCTTGCTGAGATGGATAGCACTCTGACTGTCACAAAATAACACAAACTTCTCTTGATTGAGGCCTAACTCTTGTAGAAATTTTTTCATCCACAAGAGTTTCTTAGAAGCTTCAACAACAACAATCTATTCTGCCTCTGTAGTAGACAAAGCAATACATTTCTGAAGTCGAGATTGTCACGACACAGCTCCCCCTGCAAAATTCATCATATAACCAGAAGTAAACTTTCTTGAACCAAGATCCCCAGCCATATCCTTATCTGTGTAACCATCCAACACAGGTTGGCCACTCCCAAAGTATAAATAAATTCTGGAAGTACCATTAAGGTATCTGAGAATCCACTTCACTACTTGCCAGTGCTCTTTGCCAGGATTTGAGAGAAACCGACTAACAACTCCAACGACATGAGCAATATTCGGCCTGGTACAAATCATAGCATACATCAAACTGCCAACTGCAGATGCATATGAAATCTTCTTTATTTCTGCTTTCTCTTTCTCACTTATAGAACATTGCTGCGAACTCAGCTTGAAATGACTAGCAAGTGGAGTACTAACAGGTTTGGAATTATTTATGCTAAACCTCTCTAAAACCTTCTCAATATACTTCTGCTGCGACAACCACAGTTTTCCATTCTTCCTATCACGAGTGATACTCATGCCAAAGATTTTCTTTGTAGGACCCAAATCCTTCATAGCAAAGGATCTATTCAAATCTTTCTTAAGACTTTCAATCTTCTTAGTGTCATGACTAACAATCAACATGTCATCAACACAGAGTAAGAGAATTATAAAATCACCATAAGAGAATTTCTTAACATATACACAATGATCAGAAGAAGTCTTACTATACCCATGACCTTCCGTGAAGGAATCAAACTTCGTGTACCACTGCATTGGCACTTGCTTCAACCCATATAAGCTCTTCTTCAACTTGCATACAAGGTGCTCCTTTCCTTTAACCTTGAAACCCTCTGGTTTCTCCATATAAATTTCTTTATCTATGTCACCATGAAAAAATGCAGTCTTCACATCAAGCTGTTCAACCTCTAAATTCAAGCTAGCTGCCAATCCAAGCACAACTTGAATAGATGACATCTTCACAACTGGAAAAAAAATATCCTCAAAATCAATACCTTTTTTTTACTCAAAGTCTTTTAGAACTATCGAGTTTTGTACCTTGTCTGTGAGATATTTTCATCCGCTTTCAATTTGAACACCCACTTATTCTTGAATGCTCTCTTACCCTTTGGTAGCGTCACCAATTCAATTGTATGTTTCTCATGCAAGGATTTTATTTCTTCTTGCATGGCCTTCAACTAATCTTTCTTATGCTTATCAGACATCACTTCTTGATAGCTCTCTGGCTCCCCTGTCTCAGTGTTCATCACATACTCATGAGAAGAGTATTTTTGAGAAGGATGACGCTCTCTAGTAGATCTTCTCAATTCAAGCTCAACTGGTGGTTCAGGTGAAACTTCAATATTTGGTGGAACTTCTACATCTGGCACCTCAGGTTGAGGTGTAGGTTCATCATGCAAATCATCATTATCATTATCAACTTGTACATCTTCCCCATCAACAGGAGATCTAGTGGAAGTACCAGGTTAATCATCAGCAGAATGTCTAACAATTATTGTTGGCTTATCTGTCTTCTCAAGGTCTTCAATAGTTTGGTCTTCAAGAAAAATCACATCTTGGCTTCTAATTGTTTTCTTGCCCACCGGATCCTATAATATGTAACCAAAGTCTTTGTGACCATAACCCATGAAGATACACTGCTTTGACTTTTCATCAAGTTTGGACCTTTCATCTCTTGGAATGTAAACAAAAGTCCTACAGCTGAACACTCGCAAGTGACTATAGGAGACATCTTTTCCTCTCCAAACTTTTTTTGGAACATCACCATTTAGTGGAACTGAAGGAGAAATGTTGATCAAATCTACCGCAGTCCTCATTGCTTCACCCCAAAAGGATTTAGGTAACTTTGCATGAGAGAGCATACACCTGACTCTATCATTGATAGTACGATTCATTCTCTTTGCAACTCCATTATGTTGAGGAGTCTTAGGAACCGTCTTCTCAAGCTTGATCCCATGTCCTTTACAACACTCTTCAAATGGACCCTTGTATTCACCACCATTATCTGCTCGAACACATTTCAATTTTCTTCCTGTTTCTCTTTCAACACTTGCATGAAAGTGTTTGAAGATATTGAGTACCTGGCTTTTAGATTTAAAAACAAAAGCCCACACTTTTCAAGAATAATCATCAATAAAAGTAACAAAATATGATGCACCGCCTAGTGTCTTAGCATCCATAGTGCAAACATCAGTGTAAACTAAATCTAGAACATGTGATCTCCTATGAGGTCCAGAACTATGAAATGATACTCTAGCAAACTTTTCAACAAAACAATGAGTACAAGTATTTAAAGTTGTACCTTTCACTGGAAGTGAGTGCTTCTTGACTAGGACACTTAGTCCTTTCTCGCTCAAGTGACCAAGACATATATGCCACAAATCAAAAGAGGAATAATCAGCTACATTCACCTCTTCTTTGCACAACTTTGCTTGTGTAAGAACCCAGTTTTTGGTAAACATGCTTCTCTGGCTATTTTAAAATTTATTTCACAAAATTTCAAACCACGGCCCAACAAGAAAAAGTGAGGATGGCCCAATGGTAAAAAAAAATGAAAATTAAAGATAAAAAAAAGGAGAAAAGAAAGAAAAAAATAAAAATAAAAAAGAAAAAAGGTCATTAATATGGTCAAAATTGACTTTATGAGGGTAATTAATCCCCCTAAGTCAAGTTTCACTAGTAAATAATAAATATTAGCTTACCATTAGTTTATTTTCTCACTAGAGACTTTTTGAGCCGAAAATTCACTTTTAATGATGGTTTTGCGTGCATCGAGAAAAACTCTGGTAACCGAAAACCTCAGAATCAGTGGTCAAAATAATTTCTACCCAACTAAATGCGTCTCAAGATTTATATTAGCTATCCATTCATGATTTATTTTATCACATTTACTCTGAACTGAATTTCTGACTAGTATTCCGTAAATGACTTCTAGATATCCAAAATCTTCTTACTTGCCACCCAAGTAACTTGTCTTTCCTTCTCAACCTCTAGGCCGAGACTATCTCAAACTTTCACCCCTCTCTGCTGTATTTTTAACCTCGAGTAACTAACTGCGGTTACTTGCGGATAAGCTCGACACGCAAGTGCTGACCAAGCTTTCTCGTTTTCATGCCCCTTCTTCATCAAAATCCCATCCCTTGACCACAAAAATTCCAGCACATTTTACCATCATAAATTCACTAAGACTTTGATTTTTTTATTTAAGGAAGCATTTGCCACAAAATTTACAAAACACTTTACACATTTTTACACTCTTTTGACCAAATTCTTGAGAGAGAAAGAGAGAAAATAATGCACACACTACCTGAGTTTTCAGCCTCTTATCTCACCATTCATATACTATTCTTCAAGTGTTCTTCAAGGACTCAAACCATACAAGTAGAAACTCTTGTCCGTTTTCGCCAATCTTTGCGTTTATACCGAATTCGGCTAGGTAAACTCTTGTTCTTTCTCCTTTTCTTTTTCTTTTAAAAAGAAAAAGTAACCATGATGAATTTTTACTCTTCTCCATGTATAGAAAACTTCTCTTGAAGTATCCATGGAGCACGCCTAAGGAGTTAGAGAGATTCGAGCTCAAAGTGATTGAATTTCAACGTTTTTGTGACACTTTTGGCCAAAAACCAAACTGCACCATCATCAGCTGTGCTCCCGCCCTTGTATGCATGTTTTTCAGTATGTGAAATGTTTAATAACTGAGTTATATAAGAGGTAAGGGTTAGGATTAGTTAGAGTATATTTGTGCTTGTTTTCGGTGTTTATATGAGTCACTTTGTGGTGATTTTGTGCTTAATTTTTAATTCTGAAAATTCAGTGATACTTCTCTATTTTTGGACTATTATTTGAGTGATATATGAAGCTATTTGCCTCTGAAAATGTATGGAATAGTAAAAAATTAATGGAACACTCGGGGTTTAAGTTTCAAGCCTTAAAAGTCACTAAAGTGGATAAAAACGAAAAACTGCACCCCTAAAAATCCAGCCACTAAATGATCATGAAAGTTATGTGTATAAGGGTTAAAAAGAGGTTAGAAAACTGATTTTAATCATATGGAACAAATGTGTAAAAGTAAAAAGGGTGTTATGGTCATTTTTGGGTAAAAAGAGAGTTAAAAATGTAATTTAAATAAAAAATAAATAAAATTATGAACTTAGTATCATTAGCAGTAAAATAGTAATTATATAAATTAATTGGGTTAAAATGATAATTACAATAAAATTTTGGGTCTAAATAAAAATATTAGAAAAAAAATTAGAAGTAAAATGGTAAAAAGTGGTAACTAGAATAAGTAAATAAATTAATAAAAGGTGAAATGATCTTTTAGGTCCCTAAGGATAGAATTGATATTAATTAAAAGTATTATGGATAATTTGGTCATAGAAAAATATTAGAATTAATCCGATAACATTTTGACGTTAAATAAGGTTAAACGGTAATACTAGAGTACTTAGGGGCATATTAGTAATTTTAGGCCTAAAGTCAAATTAAAAATAATTAATTAACTCAATAAAGGAGAAAAAGTCTATTAGAAAAAAAATATGAGGGTAAAATGGTGAAGTAATAACACTAGTGATAAAAGCGCCACTAAAAGCCTAAAAAAACTAGAAAAAAAACGAAGTTATGTTTAAAAGGGTAAAATTGAAAATGTACAAAAATTTCAAGAACAAAATGGTAAAATATGTAACAAGGTTGAGATATTTTAAGAAAGGATCGGGCACAAGTTTTATTTAAAAAGAAGGGCAGAGAAGTCCCTTAGAGATAAAGTTTATTGAGATGTGCCGCGGGAAAAAAACTGTAAACCCCAAGGTGCTAGACGTTGTTTGGAGGCGGATATTTACCCGCTGATTGCTAAAATTATGTTTCCCCTTTGTGCGTATATTATGACGTCAAACTTTGCGACGATTGCCTGTTGTCACGGACTGGTGGTATGCTTAACCACATCGACACGTATATACGGACGGACGCAATTGGGAAACCATATCTAAGACTAGTTCCTAGGTAACGTCGGGTTACGGGTAGTCAACCGACGCATGAGCTCATGGCTTGTTTAGGACCAGGAATGCATCATACTTGGTTGTTGGATTCTCTATGTTTGTGATTGCTTACTTGTACCTATGGTTGTATTTTGTCTTTGCTTCTTGGATTCCGTGCTTGGTTACTATTCTGCTATATACTTGTGCTTGTACTTGTTTGTGTGACTTACCGACCTAATTGCACAAAGGCTTAGACTTAGGCCGCGAAACCCTTAGGTTTTCTTGTGTAGTACCCTGCTAGGAACTTTAGGTTCTCACCCCTTACTTCCCTATTCCACAGATACAAACCGGAGAGATCTTCTTTGAGTTTCCAGTCTTGGGACTAATGAGCAGCAGTAGAATTACCGGAGGGTCAGAGCGACTTCTCTTACTTCCACATAGTATTTCCGTGTTTCTTCAGCTACCCAGGATCGATGACCAGCAGTAGTTATAATAATAGCAGACTAGTCTTTGCCCTCGCTTTGTATAGACTTTTAGAGGGCTAAGTGATTTTGTAAATACATATGTAAACAAGTTAGAATGGGTCCCAGACTAGAGTGACTCTTGTGAGTCGAGGCCTGTTAGTATAAATATAGAGTCTGTAAATATTTTCATAAATAAGCAACGACATAACCCAATGTGAATCATGATGTACTGAATGAGCCTTTGGGCATATTTGTATGATATTACTATGTTTTTTGTATTTTCTATGCATCATGTATATATTATCTATTTGACTATTATCTATTTCGTTATATCTATATATCTGACACGCGATCTCGACTAGCGCTACAGGCTCATATGTATATATTTAATATAAGGTCTAGAGTCTCTAAGGAAAGTTGTGAAGTAGCGCCTGGTGGCAAGCATTGGTCATGACATGCTAGAAGTTGGGTCGTTACAGCTTGCAACCGGTAGAGAGTAGTGAGACTATTGTCTTCTTTAGCAATAATGAGAGCTCCTTTGGTAATCTTGCATTTTCCACTATCAGAAGAAGTGCAATACCCCTCTTGATCTAATACCTTCATTGAAATAAGATTGAACCGCATATTTGATGCATGCCTAACATTCTTCAACTGCAACTTGCATCCCATATTGACTTCAAGTCACATATCACCCATACCAATGATATCACACACTCTTTTATCTCCCAATTTGATCTTGCCAAAATTTTCAGCAGTATAGGAAGTGAAAAATTCACGCCTCAGAGTGACATGACATAAGACACCAGAGCCCATAATCCAATTGGAATCATCACAGACAAGATTCACATAATTTTCATCATATGTGATAAGAACATCTTCATAAAGTTTCTTTATCGCTATCTTTACTTTTGTCTTCGTTTCTTCTTATTGATTGTTCTCTTTTCAAGAACTTACAATACCTCTTGTATGCCCCGACTTGCCACAATGGTGACAAATGAACTCCTTTCTTAACTTGTACTTTCCTCTTGACTTGCTTCGACTCTCTGACTTGTCAAAACTGTGAGGTTTTCTACTTTGACTTCTTTTCTGTGACTCTAAAACCAGTGCTTCTGACTGGGAGGAGGCATTAATCACACCTCGCTCTCTTCTTCTGGCTTCTTCATTCAACATGCTCTCTTTAACCTTGCTAACGTCAACTTTCCTTTTGGAGCTGAGTTAGTCAGTGTCACAATGTAACACCCTACCACACTCAGCTTTACGCTTAAGCCATAAAACAGAGGTGGTGTGGTATTACGACCTCTAAAATAGAAAGTGTATATATAATAGAAGAAGAATATAATACACTAGGAGTCTTGAAGAACAGATAAAACAAAAATCGCGAGACAAAAGCGCAACGCTCATGAAATGAGTTAACTTGCATGCTAAGAAAACTGTAACTATCAAGCATAAGATAATAAAAGTAGGAATAGAGTGCCAAAGATACAAAATAACAAGCTCCTAACTCAGCCTGCGAAGTCAAGACTGGCCGGAGGATATATACACATATATATACATATTCAAAACCCAAATTTACATAAACAAAAATCCTGTCTCTCCATAAGCCTCTAAGAGGATCAAAAGGAGCAAGTCATGCGGAGAGAAAACGAAGTACATATATATATATACAATCCAAAAAATAACCCGGTAACCATTTCGCTTCAAAAGCTCAGACGCTTAAGGAGGTGCCTATTGATTGATAAACCACTATTTTATGGTTTATCTTGTGCTAATTTGAGTAGGTTTTTATTAATTCTTTGCACACTTATTCATACTAATTGCATGGTTTTATATTTTCCTTCCTAATTTTGTGCTATGATTGAAAACATGCTTCTTTGGCCTTAAATTTGCTATGTTTAATCCCCTATTATTACCATTCGATGCCTTGATATGTGTGTTAAAGTGATTTCAGGGTTTATAGGGCAGAAATGGCTTAGAAGATGGAAAGGAAGCATGCAAAACTGGAAGGAATACAAGAATCTGAAGGAATTGCTAAGCTGTCCAGCTTGACCTCTTCGTACTTAACTAACCATAACTTGAGCTACAGAGATCCAAATGAGGCGATTTTAGTTGCGTTGGAAAGCTAACATCCGGAGCTTCGCAACGATATATAATTTTTCATTGCTGCCTCAAAGATAGGTGACGTGCATGCGTGGATCACGCGCACGCATGACTTGGAGAAAATACAATCCACGCGTACGCGTGGACGACGTGTACGCGTGACTTTGCCGCGTGCTGGACGTATCAGAAATTGCTGGGGGCGATTTTTGAGCTATTTTTGACCCAGTTTTTGGCTCAAAAAACACAGATTAGATGCTATAAAGTGGAGGAGTACATTCATTCATTCACACAACAATTCATAATTCATAAGTTTAGGTTTTAGATGTAGTTTCTAGAGAGAGGGGCTCTCTCCTCTCTCTTAGGTTTTAGGATTAGGATTTCTTCTTTCAATTTCTTCTCCATCCCAGGTTCAATGTTCCTTTAATTTAATTTCTCTTCTACTTTTATTTATTCTATTACTTTAGTTTGTTTATTTTCCTAATTTGGTTTATGAACTCCATGTTAGATTTGATTTCTTTATTTAATGCAATTTGAGGTATTTCAGATTTATGGTTGCTTTTTTCAGTTTATGTGATTGATGCTTTCAATATTTAGATTTCTCTCCTTTTGGCTTTGGTTGAGTAATTTGTGACACTTGAGTTATCAAACTCCCTTGTTAATTGATAATTAAAATTTGCTGGTTGATTTGGATCCCTCTAAAGCTAGTCTTTCCTTAGGAGTTGACTAGGACTTGAGGAATCAAATTGATTAGTCCACTTGACTTTCCTTTATTTAGTAAGGGTTAACTAAGTGGGAGTAATGAAAATTTTTTATCATAATTGATAAGGATAACTAGGATAGGATTTCCAGTTCTCATACCTTGCTAAGAGCTTTATTAGTTATTACTTTAATTCTTGCAATTTACTTTTCCTGTTCATTATTCAAAAACCCCAAAAAGATAATCTTCTATAACCAATAATAAATACACCTCCCTAAAATTCCTTGAGAGACGACCCGAGGTTTAAATACTTCGGTTATAAATTTTATTGGGTTTGCTTTAGTGACAACCAAAATTTTTGTACGAAAGGATTCTTTGTTGGTTTAGAAACTATACTTACAACGTGATTATTTTTATAAAATTCTTTACTAGCAAAAGTCCTCTCGTCAAAATAGCGCCGTTGCCGGGAAATTGCAAACGTGTGCCTTATTATTGGTTATTGTAAATATTTGCTTTTTCGTTTCTTTGTTAGTGTTTCTAGTTTTAGGAGTTTATTTTCATTAATTTTTTATTAGTTTTTGTTTTTATTTTCTTTAGTCACTATGAATTCTCACCCCTCTGGCTTTAAGTTTGGTTCCAATGTTGTTGTAAGGAATGTAAGCTATAATGAGAACAGGCATCAAGGTTAGAAGAATGAAAGATGGGAGGAGCCACAAGGATTTGATCAACCCTCTTGGCAACAACCCCCTCCAATGCGCTATAACCAACAACCATTCTGTGATGTATACCAAGACAATAGTTATGGTGGACCCTTTCGTGACAAACCACCTCCACCAAATTACTATGGTCAAGAGCCATTCCAGGGAGCGTACCAAGATGATGAATATGGTGGACCCCCTTGTAGTTACCAACAAGCCCCACCATATGCTTATGAACCACCTCCCCAACATACCTTTGAACCACCATACTCACAAGCTCCTTTACACCATTCACCTCCATATGACCCCAACCCTTATCCACCATACCAACCACCCTATGAACTGTATGAACCATACATAGAGCCACCCCAATTCTAACCCAATTACTCCCAAGAACCACTACCTCCATATACACCATGTCCATATCCATCAATCCAAGAGCACTATGATCCTACTTATGATAGTCGAGCGCAACAAGAATCACAGAATCGTCTCAAGGAAACAGTGGATCAATTTCATGCAACCCTTCATCAACTGGAGCAAGCGATAAATCAATTAGCTTCCTGACATTTGGACACTCAAGGAACCCCCATGGCTTCATGTGGAGAATCTAATGAAGAACGTAGCATGAAGGAGACACTAGAAACTCCGGTGGACAGTAAGGAGCATGACTTTGTACTGGAACAAGTGGAGGAAACCAGAATTATTGAAGAGGAAGAAGTGGTCGAAGACTTAGGAGATGCAGAACATCCATGGGAAAGCCCAGTCATAGAGCCCCCTTCTAAGGAGTTTGAATTTGATGTTGAGGAGGGTGTACAACCTCCAAGGCATATCATGGTTGAAGACTTTGAAGGGGATGATCAAGAGATGGATTCAATCATTGATGAATTTTTATCTACATTTAAATTCTCTCCCATTGGACTTGACATGGAGATTAAAGAAGAAGAAGCACAACCTCCCATACCCTTGGTGAACAATGAAGAAGAGATCGAATTGGAAGAAAGCTACCAAGAGGAAGAGGTTGATATTGAATAAGCTTGCAAAGAGGTGAAAGTTGTCAAAGAGGAGTCAAAGGGAATGGAGCTGGAGATCACCTTGCCAAGGTTGTTGGAGACCTCTTCCCCAAAGCCATCACCATCCATCCCTTCATTCAAGTGGGTAAATCTCTCATCTCTAAACTTAATTAGCCCACTTGAATATGCTTTGCTTGAGACGGATGGGCAACTTAGAGCTCTTTGTGGCTATAAGAGTAAGAGGGAGATGGTTAGTGGTTGGCAACACAATCCTAGGTTCATTGTGGTAGGAAGCTCACGGCTGAAGTATCATGGTTGAAAGAATACTAAATTGTATGGGTCTAGGAAGCTGTTTAGATGCCTTAGTGAGAAGTCGGATTGCTTACCACCCGAATGGAATCATGATGATCAACTTGAAGATGGGTGTAGAATCAAGATTTGGGATCCAGGAATATATGAGGATCAATTTTGGGAGCTCAAAGCTTGTGAAGAACTCCATCAAAGCTTGAGAAATTTACCTGGTATTGATAGAGCTTATTGGAAGTCCAAGCATTGGTGGAAGTTTCAAGACGAGTTCAAGCACAAGCCACCATGACAAGGAGCTCACTGAATGTCCAACTTAAGGACTATAACTAAAAGTGCTAGGTGGGAGACAACCCACCATGGTATGATCGTTCTTTCTTTTCTCTCTTTAGTTTTATTTTAGTGACTCTTCTCATTAGTATTGCATATAGTCTGCATTTTCATCTGCATAAAAAAAATGAACAGAAAGTTACGTGGGAACAGTGTATAAAGTGTGCCAATCGCACAAGCATCACCACGCGTACGCGTCCCTCACGCGTACGCGTCATATGAGAATTTGGCACTTCACGCGTACGCATCAATGACGCGCACGCGTGACCTTGCAAATTCGACGTAAAAGGTGTATTGGCCGAAAGTTATGCTGGCTTGGTGCTGGAATTGTGCTAGAAGCACAAACCCACCCACGCGTACGCGTCGTTAACGCGTGCGCGTCATTTTCCACTTTTGCCCTTCCACGCGTGCGCGTGCCTAACGCGCACGCGTCATATGACATTTTGGCACATATCCCAAAACGAACAGAGGGTTGTGCGAGCACCACGATGCCCTCGCGTGAATAGCACAAATATGGTCACGCGTACGCGTGATCGACGCCTACGCGTCGCCCCCCTCAGTGCACGACCCACGCGTACGCGTGGAGTACGCGTACGCGTCATTCGCGAATCCGCACCTGAACCCCGCGCAGCCCTGTTTTTCATATCTTATCTTTCTAAATCCTAATTTCTTTCTTCTTCTTTCTTTTCTTTCTTTTTTATTCTCCCATCTTTTTCCATTCTTTCTCTTTCTTTACTCTTCTCTTCTTCTTTTCCCTTCCATCATATTTTCTTCACCTCACGTTCTTCATTACCTCTCTTTATCACCTTCTTCTCAAGGTTCTTTCTTTCTATTTTCTTTTTCTTCTTTTTTTTATTATTTATCTATTTTTGCAATATTTTACTTGGTGTTAGAAATCTAATTGGGTGATTATTTTCTTCCATATTTGCTTGTGGATTATTAGGGAGTTATTTGACAATTCTCACTAATTATTATTTTTGGGTTATTTGCATGTTCAAATTTAATCCTTTCCCTATCATATTAGACATGCATACCAAGTGTTTGTGAATAAGTCCGTATAGCATTGTGCATTTTTAATTATTCTACTCTTCTACTCTAATGCCTGCTTTTCACAAAACCCTTCCTATATTTTATTAATTAATTATAATTGTCAATACAAATGTGATTGTTAGTTTGTTACGAGTGATAATACATTTAGCAATTAATGCTTGATCTATGCTACTCATGCCTTTGCTGGCATGCTAATAAACATCTTGCATCTAATTGCCTTCATATTTCTTGCTATATTTCCGTTGATGTCCTAATTACATGAAGTCGCGACCATGTGTTAATGACATTCTTCTTTACCTTAGCATGATTATCACTTGTACTGCCCTCTTCCTTGCTCTATCCCTTTGAATTGCATGTTACCTTTCTTTTCTCCCTTTTCAGGCTGGCCACCGCGAGGGAAAAGGAAAAGTTTCTAACTGGAGCTACAAACAAGTCCATCTGCACAATCTTTGGAGAAAAGCATCAGTTGGAGCAACCCATCCACTTGCACATCTCAGCATGCACCGAGGACGGTGCAATCTTTAAGTGTGGGGAGGTCGATACCGATCTCCATGGGTTAGTTATTTTCTTCTCAACACCAATGTTTTATTTTCTTTGCTAGTTCATTGTTGCATTTGCATGTTTAATTGATTGCATGATTGCTTAATTTTGTGCATATTTTACCACTACTTGGTTGAAGTAATATTTTCTTTTTTTCAAGAAACTTTTTATAGCATTTCACTAATTTAAATTAAAATTTTTATTGAACTTGTTTGAAGAAATATTATACTGGAACATGGTTTAGAGCTCAAACACACAAAATCTCTGAGATTTTTGAGCTTATTTGATTGGTTGCATTTTATCAACCAATATTTTAGTTTTGGTGTGTGTTTTTCTCTCTAAAATTGTGATCTTTGTCTTGCTTAATTCTATATTTCCATAGTTTGATGTATGCATGCACTTATATGATTGAGGCCTTTGTTTCACTGAGTTTACATACCCATATGGCCTTACCTTTCATTATCCCTTGCAAACCAATTTTGAGCCTATTTTACCCCTTTGTTCTTTACTTTAGCTCATCACTAACTCTAAACGGAAAACAATAATGTCCTTAATTTGAATCCTTGGTTAGCTTAGACTAGTGAGAGTGCTCATGATTTAAGTGTGGGAAAGTTGGGTTTGAAAATATTTGGTTTGAGAATTGGGTGTTGTATATTCTTGAGGAAATGTGAAAAAGAATGTTGAGGACATGTTTATACATTCAATACTTTAATCATATGTATTGATAAAAACAAAATAAAAAAAATAAAAAAATAATAATAGAAAAAAAAGAGAAAAAGAAAAGAAAAAGAGCAAACAATAAAGAGGGGACAAAATGCCCCAAAGTAAATTGCGATAACAATGCATATGTGTTGTACTCAAAATTTCGAATGCATGAATATGTGGAAAACATAGTTAATGGTAGTTAGAGTTTGTATTTTAATTATATGGATTGTCTTAAGTTAGGTGGGAAAAGTTTAAGTTAATTAAAGATTCAGATTTTAGTCCACTTGGCCAAATACAATCCTACCTTGACCCTAACCCCATTACAACCCTTAAAAGACCTCTTGATATGTGTATTTTGTGCATTAAATTTTTGTTGATTGTTAGATGAAGAGTAAGCCTTAGAAAGCAAAGATAGAAGAGAATTGAGAGAATTGAACCTTAAACACCTGAGCGATTAGAGTGTATACACTTCCAGTGAGGGTTCGATGCTCGATTCCTTGTTCCCGGCTTTCATGAGCTTTCTTCTTACAAGTTTACTTGTACTTTATTTTATGATTTGAATTAGTGAAATCCAGTTCATGTCTATTCTTGGAAGATTTATTTACTTTGACCAAGTAGGTAGAAATATTTTGCATTTAGTTGCATTCATATAGATAGGTTGCATTTCATAAGTTTTACCATTCATCTTCACTCTCTTATAGCTTCTCTTGAGCTTAGCATGAGGACATGCTACTATTTAAGTGTGGGGAGATTGATAAACCACTATTTTATGGTTTATCTTGTGCTAATTTGAGTAGGTTTTTATCAATTCTTTGCACACTTATTCATACTAATTGCATGGTTTTATATTTTCCTTCCTAATTTTGTGCTATGATTGAAAACATGCTTCTTTGGCCTTAAATTTGCTATGTTTAATCCCATGTTATTACCATTCGATGCCTTGATATGTGTGTTAAAGTGATTTTAGGGTTTATAGAGCAGGAATGGCTTAGAAGATGGAAAGGAAGCATGCAAAAGTGGAAGGAATACAAGAAACTGAAGGAATTGCTAAGCTGTCCAGCCTGACCTCTTTGTACTTAACTGACCATAACTGGAGCTATAGAGGTCCAAATGAGGCAGTTTTAGTTGCGTTGGAAAGCTAACATTCGGGGCTTCGCAACGATATATAATTTGTCATAGCTGACTCGAAGATAGGTGACGCGCACGCGTGGATCACGCGCACACGTGACCTGGAGAAAATACAATCAACACGTACGCGTGGACGACGCGTACGCGTGACTTTGCCACGTGCTGGACGTATCAGAAATCGCTGGGGGCAATTTCTGAGCTGTTTTTGACCTAGTTTTCGGCCCAGAAAACACAGATTAGAGGCTATAAAGTGGAGGAGTACATTCATTCATTCACACAACAATTCATAATTCATAATTTTAGGTTTTAGATGTAGTTTCTAGAGAGAGAGAGGCTATCTACTCTCTCTTAGGTTTTAGGATTAGGATTTCTTCTTTCAATTTCTTCTCCATCCCAGGTTCAATGTTCCTTTAATTTAATTTCTCTTCTACTTTTATTTATTCTATTACTTTAGTTTATTTATTTTCCTAATTTGGTTTATGAACTCCATGTTAGATTTGATTTCTTTATTTAATGCAATTTGAGGTATTTCAGATTTATGGTTGCTTTCTTCAATTTATGTGATTGATGCTTTCAATATTTAGATTTCTCTCCTTTTGGATTTGGTTGAGTAATTGGTGACACTTGAGTTATCAAACTCCCTTGTTGATTGATAATTGGAATTTGCTGGTTGATTTGGATCCCTCTAAAGCTAGTCTTTCCTTAGGAGTTGACTAGGACTTGAGGAATCAAATTGATTAGTCCACTTGACTTTCCTTTATTTAGTAAGGGTTAACTAAGTGGGAGTAATGAATAATTCTCATCACAATTGATAAGAATAACTAGGATAGGATTTCCAGTTCTCATACCTTGCTAAGAGCTTTATTAGTTATTGCTTTAACTCTTGCAATTTACTTTTCCTGTTCATTATTCAAAAACCCCAAAAAGATAATCTTCCATAACCAATAATAAATACACTTCCTGCAATTCCTTGAGAGATGACCCGAGGTTTAAATACTTCAGTTATAAATTTTATTGGGTTTGCTTTAGTGACAACCAAAATTTTTGTTACGAAAGGATTCTTTGTTGGTTTAGAAACTATACTTACAACGTGATTATTTTTATAAAATTCTTTACTAGCAAAAGTCCTCTCGTCATCGACCTGCATCTGAAAAACAACAACATAGTATAGGGTGAGAACCAGAGATTCTCAGTATGGTAAAGGTGCTACACATATAAGATATAAGGTTCTGGGAATGCCAGAGGCAATCCTAGAACGCCGACACTCAGATTATAGAACTTAAAGTATTAAACAGAAGCCATAAAAGGTGGTTTTCTAAGAGTATCTAAGCCTAGCTTAACTTAATCTTAAACCTAAGTCCCACTGCCTTTCCTCCATACCTCCATCTCCGACAATATTTCACAGACAAATAAGCAGATAAAAGTAAACACAAGAAAGTTACAAGTACTGCAGGTAGCAAATATATATTTAACATAGCAAATGCACTTAGGCACACCCAATTAATGCACAAACAAGTAATTCAAGTAATATGCACATGATGCATGCCTGTCCTATGGCTGATGAGTCTCATCTGTCGGTTATCAAGCCAACCCGACAAGTTCGGTTCCCTAAACCTTTGGGCTGTCCCCCGACGTGCATCCCTATGAGTCTATGCATAGCTTTTTCTCTCTCATATATATATCAAATCGCTCAATGGGGGTACCATTCCCGGGAATTTATAAGTGTCCGGTCACCCTTACGTCGTAGGGTCAACAGGGTATCGAGTATTCGACCTGGTACACGTGGTGGCAAGCCATGGTACTTTACCCAGGGAATCTCGTATCTCAGATCATTTAATTATTCAAGCCAAGTATCATACATAATCATCCGTAACATTTCATAATCAATTCATCACTTTTCAGCTTTACTTCGTCTCCAAGTTATCCCCATTTTCTAACTTCATCTGATTATCAGGTTTAATACGATTATTTATGATTAAAGGAATGAAAATAGAGGTTTAGAAGTTTGAAATAGGGTTTAAAACTCAAAAATCATGTTTACTGGAACAGGGGCCACGCGTATACGTGGACGTACGTTTTAAAAAAAATCTGATTCAGTAACAAGCTGCAGAATTGAAAGGATAAAAACAGTTTTTGGTTCAAATCTTCCAACACCCATAACTTCTTCAATTTAAAATATTTTTCACCCATTCTTTGAATGACATAAACTTCATGAACCTAATTTTTATTTAAAATAAGTTGGAAGTAAATTGAGGGTCCGAAAGCCAAGTTATGGCTCACCGAAGTTCAGACCCAAAACCAACTCTTTTCCAAACTCATAAAACCTCTATTCCACTGCTCATTTCATTCACATATCAGCCATACATACCTGAAAATCAATTCTAATACCCACAATAACCCAGCCACAATATCCTACACCAATTCATCATTCAAGATTCAACCATATGGCATACTTTCACAACTCACAATTTCACTATCCATTTAACCAATTTATACACAATCATGTCATCATCAACTCAACATTTACCACACTATTACTCATACAACAACAATCACCATTTCATAACCAATTCTCATCCAAAATACTAAGGACACTAAGCATCACACATTTCCATACGTTCCAACTTATCCTATGGTCATCTAGCCTAAGTTTTCACAGAACATTATGTATTAAATGCAAGAAACTTAAACCATACCTTGGCTGGTTTCCTCGTAGTAATTAAGGAAATTTATTAAAACCACCACAGCCACAATAACCTCAACAAAATACTAGTGTTCAGCTTCCTCCAAGTTTCGATATTCACAATTTCAAGCTCCAATTATTTATTCACAACCTAATACACATTCATAACACATATATACCCAATTTAATACTCAAAACATAAATTCAATAAAATTAAAATGAAATTATGGTATCATCACCTTACCCAAGATTCATATAAGCAAGAGTGAATGTTTTCCTCAAGTTAATTGGATTCTAAAACATAAAAAAGCAAAGAAATTCAACATCTCTATTCAATTTTCGAAAATTTGGGGGAAGAGGAGGCTGAGATTGAATAAACAAGTTATCAATGAAATTGTTCTAGAAAAACGTAGAGCTCGACGTGGTGGTTGCATGACCGCAAACGGTGCAGCGATCGGAGCTTGGACGGAGGAGTTACGGTAGTTTAAGTTTACCGTAAGGGTTAGGAAATGTTCTTCGTTCTCCTTTCCCCCTAAAGCTTTCAGTGCTGCTTCAGCTGAAATGAGGAAGAAGAAAGCTTGCGTTCACTTAAGTGCTGGGCCAGTTGGGCCCACGGGCCTGTTTTGGGTCCGGTTCAACTGGTTTGGTCCATTCAGTTCAATCTTTGACCAAATTTTTTGAAATTAGTGTCAAAATTCTCGTTTTGATGAGCTCTATCCTAATTTAATATAATATTCATATTTCTAATTTTCTTTATTAAGAATTAATTTATTGACTAATTATTTACTAATTTAACGGGGTTTACACACAACCAGAACTTCCCAACTATCAGGCAAAAAGCTCAACAACAACAAGGCTTGCAACTCATCATTCAAAGTGATTTCATTATTTATTAGTTGGTTCATCGTCTCCTGAAAAATGCTCAAGTGCTCCGACATTGATTTACCTTCAATATACTTCATATTGACAAGCTTCCTAATCAAGAATGCTTTGTTTTGCACATTCTTTCTCTCATATAACTCTTTCAATTTCTTCCACGTCTTCTCGGCATTCGTTTCAGTATCAACATGTGGATACACGCTAAAATCAAGTCATTGTCTAATTAAAGCAACTGCCTTCTGATTCAGTTTCTTCCATTCAGTATCGGATTTAGTACCTTTGGATTAATCCCCTTCCACGGGATCATACAAGTCCTTGCTATACAACATATCTTCCATGAGGGTCTTCCAAATCGAGTAATTTTGGGAATTCAATTTGACCATATTTGGCCCATGAATATTTTCCTCCATTTAATCAGCACAGAGATAAACAACCAAAACTCTAGATACCACTTTGTTGGAAAAACTTAACAAAGGCTCAAACAAGAACCTGTTTAATAGCGGAAGCACCAAAAATAATTTTTCAACAACCTGTGCGATTAAATAGGCAACTCCAAAGATACTCCAAGCAGCAAATATAATGGCAGATATTAAATAATCAGATGCCAGAATTTTAACTTGGAAAAACCCGCAAAAGAGGGACAAAAAACTCACGGGACCTAGTCCAGTAAAATCTTTCACTATCAAAATAATGGGTACACAATCAGTCTTCCTAGTGGCACTAGGGCATCTCAACAATCAACAAAATTGATCACCAAAACTAATGGAATCAACATAAATCCTCCACAAAGTGGGTATCTCAAATTAGACAAAAGAGAAGGCAATACAACTAGCAAGTTATATCCACATGTTCATCTCTATACCAGGAATAACATACTAAAATTTTATAAAAAATGAAGCAAGTTTACCAGGTCAATAAGATCAAAATGACAATGCTCTTTTTTTCCAATTTTTTTCTTCTCTTCAACGCGAAAACCCTGCTCTTCCTTACTATTTCTTTCTTTTCAAAAGAGAGTCTTAAAATCAATCTCTCTCTCTCTCTCTCTCTCTCATTATGGTTTATTTTTTATTTGTTTTTAACTTGTGGGCCTCACTTAGTTGGAGACCTACCAACAGGGATAGTAAACTTTTGGCTTATATAATATGTGATTCAATTACACTAATATGAGTATAATATATACTAAAAGAAAGCATAGCCAATATTTTTAATATGACTTTTTTATTTGAATTAAAACTCGTAATACAGGGAAACTTATTGTTATCCTTATTTATTGTTTTAATATGATATCCATTCCTATGGATATCTTTAAAATTTAACAAGTTTTTTTCATACTTTATTGATAATAGCGCATTATCTATAACGAGTTTTGTTCCTCTAGAAAATAAAAGAATAGCTCTTTCAAAGCCATCAATCATTTTACATGTACCCATAATGGTATCAACACTTGTCTCTTCATGTGCAAGGTTGACAAAACAAATTTTGTTTTTGAGAATAATGTGTGCATTTGCACTATCTGTAAGACAAATATTTTCTCATTGTATATTCATCCTTTTCTTTACAAGAAAGAATAAACATAGAGTTAATACTCAAAATGACTCCTGAAATTTGACCCCGACTTAATTTAACCCTCAAATTACTAATTGACTCAAATTGTACCCTAAAATTTTAAGACGTGGCTCAAATTGACCCTTCCGTCTATTTTCGTTACCAGAAAACTGACGTGGCACATGTAGTTAACACCTGGTAGCCTTGAAGAACGAAACTCTCGCGTGATCTAGAATTTTTGCAAATAAATTTATGTTGTAAGTATAGCTTCTAGACCGACAAGAATTCCTTTCTTACAAAAGTTTTGTTTGTCACTTAAGCAAACCCAATAAAATTTATAAACCGAAGTATTCAAACCTCGAGTCGTCTTCCCAAGGAATTGCAGGGAGGTATGACTTATTATTAACTAAGGAAAAGGTAGAATTTTGGGTTTTGAAAGGTTTGAACAAGAAAAATAAATTGCAGGAATTAATAATTTAATATCTAGATAAACTCTTGGCAAGGTATGAAAATTCGGAAGTCCTATCCTAGTTATCCTTATGAGAATTGAGTTTAATCCCACTTAGTTAACCCTTACGAAAGCAAGGGAAAGTCAAGTGGACTAATTAGTTAGATTCCCAAGTCCTAGCCAACTCCTAAGGAAAGACTAGAGTTAGTGGGATTCAATTTAATTAGAGAATATAATTAACAATCACGATAAGTTTGATAACTCAAGAGCCTCCAGTTAATCAATTAAAGCCAAGAATATGAAAAGCTAAAGATAAATCTGAAATACCTCAATTGCATTAATAAAAGGAAATTAATCCAAACATAAAGAGTTCATAAGCTAAATTGATAAAATAAATAAAAAGGACATTGAACCTGGAACTCGAAAGAAATTGTAAGTTGAAATAATAAAGTTGAAATAATAAGAAATCTTATTTCCTTTAAGAGGAATCCTAATCCTAAATCCTAAGAGAGAGGAGAGAACCTCTCTCTCTCTAAAAACTACATCTAAATTATGAAAAGTGAATTATGGAAGACATGATCATGAATGAACAGATTCCCCCACTTTATAGCCTCTAATCTGTATTTTCTGGGCCGAAAACTGGGTCAAAAACAGCCCAGAAATCGCTGGAGAAGAAATCTGCCACGCTGATTTTCGTCACTGCAATGCGTCTGTGTGGAGCACGTGTTCGCGTTGCTTAGCTTCAGAGCAACTATGGCATATTATATATTAAATCGAAACCCCAGACGTTAGCTTTCCAACGCAACTGGAACTGCGTCGTTTGGACCTTTGTAACTCAAGTTATGACTGTTTGAATGCGAAGAGGTCAGGCTGGACAGCTTAGCAATTTCTTCAACTTCTTGTATTCCTTCCACTTTTACATGCTTTCTTTCCATCCTCTGAGCCATTCCTGCCCTGTAATCTCTGAAATCATTTAACACACATATCACGGCATCGAATGATAATAAGAGAGGAGAGGATTAAAGTTAGTAATTTAAAGGTCAAAGAAACATGTTTTCAATCATAGCACAAAAATCAAGAAGGAAAACGTAAAACATGCGAATAGTATGAATAAGTGGGTAAAGAGTTGATAAAAACCACTCAATTAAGCACAAGATAAACCATAAAATAGTGGTTTATCAACCTCCCCACACTTAAACATTAGCATGTCCTCATGCTAAGCTCAAGAGAAGCTATAAAGGGGTGAAGAGCAATGATAGAATGTATGAAATGCAACCTATCTATATGAATGCAACTACATGTAGAATGTTTCTACCTACTTGGTTAAAAGTAAATAAATCTTCCAAGAACATACATAAATCAGATTTCACTAATTCAAATTATACAATAAAAGACAGGTAAACTTGTAAGAAGATAGCTCATGAAACCAGGGAACATAGAATTAAGCATTGAACCCTGACTAGTAGTGTATATGCACTCTAATCACTCAAGTGTATAGGGTAATTCACTCTACTCTTCTCTAATCATGCTTTCTAAACTTTTTTCTTCATCTAATCAATCAACAAGTATTTAATGTACCAATGCAAACATCATGAGGTCTTTTCAGGATTGTAATGGGGCTGAGGTAAATGTAAGGATATATATATATATATATATTCTTGATTTTGTCTTGAATCTTTGGTTGAGAGAGTTGGGATTCAAGGGTTTTAAAAGAGATTTCTTCTTTCAAAAAACAAATCTGTTTTGTTTTGGATTCAATTAGGTTTAAAGATTTTTGTTTTGGTGAATCTAGGAACTCAAAGAAGGTTACCTGTCCTCCCACAAAAGAGGTAAGACCTGAAAAATCTGCTAGGTAAGGAAACAAAAGGATTATGAAAGGTGTCCCCAAGACAACATCATTTTTTATGTCTTTTGCAATAATAAATTCAGTGGGAATTCTGAGATTACCCTTTTCAACAAAAACACCTGTTAGTTTGAAATTGATACTTAGCCTTTCGCCCGTTATTGAGCTAAGGCGTTCAGTAGACTTTTCGAAATATTTTGTGGGGATCAGACCTTCATTAATACAGTTTGAATCTGCACCTGAGTCAAAGAGTGCAATGGTGTCAAAAACAAAATCTTTAACGACAATTCGAATATGAACACGATGTTTCATAAAAGAGAATACATTGATTATTCTCAGAATTTCTTTTCCCTCGTTGTCGTCAGAAATTTTATTTTCTTGTTCCTTAGAACACTCTGTTTGATCAAGTTCATCACTAGATTCTCCCACTTGCATTAATTGAGAGAGAATAAGTTGATGATTGTCTTGATTTCTCCTGATTTCCTGGATTTCTCTTTTGAGATTGTTTGGCTTGATTGTTTTGTGGTTCAAAAGATTTTTGGGTAGGTTGTTGGGTAGATGACCCAGCTTGTTGGGTGAGTTGTTGGGTAGATGACCCAGATTGTTGAGTGGGTTGTTGGGTAGATGACTCCGTTGGGGTGCTAGACCCAGATCTTCTGATTGGCCCTGGTAAGGCTAGGCAAATGCCTCTGCCCCTTGCTGAGGCTAAGGTTGCCTTTTTAGGCATCGTCTTTCTGTTTATCTCCCTGCAAATATTCACGTGTGAGAAAGTCAGGGAGAGAGTTTGAGTTGCCCTTGATGTGCTCAATATCAAAATCAAAGACGCTTAAAATAGCTTGCCACCTGGCAAAAACTTGTTTTGATGCAAGATTTTTAACATCATTTTGTAAAACATCTTTAGCCGATTTACAATCAACTCGGACTAAAAATTTTTGATTGAGTAAGTCAGATTGAAATTTTGTGATGCATAAAACAATGGCTAAAATTTCTTTTTTGATAGTGGAATATTTTTGTTGAGTACTATTCCAATGTTTGGATGTAAATGCAATGATACATTCTTTATCATGCAGTTTTTGTTTTAGGATACCGCCGTATCCTAAATCTGATGCATCTGTTTCCACTATCTTGAATGCATGAGGAACCGGTAAGTAAAGACAAGAAAGATTGCGGACTTTGGTTTTAAGGAACCTGATAATATCAGAATGTTTTTCTGTCCAAGGTGGAGGATTTTTCTTAAGCCTATCATGGAGAGGCTTAATGAGGTTGTTAAGATTTGGGATGAAATCCGAAACATAATTGAGACAACCTAGGAACCTCTGGAGCTGAGGTTTATCAAGGATATAATCTGGAAACTTTTCTGCAAACAAAATTGATCTTTCAATTGGAGTTATAGTGCCTTGGAAGATTATATGACCAAGAAAACGGATTTTTGTTTGAAAAAGTACCGGTAATGTCTAATATTATCAACCATCTGGTATCAAATTCCGTTTATTCCAAGACTCCCTTATCGGAACAGTTGAAACAAGTCTTGGACATGGTCCAGTTTATTTCAACTGCTTTCCAAACAAAACGGTCAGCCTGTTAGATACCAACATCCTTGATTCTCTCTTCCTAAACATCCGAATTCATGGTCTTAACATGAAGGAAGGATCCATTCCAGCTGCTTTAATCTATAGGATTCAATACAAGGTCATGAACACTTGTAATTCTAGGGTCCTTCTTAAATCCCAAGATCGTGAAACTACTTTGTTTGTCACTGACATGACAAAGGCTAATGTCATGATTTCGAGGCTCATCAGGTGGGATGAAATTGATCTCCCCCAGTCATGGTCTATTGATAGAGCTATCCCTACACAACCTAGACAAGCACCTCTCCTAAGAGAAATAAAACAGGATGAATCTGGGAAAGTAGAAATTTTCTTCGACAGGAGAAATTCTTTTTCCTCCAGATCTGAAGCAGGGACATCTAATGATTTTGCTTCAGCAAGAAGGTTTTTTTCTGTGACTTCTCAATCACAGTTTTCAAAATTTTCAAAACCCGTACATTCTGAAATCAATATTTTGGGATTACAAAACAATTCAAACATTTCTCAACCAGTTTATCAAACCGATGATAAGCATTCAGATGATGATATTGAGATAGAATCTTCCATTCAATCTCCAACATACTCATTTATGCATGGTGCTCAATATTCTTCTGTGAATAATACCCAATGAGTAGCACAGAATTTATCATAGATAGGGAAGCCTTACGTAAAAACCTTGAATCTGAGGAATATGACCTCCACAGAGAATGGTATTTACGTACGCACACAGCTGCTCAAATTGCATCATTCAAAGAAAAATATTACAGTTTTCTAAAAGAAGTTGAGATGCATATTCCTTTCTTTGAATGGTTTCATGCTTATTCCATCAAAAACAATCTAGTTTATCCTTTCAAAAACAAGGAAAACTTGCTTTCAGCAAATGTTATTTCAACTTGGAAAGTTAAAGATGGGAATTTTGTTAGATCTGAGTTTCCTCTAAAAGGACCTTTTGTTATTTCAAACACAGAAGGACATAACCCTGTTATGGCTTCTCCTTTTAAAACAAAAAATATTGATGAAGCTGTTGCCCCAAAAGATATTAAAAATCTTATTGAACAATCTAATTACACCAATAGGTTTTTACAATGTCTGGGTGACAACCTTTCATCTTCGGGATCCACTTCGGGATCTACTTTTTCTTTCAAAAATGTTTCTGACGCCTCTACTTCTAAAAGTATTGAAAAACCCCTTTTAAACCTTTTAAAATGAGTAGTAAAGCAAATCAAAGTCTTAAAACTTCCATTTTAAAACAACAATCCGGTGATTCAGAAGTTATTCAAAAAATTGACCAACTTTTAAACCGTTTCTCTACTGTCCCTGAAACTCCAAACTCTGGTGAGTCTACTTCTCGTATTCAAACACGCTCATCCAAAGCAGTTAATGCCCTTTGTCATGAGTCTAACAACTCCTCCTCCGAACAAAGTGATGATTCCCACAAATCATCCCTCAAAATCAGCCCTATTCTGACAAATTCCCTAACCAAGTGGAAGGGTTTAACCAAACCCTCTGCGTATGGTTACAATCGTGTTTCCGCTCCCGACCTAGCTCTCGAAGAAAGAGAACTAGGTTTTGTCAGCTTCAATGCCAATAATGTCTATGAATGGAACATAGATGGTAAAACTGAATATAACATCATGAGTATGCTTCAGCATATGACTATGGTAGGCACAGCCTATCAAGCTGCCCATGAAACTTCTGAAGAAGCAATAGCCAATGTTATTGTTTCCGGTTTCAGTGGCCAACTCAAAGGATGGTGGGATAATTACCTTTCGGATAACCAAAAACACTCAATCTTCTCTACCATAAAAGTCAATGATCAGAACGAACCTATCATTGGTGATGACAGGGAACCCATCCCCGATGCTGTTAATACCCTAATCTTTACTATAGCAAGCCATTTCATTGGTGATCCATCTCTCTGGAAAGATCGTTCGGCTGAACTACTTTCCAATCTCAGATGCAAAACTTTGTCTGATTTCTGGTGGTATAAAGACACCTTTCTTACTAGGGTTTACACCAGAGAAGACAGTCAACAACCTTTTTGGAAAGAAAAGTTTCTTGCTGGACTCCCAAAATCCCTAGGAGATAAAGTAAGGGACAAAATACGTAGCTTAACCCCGGATGGGATAATACCCTACGACGAGTTAAGTTATGGTCAATTGGTTTCTTTTATCCAGAAGGTTGCTCTAAAGATTTGTCAAGATGACAAAATCCAAAGGCAACTTGCTCGAGAGAAAAACCAAAATCGTATTGATATGGGAACTTTCTGTGAACAATTCGGTCTTCCTGCTTGTCATCCAAGGAAATCCAAAAGACCATCCAATCGAAAAGTCTTTACTAAACCGTATCCTGAAAAGAATCTCAGAAGATCTAGAAAAGGTTTTCAAAAACCTAAAAACGAAAAGAGTTTCCAAAAGAATTTCCAAAATTACCCGCAAAAGAATCCCATTATTTGCTATACTTGTAAGAAACCTGGACATATTAGCAAATACTGCCGGTTAAAAAGAAAGATTAATAATCTAAACCTTGATCCTCTGATTGAGGAACAGATTAATAATCTGATGTTAGAAAGTTCAGAAAATGATTCTGACCGAGAATCTTCGGATGATATCAATAACATCGAAATCGATGACATTGAATCATCTTCAGATTCAGATGTCAAGCAAATTGGTGTTTTATCCAAAGATCAAGATCTCCTATTTGATGCTATTGAGGCTATCGACAATCCTGAACAAAAGAAAGACTTTCTTTTGAAACTAAAAAAATCTTTATAAAAGGAGAAAAAACCCAAAAATTTGGTCCTTAGCAATAAATATGATGTTAAACCTATTTTCAAAAAATTAGAAAAACAAGTTATTCGTCCCATAACTATTCAGGACCTCCAGTCTGAGGTCAACAATCATCTGGTATCAGAGCCTGATGGGGAAGTAGGAATGTTAATATTATCATTAAGCTATCTCTGAGGTTCATGGATCTGGAAATTATGTTTACTGTTCTTATTTTTTTTAGACCTGGAAATTATGTATACATCAAAACAACCACTCTTTAAATCTGGAAGTACAGGCTGTTTACTTTTATCACTTAAGAGAACTGTAGCAATAAGACCCTTGTTGATGGGCAGTAAGGCTAATTTGACGATGTTCTTGAAAGTGATAAGATCCAAACGTAAGAACTCCTGGTGACTATGGATTTAAAGATTGCAAAAAAAAAAAAAGAGTTAAAACCCCAGATCCAAAAATTTGAGTGATAGTTTAGTGATAATATTTATATTCCTTCTGAACCAAAGGAGGGCAATTATATCAGATTTTATGAAAATATGTCTAAACTCTTCCGCTCTCTTTCTAGACGCCTTTCTTTTTCCTCTCCATCTTCCTCCACCACCTCTCCAATCCATTCTTCCTCCAATCCCCTTACTGAGAAAGTGGCTAGACCTGATGAACTTTCTCCCAAACATAATATCTTCGAAGAGGAAGTTTGCTTCGAAGATATCAATCAAGCCATCGACAATTGGGAGATACCCAAAATCCCCCAAGATGAGCTTTATGTCCCTGATGACAACAAAAGAAAATCAGACTATATCATCAAAACCGCTGAAAATAATATTCTTTTAGGACCAGATTCCGGTGAGGAATTCCATCTCTTAACCAAACAATCTGCCAGAGAACATGCACGTCATTACAGATATCTTCACATAGGATGTGTCCAGGTTGCAGTCAAACCTCTCATCCGAGAAGGCTTGAATGCTTCCATCCTCATGTGTCTTAGAGATATTAGACACAATGATTTGTAGAAATAGTACCGGTAATGTGCACCTGTACTGTAGAAACAGTAGAATCTCCAATTATAAAAGGAAGCCTTGCATTCATTGAGAGGCACCCTTCAGTTTTAGATATCATAGAGAGAAGTTAGAGAGAGAGGCTCTGATACCAGATGATTGAAGTGGATCTAGGAGGGAAAGGGGAAGAAGGAGTAAACTATAGGTAGCCGTATGAATGCAGTATGACGGATGCAAAAGAAAGAAAGTAAATATGAAATTAGATGCAGTTAGATGCGGCGGTAGTCCGCACGCATATGCTTGTTAGTATGAAGTTAGATGTGGCGGTAGTCCGCACACATATGCAACTGCAGAAATGTAAATATGAAAACACGAAAATGAAGAACAGATTGAAAGTTTTATTCAATGATTGAAATAAAAAGAAGAGGGAAGAAGAAGAGCTGGAGAGCTTACAAGGGACCTCTCAGAGCCTCTCTCTCTAACTTCTCTCTATGATATCTAAAACTGAAGGGTGCCTCTCAATGAATGCAAGGCTTCCTTTTATAATTGGAGATTCTACTGTTTCTACAGTACAGGTGCACATTACCGGTACTATTTCTACAGTACAAGTTAACAATGGATTTTTTGATTACATGGATTTTGAATTTTAAAGACTAAAGACTAATCCTCTCCTAGGTCGATTCCAAAGTAGTCGTCTTCATTCTGGTTATAACTGCTTGAGGATTCTGCTGAGGAAGTGGGATCATCTTTGTGGTTTTTGTCTTCTTCAATCATCTGCATGATTTGCTGAAGATGTTTTGCTAGAGTTTCTTTCGATTGAGCTCCTGCAAGGGTTGCAGCAATTTGGGCTTTTTGATTGAGGAACAGGGCAGTTTCTGGATCTGAAATCTTTTGACTTTCAGGATTGGATTTGAACCATTCTCTTACCTTCTCTGGGTAGGCCATTGAGGCATCAAATTGAGACCACCACTTGACATAACCATGCCTTTGAAGGATTGGAAATGATTTGGGGTGGTTTGGTTTTGCATACTTGTATTGCCATGAGAATACCCATGCCAACGAAAATATTGAGAAAAATTTTAACATTACAGGAACACATGTTTCCTGATTGTTAAAGTTTGATTGGAAAAGTTTATACCCTTCATCTGTTGGTGAGGGTAAAATTTCTTGGATTGGTCCAAAGAAGTCCCACCATTGGTAGAACCAATTTGGAAAAACATAATTGGTTTTTCTTTTAAAATAAATTAACCATGAATGTCTGAACTGAGTATTTTGAAACCAAAATACTTTAGTCCAGGCTTCCATGTAGTCCCAATAATTAAAACCTATTGGGTCATAATTTTGAGAAAATTTTTGAATTTTGTTTAGGTTGTTCCCAAATTGCTTTGGGGATAAAATCTTGAGAATTTGAATGGTTGAAAGGGTTATAAATTCGGGATTGGTTTTATCCTTGTAATGTTTAATAGATACCGAGTCAGTATCTATTAAGATGAATTCGTAAAAATGGCGAGTTTTATTAGGTGCTAAGGGCCTGAAGTGGAATCCAGTAGGGAAAATTTTTGGGATGACTTTGTTTGGAGAGCTATCCCAGAATTGAGGCTCTATGTGGATAATATTTGCGGTTTTGTTTGTAGATATGTAATTGGTTTGGGTTTTTTGAGTTTTGGTAGTGGTTGAGGATGTTTGGGGTGTCGAGACGATAGACTTTTGTTTTCCTATTAACAATGCTGCAAAAGCTGCTCATTCATTTGAATTGGGCGGGCTTTTGTAGGGATTTTTGATTCTTTGAAATTCTTTTCATAGGGAAGATCAACAACGTGTTCCATGTGTATTAATTAAAATGCTTTACCTAGCTACCCAAATTTTTCCCACTTTTGTATTACATGCTCATGTATCAAACTTATTTTTGAATTTTGTTCCATGTGCATTGATTTTTTTTATTTTGCATTGGGAAAATTTTTGTGTCCCATTATTCAATTACTTAAAAATTTAATTTTTTTATTTTTTTATTATTATATTTTTTTCTTTTTTTTTCAATGCACATGGTAATTTAATTATTTTGACTTCACATGAGCATGCTTCCCAAACCTTGAAATAACTTATTCAATTTAATTCCGTTTTTTTTTCTATCATCCCATGTTCCCATAAAATTTTTCACATTTAAATTATACACAATATCTATCTTAAGCTAACCAAGGATTCAACTTGGGATTTTTATTTTGTTTTTCTGCTTAAGGCTAGTAATGTGGTTATGAAATAGAAGGGGGTTAAAAAATTCAAAGTGACTAACAAGGGTGATGTAAAAGGTAGGCTTATTTGGGATAGGTGAGCTAATAACAAATAATGGCCTCAATCATATGCAAGCATGTAAATACACTAAATAATGGACATATAGAATGGAACAAAGTAAAGATTGCAGTTATAGAAAAAAACACACAAGAATAAAAATTTATGATTAAATAATGTAACCATGTAAATAAGCTCAAAATCTCACAGGTTGTGTGTTCTTTGGCTCAAAAATCATGTTCCAAATATAACTTCAAACAAATTTAACACATAGAAAATTTTAATAATTTTTTTTA
Source organism: Arachis ipaensis (assembly GCF_059453495.1). Taxonomy (NCBI): domain Eukaryota; kingdom Viridiplantae; phylum Streptophyta; class Magnoliopsida; order Fabales; family Fabaceae; genus Arachis; species Arachis ipaensis. The sequence goes on along the minus strand of NC_142437.1, from coordinate 7,922,071 downwards.
ATTTAAATTAGTGAAATTTTTCAAAAATAGGGTCTTAAAAAGAAACTTATTATTTTTCAACTAAGTAGTAACTAAATGCATAAAATCAAACAAATATGCAAATGCAACAACTAATTTAACAAAGAAAATTAAATATTGGTGTTAAAATATGAAGTAACTAACCCATGAAAGTCGGTATCGACCTCCCCACACTTAAAGATTGCACCGTCCTCGGTGCATGCTAAGATGTGCAAGTGGATGGGGGTTGTGGTTTCTCAGCTGGGGCTCTTTTTGTTCCTTTCCTTACCTGTGGTTTGAGAGTAGCTTTCTCTTTATCCTTTTTGGTAGCCATCCTGAAAAGGGAAAAAGGAAAGTAACTTTTAAAGCTAAGGGTTAGAGCAAGGAAGAGAGCGGGAAAGGTGGTAATCAATGCACAACAAGGGAGAATGACGTTAACACATGGTCATGACTACATGTGAAAAATCATCAATGGAAATATAGCAAGTGCATATGATGACAATTAAATGCAAGGTGTTTATTGGCATGCTGGCAAAGGCATGTGTAGCATAGATCAAGCATTCAATGTCCAAGTTAGATTACCAAGTCTTTCAAACTAACATGTTTGAATAACAATTATATTTAATTAATAAAATATAAAAAGGGTTTTGTGAAAAGCAAGCATTTAGAGTAGTAGAATAAAAAAAATCTAAAAATAGTGCACAATGCCATACGGGCGTTTTCACAAACACATAGCATGCATGGTAAATAAGTTATTGAATGTATTAAATTGAACATGCAAGCAACCCTTTAAAAAGTAATATATAATTGTCAAACCATTTTAATAATCCACAAAAATATAGAAAATAATGACCCAAATAAATTTCTAACACCAATGAAAATAATGCAATGAATGAAAATATGCAATTAAATTAAGTAAATTAAAATGAAAGATAAGAAGAATGAGAAGGGAAAGAAGGGAAGAAGAAATAAGTAAGAAAGGAGGGAGGAAAAATCAGGATTGGGGAAGAAAAGATAAGATTTTTGGTGCTGATTTGGATAAGCTGTGCGGCGCAGGCGACGCGGACGCGTGAGTGACGCGGTCGCGTGGTGCGCGATAAGGTCAGATGACGCGGATGCGTGGGTCATGCGATCGCATGGCCTGATTTGTGCGATTGGCGCGAGTGCAGCCTCGCGTTCGCGCAACTCTCTGTTGTAAATGCATATTGCCAAAAATCTGGGTGACGCGATCGCGTGGTTGACGCGATTGCGTGAATGGCCTTTCTTTTAAAAATGATGCGAACGCGTGGGGCACGCGTTCGCGTGGTAGGGCTTGTGCTGCTAGCATGGTTCCAGCCCCACTCCATCATAACTTTTTGCCATACACCTCTTTACGTCGATTTCACAGGGCCGCGTGTTCGCGTGGGTGACGCAGACGCGTGGGAGGCATTTTTCCCACATGACGCGGACGCGGTCGCGTAGATCAATTTGTGCCAAAGGCACGCCTTCAGCCACGCTCTTGCGACTCTGTTCAATTCTCTTTTCTTCAAAACGCACTGGTGACGCGGACGCGTCAGTAACGCTGTCGCGTCGCGTGCGTGTTTTTTTTTTAATGCAAAATGCAGAATGCAGTATGCAGATGCTGATGCAGATGTTATGAATAATTCCAGGTTCAATAAAATAAAATAAAACTCAAAAACAAACAAAACTAAATAAGATTGAAAATGGAACGATCATACCACGGTGGGTTGTCTCCCACCTAGCACTTTTAGTTAAAGTCCTTAAGTTGGACATGTGCTGAGCTCCTTGTCATGGCGGCTTGTGCTTGAACTCGTCTTGAAATTTCCACCAATGCTTGGACTTCCAATAAGCTCTATTGATACTAAGTAAATTCCTCAAGCTTTGATGGGGTTCTTCACAAGCTTTGAGCTCCCAAAGTTGATCCTCATATATTCCTGGATCCCAAATCTTGTTTCTACACCCGTCTTCAAGTTGATTATCATGATTCCATCCGGGTGGTTCAGCTTTAGAATTTTCACTGAAGCATCCAAACAACTTCCTAGACCCATTTAATTGAGCTCTACACCAACCTTTGCGTTTAAACTTAAAGCTTCCAACCATAATGAACCTGGCAGGACAATTCTTACCACTGACCATCTTTCTCTTACTCTTTATGCCACAAAGAGCTCTAAGTTGACCATCCGTCTCTATTAGCCCATATTCAAGTGGAATTAAAAAGCTAAGGGAAATAAATTTTACCCACTTGAATGTTGTAAAGGATGATGGCAACTTAGGTGGAGAGGTCTCCAGCAGCTTTGGCAAAGTGATATCAAGCTCCATTCCCTTGGGCTCTTCTTGGACAACTTCCAACTCATTGTAAGCTTCTTCAATTTCAACCTCTTCCTCTTGGTAGATTTTTTCCAATTCAATCTCTTCTTCATTACTTACTAAGGGCATAGGAGGTTGTGCTTCTTCTTCTTGAATCTCCATCTCTTGATCAACCTCTTCAAAGTCTTTAGCCATGATATGCCTTGGAGGTTGTACACCCTCCTCAACATCAAATGCAACCGTCTTGGAGGGAGGCTCTATGTCTTGACTTTCCCATGGAGGTTCTGCATCTCCTAAATCTTCAACCACTTCTTCCTCTGCAACTATTATGGCTTCCTCCACTTGTTCTAATAAAAAGCTATGTTCCTCATTATCCACCAAAGTTTCTAGTATCTCCTTCATGCTACGCTCTTCTTTTGATTCTCCACATGTAGCCATGGGAGCACTTTGAGTGCTCAGATATCGGGAAGCTATTATATTTACTACCTCGGTTAAGGCAGTCTTGAGTTCCAGTACACCCCTTTGCATCTTCGCTTGCCCTTGAAGAAGAACACGAAGGTTGTCATTCATTGGAGATTGGGGTGGATATGAAGGTTTATTGGTTGGGATAGAGGGCTCATAATACGGAGGTGGTTCTTCTTGATAAGGATATGGAGATGGTGTATATTGAGGTGGTGGTTCATGAGAGTAGTTGTGTTGGAATGGGGGTGGTTCTGTGTATGGTTCATTTAGCTCATAAGGTGGTTGGTATGGTGGGTACGAGTTATGGTCATATGGAGGTGAATGGTAGAAAATGGGCTTGTGAGTATGGCGGTCCAAAGCTATTTTGAGGAGGTGGTTCATTGGCATATGATGGAGCTTGCTGGTAACTACAAGGGGGTCCACCATATCTATTGTCTTGGCATGCGTTGTAGGATGGTCGTTGTCCATGATATCTTGGAAGGTGATGTTGCCGAAAGGGTTGATCAGATCCTCGTGGCTCCTTCCATCTCTGATTGTTTTGACCTTGATGCATGTTCCTGTTATAATTTCCATTCCTTGCAACAGCATTGGGACCAAACTCAAAGCGACGGGGGTGAGAACTCATAATAGCAAATAAAATTTAAAAACGAAAATAAAAACAAATTTAAATTAAAAGATTATTGAAATTTGAAAATTTTTAAATTTGAATTTTTAAATTTTGAAATTTGAATTTTGAAAAAGTAAACAATATAAGATAAAATATTGAAAAAGATTTAAATTTTGAAAAGGTTTGAAGAGCAATAACCTCTTAATTTACGAAAAAGAAAAAATAAAAACAAAAATAAAAACAAATAAACAAGCAAAAAGTAAATATTTACAATAACCAATAATAAGGCACACGTTTGCAATTCCCCGGCAACGGCGCCATTTTGAAGAACGAAACTCTCGCGCGATCTAGAATTTTTGCAAATAAATTTCCGTTGTAAGTATAGCTTCTAGACCGACAAGAATTCCTTTCTTACAAAAGTTTTGTTTGTCACTTAAGAAAACCAAATAAAATTTATAAACCGAAGTATTCAAACATCGGGTCGTCTTCTCAAGGAATTGCAGCGAGGTATGAATTATTATTAGCTATGGAAAAGGTAGAATTTTAGGTTTTGAAAGGTTTGAACAAGGAAAATAAATTGCAGGAATTAATAATTTAATATCTAAATAAATTCTTGGCAAGGTATGAAAATTCGAAAGTCATATCCTAGTTATCCTTATGAGAATTGAGTTTAATCCCACTTAGTTAACCCTTACGAAAGTAAGGGAAAGTCAAGTGGACTAATTAGTTAGATCTCCAAGTTCTAGCCAACTCCTAAGGAAAGACTAGAGTTAGTGGGATTCAATTCAATTAGAGAAATTAATTAACAATCACGATAAGTTTGATAACTCAAGAGCCTCCAGTTAATCAATTAAAGCCAAGAATATGAAAAGCTAAAAATAAATCTGAAATACCTCAATTGCATTAATAAAAGGAAATTAATCCAAACATAAAGAGTTCATAAGCTAAATTGATAAAATAAATAAAAAGGACATTGAACCTAGAACTCAGAAGAAATTGTAAGTTGAAATAATAAAGGTGAAATAATAAAAAATCCTAATTCCTTTAAGAGGAATCCTAATCCTAAATCCTAAGAGAGAGGAGAGAACCTCTCTCTCTAAAAACTACATCTAAATTATGAAAAGTGAATTATGGAAGACATGATCATGAATGAATGGATTCCCCCACTTTATAGCCTCTAATCTGTGTTTTCTGGACCGAAAACTGGGTCGAAAACAGCCAAGAAATCGCTGGAGAAGAAATCTGCCATGCTGATTTTCGTCACTGCAATGCGTCCGCGTGGAGCACGCATTCGCGTCGCCTAGCGTCAGGGAAACTATGGCATATTATATATCAAATCGAAGCCCCGGACGTTAGCTTTCTAACGCAACTAGAACCGCATCGTTTGGATCTTTGTAACTCATGTTATGACTGTTTGAATGCAAAGAGGTCAGGCTGGACAGCTTAGCAATTTCTTCAACTTCTTGTATTCCTTCCACTTTTGCATGCTTCCTTTCTATCCTCTGAGCCATTCCTGCCCTGTAATCTCTGAAATCACTTAACACACATATCACGGCATCGAATGATAATAAGAGAGAATTAAAGTTAGTAATTTAAAGGCCAAAGAAACATGTTTTCAATCATAGCACAAAAATCAGGAAGAAAAACGTAAAACATGCGAATAGTATGAATAAGTGGGTAAAGAGTTGATAAAAAGCACTCAATTAAGCACAAGATAAACCATAAAATAGTGGTTTATCAAGCCTCAATGGTGGCCTGACATGGCAAAATTTTTGTATGCATCAATTTAGCCCCCAATTTAAAACGAAAAACCTAGCAATTCCCATATCTCCCAAATCATTGTGTTTTTGGTGAATTGGAGAGCAGGAGCAAGTCTCGGGTAGCTCTAGCATGTCCTCTGGATCTGCCTTTTCTTGTGCTTCTTTATTCAATTAGCCTTCGCCATTTTCTGCTTCAGCCTCTGAGTCATCATCACCGTCACAGTTATGGGTCAGCATCTGCCTCTGCTCTGGCTTTGCACATTCTAGTTCTTCTTCGCCATCGCGATTCTCGGGTTGGCCGTCTGCCTCCACTCCTCTTCTAAATCTTCCGCTACTTGTGCTTGAAAATTTTGGATGACCCTGATCTGTATAGTGCTAGGTAAACAAGTGTAAAAAGTTTTCAACTTGGCCTAATGCTTCAAAATCACAGGCGAAATCAACTTGACCCTGATCTGCATAGTGCATAGTGTTAGAAGACTCTAATGCTTCGAAATCACAGGCAAAATCAAACTTAGTTGCAAAACAACCCTATCTAAATGTATATATTCTCTTAGAGTTAGATACTGAAGCTACATTAGATGTCCTTAGATGTGCGTTTGATGAAGATGAAATTTCAATATCACCAAGTGAGTACATAGACCCTTTCAATCATATTAACCTCTTGGTGCCCCAGATGTTTAGTGGTACCAAATATTAACTTTTATCATTATTTAACCTTTTTATTTTTGTTGGGTTTTAGGTTTGTGGATTTATTCATTCCATTAGACATGAGTATGTGGCTGCACTGGATAGTTACATGAAAGATGTTAATGAGCCTGTTCATGCTTTCTCCTTTATCAACACAATGCTCTCACGGTTGACTAAAGAAATTGTCGAGGGAATGATCGGTTTTGTTCACCTTTCAACTATCATGTCTAAACTGCTTTTTGATAATGGAACTCAAGAATTTGGGGATTTCAAATTTGGGGATTTCTGGAACTCAAGAAAGTTGCTTGTTGCATTTTATTATCACATTTGGAATTTCTTGTTACGTGTATTATGACCTTAAATTTGAGGTAATTAATCAAAATCTCGTCTTTCCGTTTCTTTTGCCCTTAAGATGCCGCAAAATCCTTGACAGAGAATGATACATTTTCATGCTGGAAAAAGTAGCAGTAATAGTTCTGCAGTTTTGGAGAAACAAAGTAGAAATAACAAACAAAATCGGGAGCTAAGAGTTAAGGATTCATCAATCAAATTTTCCTTAAAATCAAGTATATTTGGTAAGTAAAATTTTATTCAAGAAAACTAGGGGCTGATTTCCTTAAAATCAAGTATATTTGGTAAATAAAATTTTATTCAAGAAAACTAGGGGCTGATTGGTGCCTATTTTTATTGTTTGGTTTAGTATAAAATTTTTTTTCACAAAATCTAAAAAATAGAAATGATTGAAATAGAAAATAAAAATCAAAACCAAATTATTGACCATATATATGGCTCCTGAAATTTGCCAGGTGAGCTTTGCGGTAACGAAAAATGACGAAAGGATCAAATTGGGGTACGGGTCAAAATTTCATGGTATAATTTGAGTCAATTGAAAGTTTAAGAGCTAAATTACGTCAGGAGCCAAATTTCCAGGGCCATTTTAAATATTAACTCAATAAGCATATGATAATGCAATTTAACATATGATTTATTTTTAAAAATAATTTTCTTTTGAAATTTATAATTCAATCATTTTGTTAATGCATTTATATGTAATGAGTTAAATCATATTTTTACTTGCATTACTATTTTATTTATTATATTGTACACATATTATAATAGCACAAATTTATTTATTGATTCTTTGAAACTTACATTGAATGAAAAATTTAAAAATAAATAAATTTAAATATAAATAAGTAAAAACAGATATTAATATACCTAAAATAAAAAAAACAATAAAAAAAAATTATTCAATATTTTTATTATTGATCATAACTTCTATTCAAGCAGTTTATGTACCCGCAGACGATTTGACCGACCCTGCCCCTGCTACGACATTTGCACATTTGGATGCTACGACCGTACTATCAAGAGGATTGGCTGCCAAAGGTATCTATCCAGCTGTAGATCCTTTAGATTCAACGTCAACTATGCTCCAACCTCGGATTGTTGGTGAAGAACATTATGAAACTGCGCAAAGAGTTAAACAAACTTTAAATGATAATATTTATCATAATGAGTTGTAGTAGAAGCATCTTTTAAAATAAAATTAGTTTCTATTTTTTTTTATTCTCTTAAAAATGTTTGGTAAAGTTTAACAAAGTACTTTGACATACGATAAATACGTAACCAATGACTTTTATCACCACAACGATAATATATGTTTTCTATATTCTTATCGTGTCTATTTTTATTATTATTATCTCACTTTTTGTAGGATTTTTTATTATTGAAAAATATTTTTTCTTTTTTTATCATATTTGTTACTCAAATAGTGGTATTTATAATTTTTGTGATTATAATGTGTCACATTTACTTTGAAAAATAAAACAGAGACAGAAGGGCGGATTTTATAATTTTTCAAGAGCAATTCATTATTTAGTTCTGCCATAAAGACATACAATTAATTCAGAATATTTTATAAATTCATTCTCTTGATATTACTGTTGCAGGAGCATATTCGACGCATGAAATTAAAGGTCGAAAATATTTTCTCCAACATATCTTTATCAGTAACATTTTTTTTTCGTAAATTTTAATTGTGAGGTTATTTTGAACATTATGAAATTATATTCAATGATGGATTTAAGATCCTATAACCACAAAGATAACCATTCATATTGAAAATTTGAGAGAATCACTGATAATACCTTTTTTTTAGACTATTCCATAGTTCTATTAATTTTTATGGTAATATATTTATTTTTCAATCCTTCATCAAGATGGCGACAAAAATAATTATTGTCGTAGCATGATCTTTTAGTGATGCATTATTGTTTGCTTTAATGGCATTATCGAAGTCCATTGAGTTAAGATGAATTTTAACATCTACAATCTATGATAAAATAATTTTTTCTAAAAATATGAAGTGGTATAAATTTCAAATAAAAAAAATTTGATATAATTAAAAAATTTTTTCTTAAGAGCTTTCATGTTGATGATAACATATTATAAAAATGTGATGAAAATAAATAAATAGAGATAAAAATTTATATATGAAAATATAAAAGTATTATATCTTAATAATATCCTCACAATATAACACTTAATAATTTATAATAATAAATTTTTTATTATACAAAAATAATACATAACAACTAAGATGATGTAAATTTATAAACTTAGTATATATTGAAATTTTCTCTTTAAAATCTATTTATAGATAAAAGTTTTAAAGTAAATAATGATAAGATACTATTTATCTAATTAACTTACTAATTAATAAAAATACAATATAAAAGTTTATGTTTCATTAATTGATAATAGTTTGTACTCTATTATGATAAGGTGTTCCTAATTAATAATATTTATACTCTATTGAGAATACTTTATGATATGACATTTTCAGCAATAACTATTTTATAATAATTTCTTAATTTTTCGTTTCACTAACAATAATATAATAATTTCTTGTCAACTATAGTGGGTTCGAAATTTCTTCATTATTCCTCTTAATTAATTGTGTAGATTTCTTAATAGTACATATAGCTTATTCATACGGTGAATAATAAAGTGTTAATAATGTGACGCATGAATTGATTTGACGGCGCTTATTATATGTGACAGGTTGATATAGAAAACTTAGAAAGCGTGATTTGTTAATTTACCAGATATTAAGCGCATGCACGCATGCATCAAATCTTCAATATTAAATGTTTCTTTGACCATATATTTAATTACTTAGTTAAATATAAATTTACTGGCCAAAGTATAAGTATTACTTCAGTCTTCAAAGTTCAAATTTCTACCATTCAACTATGAAATTTTAAGTTTTTATCCGCTTTGATATTAATTCTTCGGTAATATTAAAGGGAAAAAAATATCAGTTTAAATAATTTAATTTTATCTTATTTAATATTTATTTATTATAAAATATGTTAAATAAAATAAAAAATAATAAATTTTGATCATTTTTAATTAAAAATTTTTATTTTCCAAAACTTTTCGTTAACATAAACTAACTTCATGCTTGTTTATTGAATGGAGGAGCGCACATAATTCGGTTAGAGAATTTTTGTTAAAAATCTCTTTCATACTTAGTGAAAGTTGAACTGAAAATAAAATATAGTATGTGATCAAAATTTAAATTCGTCATTTAAAATTATCTGAAATGTATCATAATATATAAAAATTAGTATCATGATCTCTTCTTTTTTTACTATTATAAACTCTCTTATCTCAAAAAAATACTCTTATTTTTAAACAAAGACAAAATTTTAGCAGAAGATAAAATTTATGATCTTATTTTTCAGTTGGTCAAAGATTATTATCTTGCTCAATCTAAATATTCCTTAAACATCCGTCCATCAAACTCAACTCGAATGGTTCATTTTCCAATGATGGAAGAGTGGCCTGTGAAGGTATTCTGCAAAATTCTGATGAGAAATTCATTACTTGTTTCAGTATTAATCTAGGTTTGTGCACCGTAACTCTCACCGAACTTGGGGATATTCTTCTAAGGTTATATTTGTTATTGAGTTTGAGCTACCTCAATATAGTGATTAAAGTTGGGACAAAATACCTCAATAAACCAAATGCACATCAATATTATTTGGATGTCCCAAATTAAAAAATGCAACATCAAAGTCTTAAAGCACATTTCTATATAAATCGAATTGATAAATACGTAGTAAATCGAATCCAATAGATTCGAATTAGATAAAAAACGTTATTGAATGAAAATCGAATCAAATAGATTCGAATTAAGTGCATGGTTAAAATGCAAATAAATCCAATGGATTGACTTTGATTTACATGTTTGCTTCGTCTCTCATAATTCGAATCTAATGGATTCGATTTGTATGGACTTCGGCTATAAAGTTTTTGTTTTGAAAAATAATTTATTAAATTAGTTTTTAAAAGATAATTTTTAAATAAACTTTTAGTATTTTCTGTCTTTAACAACTGGACCATTTACCATGAATCCAAAGATAGACTAGCCTCTTTTGGACATGATCTTTAATATGGATGTCATATTTATTTTGATTTTACTAGATAAACAATAAAAAATTTGAACAACGTGAATAATAAACTGTATTTCTGGGTTCATAGAAGGTAATAAAAAAAAATAATCTATCATAAATTATTCTCTTAAAAATTTTACTTTCATATTTTACATTTTATCATCTACCTTCTAACCCTTTTACCATTACATACTTTTCATAAATACTTGATTACTAGAGTTGTCAAAGATATACTTCAAGAATTTATAAGTATGACTAAATAGATGGTCAAATTTAGCAAAAAAAATACGAAAACTGACACTCCAATATGAGAAATCTCTAATAAAGTCTCACGACCGAACCTTAATTCACTTGATGAGGATCAAGAACTATCAGAGGAAGATATACTGGACACTGAAGAAGAGGACTCTGATGCTTAAGCTTGTGTCTCCTACTGCTACTGAAAGATTGATACTCTGCTGTTAATTCTATTTTCTGAACTCTATTTTGATAACACTATTTTTAGTACTCTGAACACTACTTTACATACTATTTTATGGACGACTTACCTCTCCCTAAACCCTCAATGCGCCATCGGTCCCTCTTTCACTAGCCAGTTTCAGCGTTCCCGAGCTTTTTATTATAACCATCCAATACCTAGTAAAATGAACATTCATCAAATTTTATTATATCTACTTAAATTCAATCCAAATTAAATAAACATCCACTTTAGAATAAAAAATAACTATCCACATACCTAATAAAATGAACATCCAATAATAGTTCATCAATTTCATACTAAACAGTCAAACAAAGAAGGAACAAAATACTAACAAGGGAAAGCATTGAGGAAAGAAAAACATAAGAAAAAAAAATTGAAGCTTGAAAGAATGGGAGTATAAAAATAACAATACCTGATGTCTATAATTCCAGTAGCCATTAGAACCAGCGATTAAAATGGCCCAACGAGTTCCTTCCTCCACGTTGTTGCTGTCGTCGAAAAGCGCTTTAAAGAATTTAAAAGCTTCGAAAGGAAGGCGGATAATTTTTCCGTCGGAGTCTTGGACGGCGGAGACAAAGACGGCGAGAAATGCTGCGAGTAAAAAGAGGAGAGAACGACCCATTGGACTGAAAAAGAAAGAAAAGGAAAAAAGGGTTTAAGGATTAAGTGAGAGGAGAAGAAAGAGTAGATGAATAAAAAAAAGGAACACTACTCTCTTCTCTCATAAAATCTGTTAATAATTATTTAATTAATTAAAAATTTAAATTTACCTTTTTTTTTAAATCTTTGTTCACAGACATAGTATATATTGTTTATTTATATTTTTTCTAAAAAATCGTTTCATTCAATCTAAACTATACTGCAAATAAAATTAGTATTCAGATCGAATGAATCTTTAATTTTATTAAAACCAACTCAAACCACATTACAAACACCTCTAATATTGAGTATAATCTTTTACTTCAAATCTTAAAATTATTTCTTCAAATGTTCTATAACGATATTTAACTATCAAAGAAATTACAATAAGTTTGTTGTTATAATCGTTCTATAAAATATTAAAATAGAATGTTATTTATAACATACAATAATATTAATATCCACGAAGTAGTAAAAAATTAGGGTTAAGTACTGTTTTCATCCTTAAGGTCTGGGATGAAAATCAAAATCATATCCGACCTTTTTTTCTTATTAGAATCATCATCAATGTTTAAAAACGCTTTAAAATCATCATTTTTGCTCTAAAAAGACAAATTTACCCTTGTAAAAAATAAATTATAAAATAAATTAACTTTATTCATCATCCTCCCAACCCATTTGCAGCGGCTTTATTATCCCTCTCTTTCTCCATCAATCCTCCCAACCCATTTCTTCCTCCAATCAAAGACCCAAACTTTGTTTTTTTTCCAACAACCCAATAAACTCAAACTCCCAACCGAAGCTTCTTTTTTCACCTATCTTTCTCTCTCTACATCAACCCCCATTTTCTCTCTCATCAAACTCCATTAACAACAAATTTTTGTTCAAGTTAACAAACAAATTAAGCAACAACAGCAACTAAATTCAACAACAAATTCAATAACAAATTCAACAAATTCAGCAACAACAACACACTTTCAGTAACACCAAAATCAAAATGAATCAACAGCAACAACATCCACAAAATAAATTAACAGAAATTTTAGATTTAACAACAATTTAACAATCATCACCGTAACCTCAGATCCAAAATCAACAACGATAGAAATAAAAAAAAATAAAAAAACATTCAAATTCTTCAAAAATAAAAACAATAAAAAAATGAAGAATAGAAAGAGGAGGAAGGAAGTGACGGTGCGGTGCGGGAACCTACTGCCATAATCAACCTCTGGCCGCCGCCGCCCTCAGTGCGCCTCTCTTTCTTCTTCCTATTCTTCTTCCTCTTCCTTCCAACTGCCACCCAAGATCACCGTCTGTCGAAAGCCAAAAACCATTACAAGCGTCGCCTCTCCCTTCCCAGAACACGTCACAGTGCCGCCATGTCGGGGGATTCGAAGATGAAGACGACGAACTCGAAGACGCTTCTATCAATTCAACCACTCTCTGCTCTCCACCTTCCCAACCTCTGCACCTTCCTCTCTTCTCTCATTCTCTCTCTCATCTTCTCGTTTTATCTCTCTTTCTCTATAGTCACGATACAACGGCGAAAGCATGGTGGCAGCCACACTCTTTCCCGCTGTCACCTCTTTCTTCTTCCTTTCCTTTTCTTTCTTCTTCTTCTCTGTTTCTGTCTTCTTTTGTTATGTGTCTTTTGTTTATTTTCTTTTTGTTTTCTGATTTAGGTGGGAGGGATGGGGATAAGGGGTGGGGTGGTTTTTCTTTTTTAATAATTTTTTTTGTTTAAGGGTAATTTTGTCCGAAAAAACGTTGTTTATGGATAAAAGGATGATTTTATAATGTTTTGTAACGTTAAGGATGATTTTAATAACAAAAAAGGTCGGGAACGAATTTGATTTTCACTCCAGACCTTAGGGACGAAAACAGTACTTAATCCAAAAAATTATATAAATTATTTAAATTTTTTTTGTAAGTTTTAACAAGTCAAAATAATTTAATAAATAATAAATATGAATTAAATTAATTTTTAAAATAATTATACTAAGTAAATAACTATTTTTTACTATAAAAAATTCGGACGCTGATAAAATTAACCATGAAATATTAAAACTAAAGTTATACCCATATAAGATACAATTTGTTCGATAAAAATGACCAATCTTTAAATTTTTATTGATAATTCCGTAAATATCCCTTACCTTTCATCTCCCTTCATCTCCAAATCCAATCCCTAACCCTAATAATATAATTGCCGCTCCCTCTTCCTTTGTCTCTACCCTCCACCTTTCTCCGCCACTACAACCCTCTTCCATCACCACCATCCCTCCACCCCCCTCACCCTCCCTTTTTCTTTGACTATAACCAACTCCAACACCACTACTTCTCCATTTCCTTCCCCACCTACTCACTCCATCATTCTCTTTTTTGTCTTACTCATCCGAGATGGATAAGAGAAAAACATCCCAACCCAAACACACAAACGACACCGTTTCTAAGTCAAAGAAGTCCAAGGGTTCCTCATTCACCACTAACCCTGAAGACCTCTGTTTCGTCGGAAATCGCATTTCGTCAAACGAGACCCGGGCCAAATGGCCTGCGCGCTACAAAGGAGCGGTAACGAAGTTAGTCATTCTCCATTTTTTTTTATTTAATAATTGTTTTATTTGAGTTGCCAATTTTCTGAGCGAGTATAATGTTACAGTAAAAAAATTGAAAACAGTAACGTTTTGAAGGCTAAATGTCATTACTGTCAAACTATGATAGATGAGATTCTTTTCGAGTTTAATGACCACGTCTATGTTAAGGTGTTTTTCTTTTTCATCTCCTGTGCTTTCAATTCTTTTAATTTTTTCTCATTTCAATTAATTGTTCATTCAATTTGTTCAATTTTCAGCATTGTAAATGGTACTAGATAACCATTTTCAAATTTTGGTGGTTGTAGTGGTGGAAAAGAATGGAAAATAAAAGGAGAAGAAGCGAAAGTGGCAGTTATATTATTAGGAATAAAGATTGGGTTTGAAGATAAAGGAAGATGAAAAACGAACAATATTTACAAAATTATCAATAAAAATTTATAGATTAGTTATTTTTGTCGAACAAAATATATCTTACATAAATATAACTTTAATGTCAATTTTTTATAGTCAATTTTATCAACGTTTGAATTTTTTACAATAAAAAATAACTATTTACTCTAATTATATTAAATAACCAATTACAATATCAGTCAATTATAACTAGCTATTAATTAAACTGCAAACAAGATCAATTAAATAAACGTAAGTAGGGTAAATCATAATTTTGTTAATTTAAATCAACATCTTTTTCATTTAAATCGCATTTTATTTATTAAATCAGTATTTTAGGATAAAGTTGGCTGTTTTGTGAAATAACTAGCAGGAAGAGGTGTTGGCTACACATTTTTTTTTTTTTTCGAAATCTATTACAATGCTAGGTGAACTTATAGTAAAAACTTAATTTGATTCGCATTTAATATCTAGCAAAATAATTTTCATCCATTGGAAAGATGGAAAGACGAGTTTACCCTTTCCTTGACTACTATCTTTCTCTTGTCACCGTAGCTTCAGCCTTCATGTCATGGCATCCTAAACTCAAACCATTGTCCCCTCCTTTCTCTTTCACGAATTTGCCCTTCCCTCCTCCTCCTCCTCCTCCTCCTCCTCCTTCTTCTTCTTCTTCTTCTTCTTCCCAATAGTGGTGACCAGCCACTACACACTCCACTGTAAAAACAATAACACCATCTCCATTCTCATTTCTCATTCTATAAATAATAATAATAATAAAATAAAGAAAAAATGTCTAAGGCTATACACCAACGGGGTTTAGATTCTGTGTGTTGCGACCGCACCATGAACAAGCCTGATTCTACCAACCTCGATCTACGACCTTCCCCTCTCAAACTCACCACCACCTCCGCCGCCAGAACCAAGAATCCACCCCGTGCCCCTACTAACCCAGCCAACTTCTCCGGCGACCTCGCCGGAGCACACGACGCCGTCCGATCCGTCCCGGCGCCCCCGAGGAGCTCCAAACCAGGTCACCGGAGAACTGTTTCGGCCGGAGCTCCGTTAATCTACTCCGGAGGAAGCTCAAACACCAGCCCGAACCTTTCTCCCGGCGGGAACATCTTCCCTGCCGGAAAATCTCCCAAACCGGTTGCTCTACCCACGCGCGGGCCGAGCCGGCCAGATGTTCTCGGCTCCGGCGCCGTGAACTATGGCCGCGGCAGCATCGTGCGAGGTGGTGGGGGCGCCAAGCATGGGAACAGCACCAACGGTTGTTGTGATGCTGAAGAATTGAAGAGGTTAGGGAATGAGTTTTATAGGAATGGGAACTTCGTGGATGCTCTGGCAATGTATGATCGTGCTGTTGCGGCGTCACCGGGCAATGCGGCGTGCCGGAGTAACCGTGCCGCGGCGCTTACAGCGTTGGGGAGGCTGGGAGAGGCCGCAAAGGAGTGTGATGAGGCTGTGAGTTTGGACCCTGGTTATGCCAGGGCGCATAAGAGGCTTGCTTCTCTATATTTGCGGTATATATAAAATTCAAAATTGTTGTGTTGTCTTCTTGATATTTGTTATGTGTGATGAACTGATGATGAATTTGATGTTAATGGTTTGAGCTTGACTATGATTTGACTTGAGACAGACTTGTCTGATTTATGTGATTAATTTCAAATCAAGTAGGATAAGACTTCCTTGTTGTCTGTGATGAAAGGATGCAATGACATTGTGTTATTGTCTTCTTTTATGATCGGGCTTTTGTTTATGAAGAGTAATCAATCACCTTGATGGTTCAATCTTCAAACCTTTGAAAATGATAGTCATATAGATTTTATTAATTTTTAAAATTTCTGTTTTCCTTTTTTCTTGGTATAGTGTTATACTGTTTATATAGTGTGTAACTGGTGCACTGATTTTTTAGCATCATTGAGACACTTGGAGAGTTATGTGTTCATAAATGAAGATTTCAGTTGCATCATTAGTGTATAGGCTATGGGAAAATGTGTGAATCATGCAATGATTGGAGATTTCAGTTACATTACCACGTTCATTATAAATGTAACTGAAATCATGACTTATTTCAGTTACATTGATCTCTGTATGTCAAAAATGGGGTCTAAAATATGGGTTCAAATAAAATTTTTGATGCTTATGTGATAAAATTTCCGTTCTAATTTAGAAATTTTCATATTTTTTATGGCTTTATAAGTTGTAGATTTGATGTTTCTCTTCATCTTGATTGATTTGGAACTTATGTAGCTTTGGGCAGGTAGAAAACTCACAGCTTCACCTCTCTCTATCTGGGCTAAAGGTGGATCAATATGAAGAGCAAACACTGATGTTCTTAAAGAAGCATCTAAACCGATGTGAAGATGCACGAAAGGTTGGTGATTGGAAGGGAGTACTTAGGGAATCAGAGGCGGCCATTGCGGTTGGAGCAGACTTCTCACCTCTGGTAGGCTCTTGATCAATAAAATGAGCATAAAATTCCATATTTTCGAAATTGATACACATTGCTTCCGATTCCTAACTTATTAGATTACTACTTAGCTTGTTGCTTGTAAAGCAGAAGCTTATTTGAAGCTTCATCTGTTTGAGGATGCGGAATCCACACTTTCAAACATTCCCAAGGTGGAAGGTTGTCCCCTGGCCTACTCTCAAACCAAGTTTTTTGGCATGCTTGGTGAAGCCTACGTGCCTTTTGTCTCTGCACAGGTTGAGATGGCCTTGGGAAGGTAAAAAAATCTTAAGATTCCAAATCCATGACTAGAAAGAACATTTAACTCTGCGATTCAAGAAACAAATGATGGGTTGTTAGCTTGTTGCAGGTTTGAGACTGCTGTTGCTGCAGCAGAAAAGGCTAGCCTGTTAGATCACAGTAATGTTGAAGTTGCCAGGATTGTTAATACTGTAAAAATGGTTGCAAGAGCTCGATCAAGGGGGAATGATCTTTTCAGCTCTGGCAAGTTCTCTCAAGCATGTTCTGCTTATGGCGAAGGCCTCAAATATGACTGTTTCAACTATGTTCTATATTGCAATAGAGCTATTTGTTGGTCTAAACTTGGACTATGGGAACAATCTGTTCAAGATTGCAACCAAGCTCTTCTCATTCAACCAAATTACACCAAGGCACTTTTCCGCAGAGCTGCATCAAATGCAAAGGTGAAATCACTTGCATTGTGCATCTGCCTCAGTATTTCTATTGTTATCTTTTTCTCTTGAACTTCTTCATTGTCCCTTGTTAATATGCATGACCTTTCTACAGCTTGAAAGATGGGCGGAAGTTGTTAAAGATTACGAGACTTTAAGGTGTGAACTCCCCGAAGACAGTGAAGTTGCTGAATTTCTTCGCCAGGCTAAACTAGCATTGGAAAAATCTCGTGAAGCGGTATATGCTACCAAGTTTGGAGTTGAAGTCGAAGAAATCTTGGCACTAGATAAATTCAAGGCAGCTATTGCTTCTGCTGGTAAATTCAATACCCTATGTATATATGCAATTTTTTAAAAAGTTCTTAACAATGTTGGTTCAGCATTTTTCTTGCTTCAATTAATGTACTTATAAGGAAAATCTCAATATTCAGGTGTTTCGGTAGTTCATTTCAAAGTGGCATCAAATGAACTATGTGAAGAAATATCTCCATTCGTAAATACATTGTGTGTTAGATATCCATCTGTCAAGTTTATTAGGGTAAGCAATGCAAGAAGTGACTCTTCATGAGTATTCTAAGATACAATTTTCACATTGGTCTAAATTCTCATTGGCATTCCATTGCAGGTGGATGTTGAAGAGTGTCTATCAATAGCAAAAGCTGAAAACATTAGAATTGTTCCAACTTTCAAAATATATAAAAATGGGGTGAAGGTGAAGGAAATGATCCGGCCAATCCACCAGTTGTTAGAGGACTCAGTCAGGAAAAATAGTAGTCTCTAACATTTTTAGGATTCATATTTATTATTTCGCATTTTTTTTTCACAACATGGAATTGAAGAAGGTGCTCTAAGATTACACCAACAATAGTCCAAATTTAGGAAGTTCAACTCTCTCTCATGCATACAAATGAGTAACATTTTTTTTTTCAACATTGCTTTGGTCAACTAAAAAGGCAAAAAAATTCACAGCACCTTAGGCAGGCAAACCTCAGAGATAAATGTTAGTTAACATCTTGAAATCATCTATGTATATCTTTTTCCTTCCCTCAACTAATTTGGTTCTTATTTTCTTTCTCCAATGTATTAAATCCAAAGGCGACGGTTCTATATACCCCCTCCCCCCCCCCCCCCCCAAAAAAAAAAAACCCCTTTCCTTCTTCCTTCTCTCAATAGTTTTTTATTTTGTTGTTTGATTCTGAATTAAATTGTACAGTATTGGTTAAGACTCTCATTTCTCCCATTATGTTTGAAATGATATTACAGTATTTTCTTCTCGGGTCATAATCAAAATTAAGATCCTGTGTAGAGACCAAAATACAAAAAAATAAAAAAATAAAAATTAAGAACCGGTGCTTGGATAAACAACTACAATCTTTCAAGTTCGTTTCAAATTTCTAATTAAGACCTAAATAAGAAGTTAGATTTATGGAGAGAAGTTCTAAAAGTGTATGGTCTGTGCATAAGCTATAGCAAGACGGAATATATGGAATAGAAGTTTGGTCGCCGAAAGGAAAACCTTAATAAAGAGGTGAAAATTGGAGAAAATATTCTACGAAAAGTTAAAAGTTTTAAGTATCTTGGCTCTTGGGTGCATCATATGGGATAATGGAGATATTGAACATAATGTAAATCATAAGATCCAAGCAGATTGGTCAAAATGGTGAAATGCGTCTGGTTTTATATGTGACAAAAAAGTATCTTTAAAACTTAAAGATAAATTATATCGCACTACTATCAGACTGATTATGCTTTATAGTATAGAGTGTTAAGCGGCCAAAGGGAAGCTTGAACATAAGTTAAGTGTGGCAGAGACGAAGATATTGAGATGGAAGAATGGTCATACGTAATTCGATAGAATAAGGAACGAAGATATGAGAGAGAGAGTTGGAGTAGCACCTATTGTAGAAAAGATGGTAGAATTGCATCTTAGGTGGTTTGGACATGTGAAAAGAAGACCGACAGAACACCCAATTAGGAGGGTGGATGAGATAGAAGATGGATAAGGGATGAAAGACAGAGAAAGACCTAGAAAGACCATCAATGGAGTGATCAAATGAGATCTATATGTGAATGGGTCTCTCTCTAGACATGATAGAGATCAATGGTGTCGTTTGATCCATGTAATCGACCCCACCTAGTGGAACAAGGCTTTGTTGTTGTTGTTATTGTTGTTGAAGTTTAAATACTTGCATGAAAGAATAATAATAATAATAATAATAATAATAATAAAACAAAACCATAAAAACCTTCATATAATATAGCTGAATCAAATCCAACAACACCAGGTAAAGTAGTAGGCAAATGAAAGCATTTATCTGCTTATTCTATGCCAAGCATGCAAATGTTGGCTTTAATGTAATGAAAGTTGAATAACAGCGACAAGATGACTTATTTTTCATATACTATTACTGGCCGGCGGCAAAGGCCTCAACCGGGAAAGTCTTGGTGATTCCGGCAAGGCTCTTGAAGTGGATCTTCCCAGTTGGTGGATCATCAACACTGATCTCACTCACTGGTGGCCACAGCATAAGCTCTTTGGCCTTCACACCCTTGAGTTTCTTGATCTTCTTCTTTGATATGAACCCTGTGATCTCTGAGTCATAGCTCACTAGCTTCTTCACCATCTTGAACTCATGCTCCACCTTCTTCTTCTGCACTATCCACATGTACCCTGTGCTCTTCACATACCCTACTTCCACCACATCTTGAAGTGGGAGAAGCCCTGCCGGAAGTTCATACTCTTGCAGCAACGAAACGGCCATCTTTAGGCCTTCCTCGTCGCCCTTCTTCACAATCCCTCCTTCCTTATTATCAGCCATTGATTGATATCTATCTAATGCTTTGCTTAAGATTGATATGTAAATGCTGTTTTGTATTTATATATAGTTCATTGATGAACCATTTTGTGTGTGCTTGTGTGTACATATATGGATAGAGAACCACTAGAGATGTAGTAATGGACAATGTTTGTGCTTGGTGGAGATCGAAGTGAATATCTCATTGTATGAATCGTCCAATCTTATCTTTCATTTTCACTATACTATTTCGATACAAATTTAACCATTTTTAGATTTTTAGCGTGGCTTTTCACTTCAATAAACTTAATTTTCACCTTTAAATCGTGTTTATTAGTAATATAAACCTAAACTTTTAATGTGCAAATATAGCTATTCTTTTTTATTACTTGTATTCACCACCTTTGTCAACTAGCATTTGTCATGGATTGGACGGTTTAATAAACATTTTTGTGGTGAAAATTGCTTAATTGCATTTGGCTTTGTAAGTATAGCGACTAGCTAGGTTATTAGGAAGAGGTGCTACACGACACAAAACCAATCTGAGCAACCAAAGTATGTTTTTGTTTGTTTACAAGAGTTGAACTTGTTTTGATTGCAAGAGTGCGCTTAATCAAAAGGCTAATGAAAAGAAGTTGAAAAAAAGGAAATTTAGCACTCGTTTTATTTAGAGTATTTAACCATAATTTCGAACCAAACAATTTAGTTTTCAACTAAAATTAATTACTCGATTGGTTCCTAACAATTAATTTCGTCAGTCACTTAAATCCTTGACTCCGTCAACTCTAATGGAAGACAAAATGGTTCCTGACAACTCTAACAGCGGACAAAATGATCCCTGACAACTCTAACAGGGGACAAAATGATCCATGACCCATTTGTTCGAAAACGACACTGTTCTTTCCCAATTTTCATCATATCTCGCATAACCCTAACATTCACATTCTCCTTCTTCACTTTCACAGTCTTCTTTTTCATCTTTTCCTTCCTCCTCTTCACCTCCAAGATCAAGCCATGGTGTAACTGCCACGCATGTCTGATAAACCCCATTTGTAGGGTTTATCTTGTGTTGAATTTAGAGCATTTTGATAACCTTTCTTCACATTTATTTAATGAAATAGCATGGTTTTGTGATTCTCCCTTAATTTGTGCCTAAGTGTGAAAACATGCTTTTAGATCTTTAATTTGATGACTTTAATCTTCCTTTGATTTCAGTAGATGCCTTGATGTGTTTGATAGTGATTTCAGATTGAAAAGGCTAGGAATGGATCAAAGGAATGAAGAGGAAAGCATGCAAAGTGGAGAACACATGAAAAAGCCAAAGATTTAGATACATTCATCCACGCGCACGCGCACTCCACGCGCACGCGTGGATCGCGAAAACTCAAGGGACGCGCACGCGCAATGTACACGTACGCGTCGATGGCCGCACATGATTTTTAAATAGAAAACGTGCCCAGCGAATTCTGAGGAGCTGTGGGGCCCAGTTGCAACCAACTTTGGCGCCCGAAGTGCTTTAAAGGACCAAGAATTGAAGGGAAGGGGGATCTTTTCACCTTTTTCACATTTATTCACATTAGGATTAGTTTAGAAGTAGTTTTAGAGAGAGAAGCTCTCACTTCTCTCTAGAATTAGAATTAGGATTAGGTTTAGATCTAGATTTACTTCTTCTTCTTCTCTCTTAATTTTCCTCTTTCATCCTTAATTGTTCTCTTGTAGTTGTAGCATTCTACTTCTCTTGTAATTCCTTTGTATTGTTAGTTGTAGCTTATGAACTTTCTTTTGTAGATCTACATTTCTTCTTCAATACAATTGGTAAGTTCTTTGTTGTTTCATAATTGTTTTGCCTTTCTATTGTTAATCTCTTGCTTTTGTAGTTGTAGATTCCTTCAATTCTTACAATTAATAATGTTTGCCTTTATTGCCTTCTATGTGTTTGTTAAAATGCTCCTTTTAGTAGTGAGTTAGATTTTTGTTCCTCTTGACTTGGGAAGGTAACTTAGGAACTCTTGAGTTACTAATGTCCAAGTGATTGATGATTGGGAGCCATTAACTCTAGTTCTCACTAATTGGATTAGTGGAGAGTTAGGACTTATGGACTTGGATTGATATAGCTCATTTGACTTTCCTTTACCTAGTTAGAGGATGATTTAATGGGATTGATCCTTGCCAATTCTCATGTTATGGTTAGTGATAGGGATAAAGATTTTTGACCACCAAACCTTGCCAAGACCTTTTTAGCTATTAGTTTATTTTCTTTTCCATTTACATTTCTTGCTTCTTATTCCAAAAACTCCAAAACATACCTTCAACCAATAACAAGACACTTTATCGCAATTCCTAGGGAGAACGACCCGAGGTTTAAATACTTCGGTTTATAATTTTAGGGGTTTGTTACTTGTGACAAACAAATGTTTGTATGAAAAGATTATTGATTGGTTTAGAAGTTATACTTCGACGAGATTTCAATTGTGAAATTCTAAACCGTCAAAAATCCCATTCATCAAAATGGCGCCATTGCCGGAGAATTGCAATGGTGTTATGTTATTGGTTATTGTATATATGTAAATAATGTGAATATCTTGCTTTTTGCTTTATTTGCTAGTTATAGAATTTTGTTTCTCTTGTTTTCCATTAGATTTTGTTTCTTATTTTCTCTTTTCATCATGAATTCTCACTTTGGCTATGAGTCTGATTAAAACTATGTTGTAGGAAATGGAGATTACAATGAAGAGATGTATCAAGGATGGGACAACCAAAGGTGGGAGGAGCCATATGCATATGATCAATCCTCATGGCAACAACCTCCACCAATCAACTATGAACAAGAGCCATTCTATGACGCATATCAATCCAATGGCTATGGTGAATCTCCTTGTGACTTTCAAGAACCACCACCA
Organism: Arachis ipaensis; assembly: GCF_059453495.1. Classification (NCBI taxonomy): domain Eukaryota; kingdom Viridiplantae; phylum Streptophyta; class Magnoliopsida; order Fabales; family Fabaceae; genus Arachis; species Arachis ipaensis. Next base: position 7,898,845 of record NC_142437.1, on the reverse strand, counting down.
TATGCCTATGAGCCATGTCCTCAACATAGCCCTCAACCATACTCACAAGCCTCTTTTCACCAAACACTTCCATATGACCATGATCCTTACCCACCATACCAACCACCTTTTGAACCATATGAGCCATACATAGAACCACTACCATTCCAATATCAATACTCCTAAGAACCACCACCTCCACACCCTTACCAAGAAGAACCACTTTCCTATCATGGACCCTTTCTCCAAAACAATGAACTCTCCTATCCACCCCAATCTCTAATGGATGAAACCCTTGGTGTTCTTCTTCAAGGGCAAGATGAAATGAAAAGAGATGTGCAACAATTTGTGGCTACCTTGACCGAGGTAGTAAGCCGATTAGCCTCCCAATGCTTGAATATTCAAGGAACTCCTATAGCTACATGTGAAGAATCCAAGGAAGAGCATAGCATGAAGGAGAGATTGAAAACTTCGGTGAAGAAGGAGGAGTGCTATGTTGTGTTAGAGCAGTTGGAGGAGCCTATGCTTATTGAAGAAGAGGAAGAAGTGGTTGAAGACTTAGAAGATGCGGAACCTCCTTGGAAACCTAGAGTTGAAGAGAACCTATCCAAGAAGATTGAATTTGATGTTGAGGAGGAGAGTGCACAACCTCCAAGACAATTGTTGAATAAAGACTTGGAAGGAATGGAGCAAGAATTGAGTTCCCTTGGAGATGAAGATCATGCATCCAATCTTCTTGGTGGTGAATCCTTTGAGTTTGAAGAACCCTCTCCCAAAGAGATAGAAAGCAATGTGGAGGTAGATTTTTCTCTTCCTCCCATATATGATTTGAGTGACGGAGAAAAGTTAGATGAAATTGATGAACAAAGAATTGAAATTGAAGAAGTTTGTGAAGATGTGAAGGTGGTCAAGAAAGAACATAAGGGAGTAGAGCTTGCAAGGACATTGGAGACACCTCCCTCCAACACATCACCATCCATTCTCTCATTCGAGTGGGTAAATCTCTTATCTCTAAGCTTTATTATCCCACTTGAATATGGTTTGCTTAAGACGGATGGTCAACTTAGAAATATTTGTGAATTTAAAAGCAAGAGGGAGATAGTTAGTGGTTGGCATTGTAAATCAAGGTTCATTATGGTGACATGTTCAAAGCTTAATAGTAAAGGTTGGTATAGAGCTAAATCGCTTGGGTCTAGGAGAATGTTTGGTCACTTCATTGAGAATTCATCATGCCTACCACCCACATGGATCAATGATAGGCAACTTCAAGATGGGTGTGAAAATAAAGTGTGGGATCCCAGATCGCACAAGAAGAATCAATTTTGGGAGCCCCAAGCTTGTGAAGAACTCCATCAATGCTTGGAGTTATTATCCTTAAAGAATAGAGCTTATTAAAGATTCAAGCATTGGTGGATGTTCAAAGATGGATTCAAGCACAAGCCACCTTGATTGGAGTTCCCCATAAGTCCAACTTAAGGACAATAAATAAAAGTGTTAGGTGGGAGACACCCCACCATGGTAAATTCTTTTCATTTTTTTCCTTTTATAAATATTGGTAGAATTAGTTTAAATTCATATTTTGATTGATTTGTTGAGTTTAGTTAGTAGTTTAGTATGTTAAATAAGATTTTATGGTATTTTGGTAGCTGTTTGGAGGTTTAGAATGCTTGGATTGGTGCAAAAACATAGAAAAATTTTGAAAACAAAGCACCATCCACGCGTACGCGCCCCTCACGCGTACGCGTGCATCAAGAATTTTCGCCAATCCACGCGCACGCGCCATGTGCGCGTACGCGTGGATCCCAAAATCCCACCTTCCAGCCATTTTCCAGAGAGTTGTGCCCACACTGCGCCAACGTTATGCCTGAAGCACAAATCGACCTGCGCGGACGCGTACCTGACGCGTACGTGTCCCTTCTCTGGTTTGCCATGCACGCGTACGCGTCGCGTCCATTGCACCACCATCCGCGCGCACGCGCCATGTGCGCGTACGCATGGATGCCCTTACTTCACTCCACTTCTTTTCTTCTCCTCTTTCCATTTCTTTCCTTCTCCTTTCTTCTTCCCCTCTCCTACCACTCATCCAACACTTCCAAACACTATCTATAACCAATTCTTAGGCTAGTTAGTTAAGTACTTAGTTTAGTTTTCATTTCATTTTCTTGTTCTCATTATCAGTGTTGGATTATAGATTTTGTCTACTATACATTGCTGCCTCTTATTTCCTAAATGCTATTTTAGCATCAATGTTTTTAGATGTTCATTGTTGGATGTTCTTTTTGAGGTTATATTTTGCTACTTGGTTTTGAGCTCTTCATGCTTACCTTTCGAGAATACCAAGTGATGAGAATTGCCTTCGAGCTTGTAACTCTTCGTGAATTACATGTTGTAGCTAGCCACCATGTGATTTGAATCCTTTTCTTTGACTAGACAATTTCTTGATGGGTGTTGTGCATTTATCTTAATGCATTATGTTTCATTATTATATGCATCCATATGTTTATGGCTTGAATGCTCTCATGCTTCTTTAATGCTTGTTTTACCCCTCAAGTTTAGAGCATTTCAAGCACACTAGGATAAGTGAAGTGCATGCTTCTTTTGTGACATAACTTTTTATGCTAATATGTGTTCTAAAAGGCGCCTAATTTAGAATTCACATACCTAATCTTTCTTAATGTCACACTAATTCACTCACTCAGTTCTAGTGATTTACCTCATTCCAACAATGTATGCTTCCTTACTTTTGCATTTATCTTTCTTACTATCTTACCTTCTATTTTTAGGATGAGTCATCATAAGCAATAACAGAAGCGGAAGAAAGAACACGCAGCAACCGGTTAACCTACCAGCTGAAGGTAGCAACTCGGAAAGTCGCCATATCCCCTTGCTCATCTTTGAGTGCACCGAGGACGGTGCAAACTTTTAAGTGTGGGGAGGTCGTCCGACCAATCGGTGATTTCGGGTGACAAATTTCTAATCCCAACACTTTTGCATTTCATTTTTAGGTTTTAGGATTTTTTATTAGCATTTTTCTTATTTTTGCATATATATATATACATAATAAGCTTAGTCAAAATAATAAAATTTTTTGAGAAATTATCTATAGGGCACTTCAATTGATTTGAGTGAAAACTCTTCATAGAACTTGCTTGAATTATATATATTTTGTGGGACATGTTTTGAGCTAAGAACACAAGCTTGTGAGATTTGAGTCTAACGGCGTGGTTACATCTTATAATAACCACTTATTTTTCTTCTTGTGTGCATTATTCTCTTTCTATGATTGTGATCTTTGATTTGTTTGATTCTTTATGTCCATTATTTTGTGTATTCATGCATTTATATGATTGAAGTCATCATTTTATTTAGCTCACTTGCCCAAAAAGCCTTACCTTTTATCTTCCATTGTTAGCCAATTTGAGCCTACGATTAACCCACATGTTCTTCATTTTAGCACATTACAAGCCGTAAACCGGAAAACAATAAATGTCCTTATTTGGATCTTTGATTGGCTTAGGCTAGTGTATGTGTATCATTCAAGTGTGGGAAAACTTGGGACATTGGGTGAATAAAAAGGTAGTTTTGTATCTTTGTTGTAAATACTGGGAATTGGGTACATGCTCATGTATTAATCAAATGTAAAACCTTATGCATTGATGCTCTTGTATATACTTTATTGCAAAAAGAAAAAAAAAGAAAAAAACGAAAAGAAAGGAAAAATATATATATATATATATATATTAAAAGAAAAAAAAAGAAAAAAATATATAGAAAAAGAAAGAAATAAAAAGGGGACAAAATGTCCCAAAGCAAAGTGAAACTCAATAAAATCAATGCATATGAGTTGTGATAAAAAGAGAATGCATGAGTATGTGAAAAAGTGAAAAATTGGTAGTTAGGCTAGAACTTAATTGTATAGGTTGTCATAGGTTAGGTGGGAAGTTTAAACTTGTCAAAGATTCAAATCTCAAGTCCACTTGACCAAATATGCATCCTACCTTGACCCTAACCCCATTACAACCTAAAGAAAAGACCTCAGGATAATTGTATGCATGCACGGAATAAATGTTGATTGTTAGATGAAAAATAAATCTTGGAAAGTATGATTAGGGGAGAATTGAGTGAATCAACCCTAAATACTTGAGCGAATAGAGTGCAAACACATCCAGAGATGGTTCGATTGCTCAATTACATGTTTTCACCTATGATAATCTCTTTTCTTGCAAGTTTATAAAAATATTTAATAACTCAATTCAATTGTGGATTAGACTTGCTAGTCCTTAGCCCTTGTGCATATATGCTTCTTGGAAATTGATTTATTTTGACCAAGCAATTGCATTCATGTAGATAGTTGCATATAGGTAGGTTGCATTTAGTTAGTTTACATTGAATAAATGTTGATATCCTTTGTCTTTCTCTTGGTTCAAGCATGAGGACATGCTTGATTTAAGTGTGTGGAGGTTGATAAACCCTATTTGTAGGATTTATCTTGTGTTGAATTTAGAGTATTTTGATAACCTTTCCTCACATTTATTCAATGAAATAGCATGGTTTTGTGATTCTCCCTTAATTTGTGCCTAAATGTGAAAACATGCTTTTAGATCTTTAATTTGATGACTTTAATCTTTCTTTGATTCCACTAGATGCCTTGATGTGTTTGATAGTGATTTCAGATTGAAAAGGCTAAGAATGGATCAAAGGAGTGAAGAGGAAAGCATGCAAAGTGGAGAACACATGAAAAAGCCAAAGATTTGGATACTTTCATCCATGCGCATGCGCACTCTACGCACATGCGTGGATCGCAAAAACTCAAGGGATGAGCACGCGCAATGTACGCGTACGCGTCGATGGATGCACATGATTTTTAAATAGAAAACGTGCCCAGCGAATTCTGAGGAGCTGTGGGGCCCAGTTGCAACCAACTTTGGCGCCAGAAGTGCTTTAAAGGACCAAGGATTGAAGGAAAGGGGGATCTTTTCACCTTTTTCACATTCATTCACATTAGGATTAGTTTAGAAGTAGTTTTAGAGAGAGAAGCTCTCACTTCTCTCTAGAATTAGAATTAGGATTAGGTTTAGATCTAGATTTACTTCTTCTTCTTCTCTCTTAATTTTCCTCTTTCATCCTTAATTGTTCTCTTGTAGTTGTAGCATTCTACTTCTCTTGTAATTCCTTTGTATTGTTAGTTGTAGCTTATGAACTTTCTTTTGTAGATCTACATTTCTTCTTCAATGCAATTGGTAAGTTCTTTGTTGTTTCATAATTGTTTTGCCTTTCTATTGTTAATCTCTTGCTTTTGTAGTTGTAGATTCCTTCAATTCTTACAATTAATAATGTTTGCCTTTATTGCCTTCTATGTGTTTGTTAAAATGCTCCTTTTAGTAGTGAGTTAGATTTTTGTTCCTCTTGACTTGGGAAGGTAACTTAGGAACTCTTGAGTTACTAATGTCCAAGTGATTGATGATTGGGAGCCATTAACTCTAGTTCTCACTAATTGGACTAGTGGAGAGTTAGGACTTATGGACTTGGATTGATATAGCTCATTTGACTTTTCTTTACCTAGTAAGAGGATGATTTAATGGGATTGATCCTTGCTAATTCTCATGTTGTGGTTAGTGATAGGGATAGAGATCCTTGACCACCAAACTTTGCCAAGACCTTTTTAGCTATTAGTTTATTTCCTTTGCCATTTACATTTCTTGCTTCTTATTCTAAAAACTCCAAAACATACCTTCAACCAATAACAAGACACTTTATCGCAATTTCTAGGGAGAACGACCCGAGGTTTAAATACTTCGGTTTATAATTTTAGGGGTTTGTTACTTGTGACAAACAAATATTTGTATGAAAGGATTATTGATTGGTTTAGAAGCTATACTTCGACGAGAATTTAATTGTGAAATTCTAAACCGTCAAAAATCTCATTCATCAATGTTGCATCTATCTCAACATGTCATGGACCACATACTTCCTAAATCTCTCTGACTGGTATACTCACCTCCTCCGCACTTCACCCACCAGAAGCATCCACTTCCACGTCCTCGATAACAGCATCACCTCCAACCCCGACGACGTCCACCACATCCTCAAAACCAAGTTCTACAACTATCCCAAGAGTACGACTTTCTCCACTCTCCGGCAAACAATATAGATTGTTGGACATTAGGACATCATGAGAAGATTATTCTTCAACATCATATGCAAATTCTCATTTGAAATGGACTCTAAGTGTTTCATTTCTTCTCTTTCGGATTTCAAGTTGGCAGACAGCCTCAACCTCGTATCTAAGCTATCAGTACAATGAGCAATGTCGTCGTTGCCACTCATATAGAAACTGAAGCGATTACTGAACATTGCTTCGGAGAAGAAGCTGAAGGAAGCGATTGGAGTGGTAGACAATGTGGTTATGGAGATGATAGGGTAGATGAGGAGGGAGATGGCGACAACAACGATGAGTCTTAACAAATCAGACTTGCTGTCAAGATTCATGTGATCCATCGAAGACGACAAGTACTCGAGAGACATAGTCATTAGTTTCCCGAGTATGAATTGGTTGAGAACAAGTTGAGGATTTTTCTTCTTGTGAACATTGAAATTGTAGAGTGTGCATTATGTAACTTGAAGTTACAGTGTTAGACTGTTAGTATTATGAGAGATATGATGGAAATTGGAAGAAAACAATGTCGTTTCTGAACAAATGAGGTCAGGGACCATTTTATCCCCTGTTAGAGTTGTCAGGGACTATTTTATCTTCCGTTAAAGTTGACGACCCAAAGGACTTAAGTGATTGACGGAATTAATTATTAGAGACCAATCGAATAATTAATTTTAGTTGGGAATAAAAGTGTTTGATTTAAAATTTTTTGAGGACCAAAATGAATAAATACTCATTTATTTATCATACAATTTGTCCATCCCCTCCCTTTTTTTTCATACCAATTTCTCGAGAGAGAAATTTTTGTTTAAGCACAAGTTCATAAACTTTTAAATTATATATAAAGAGGTATTTGACGTGTGAAATCATAATTAGTGGACCACAATGTACATGTATTGTGCTACCTTTATATATTTATATTTTGAATAAATTTCTATATTCAAGTCTTTTAATCAACCAAGTAGCTTTGACCTAATTTACCTCCACGCGCTATATCTTTAATAAACTTTTGACTCAATGTGTGAATATATATAACTGCTTTTTTTCATGTGGATTTTGTTTTTTTTTTCGGATTTTTTTAGTATTTTTTGCGTTTTTCACATTCTCTTCTATTTCTGCATTCTCTGTATTTCTCTTTTTTCTCTATGTTCAGTTCCTTCTCTACGTTCTCTTTGTTCAAAATCAATGCTCTTTTATGTGATTTGAAGATTTGGATCAAAGTTTTTGAAATTAAGCTGTGAAATTAGGTTTTAATAAGTATTTCGTTTTTGAAGATAATGAATGATTCAAATTCAGACTGTCAACTGAACTAGGGCGAAGTGGATTATTGTTTTGGATCGAATCAAGTGGCTAAAGTGTGGTTCGAATCTAGTTAATGTAGTTCGTTAGTAGTTTATAATTTTGTAGGTGAATACTTTTGTTTTTGTTTGTGAAAATTTAAGTTCATGGTTGATGGTTTGAATTAAATGAAGTATAGGAGTTCTGAATTTGAATTATTATATTGATGAATCTGTTTCGTTCATGTTTTGGTGTATTTGGTTTATAAATTGGTGTATGTTGGAAATGCTTTCGGTGTATTTTCAAGTTCAAACTCTCAATTGAACGAGGGCGAATTGTAAAAATTGCACCAATCGGAGAAAATGATGATGAATCTGGTGTGGATTCAGATTAAGCATGGTGGCTGTTTTGGTTTTTATTTAGTTTTAAAGTGGCTATTTCGATTATTATTTAATTTAAAGTGTGTTTATTTTTGTTGTTTGTTAAGCATTTTTAATTATCTTTGTTTTTATGTTTAATTATTGGGACAAATTAAAATTATATTGAATTTGGATGTGATATATTCTTGTTATTTTAGTTTATTGACCGTTTTAAACTCATTTTATGGTGATTGAAATTCTGATTATTAACTTTTAAAAAAAAAATGAAAAATCGACCGAATCAAATCGCTGTTAGTTTGGTTCGGTTCGATTGTCCTACAAACAACAAACTAAACAGTTGATATTGTGAAAGAATCAAACAGGTCGATTAGGTTGATCTTCAACCTAAAACTGAATTGATTACACCTCTAATTTGAGCTGATTTTTTATTGTATTCTAAACATTATGGAAATTAAATTTACGACTTGTGCTAATTAAGACTTCTTTGCCATAAATATAAAATGATGTGGCATGTTTATTAGCAGAGAATTTTAGAGCAACTCCAATAGATTAATTTTGAGTATTTAAATGAACTAATTTAAAATTAAAATTTGTATTGGATATATTTTTGAAATGGCATTAATATAGTAAAAAGATATCGTATTACTTAAAAAAAAGAAGAGTGAAATGCTGCCATTTATTTAAACTCATTCAATGAACACTAATGATGTTGCTGTAACATTGTTATTATAACGTTTTATTGTAATATTATAACGTTGTTTTATTATAATATTGTAACAAAGATTCAATCAAAATTTACTCAAATAAATTAGATGTATTCAATTGTACTTCGTATTTTATTATTCTATTTTTTATTATCATCAATTTGGTAGGAAAATAAATCCGAATCAATTTAACGTAAGTTCTTTTTTAAATTATTTACAAAATTCTAATTTTCCGCCCAATTGAAATATGGTATATAATTGTTAATTTTCTAATTCTATATTTTTTATTTTAGTTAAATATTCACAATTTAATTAAATTTATTTAAAATAATTAAAAATAATTTAAAGTTTAAATTGAAATGAAACTAAATATTATAGTGACAAATTTTATATTAAATTTTAAATTAAATATTATAATATATGATTCCACACAGGGACGGGTGCACGTGTATAAGTGTGGGGGCAAATGCTCCACTATAATTTAAAATTTTTTTTTAGTAGTATATGATAATAAAATTTATTTGCTCCCACTAAATTATTAAATTTGACCCCACAATAATTTTTTACTCAATTTTTGGTACTTCATAGTCAATTTAAAAATTTTATATTAGATATTGTTAGAATGATCAATTCTCAATTTAAATAAAATTTGTGTTTTTTCTTAGAAATCGACTCGAAACAGTATTATTTATCTTTTTTATATTAGTTTTAATATTTTTGGCTTCTAATTGTATGAGAAGTAAATTTATATATATATATATATATATATTAATACTACACATTCAAGTTTTTTTATGAACTAAATCTAATTAAGTTAAACAATAAGACTTTGAATAATGTTAGTCATAACTGATTTTTGTTATCTTAGACTAATTTGGTTGGACTTAGTTAACAAAAAACTTCAATATGTAGTATTATTCTACATAAAAAGAGATATATTTCGATTATTATTATTAAGAAAAAGATTATTCAATTTTTTTAAATATAAAACCTAAATAATAAAATTTTAAAGAGTAAAGTATATTTTTTGTTCCTAAAGTTTGACAAAAGTTTTTAAAATACACTTAAGTTTTATTTTGTTTCAATTTTATTCAAAAAGTTTTCGATTTGCATCAAATATATACCCCCTGACGGCTAATTTTTCAAAAAATTTAAGACTAATTCAACAACAATTTCATAAGAACAACTCTCAACATAAGCAAATTAAGCATAATTTTCATGCATTATTGTTAGATTAGTTTTAAAGTTTTTGAAAATTTAGCCGTCAACGGTATGTTTGATACAAATAAAAAAATTTTGGGACAAAACTAAAACAAAATAAAACTTAAGTGCATTTTTAAAACTTTTGCTAAATTTCAGGGATAAAAAATATACTTTACCCAATTTTAAATTATATGTTATCATTTAAATTACTATTTTAGTATTTTAATTTGTAAATTATATATTTTAAAGACTAATTATATTATATTATATGTACATAAAAAATAATCACATGTATACATATTGAAATAAAAAATACAAATTAAAAATACATATATTTATATATAAATATCTAACGATTAATGAATAATTTGATAATTTACACATAATATTTTTATTATAAAATTTTTTATTATATTATATATTTTGCCCCACTATCAAAATTTTTTGGATTCGTCACTGATCCCACAAATACTTATGTGATATTTTATGGGACCCAACATAAAATGGAATTAATACTAAACATTAAAAATGCTCTTATAAATCATGAAAAGAAGGATTTTTATATTAAACTTACGTAAACTTGACTTATGCGTTTTGCGTGACTAAAATAAATTATTTTTTATATAAAAAGTTATTTAACAAAAAATTTGAAAAAGAATAACAAGTCTATTTTTGTTATTTAGAAAAACATTATTTAATTAAAATTAAAAATCTTATATTTGTAAGTCAAAATTAACCATTTATACTATTGTTTTTCTGTACATCTTATTTTCTAATTATAAGAAGATACATGTTATATGACCAGCCGAATTTATTATTTTTAATCATTTCTTTTAGTTATTAACTCAATTATTTTAGTTTAGTAATCTAATAATATATTTTAACACATAATTTTAAACATTAACGGCTAACTCATAGTAAAAAATAATAAATTTTGCTAATTTTCTAATAATTAAAAAATACTAGATGAACAACAAAATTTATTATTTTTTGGTCATTACTTTTAGGTATCAACCCAATTCCTCTATAAAACAGCATTATAATTAGTTAGATAGATCTTATGGACATTTGTAATTCATATACAAACTTATTCTTATAAATTCATGCATTAACAATTCATAGCTAGAATGGCCAATCTGACTTATAGGTAACTGCTTAGCTAAGTAACAGGAAAGAACCTTCATGGTGATGAGAAATTTGTGTGTCTACGTTCTCTCTTGAGGAGTTTGAAGCAAGGGCCATTAGCGCTCCATATTTATTGAGTTCAGAAAAATATGTCTATATTATCCATCAGCTTCAAAAAAGCTTTGTTTCTTCGTTGCAACATTTGAACTCACAACAGCAACTCATGGCAGCACCAAAGTTTAGTCTATCTATAATCAATGTTCTTATAATAACAATACATGTATTTTTTTCCTCTAGGGACTCACTCAACTCTCAAGTATAATTTAGAACCAAGAAAAATTAAAGAAGCAATAGCATTTTTCTTTCCCACATATACGCATGCATGGATGATGAACAACAATTGATTGCTATATTATTGCATTTTCACTTTAAGAATTTCGTAATATATTATTTATTACTGTTACAACTTTACAAGCACTTCCTTTTCCTTATGAATCATTTCAATGCACGTCTTATGTTATAAAATTAATTCCACAGCTATGAAATCTGCAACAAGTTAGATAATTTTTGTTTCATCTTCTCAAACAATTACTGTAAAGCCTCACGTGAACTGCATCCTCCACGTGAAGCTTTATTTTACTTAAAAAGAATAAGTGAATGATGGTAAATCCAGTGAAGCTCTTGCAATAGACTTGTATTCTTCTAGTTTCTCCAATTCCCTTGATGTGAGTTCCTGTTCATACATACAAGTTAGATACCAGAAAGGGAAAATTACTAGAGTCAACTTTGTTTTGTTAAGATTTGTTTGGCATCATGCATAATAAGATTATCATCATTACCTTCTTGTCAAAAGCACTTATGTAGCCAACAAGATGAATTTGCATGCGCTGTTGCTCATACATATGGTCATCACTATTGGGATCAATAAGGCATATATGCTGCAAAATGAGCCACAATAATCTTCATTAGAGAATATATTCTTAATGCAGCATTTAGAGAATCAATGGTTTGTCCAGATAGCAATATGTTGTATACTAAGAAGAATTTTGCATTGAATTTTTTTAAAAAAGATTATCATTTTTCTTTTTTGGCTACTCACTATTCTTTTGTTGGCAACATGGTTGAGATGGTTCAAATGAATGCTAACCAATATCTTAAAGTTCCTATCAGCATGAACCTTGCCCCAACCAAAGTAAAGTCCAAAAACTTGACCAGGAAGAGCACCTGTTGCATTCTCTGCATTAAGGAATTAAAGTTCATCAGATTGATATAAAAAGAAAATGATAAACCTTTGATTTAGTCCCTAGCCAGAAACACAAGGGACAAAGTGGACCGTTAGGATTTGAAAGTGACAAATTCATCCCTCACCATTTTGACACTCCCTTATAATTCAAAATTAGTAGACATATTAGTCCTTCCAGTATGTGTGCGAATTTTGTATTGAAGAACAAATTTGTTACATTCCCTGATGATGTAAGGGTATCAGGAGAGAGGAATAGAAGCTTCAAATCTTAAATCAAGGAAAATTCCACCTCTACCTTTTCATTATAGTAGGAAAAATAAGAGAGGGGGTAAAATGGGAAAGAATGATTTGGGAAATATGGTTGTAACTAACTTGCCACATGGCTCGGGTAGTGAGGGAAGCATGAGAGCTGAGGGTATTTGATAATAGATTGAGGGAGAGAAGACAGATTTTGGGAATAAGGAGTGAGAATTAGACTAGGAGAGAGGCTGGCTCTCTAATATCAGCCCCTATCTTTCATTCCTACTGTTTCATTACTTCATACTGTAATTCTGCATTTTCTAAATTCAATACGAGTACATGGGTGAGATTTCCTTATCCACTCCCTTGATTTTGTGACCTTTGTGTGGGTGTTTTTGTGCTTGTGCAAATACCAGTTTTTTCCAATTACCTTTTCTGAATGGAAAAGTTTCTCATTTTTAAATCTTGAGAAACGACTTTGTCCTTCATATTTTCAGTGAGGGACAACATTAGGAATTTGCTGAAATAAAAATTGTTAAATTAGAAAGAGTGTAGTTGAAGGAATGAGTGACTGTGTTAGCTGCTTTGAAAGATCTGAGATTAATCACATTCCTAATTAGTTTAAAGAGTATGTTAGATAACTTCTTACTTCAATGTCATAACTCATCTAAGTAGGAACATGATAGTTCACGACACACAAAATATTAGTTGTTCATCACCTTGTCAACTTTATGAAATCAAAGAAAATAAGAATTTCACCAACCTGTAGATTCATGTAGAGCTCCACTAACATACACACCACTCACATGAATCGGCTCAATAGGCAATGTGTTATCTAGCACTACACAAATATTTGGGTTGTAAAGATTGGTCTCATCTGAGAATATAGTATGTATAAAAAATAAATCTAAGATGTGAGTGTGGTGCATACAGTCGTCGAAAGGTGGAAGGCCCCATAGCTCAGGTTGAAACTCTAAAAGTGAGTGAAGCACAGTATCTGCTAGTAGATAACAATCGACTTCTCCTCGAGACGGTATAGCTACTACCTTCATTTTTGCAGCATTTGCTGCTTTGACACCAACCCTGGTAAAGTACATTGCAGTTTGCAGAACACAAATTATATGCAGCAAAGATGACTATTACAACAAAGAACATTTGAGTGGCTGCACAAATGGTGAATAAAAACTTGGCATAGATGTTATGATAATACAGGGTTGAATGTTTAGTAGCTACCATAATTGGTCAAGAACTCAATGATTTATTAGCAGTAAGTCATGAAATAAAAATATTGTAGACTGTAAAATCACAAAATAAAACTAAACATATATTCTTGGAGAAACTCTGGGGAACTTACAAGGAATCCTCAATCACCAAGCAGTTAGATGCATCTACACCCATTTTCTTAGCAGCTTCTTCAAATCTGTAACAGATAGACTTTCTTACTAGCATGATCAAACTGCAAAAGTAAAATTAACTAAAAAATGGACATGTAGGTAAAACTAAGAAAATATGGAGTCATTGCATGGAATTGAGACTGATGGCCATGGATTATTGACTTTGTCAAGAGAATATCTGAAAGAACTCTGCCTGGGGGACCTTATAAATATTTCGTATGTTCCCTTCAAGGCATTTCAGATGTCAATGTTTAAAATTACAAGTAGCAGAGAATCTTACAAATACGGAGAAGGCTTCCCAGATTTAACTTGATCACTTCCTAGAATTACAGAAAAGCTTTCTTTCCAACCTGCAGAAAACAATTCTTATAAACATCATCAAATATATAAGTTTAAGCTGGAAATTTATTATATAACATGGCAATGCAAAAAGCATTCATGAACAAAAGGAAAATGTAAAAGAAAAAGAAAAAAAAGTATAGACAATTTCATCCTGTGGTTTAGAAGGAAATCTTTCCAAAGCAGATCCTCTACTCAGGAACTGCTTTCAATCAATTTAAATTTCCAGTTACTAATCAGCCACAAGGTTATCAAACTCTGGAATTAACTTGTAAGTTTAGGTTCCCAAATATAAATTTACAATTTTAACATAGTAAACTTTTTTACCTAAACACAACTCTCGAGTTTGATGACCATTATCAAACATAATGATGCACATTCCTCCAAAGTCATATCATCCGTGTGTGTTTTGGAAAAACTTTAAACACATTAGGCTAATTCTTTGGTTCATTACAAAACTATAATGGAAAGAAAGCAAAAGGAATTAAAAGTATGCTGTTTTTCCTTGGCATAATTACAAATGGCATGGTGATTATAAAAATAAAAAAGGAAGTGATAACTGGCTAGGTAACAGGAAAGTGGAAACAACCATTATGATGAGAAATTTTCACATCTATGTTCTCTCTCAAGGAGTTTGAAGCAAGGGCCATAGGCACTCCATTTTTCTTGAGATGGTTAATAAGGCGATTAGCACCGGGCAAGGCTTTGGCTTCTGTCCACCTAAACCAATTGATTTGGAAAAAAAAAGTTCAGAAAAACATGTCCATAATCTCCATCAGCTTTGAAAACATGTTTAGAAAATCACATTTCTGACTAACTACTACAGTTAACAATTAATTTATCCACCTAACTATTTAGTGTTTTTGTGTATCAAACGAGCAGTTACCTTTCATTTCAACATTAAGAATCAATCCAATGCCATAAATTTTTGTTATAGGAAGAATTTGAGTGTTACCTTTCTCTGTAGAGAGGAGTGATTTCTTTGATGAATTGTTCAGGTGTCAATGGGAGTTCATAGTCCTTCAAAATTACATCAACAGATTCCTGCTGTGTCATCCCTACCCTCTTCTTCTCCTCCTTCTCCTTGTCAAGTTCCTTTCCATACTTTGCCAGAAATCCATTCAACACACCCCTTGTTGCTCTCTCTGCACCACAAGCATCAACATACATTTGAACGAAAATAATTACACATAACATTTTTCGGAAACACATTTTTTGCCACAACATAGATAGAGAGAAACAAAAGGGGTAATAAAGAATACAATACCAGTATCTAGAAGTGTTCCATCCAAGTCAAAAATGACAGCTGAAATCTTTGTTTCCTCATTGCAACCTTTGAACTCATAACAGCAACTCATGGCAGCAACCAAACCTGTGCCTATCCAAATCTATGTTATATACAATACGAGGTTATTAAGTGATTGGCAATCCTATAAATAAATACCACATGGTCCAGTTCCATTCATTTACTTGCATGTCACAGGGAACGTGCACACAAAATGAATTGGTAATTAACACAGAGTTAGATGCTAAATTAACTATTCAAATAGATTATATAGAACTTGATCACCTTGTGTGTAAGGAATTAATCTATGATTGAGAACCAGAGCGGGGTATGCAGCGTGGTTTGGTCTTTTGGGTGAAGCAAAGTATCAAACAGTTGGTGAACGTGAGTCACTAGAAGAGCATCATCCTATGGATATTCCATCCACTGGAACTTATTATTTGCGGCATAAAGCGATGCCACTATCAGTTTATACTTTATATGCGATTCATAGTTTCATCACTTTCACCAAACTTTTCATGCTCAAAATTGTATGAAAATTTTACAACATTCTCGTATACAAATTACATTCTAAAATGTATACTTCAACTTCAAAATTATTATATTATATTTTATTATACTTTTACTTTCTTACTTTTATGTTGTGTATAGTAAATATCAATATTAAAAAAATGCATATACGGAATATTTAAGAATTGAGAAATTTAAAAACTAGCACTTTTATTAAAATTTTATCAATATTTAACTAGTAAAAAAAAAGTAAATAATTTTACACTATAAATATAATCTCACACTATTAAAAACATTAATGATAATTAATTGATAACTATAAATTACAAAGCTTGCTAACTCCTAACACTCCTCTTAAAATTTTTTCTAAACTTCTATGGAATGAAGTGAGTTTTGTGGGGGAAAAATATTTGGAGTGGAAAATTATTGAATAGGTGCACGTGCCTTTAACGGTAGCCACTGCTGATTAAGAAGTGTGTTATTTACACTGACAGAGCTTTCTCTTCTGAGCATCTTTTGGGATCATCCCATCTTCTTCCCAAATCAGCAGCCCTCAAATGATGTGTGAAGTGAAATCCCTTACTTTTAATAATCCCTTTCATTTTCTGAGAGATGTGTGATAACTGGTATATAATTCATCCTTATTCATAGAATAAGTCAACATCATACTCTTTTACTATTACTATTAAATAAAGCATATAGGATTCACATGGGATGATCATTACAAATAATGCATCTCTTTCTTTTATTCTTTTCTTCAGTATACTTCCCTCAGGTGAACTATGGTAAAGGTAATGGCATTTTAAAGTTATGTGTAAATGATCTTTTATATTTACTAGCCATGAGATTATGTAAAGAGCAATGATGACATTGTGTATCAGTATCAATCAAGACCCAAAGTAATTGATAAACACTCAAACTGACTTCTTAACAAATTCAAATTCAGATCATTAAATGTTTAATAAATTAAGTTTACGAGTATGTGAACAAAGTCTAAACTTAAATTTGATCTCATATATTAAATGAAATTTAAGTTTGGATAAACTCGATTAATTGGACTCATGCACTTGATTATAATTATATGTTACTTATTATTACTATTAATACATATTTACTTATGTATACTTTTAATTTATATGACATGCATGTTTACTAAATATGTGAAGTTAATATGGCTTTATTTATATCGCATCTAAATCATATTTTTTTAATCTATTTTATTGCAGATTAAATAATTAATAAATAAATAAGACGAATTTAATTAGGTTATTTATGATAAAAGAAATACATTTTTATATTTCTCTTTTGATATAAAATTTATAATTTTCTTTATATATACACACACAAATTATGGATATACTATTTGAGCAATTGAGCCAAACTTAAACTTTTCAATTAGCCTTGATTGTTAATAAATTGAATTCAATTTTCGTAAACTTAAACTTGGCCTGGTTCACCTCAAGCTTCCAACCCTGGTGATAATACAAAAATTAAAACATTACACACTCTTCAGTAGTTTCTTACCTTTTCAATCATACCCCATTTCATGATTAGACTCATAAATTTACCTAATATTAACTTTGCATTCAGTTACATGTATGGTTGGTCCACTGCCATGAAAATGAGAGTAGTAACCCAATGTACCAATCTTTTCAAAATATATGATATTGTGAAGGTTTAGAAGTCAAAGTAAAATGCCATGAAGTATAATCTAAAAATCAATATGGAATACATCAGTATTTCCATATGAAGTTGCAGTATTTCATTGGAAATAGGGGATTACAACATAAGCAATACTCATCAATCAATTTCCCCACAAAGGAGGAAAGGCAGGGAATGAAACAGACCATTTCCAGCCACCACACAAATTAAAAACCATACAATAATTATAGCACAAATGGAGTTTGTTTCTTTTTCCCCTATTGGGAAGTATGACCAATCAAGAAGACAACAGAGAGAGAGGGAGAGAGAGAAAGAGAAAGAGAAAGAGAGAGAAGAGGAAACAAATAGAAAAACCCTATCTCTAGCTAATACACAGATGAGTGCTCAGCCCTCTTGTTTCATTCCCAAACACATGCATCAAAGTCCTATGGAGGTTGCACCAAGCATCAACTCACTGCAAAAAGAAGGTAATTAGATGTATGAATTGATGCAATCAAACAGAAACGAAATTATAGGAACCAAGTTGAGAGAAGTACTAACCTCAGCATCCTCACCTCCACCAAGCTTGGCAGTGCCATTGACTTTCTGGGCATCTTCTGCAATCAAGAAAAATGGAGTGAACATTCATAGAAAACTAGTGCCATCTCTTATTACATATATTAGCAAAAGTAATAGAAAAACAATAGAACAAGGTTACTTGAATTTCTACAAATAACTATTAACTACCTCCATCTTCTGGGATGTCAGAAGTCCACAAGGTAAGGTTGTCCCTGAGAAGTTGCATGATCAAGGTGCTATCTTTGTATGAATCCTCATTCAAGGTATCAAGCTCGGAAATAGCTTCATCAAAAGCTTGCTTTGCAAGATGACAGGCCCTGAATTTTGGAAAATGCTTAAATTGCATATCCCATACTGAACACTAAGTTTCCAATCTACCATTATAATTCAGGATAGAAAATGAAAATGACAAACCTCTCAGGTGAATTTAAGATCTCATAATAGAAAACTGAGAAATTCAAAGCAAGACCCAAACGAATGGGATGTGTAGGGGGTAATTCAGCCTCTGCTGCAGTGGTAGCAGACTGCAATAAACAAAAAGCAATATTTATTGGCAGATCCGAAGATATCTTCGGTACATGATGGCGAAGAAGATGCAGTCAAAGTGTAAACAGCAAAAACAATATATAATAATATAAACAGCACCTCATATGCTTTCATTGACTGATCAGCAGCCTCCTTCTTCTCATTGCCACTCTTAAATTCAGCAAGATAACGATAGTAATCTCCTTTCCTGTTAACAGATTATTCAAACACCTTACAGTCACCTAATCCATAACAAAAAATATAACACTGAACCTGTAATGACGAATCAGACTTGAATACCAACATTTTATAATAGAACACAGTTGATTCACCAGCTGTAGCCGAAGGTATAAGGTGTTCATCAATCACCCTCATAACATCGTTACAGATGTTTGTAAGCTCTGCCTCAACCTTGTTCCTGTACTCCTTAATCCGCTTCGCATTTACTTCATTCCCCTTAGTTTCCTCCTTTTGCTCAATGGAAGACAAGATCCTCCAAGATGCTCTGCGAGCTCCAATCACATTCTTGTAACCAACAGAGAGAAGATTCCGCTCCTCAACAGTGAGTTCAACATCAAGATTTGCGACCTTCTTCATTGAATCCACCATCTCTGTCACAATTCACAAGCACAAAAGGACAAAAGCATCATCAGCTAAGCTTCACATTTGACAAGATCAAAGGCAAATGAGAACACCCTTCAATCAACTATAATACTCAAAACAGTTAAAACTATCATTTCCACAACTTGAACATGCAGCCCCAAAGTTACAAAAATTAATCACATGCTCAAATCTTCAAACTCTAACCAATCTCCAAAATTTCTCTAAGGAAACAAAATCAGCAAAATGAAACTACAAAATAATTGAGGACTTCCAACAGTAAGAGAAACCTAAACCTAACCAATCTCCTTTTCTGTACTCACCTTACAACCAAACTGACAGTGAACAGTATGCAGTAAGCCAAACTCATCGAAAAAAGAATAAAATTTTTCCACAGAAACTGCTATAAAATCAAAGAAGAGCATAAATCAACTAAAAACAAGCAATTTGAAAAACATCAGTTATCAAAAAAATTCAAGCACATCGATGTGAGGGGGTCCGAGAAGAAAAGGAAGAAGCCGTAAACCTTCGTAACGCTCAGCCTGCTCGGCAAGCTTGGCGACGTAGACGAAGGTCTCACGGTCCTTGGACGAAGCCATCACCGATCTCTCCGAAATTAGGGTTTCTGAGAAATTCTCTCACAAATTATCAAACTCTCTCTCTCTCTCTCTCTCTGTTTCTGTGTCTCTGTTATTCTTCGTGCTCGGGTTCTGTAATCGGTAGGGAAAGGGAAGTGGGGTGAGTGAAATGTCGAATTTGCCCTTTACTTTTCTTTATTTTTATGCTGTTCGGTCCTTTTGATGCTCGACAAAGACGAGGGACTCGCACGGATTTGCCTACGTGCGCGACAGGCGGAGACTAACTCCACTTTTACCCAATCATTCAGCTCCGCGTGTTCCTCTAAAATCTAAAGTAAAATTTTTAGCCAGTCACAGATTGCCACGTTAAAATCCATGGCCAATTAAATGTTTTTGGGCTTTTTCACTTTTCTTATATGAAAATTAAAGTCTAATTAGATCGATAAATCTAATGACATTAGAGAAAAATAAGGTAGGAAAATGTGGTTAAGAAAAAAACATGTGCTAATTAAGGATTTTTTTATTTAAATTAAAAATATAATATTTACCAATTTAAATAAACGTACAACTATTTACTAAAATATATTTTGGGTCACATTTCGGATGCGGTGGAGGAAATTACATTAAAAGCGTATCACGGATGCACTGTTATCATGTTGTGACACGCCATGTGCTAGTCATATTTCGGATGCAGTGCATCCGTGATATGACCAAAATTACTTTTTACCCACTGCATCCGAGATATGCACAATTAGAGTGATTAAGGGCAGTGCATCCGAGATATGACAGGCACGTGGTCAGCGCGTCCGTAGGGACGGTGGGGATCCTCATGATGCAGACCAGCAGTAGGAGGCCAAGTATGCCTGACAGGAGGGGGTACACGAGGATGTCATTCCCGATGCGCATGTAGAGCATCCCTCTGACGCATTCTTCGCTGACCATGAGGCTGACGTTGCTTCGAGGCTTATGCCGGGTACCTCAGCTGACCACCCGACTGATGACAGAGCTTGGGAGCAGCCCCAGTTCGACATTGGATCCGATAATATGATGGACATCGATGACATGTTCGAGATCCTCGGAGCACCCAGTCATGCGGTGGATGCCTTGGCCAATCGTTATCGCCACAGAAGAGACGACACCGACATACCATGGACGTCGAGCGGTGTTTCTACCCGGCATGGGACAGCTCCTCCAGGGCACTATCAGACTCCTCCTCCACCACCGCACCAGTCAGGTTCTGCTCCGTCACCCCACTTTTAGACTCCACCCCTGCCACTGCCGATTCCACCTCCGGTACTGTCTGGAGATCACCTCCTACGCCTTCTCCCATGACTGTATCAGCTCCTTATCCTCCCATGACTGTATCAGTTCCTCCTCCACCACCATACCAGCGTCTACCACTCACTTCCAGCTAGCCAGGTGTTCGTCCTCGTCCATACCGTCCTCCCAGAGTGTCCCATCCTCGTAGATGTGGGATTGGACACCACTTGAATCCTGCCGTTGGACGGCATTAGTTACTATTATTCATATATGTATTTTGCTTAATACTTATATTTATAGACCTCCATCAAATGTATGACTCTTTTTTAGTGCATCCAAATGTATAATTTGACTTGTTTATCCATGTAAATATATGTCTTTTAAAAAAAATATTCTAAAGATTATAAATAAAAATTGCCATGCACACTTGACCATATCTCAGATGCATTGTCCCTGATCACTCTAATTGTGTATATCTCGAATGCAGTGGGTAAAAACTAATTTTGGTCATATCATGGATGCACTGTATCCGAGATATGACTAGTACGTGGCGTGTCACAACACGGTAACAGTACATTCGTGATACGTTTTTATTTTTAGTGTGGTTTCTCCCACTGTATCCGAGATGTGACCCAAAATGTATTTTAGTAAATAGTTGTATGTTTATTTAAATTAGTAAATATTATATATTTTTAATTTAAATAAAAAATCCGCTAATTAAGTACTGTAATAATAGGTAAATAAATTATATAAATATTTTATATCAAACAAAATTACATATATTTTTCTTTTCGGCGAGAATATTTATTATCTAACATACTAATTACTAATTTATTGATTTATAATATTTTAAATTTTTAATAGATAAAATAGTTACTCCAAAATATTATAAATAAAAAGTTAGATTTTTTTTTTTATATTAAGTATATGAATGTAATGATTTTTTTAAAATTAAAGTTTTATTAAAAAACAAATTACTGATGTGTATAATATTTAAAGTTATAATAACTAATTATTTAAATTTATGTCATTACAAGAAATGAATATTATTATCTAACTATGATCAGTTACCAAAAAATTGTTATATTATTTTGTTAGAATTTTTTTATTTTATTTATTTTAATTTGTATGTTAAAATTTTTGTGTGTATATTAATTACGTTAAATTTGTATTTAGATTGTATTTTAATTTAATACATTTAATTGAATTATATTAAATTTTATTATGATTATATTTATTTTTTTAATTTTTTTTTAAAATTTAATATCTATAAATACTCTCGAATATTCGACTTTCGGAAAAAAGTAAATAGAGACTTCTAACAAAAATGTAAAATATTTTACTAAATAAAAATGGAGGATGAAGGAGAAATCTTTCTCCCATAGAATTCTATTACCCCTCCTACTCTAGGTACTATTTACCTCTGACATATGTTGTCATGGAAAAGTAAACAAGAGATGTAAATCCTTCAAATTCTTTGACAAACATATTCTTTTTATTTTTTTAGTTAGAATTGAATAATAAATTAAGAATTTTAAAAAATTTTGTAATTTATAAAAAATTTATTATAATTGAATAATTTAATTTTTAAAACTTAAATTAAATAAATAATTAATATTAATTATAATAACATAATTAAATTCATCTAATAATTATTGAACAAATCATAAAAGTATCTAACTCCTTATTTATGAGAAAAATGTCTAAAAATTGCCTCATAATTTTTGTCTCTTTTGTATGAGGCAGAGCTGTCTTTCCACAATTCTGTGTATATGTTGTGGTTTTTTTTCTTTCAAAAGTATTCTTAATATTATTGTCACCGAAAATGATGGCTCTTTTCTTTTATTCTTCCTTCTCTTTTGAAGAATTATATGCTCTTTAAACATTATTGCACTTACATTAGTTGACACTAATGTTCTCTCTAGATTATCCTATGCATGTGTATCTCAATGTGCACATCAATTTAATCCATTTTTAAAATGTAATTTTCTTAAATACTGCCGTACATTACTTCATATTGCTACCGGTTTATGATAAAATAATTAAAATCTTTATTTTTTGGGTGTATTATGATAAAATAATTTAAAAAAAAAATTGGTCATATTGGACCAATCATTACAAGTTGTAGTGCCATTTTTAAAGTAGCTTAGAAAACTACTAATAACTCATGATCAAATTAATTTTGTTCAGCAAACTATATTCCTATGTCATTGTCATTATAGGTTCCTTGGTATGGTTAGAATCAGTTCTGAGGATGTGATTCACTGATTTGTTTGTCAAAAGGGAAATAAAATAAAATAAGATGAGACGTTTAGAAAAGATTAATAGAGGATAAACTTAAATATTTAGCTGTAAAGATTAGATTCAATCAATTTTTTATCCGTTAATACAAAAAGTTTCCGCGCAATTATATTTTTTTTTCATAATTAATTTAAAAATTAGCATCAAATATTGTTTATATTAAATTTGTTTTTTAAAAGAAAATGATTGATGGTTGATATCTAATATATAGATTTTTGTTACGATATGGATGTCCATATCCATTCTATGTCTACTCAGCAAGCACTCTTGGAAAGTACATGCATTTAAGAATGTGCGGTGCATGCTTTCCAACCTTTGAAAATGTGAACCCTGAACTTGTATAAATAGAGGCTAAACCTCTGTACGTGATACAACACAAGCAAGTAATAATAAAATCACTTCTCTCTTTATGTTACAATCAAATACTCTTCTCTTTATATTTCTACTACAATTCTTTCTCTTCTTTTATTTTATAAGTATTTTAAATTCTATTTTCTATTACTCTTTACATATAATATTAATAGCAATATTAATCATCTTTATTATATTGAGATTGTAACAATAAACAAATGCGATTCTCTCTCTCTTTATTTTTAATACTCCTTTCTATCTTTATATATATATATACACATTACAACATATAATATTATTATATATATATAAATTATTATTGAGCTAATTATTTTAATACTAGAGTCTTCTATTTATACATCTCTATTATATATATCTTTTATTTCACAACACGTTATCAGCACGAGACTCTAATCAAATTTTTAAGAAGACTCTGATCAAATTTTTAAGAAGACTCAGGTAACAAATTTTCATTATGTCGAAGCTCTCTCATCTTGAATTCAATGCTCTTGATATATCTGGAAACAATTATTTATCATGGATACTAGATGCTGAAATCCATCTTGATTCAATGGATCTTGGAGATACCATTAAGGCTGAAAATAATGCATCCCAGAAGGATAAAGCTAAAGCCATGATTTTTCTCCGTCGTCATCTTGACGAAGGATTGAAAAATGAATATCTTACATTAAAAGATCCTGCAGATCTTTGGAAAGACCTTGAAGAAAGGTATAATCATCAGAAAATGGTGATACTTCCTCAGGCCCGATATGAATGGACGCATTTGCGTTTACAAGATTTTAAATCTATAAATGAATATAATTCTGCAATGTTTCGACTCACCTCACGAATGAAATTGTGTGGGGAAAAAATAACTGATCATGATATGTTGGAGAAAACTTTCTCAACCTTCCATGCCTCGAATGTGCTCCTGTAGCAGCAGTATCGAGAGAAAGGGTTTAAGAAATATTCTGAGTTAATTTCTTGCCTTCTTGTTGCCGAACGCAACAATGAGTTGTTATTGAAAAATCATGAAGCGCGCCCAGTTGGCGCCGCCCCATTTCCTGAAGTAAATGCGGCAAATCATTACCCCAGAAGAGGTAAATGGCAAGCTTTTAATAACAAAAAAAAATTATGGAAGGAAAAAGAATTATGTTCAAAAGAGAGGATCTCACCAGAAGTGGGACAAAGAAAGGAATATCGGGCAGAATAAATCAACCGAGGAGAAGTGTTTCCGCTGTGGTGGAAAGGGCCATTGGTCACGTACCTGTCGTACCCCAAGGCACCTAGTCGATCTTTACCAGGCATCTTTGAAAAAGAACGACAAAGGAAAGGAAACAAATTTTGTTTCAAATGATGCTGAGAACTCCACCACTCATTATGATGTATCTGATTTCTTTGAGGACCCTGAAGGAAATATTGGCCATTTGATCAATGATGGAATAGTTTAATATGTGAAATTGTGAAGTATCTATGTAAATAAATAATGTAAAAAAAAATTTATTGTTAAGTTTTATTTTCTATGTATTTAAGTTTCAAATGTGATGTACATAAATAATGAAATATTAATATGAATTTTGAAATTATTAAATGTGTCAAATTTTAAAATAAAATTTTAGTATATGACATTATTTTATGTACAGTATTTCTTAGAAAAATAATTCTGATCAAGTATTCAATTTATCTGTGCATACTACTCATTTTATTATTATTTGTTTTTGAAGAAAATGGCAAGGATATGTAATGAAGATGTATGCCTTGCGGATAGTGCAAGTTCGCACACTATTCTCAAAAGTGATATATATTTTACCCATCTTGTGCCAAAAGAGGAATCTGTTAATACTATTATTGGCTCAGGCAATGTGATAGAAGGCTCCGGAAGAGCTATAATTTTGTTTCCTGGAGAAACAAAATTTATAATAAATAATGCACTATTATCTACCAAGTCTCTAAGGAACTTGTTGAGTTTCAAAGATATTCGCCGAAATGGATATCATGTTGAGACGATGAATGAGGGAAATCATGAGTATTTATGTATCACAACTCATGATTCAAATAAGAAAGTTATATTAGAAAAATTACCCTCACTTTCATCTGGGTTGTATTATACCAAGATTAGTGCAATTGAATCACATGCCACTGTAAACCAGAAGTTTATTAGCCCAAATGAATTCATAACTTGGCACGACCGATTGGGTCATCCGGGAACAACCATGATGAGAAGAATTATTGAAAACTCTCATGGACATTCACTAAAGAACCAGAAGATTCTTAAAACTAGTGAATTTTGTTGTGCTGCATGTTCTCAAGGAAAGTTAATTTTAAGGCCATCACCAGTAAAGATTGGATTTGAGTCTCCTGAATTCCTGGAAAGGATTCAAGGTGATATATGTGGACCTATTCATCCACCATGTGGATCTTTTAGATATTTTATGGTCCTGATAGATGCATCTTCGAGATGGTCACATGTGTGCTTATTATCTTCTCGCAACCTGGCGTTTGCGAGATTACTGGCTCAAATTATTCGATTAAAAGCACAATTTCCAGAAAATCCAATTAAAGCAATTCGTCTTGATAATGCTGGTGAATTTACTTCCCAAGCTTTTGATGCTTATTGTATGTCTAATGGAATAAGTGTTAAACATCCAGTAGCTTATGTTCACACACAAAATGAGTTAGCAGAATCACTTATTAAGCGCCTCCAATTAATTGCTAGACCCTTGCTTATGAGAACAAATCTCCCAACCTCGGTTTGGGGGCATGCTATTTTACATGCCGTAGCACTTATTCGTTTGAGGCCAACGAGTTATCATCAATTCTCTCCTATACAATTAGCTTTTGGCCAGCAGCCAAATGTTTCCCATTTAAGAATATTTGGGTGTGCGATATATGTTCCCATTGCACCACCTAATCGCACCAAAATGGGACCCCAAAGAAAATTGGGGATATATGTTGGATATGATTTTCCCTCTATAGTGAGGTATCTTGAGATACAAACTGGTGATGTGTTTAAAGCCCGGTTTGCGGATTGTCATTTTGATGAATCAAAATTTCCAACATTAGGGGGAGAGAATAAGCTTCCTGAAAAGGAACTTAATTGGAATGCATCATCGTTGATGCATTTAGATCCTCGATCAGGGCAATGTGAACTAGAAGTTCAAAAGATTATACATTTGCAAAGAATAGCAAATGAATTGCCTGATGCATTTTCCGATACAAAGAGGATAACCAAATCTTACATACCAGCGGAAAATGCCTCAATTCGAATTGACGTCCCAGTAGGACAAGTAGCCACTGAAGCAAATTCACGCCAGAAGCGTGGCAGGGCAGAAAATGCCCCAATTCGAATTGATATCCCAGTAGGGCAAATAGCCACGGAAGCAAATACACGCCAGAAGCGTGGCCGGCCTGTCGGTTCCAAAGATAAAAATCCTCGAAAGAGAAAAGAGGTAAATACGATTCCTATTAGAAAAGACATAGTAAAGACACCGGCAGTTGTCCAAAATTCTGATATAACGCCAGAAGATGTTCAGGTACCTGAAAATTGTGAAAAATAACGAGATCTCGATAAATTATGTCTTTATAGGAGAGAAATGAGACCGAAATAAGACAATTGTCAATGAAATATTTGCATATAATGTGCATTAGATATCATGCATGAAAGTAAGGATCTTGAGCCAAGATCAGTTGAAGAATGTCGACAAAGAAATGATTGGCCAAAATGGGAAGCAGCCATGAAGGCTGAATTAGACTCACTTGCAAAACGTGAAGTCTTTGGACCTGTAGTCCGTACACCTGAAGATGTAAAACCTGTTGGATATAAGTGGGTATTTGTGAGAAAACAAAATGAGAAAAATGAAGTTGTGCGCTATAAAGCCCGACTTGTGGCACAAGGTTTTTCACAAAGGCCCGGCATAGATTATGAAGAAACGTATTCCCCTGTAGTGGATGCGATAACATTGCATTATTTGGTCAGTTTATCTGCATATCATAAACTGCATATGCATTTAATAGATGTGGTAACAGCCTATTTGTACGGCTCATTAGATCGGGATATCTATATGAAAGTCCCTGAAGAACTAAAGATATCCAAACCATCCAATGAATATTCGCAAGGGTTATACTCAGTCAAATTGCAAAGATCTTTATATGGTCTAAAGCAATCTGGACGAATGTGGTATAATCGTCTTACTGAGTATCTGGCCAAAAACGGATTCAAGAATGATGATATCTGCCCGTATGTTTTCATAAAGAAATCTGCATCTGGATTCATTATAATTGCTGTGTACGTTGATGATTTAAATATTATTGGGACTCCTGAAGAGATTCCAACAATTATAAAAATTCTAAAAGAAGAGTTTGAGATGAAAGATCTCGGAAAGACTAAGTTTTGTCTCGGCCTGTAGATCGAGCATATAAAAAGTGGGATCTTTATTCACCAAACAACATACACAGAAAAGATCTTGAAAAGATTTTATATGGATAAGTCACATCCATTAAGTACCCTAATGATCGTAAGATCTTTGGATGTGAAAAAGGATCAATTCCGTCCTAAAGAAGAAAATGAAGATATCCTTGGTCCTGAAGTACCATATCTTAGTGCCATTGGAGCGCTAATGTATCTTGCTAATAATACGCGACCCGATATATCATTTGCTGTGAATTTACTAGCAAGATATAGTTCCTCTCCAACCAGAAGACATTGGAGTGGAATCAAACAAATCTTTCGATATCTTCATGGGACGGTTGATATGGGATTGTTTTATCCCTATGGATCCAAGTCACAACTAGTTGGCTATGCAGATGCTGGATACCTGTCTGATCCACATAAAGGGAGGTCTCAAACAGGATACCTATTCACATATGGTGGTACAGCTATATCATGGAGGTCCACGAAACAGACGATAGCAGCAACCTCCTCTAATCATGCTGAAATACTGGCGATTCATGAAGCTAGTCGCGAGTGTTTTTGGCTGAGGAGTCTGATTCAATATATTCTGTCATCATGTGGACTAATTGATCATAAGATAGCTCCTACTGTCCTGTTTGAAGATAATACAGCATGCATTGCTCAACTTAAGGGGAGATACATCAAAGGTGATAGAACAAAGCATATTTCTCCCAAATTCTTCTTCACTCATGACCTTCAAAATCAAGGGACAATTGATGTCCAACAGATCCGTTCAAGTGACAATCTGGCAGATTTATTTACAAAGTCACTCCCAAAATCCTCCTTTGAAAGATTGGTACATGAGATTGAGATGCGCCGATTTCGAGACATTAAATGATGTCGGCAAGAGGGGGAGACTGTACTCTTTTTTCCTTGGTCAAGTTTTTTCCCATTGGGTTTTTCTTGACAAGGTTTTTAATGAGGCAATCCCCATTACAAAGGATATTGTACTCTTTTCCTTCACTAAGGTTTTTCCCACAAGGTTTTCCTTTAGTAAGGTTTTAACGAGGCAATAATCCTAAATGGACATCCAAGGGGGAGTGTTACGATATGGATGTCCATATCCATTCTATGTCTACTCAGCAAGCACTCTTGGAAAGTACATGCATTTAAGAATGTGCGGTGCATACTTTCCAACCTTTGAAAATGTGAACCTTGAACTTGTATAAATAGAGGCTAAACCTCTGTACGTGATACAACACAAGCAAGTAATAATAAAATCACTTCTCTCTTTATGTTACAATCAAATACTCTTCTCTTTATATTTCTACTACAATTCTTTCTCTTCTTTTATTTTATAAGTATTTTAAATTCTATTTTCTATTACTCTTTACATATAATATTAATAGCAATATTAATCATCTTTATTATATTGAGATTGTAACAATAAACAAATGCGATTCTCTCTCTCTTTATTTTTAATACTCCTTTCTATCTTTGTATATATATACACATTACAACATATAATATTATTATATATATATAAATTATTATTGAGCTAATTATTTTAATACTAGAGTCTTCTATTTATACATCTCTATTATATATATCTTTTATTTCACAACAATTTTCAGTTTATTGCTTACTTTGTCAGTGGCTAAAATTCAAACCTAATAATAGCGTTGGTTTTCGGCTATTTTATTTAAATGAATATTTAAAAACGATTAATTCGTAAGAGAGAAAATATAGAAAAATAATGATAATTATGAACAATGTGAATAATAAATTAAAAAAAGTAAAATTAAAATTAAAAATCAGATTATTAATTAATTATCTAATTTTAAATTTTAAAATTTGAAAAATTAGGATTAACAATTAAATACATTCATATCTTGCGTCAACACACGCGTTTCGCTGTCATCTCAACAAGTCCCAACGTCGCCGCCTCTACTGTCACGCCGCCGCCACCTCCCGTCGCGCCGTCCGAGACGCACGTTATCCCCATTGTCTGTCCTCCCCGTCGCGCCGTTGCTATTGTTGTGCCGCACCTCATCGACGCCACCCTTCCTCTCACTAATTCAACTCCTTCTCCTCTTCCATCTCTAGCCGCTACACATTCGGGTTCGAAATCTACGGAGCAGATTCGCAACCTCGCCTAGCCGAAGTTGTCGTTGCGTGGCTACTCCGTTGTCGAATATCTTCGTTGCAGTATTACCCTATCGCCGCCATTAACGACTACATGGACTGGTTGAACCTTATGGTGTACGATCTGTTCATTCCGGAAGGGTATCTTTCTTCGACACAGCCACATGCACCGTTGTACAACCCTGGAGGAGTGTTCAATGCAAATGAAGGGGTTTCGTCGTGGATTTGACTCGGAATTGCCGCTAATAGGTTGACTTTTGCTTGATGTTCAATTCACTAGGTATGCAGATGGTTATTTTAATTCTTAAATGGATGGTTATTTTGTTCGCTTCGATTTAAGTATATACAATTAACAAATGCTGGATGGTCATTTCATTAGTTAGTCAGATGATTATTTTAATTAGGGGTGTGCATGGGTCGGGTGAAATCGGGTTTGATGTGACCCAGACCCGACCCGAAATATACACCGGGCCTATTTATTAGACACGAACCCGGCCTTAGAGCCGATGAAACCTATATACTTTCGGGCCACGATTATACCGGGTGAAAACCGGGTCGTTAACATTATATTACCTTGATACTTTCTTATAAGCTAGCATGTGAAAATATCCAAATTTTCAAGACTCCAACCATTATTTGACATGGTAAAATTCATTTAGAAAAATATAACAAAAACCAACTCTTCTCTAAAATTAAAGCATATCCATAATCAATATTAATATTGTCTAATAACACCAAATATTTAAATCAATACAAATAACACAATATTATGAATTTATCTAAAATCTTATGCATTTTAAATATAAAACATTAACTTATAGTCTTATAATAACTAATAAAACAAAATATTAAGGTTTACAATACTTAAATTCCACATAAGAATAGCTATCATCCATCACTAATAACACAAAATATTTGTTGTGTATGATGACTGGGCCACTGGGTCGAGTTTGGGTGACCCGAGCCATGGCCCAGACCCGACCTGAAATAATGACTGGGTCTATTTTTGAGACCTTTACCCGACCCTAAACCCGGTGAAATCACACCAAATTAGCCCCTAAAGTGTTCGGGGTCGGGCCAGGTCGGGCCATGCACACCCCTAATTTTAATAACTACGTGGATGGTTGTTCCGGTAAGGGGAAGATTGACGCCGGTTAGGGGTGGCAAACGGGCCTAAACCCGCCGGGCCGGCCCGCGTAACCCGCCAAAAAAGGCGGGTCGGGCTGAAAAATTGGGACCGCCAAATAGCAAAAGCCCGCTTAACCCGCACCGCTTAAACCG
Source organism: Arachis ipaensis (assembly GCF_059453495.1). Taxonomy (NCBI): domain Eukaryota; kingdom Viridiplantae; phylum Streptophyta; class Magnoliopsida; order Fabales; family Fabaceae; genus Arachis; species Arachis ipaensis. Next base: position 7,867,360 of record NC_142437.1, on the reverse strand, counting down.
CTGGTTTTGGCGGGCTTTGGCGGGGCGGGGCGGGCTTCCCCGCCGGGCTTAGTCTTTTTTTAGTAAGGGGTATTTTTATAATTTTTTTTTACCAAAACTCAACATCCCCAACCCAACTTACAAGAGAATGAAGATGAAAATTGGGTGTTTTAGATTATGTTTGTTTTGTTTTAGAGACAATATTGTTAATTATGTTTTGGATTATGTTTATTTTGCTTTGGAAACAATATTTATAATTACAAAGACTTTAATGTTTGTGAATACAAAAATTATAATTTGTTTATACTTTTAGAAATTATAATAGTTAAAAGTAAAAAACAAAAGAGATTTTTTTATATCTTTATATATATTATTTAATAGTTAAAAGTAAAAAAAAAAAAAAAGAGGATATTTGGCGGGCTTAGCCCGCCGGCCCGCCAGCCCGCCGTTAGGCGGGGCGGGCTAGGATTCTGGGACCGCCTCACTAGGCGGGGCGAGGCGGGCCAGCCCGCCAAATGGCGGGCTTCTGGCGGGGCGGGGCGGGGCGGGGCGGGCTTCCCCGCTTGCCACCCCTAACGCCGGTGAAGGGGGATGGTTGATGAAGGGGCGGCAGTAGAGGGTTTGGGAAAGAAAATGTTGATTTGGTAAATTAGGGTATAGGAAATGGTTAAAATTTTGGAATAACTGAATGGGATTTTTTATTTGGATAATTTGAGTGGTGTTTTTTTTATCTTCATTGGACCAAATTCTCAGCCCATTTTTACAATCTCCATTGTCTACCTAGTAAAGCCGTTCTTAAAATACATATAAGGAGGAATGGGTATAAAAATGGACAGGTTTACTTTGTAGAAGGCGCCGGCGAAATAGAATTGAACTCAAAATTGCATGTGGCACTCGCGAAATAAAGGGGACATACAACTTTCTCAGTCATGCATGCAGAAATATAAAACTCATCTAAACGATTAATATTTTTCTTAATATTTGTCCTACTCGTTTTTTAAACAAAATCACAACAACAATTCTTATTTCCTCTGTTGTGCTAACAACCCTCAACCTTAACAATTTTTTTAAACAAAACCCTCTTTCCATTCCACAAAAACCTTCACAAATTTATTGCATTTGCCTATGTTTCACCATGCATCATGGTCAATGCATGCTTGTACGAGAATTGCCATATAATGGAAATTATAGCCTCGACTGCTACGCTCCATTTTGCGGGTGACGACCCAAAATTGGTGAATTCAGAAGCGCCACTAGTGGATTGGCACACTTCACATGCGCTAGCATAGGGGTGGCCCATTTTGCATGCGGCAGGGAGAAATTCTACTAGTTGCTCCAGTTCACAGGCGCAACAACTCACAAGTGTCAGAAGCGCGTTGCAGAAGCTGCATGCCATCCTTCCACGAAGTGGACATGCACATTTTATTTCCCGTTTCTCCCCATGCATATTTCAGAAATTAATTATTTTAAAATATTTATTCAAATAAAAAGCCATTAGTTTTCCTTTTTTAGTTGATTCTATTTTTTTAAGAGATAAGTACTGTTTTAGTCTCTATAGTTGGGATAAAATCGAAATAATAACCTTCTATTCGTTATTGTTTATCCAATACAGGCAACAAGCCCTACACAACTTCCCCATGCGCATTAGTGACCAAAGAAAGACGATCTCTCTAAAAGCTATTGAAAGCATCGAAAGCTTATAAAGCCATAGCTTTAGAGTTGGAGCAGTCAAGAGCTCAAGTTAAAGCATTGGAGGAACATGTAAACAAACTCCAGACTGATTTAACTTGTGGTGCTAAGAAAGATACATTAGGCCCAACCAATGAACCTGCTGGAACTGAAATGAAAAATTTAGAAAATGAGGACATAAAGTAGCTCAAAGTAGAGTTTATCTCTGCAAAATCTGAAGTAGCAAAGTTAAAATTTGCATTGGATGTTGCTGAGGCAGGATACCTAGAAGAGTATATTTAAAGTACATTGCAGATTCAAAGTACTTATGTCACCTAGAGCATAAAAAATCGAAATCATGTCAACAACAAGCTGAATTATGCGAGGAATTAAAAATAGCTAAAGTTGACATTGAAAAGAAGGAAATGAGGTTGCGGGGTGTGTTGGAGGAGAACGAGGGGCTCAAGTCAAAGATAAAAAAATTTGAACTCGTGAAGCAACTCAGGAAATTAGAAGCTAATGTGACTGAGTTAATGAAAAAAATTAATAGATAAAGATCAAAATACAGAATATATAAAAAAATAGCTTGTTTAAAATGGAGATAGAGAGGAAAAAATTAGAAAAAAAACAAAACTACTAATGAGGTTGTTGCTTCGGCAGAAGCAGCAAGAGTTGCAAAGCGAGACGCATTGAAAAAAGCTAAAGTTGACATCGAAGGCAAATTAGGTGGTTGAAGAATGGAGATTATAAAGGGGAGGGTATTTTTATCTAAATAATGTCAAAGGGATGATTTTGAGTTAAGCCTCAAAGTGGTCTTGAAGTTACACTCGAGACTCAAAGTAGTCCCTGAAATTAATAAGGGTTAAGTACTGAAATCGTGTCTAACGTCTTGGGTCAAAATCAAAATCGTCCTCGATCTTTTTTCGTTATTAAAATCATCCTCAACGTTTAAAAACGCTTTAAAATCATCTTTTTTACCAATTTTATTTTTTTTATTACCAAACTACCCTCATTAAAAAATTATAAAATAAAATAAATATAAAATAAATAAAAAGAAAGGAAAGAAAGGGATAGATCAGAGAAGGGGGTGGGGAGAGAAAGAAAGAGGGGGGGGGCGAGAAAAAGGGGGCAGGGGAGAGGGGGGAGGGAAGGGGACCGCCGCACCGCCGCCTTGCCGCCCTGCCACACTGCACCACCACCTTCTTCTTCTTCTTCTTCTTCTTCTTCTTCTTCTTCTTCTTCTTCTTCTTCTTCTTCTTCTTCTTCTTCTCTCATCGCTGCCGCCACCGGTCTTCATTACCGCCGCCGCTCTGCTCCTCGGGGAAAGGGGAAAGAGAACGCGAAGGGAGAAGAGGGGGGAGGGGGTTTCGGGAAGAAGAGAGGAAGGGGAAGGGTCCTCGCCGCCGCAACTGCTCGTCGTCTCCGCTGGATCTCCGCCGTTTCTGCTCCTCCTCCTCCTCGCTCGGCCGCCGGTGTCGCTACTCCTCGCCGGTTTTTGGTTTCTTATGGTTTCTTCTGGTTATGCTGCTTCTGCATGCTTCTGATTATCAATCTGGTTTTTGTGTTGTTGTTCTTCTTCTGTGATTGACTGCCTTTGCTTCTCCTTCTGCTTCTGCTTGAGCTTTTTCTACTGGCGAAGAAGATTCAATTTGCTGGATTTGTTGTTGTTGCTGGTAAAGAAGAGAAAAAGAATTGTTGTTGTTGCTAGAATTGTTGAACTGCTAGATTTGTTTTTTTTTCCCGTTGTGTCTCGGTTTTGTTAATTGGACCAGTGATTCTAGATTAAGTATAATTGATTAACTTGCTGAATTGGTTTTTATATTTGAGGGAGAAAAAGAAGGACCTTGCAAAATTTTTTACAGAAGCTGTTCTCCCAAGTTATTGGTTTATTCATATGAAATGAGCTTGTTCTCAGCTGGGTTAGATTCATTCATGCCCCCATTTTTGTTCTTGTTATATTGATCATTTCCTAATATATAGTAGTAACTGCTGCAACTGAAAAGGAACCATTTTTTTTCCTAATATATAGCACCACTGTGAATTCACCACTTTGATAGGGATGAGTACGAGGATATTGTGTTGGTTCCATCTGATGGTTCTGACTCTGATTATGATTATGATTCTGATTGGTCCATTGAGTGGTTGGAGCCACTTGGTTCTGATTTTCAGAGTAGTGATGTTGATGATGATGACGATGATAGTTTTGCAGTCCTGGTTCCTTGCTATAGACATGGCTGCAAGGAGGTGGAAGAAGCTTCAAACAACATGTGGGAGTGGGGGTGGGGGTGGGGGTGGGGGGAGGAGTTTTTTGTTTTTGTTTTTGTTTTTGTTTTTATTTTTTATTTTTTTATTAATAGTTAAAGTTAATTTGGTCAAAAAATAAAATTGAGATAAAAAAAAGGACGATTTTATAACGTTTTGTAACGTTAGGGATTATTTTAATAACAAAAAAAGGTCGGGGACGATTTTGATTTTCACCCCAGACCTTAGGGACGATTTCAGTACTTAACCCAATTAATAATTATCCTTTTTTGTCTCTGAAGTTACACTCTGAGACCCAGAGTCATTTTTCAGGCACATTCCATCCATCTGGCGTCACTGAAAAGCTAATATGGACTCCTATGTGACACGCTGGCTAGGTAATGACTAGCTTATGTGGATTAATAAAATTTTTGGGTGTAATTTGGTCCCTAAATCAAAGTTGAAAACCCTAATCCCCAAATTTGAAGGCCACTCTCTGTAGTACCCCCTCTCTTCTCTTCTCTCCTGTTACCTTCTCTTCTCCATCTTCAAAGCCACACGATTATGGCTAATGCAGGCAATGCAGCTGGGAGCTTGAACAACCCACATTCTAATGGAAGCACTACTAGGAGAATGACTAGAAATAGAGATTCGCGTTTGCCAGAATGGTGTGGGTGCGGGTCGAGACTAGTGCTGCAATGGTCAGGGACGGATACTAACTCAAGAAGGCCCCTATTCGATTACCCAAAATATAATGTAAGTGGTTGTTCTTATTTTCTGTCTTTCTAGGTATAAACGTGGCTCATTCACTTTCAATCCTTGTTGAATTTGGATGTAGACTGTAGGTAAAAGGTGGTGTGGGCTGTTTCTGTAGGCAGATAAAATTCAGAAAGAACATGTGATAATATTTAATAGTAGAACAAGTCCTTTAATTGACAATGAAGAATGAAAGATAAAGATTGCTTGGAAACTTGGAAGCTTGGAGCCTGAAGTTAGGATTCTAAAAATGGGTCGGACTTTAGTGTTTGTATGTATGTTACTGATTATAGTAGTTGTTCTTTTCTTAAAGATGGATAGGCGATTTGGCCTGTTGTATCTTGCAAAAAACAAATGATATATTATATGCATATGTTGTTCCTGTACTTGTACCTATTTTTTTTTTGAAAGAAATGCAAATTAAAATGTTTGACATTACTATGCTTGCATATTTTGGAACTAGAGAAACAATATCAAATACTAATCCATTCATCCATCTTATAATTCATCTCTATAATATAAAAAGACACAGCCAAAACATTGTTCACCAAGAAACATTGTTCATCCATGATGGAAAAATTACCATAATTAAGACATTATAAAGCCATAGAATCCTAATTAAGAAAGTATTTTAATCAAATAATCCAAACAAAATAAATAGACAAAGACACTAATTGTTTCATATACATAATAATCTAAGCCATCATTCTTTGGTTCTACGTGGGTTGAATCCAGGAGTGAAAATAAACTTCAAGAAGTTTGCAAGCCTTAAAGCAGTCTCCTGTGTTGCACCTTGCATAGAATTAAGTGGATTATTCCTTGCTGGTGGGATGCTAGATGGTGGGGGGCAGCAGGTGGGGTGCTTGCTGATGGATTGCTGGTTGGTTGGGTGGTTGTAGGTGGGGTACTTCGTGAAGTTGATTTTATGGCTTTGGACAACTCTCTTTTAGGAGGGAGTCTTGCTAGCCTAATAGGAGTGGATGAAACATATAAACAGAAATATATAAAATGAATTAGTAAAATTTATAAGAATATTTATTTAATAAAATCAATATCATGTAATATTGTGAACCTGTTGAGAGTCATCAGTTTCTGATAAGATAGGTTGACTAAGTTTAAGTTGGGTTTCAGTCTGAGACTGTGGAGCAAGGATGGCTTCACCACTATTTACAACATCAACTGGAGCTGAATTATTGGCCTGACCTTCATTACCATCAACAGCAATAGCCTCTGCAGTAGCGGCAGTAGATGCTTCTTCATCAGCAGCTCTCTTTCCATAATTTCTTTTGGTATGTTTTGCTTCACCGCAATAACAACAACTACCTTTTTTATAAATTCTTTTTATTTTGGTCTTCTACTTTATGCTCCCACTTGACTCCTCATCAGCATCTTTTCTTCTTTTTTTTTTCTTAATTGGCCCTGGCTTCTTTCTAAATTTTGGTGCTTGTGGTCTGTTATATGATGACTTTTTTCATAGCACTTGACCTAGAAGTGAATTTATATGGAAGGCATATGTGTCATTATATGCTTCCATAGTCAACCACTTGTAGCAGAATTCATCTGGTCTTTTACCAGTCTTTCCCACTGCAACACAAGCGTGCACACATGACATCCCTAAACATAATAAAGATAGCAATAAACCAACAAAACTAGGTATCAAAAGTGGATACAATAATAACAATAATCAATAAAGATGCAAAAAAAATATTACCACTCAATTGTAAAAAATCACATGTGCACAACCTCTTTTCCAAGTCCACAACCATGTTAGTTGGCCAGCCATAAACTTCAAATTTCTCATAGCTTGTGTCACCTGTAAGACTCCTGATTTTTGAAAATTAAATAATAAGTTATTTATTATTTATTTTTATTTATTCAAAATATTGTTTTTAGAGATTTTATATTAATTGAGTATTTTTTTATTATTGATTTAAAGATTTAGTGATTGAAAAATAATAGTGATTGCACCTAGTCGTCGTCATCAAGGCCTTCCACCGCCGTCGTGGAGCCGTTGAGCACGGGGAAGAGAGAACCGCGGGCCAGTGATCGCCGAAGGGAGAAGGAGTCGTGCTTTTGTGCCGCCATCGAGCCAGTTCCGTCGCCGTCGAAGCGCTAGTGAGAGAGGGATGCACCAGGAGAGAGAGGAACTGTTAGAGGCCGCCGTCGCCGTTGTCTGGGTCGCAGTGGTTAAAGCCGCCATTGATGGAGTTCATCGGAGCTGCCGCTGCTCTGTTCTTGGTTCCTTTTTGATATAGTAAGTGTCTCTGCTCTGAAAACTCTTTCAATCATTGTTCTGTTATATGTTACTGAGGATTACGCAGCGTTTATATGTTAGGGTTGAGTTTCGACTATTGTATGTCACGTTTGGAGTTGCAGTTGTCGTTGCGGAAGCGGTATGGAGCTGTGGTTATGTCTGTCGTTGTTGCAGGCCAGGAGAAAAACGAGTTTTTGATGCGTTTTAGAGTTTTCAAGTTTTGACAATCGAGGTATGGGTACTTTTCTTAAACTCATTTTATTGCCAAGAATTGTTATAAGTCGAGATTGATGCAAAAATTATATTTTGGGTGATTATGTGAGTCTTATGGATTGACTGAGTTATTTTGAAAGAATGTGATTGTTTGCTTAATTGAATTCTTGATTGATTGAGTTGGCGTTGGGATAGTTAATGAAAGCTTGATTTAGAAATCCAATTGGTATATTTATATTGAGAAATGAGTTGCATTGGAAATCTGATTTATATATATTTATATTGAGGAATGGTTTGGTTTTGAAACTGTTTGAGAAGGCTGAGAATTCTGAATTATTGATTGATTTTGTTGAAGTTAGTTTAAATTGTAATTTATGAGATTGGTTGCTTGAGTTCTGGACTTTGTTGATTTTTTTGAGTTGAGTTGGTATTGTTATGATATTGAATAATTGGAAATGATTTGAATGGTTGAGAGATATTTGGTTTGGTTTGGTTAGGACTCTTGTAGGGTAGCAAAGTTCGAATTTTAGAGGAGATACTGCCGAAATTTTTAAAAAAATTGGAGACTTCATTTGAAGTGATTATTTAGAATGATTTCGATTTAAGAATTATATTATTTGATTTTGATTTATTAAGAAAAGGATTATGTTTTGAGTTTGATTTATTAAGAAAAGAATAAATTATGTTTTGAGTTTGAATTATTGAGAAAAGAATTGTGTTTTGAGTTTTATTTATTTAAGAAAGGAATTATACTATTTTGAGTTTGATTTATTAAGAAAATAATCATGTTTTGAGTTTGATTTATTTAAGAAAAGAATTATGTTTTGAGTTCGATTTGATGTGAAAAGACTTATGTTTTGAGTTTGATTAAAGAATTACCTTTTGAGGAGTTTTGGTGAATTTACAGTATTTGAATTTGACCGATGAAGAAAGATGATTTTTGGGTCTCTTGGAAAATTATTGAACTTAAGAATAAAGTTGAAAGTGAGCTTTATGCAATTATTTCAAATCTCAGAGTTATGCTTTTGGGAATTTCAAACTGAATTGAAGAATGGATTATCGAGGTTAATTTGATATTTTTGATTTGGCTGTCTTGCATCTAGACACCTTTCGGTACTCTTCAAAGCTGATAGCACAGTGAAGAAATTTGATGGTTTTGGCATTTAGCTCCACTTTCTTCTTGTCGTCGTCATTCCATTCAGTTTCTTCTTTTGGAGTCACCACTCCATCAACACTTGTTTTTGTTGGAATCTTGGGGCCACTTACAACAATCTTCCACATGTTGTAGTTAATGGCCACTCCATCAACACTTATTTTTGTTGGAATCTTGGGGCCACTTACAACAATCTTTCACATGTTGTAGTCAATGGATTGGATGAAAATCCTCATCCTCTCTTTCCAGTAGGCATATTTCTTCCCGTTGAAGAAGGGAGGCTTATTGTTTGACTAGCCTTCAATTAGAGTGTAGGCAACTGTGGTTGTTCCCAAGTTGTTCGCCATTGGACCTTTGCTCCAAGCGGTGAAGCTTGATTCTTGAGACCAAGACTCTTGATACCAATTGAAGATTGTATAAGGTTTAGAGAAGGGGGGTTGAATCTATGACCTTCTTTTAGTTTAATGAAATAAGGCTTAACTTATAAACTTACACTAAGATTCTGTTTGAGCTCAGTAGCGGAAAATTTATGAGACGATTTCATTTTATCTCATGAATATCTGAAAACAGAACAGAGAAGGGAAGAGAGAAGCTGATGCCATCATGTATCCTGGTTCAGTTGCCTTGTGCAATGCAACCTACATCCAGTCTCCACCACAACAGCGGTGGAATTTCCACTATAGTTAAAGTATAAGATACACCAATTCCACAGGATTGACACAATCCTTTCACTCTCAAGTTCTAACCTAACTTGACTTGGTTATGCTAATACCTAACTCTTCACTCTTAGTGCTAACCCAACTAAAAAAGGGGTACCTCACAGGTACAGGATACAAGACAATGTAAACAACCTAAAAAAATCTGAAATCACTCTAGGCTTTTCAATCAAGTGTATCACTCAACCTTTTTCACTCTTTGGCTTTTTCTTAAGCTCTCTCTTTCAACCTTTTACCTCTCAAAAAATTACAGAAAGATATACATTGAAAATGAAATTACAATCTGTGAAACATGAAGGAGATTGATGCTTCAACAACCTCAATTGCTATGCGATGAACCAGATTTGCTTAACTCTAATTTCGTTCCTCATTCTGACGGAATGCTCCTTTGATAGAAAGCACTGTCCAAGTTGATGAACTCTCTCAGAGAAGACTTCTTAGAACATGAACTTTAAACCCTGGTTCTCTCTCCTTACCTTCAGAAGCATGAACAATTTTCTTTTGTATCTCCTTGCATGTTGCTGAGATGCACTCTTCCAGGTCAACTTCTCGAGCTGTGTGCTACCAGCTTAGCCTTTCACTTTCTTCCATTAATCCTTAAATTTGGAATTTTGGAACAGATCCTTTTTGCTTGACCAAAGGTCTTAGGTAAGCAGTGAAAAATTGTTCAGTGGTAAACCCAAATCCGAACCATTGATAATGTGCTTTGCCTCCAAGAAACTTTGTGAACCATTGATTTACAGCAGCAGAGATCAAAGACTTCTTTTTTCATTTAACCAAAAATGGTATCGCAGAAATTTAGAGAAGGAGTGAAGAAATTAACATGCATACAAAAGGAAATAAATCACTTTTAACTTCCAACTTAGCTTAGATGGGTTTGATTTGGGTGATTAGACCTTTGCCTTCTTTGATTAAGCTTTCTCTTTCTTTCTTCTTTGATGAAATGATTAAGGAATGAAGCTTTCTCTCTCTCTTCTTTGAGTCTGACTGAAATGAGAAAAGTGAACGTTGCTTTGGAGGCAAGCACTTGGGGAGATCAGCTTAAGAGAAACACCTTGGGTTTGGATTTTATTCACTTACCATTCAGCCTATGTGATTTCTTTGTCATTTCTTATTTGGGCTTTGTTTGTAGATGTTGCACACTATGAGTGCTTCTGATTTTGTTACCTTTATTTGGGCTGCTGCAACATTAAGTTTTGGCCTGCATCACTTTAAACAAAATTATCAAAACTAATTAGGTAGTTAGCCCAATAAAATTAATGTTTGTCTTCATCAATTATGTTAGTTAATTTCTTAACTCAATAGAGCTCATGACTAGTAGGACAAGCATGCATCATACTGCATTTGTTTGCTATTGTTTGGGTGTGCATTGGTGCACGAATTGTGAATCACACTTTTCACAACTCGTACCACTAACCAGCAAGTGCACTGGGTCGTCCAAGTAATACCTTACGTGAGTAAGGGTCGAATCCCACGGAGATTGTTGGTTTGAAGCAATCTATGGTATTCTTGCAATTCTTAGTCAGGAAGTTAATTATATTTATCAGTTGAATTGCGAATAAACAAGAGAGCATGAATTAAAGGTTACTTGTTATGCAGTAAATGAGAATATGTTGGAGTTTTGGAGATGCTTTGCCTTTTGAATCTCTGCTTTCCCTTTATCTTCTTCTTCACGCACGCACGTCCCTCCTATGGCAAGCTGTGTTGGAGGATCACCGTTGTCAATGGCTACCATCCTTCCTTTCAGTGAAAATGGTCCAGGTGCGCTGTCACCGCACGGCTAATCATCTGCAGGTTCTCAGTCGTACCAGAATAGGATTTACTATCCTTTTGCGTCTGTCACTACACCCAGCACTCGCGAGTTTGAAGTTCGTCACAGCCATCCAATCCCAGAATCCTACTCGGAATACCACAGACAAGGTTTAGACTTTCCGGATTCTCATGAATGCCGCCATCAATCTAGCTTATACCACGAAGATTTCGATTAAGAGATCTAAGAGATATTCATTCATTCTATGGTGGAACGTAAGTGGTTGTCAGGCACGCGTTCATGGAGGAATGATGATGATTGTCACGTTCATCACATTCATATTGAAGTGCAAATGAATATCTTAGATAGGAACACGCATGTTTGAATGGAAAACAGAAATACTTGCATTAATTCATCGAGACACAGCAGAGCTCCTCACCTCCAACAATGGAGTTTAGAGACTCATGCCGTTAAAAGGTACAAAGTTCAGATCTAAAAATGTCATGAGATACAAAATAAATCCCTAAAAGTTGTTTAAATACTAAACTAGTAACCTAGGTTTACAGAAAATGAGTAAACTATAACAGATAGTGCAGAAATCCACTTCTGGGGCCCACTTGGTGTGTGCTGGGGCTGAGACTAAAGCTTTCACGTGCCTGGGGCTGTTTTGGGCATTCAACGCCAGCTTTGGATCCTTTTCTAGCGTTGAACTCCAACTTGCAACTTGTTTCTGGCGCTGGACGCCAGAATTGTGCAGAGAGCTGGCGTTGAACGCCAGTTTACGTCATCTATCCTTGAGCAAAGTATGGGTACTATTATATATTGCTAGAAAGCTCTGGATGTCTACTTTCCAACACAATTGGAAGCGTGCCATTTGGAGTTTTGTAGCTCCAGAAATTCCATTTTGAGTGCAGGGAGGTGAGAATCCAACAGCATCAGCAGTCCTTTTTCAGCCTGAATCAGATTTTTGCTCAACTCCCTCAATTTCAGCCAGAAAATACCTGAAATTACAGAAAAATACACAAACTCATAGTAAAGTCCAGAAATATGAATTTTTCCTAGAAACTAATGAAAATAAACTAAAAACTAACTAAAACATACTAAAATCTATATGAAATTAGCCCAAAAAAGCGTATAAAATATCCGCTCATCATAACACCAAACTTGAACTATTGCTTGTTCTCAAGCAACTAGACAAATAAAATAGAAGACTAATAGGTCAAGAAGCAATAATATCTCAGAGTTTTTGAGTGAAGCTCAGATTCTAATTAGATGAGCGGGACTAGTAGCTTTTTGCTTCCGAACAGTTTTGGCATCTCACTTTATCCATTGAAGCTCAGAGTGATTGGCATCTATAGGAACTTAGAATTCAAGTAGTGTTATTGATTCTCCTATTTCAGTATGATGATTCTTGAACACGGCTACTTTATGAGTCTTGGCCGTGGCCCTAAGCACTTTGTTTTCCAGTATTACCACCGGGTACATAAATGCCACAGACACATAATTGGGTGAACCCTTTTAGATTGTGACTCAGCTTTGCTAAAGTCCCCAATTAGAGGTGTCTAGGGTTCTGCACACTCTTCTTTTTGCTTTGGACCTTGACTTTAACCGCTCAGTCTCAAGTTTTCACTTGACACCTTCACGCCACAAGCACATGGCTAGGGACAGCTTGGTTTAGCCGCTTAGGCCAGGATTTTATTCCTTTAGGCCCTCCTATCCACTGATGCTCAAAGCTTTGGGATCCTTTTTATTTACCCTTGCCTTTTGGTTTTAAGGGTTACTGGCTTTTTGCTCTTGCCTCTTGGTTTTAAGAGCTTTGGCTTTTTCTGCTTGCTTTTTCTCTCTCCTTTTTTTTTCTGCAAGCTTTGTTCTTTGCTGCTTTTTCTTGCTTCAAGAATCATTTTTATGATTTTTCATATTATCAATAACATGTCTCATGTTCATCATTCTTTCAAGAGCCAACATATTTAACAGTCTTAAACAACAAATTCAAAAGACATATGCACTGTTCAAGCATTCATTCAGAAGACAGAAAGCATTGCCACCACAAGTTACTAATTAGAATTTTTCTTATTAAAAACTTGAATTTTATTGCCTCTTATTCAAAAGATCTACTATTTTATTCATGTTTGCTGATGATGAGAAAAATAGACTATAACTTAATTGAAGATAAAATCAAAATAGACACTAATTACTACTATATGACTCCTAAGGTAAACTCCTATAATGACAACTATCACAGAGTTAAAGCAGAAATTGGAATTTAACAACCTTTGTTCTAGGAAGTGGATGTTCCTCGGATCTGTGGGGTGCTTGGTCCTTCAAGAGATAACTTCTGGCGCTTCAATTTCCTAAAGTCACGCCCTTGCTCCTCTTGTTCTTTAATCAAATAGCAAAGAATTTGACTTTGTTCCTTCTGTTCCTTTATTATTTGTTCCATAGCTTCTTGCATCTTGGTGACTGATGTTTCAAGATACTCCCAATATTCAGATTGAGGGATTTCTGGGAGAAATTCCTGTGTTTTCTTCTTGATGGGGTCATCCTGTGCTTGTTGTTTTTCCATTGATGCTTTGGTGATTGGTTTCTCAACTGAGATATACTCAGTTATTCCCATCCTTACTCCAGCGTCCTTGCAGAGCAGAGAAATCAAGCTTGGGTAAGCCAATCTGGCCTCTTTAGAATTTTTGTTAGCAATTTTGTAGAATTCAGTTGAAATCAGTTGATGAACTTCCACTTCTTTTCCCATCATGATGCAATGGATCATCACTGCTCTTCTAACAGTGACTTCAGAACGGTTGCTAGTAGGCAGCAGAGAATGCCCAATGAAGTCCAGCCATCCTCTGGCGACTGGTTTGAGATCTTCTCTTTTGAGTTGATTTGGGACACCCTTCATGCTAGTGGTCCACCTGGCTCCAGGGATACATATATCCTCTAGAATCTTATCCAGGCCCTTGTCTATTCTCATCATTCTCCTGTTGAAAGAGTCTGGATCATCTTTCAGCTGAGGTAGCTTTAAGATCTCCCTGATCTTGTCAGGGTTTGTATGAACAATCTTTCCTCTGACCACGGTCCGATATTCATAGAAAGCAGTTCCAGATAGTTTTTGCTTGTCTGTCTGCCACATATTAGCATAGAACTCCTGGACCATATTCCTTCCCACTTTCGTTTTAGGATTAGCTAGGACCTCCCAGTTCCTGATTCGAATTTGCTCCTGGATCTTCGGATATTCGTCTTCTTTCAGATCGAATCTAACTTCCGGGATCACTGATCTTAGACCTATTATTTTGTAATAATGGTCTGAATGTTCTTTAGATAAGAACTTCCCTTGATTCCAAAGTGGTTTTGGAACGCTCTCTTTCTTGCCTCTTGAAGTGGGTTGTTTTCCCTTAGGAGCCATGATCTTAGTGATCACGGATAAACACACCAAATTTAGAGGTTTGCTTGTCCTCAAGCAAAAGAAAAGAAAGGAGAGGGATAGAAGGGGAGCTAGGTGCAATTGTTGATGGAAGGGGAGGGAGGCCGAACCCATATTTAAAGGTAGGGGGTGGGTTCGAAAATTTAGAAAAGATATGATAAAAAAGATTTATTTGGAAAAGATAGGATAGAAGATATGATAAGAGAGGATATAGTTTAAAATTGAAAAGATATAAAAGATTTTTGAAAAAGATAAATCTAAATTTTGAAAGAGATAATGTGGAGATTTGAAAAAGATATTAATTAGTTGAAAAGATTTTTGAATGAAAAGAGATAGATTTGTTTTGAAAATTTTGAAAAAGAGTTGAATTGGATAAAAAGGATTGGTGCTTATGGATTAAGATACATTTGATATTTTTAAAATAGGGTTTTTGGAAATTAGGAATTTTAGAAATCAGATTTCTTAACATGTTTATGTAAGAAATCATGAATTGAAACATGAAAATCAAAATTAAAATGAAAAATATGAAGAAAAAATGAATTTACCTCCTCCCCACCATCCTAGCGTTTGAACGCCCAAACGCTGCATGTTTTGGGCGTTCAACGCCCAAATGCTGCCTCTCCTGGGCATTCAACGCCCAGCTGCTGCTTCTTTCTGGCGTTGAACGCCAGGAACTCCTTTGTCACTGGGCGTTTTTCTGAACGCCCAGGACGATGTAAATCTGGCGTTGAACGCCCAGAAGGAGCTTCTTTCTGGCGTTCAACGCCCAGAAGATGCCCCTTTCTGGCGTTTAACGCCCAGATGGCTATCCTTACTGGCGTTCAACGCCCAGTGGATGCTTATTTTGGGCGTTGAACGCCCAAAACAGAGTTTTACTGGCGTTTTCTTGCTAGTGAGCTCTTTTTCTCTGTTTTGTGTGCAGAATCCTTCTGCAACCCTGTAAACTTATATAATTGACTCTTTACCTTAGGATCAATGAACTTTATATAAACAAATAAAAATAAAAATAGGGCAAAATGCTTAGAGGATTGATGCCCCATGGCTGGGTTGCCTCCCAGCAAGCGCTTCTTTATTGTCTTTAGCTGGACCTTGCTGAGCTTTTAATCTAGCTTCAGCCTTGAGCACTCTTGCTCAACGTTGTCTTCAAGGTAGTGCTTGATTCTCTGTCCATTGACAATGAACTTCTTATCAGAATCAGTATCTTGAAGCTCCACATAACCATATGGTGATACACTTGTAATCACATATGGTCCCCTCCACCGGGATTTCAGTTTCCCGGGGAATAGCTCGAGTCTAGAGTTAAACAGCAGAACCTTCTGTCCTGGTTCAAAGATTCTAGATGACAGCTTTCTACCATGCCACTTTTTTTATTTCTCTTTATAAAGCTTGGCATTTTCGAAAGCAGTGAATCTGAATTCCTCTAGCTCATTTAGCTGGAGCAATCTTTTTTCTCCTGCTAATTTAGCATCAAAGTTTAGGAATCTGGTTGCCCAGTAGGCTTTATGTTCCAGTTCCACGGGCAGGTGACATGCCTTACCATACACAAGTTGGTATGGAGAGGTCCCTATAGGGGTCTTGAATGCTGTTCTGTATGCCCACAGAGCATCATCCAAGCTTCTTGCCCAATCCTTTCTACGAGTACTTACAGTCCGTTCTAGGATTCTTTTTAGCTCTCTGTTGGAGACTTCAGCTTGTCCATTAGTCTGTGGATGATATGGAGTCGCCACCTTGTGGCGAATCCCATACCGGACCATGGCAGAGTAGAGCTGTTTGTTGCAGAAGTGAGTGCCCCCATCACTGATTAGTACTCTAGGGACACCAAACCTGCTAAAGATATGTTTCTAGAGGAACTTCAGCACTATTTTAGTATCATTGGTTGGTGTGGCAATGGCCTCAACCCATTTTGATACATAGTCAACTGCCACCAGAATATAAGTGTTTGAGAATGATGGTGGGAAAGGTCCCATGAAGTCAATTCCCCATACGTCAAACAACTCAATCTCCAAGATTCCTTGTTGAGGCATGGTGTAACCATGAGGCAGATTACCAGCTCTTTGGCAACTGTCACAGTTACGTACAAACTCTCGGGAATCTCTATAGAATGTGGGCCAATAGAAGCCACATTGGAGGACCTTGGCGGCTGTTCGCTCACCTCCAAAATGGCCTCCATATTGAGATCCATGGCAATGCCATAGGATCCTCTGTGCTTCTTCTCTAGGAACACACCTACGGATTATTCCGTCTGCACATCTCTTAAAGAGATAGGGTTCATCCCACAAGTAGTACTTTGCATCAGTGATTAATTTTTTCTTTTGTTGCCTGTTGTACTCTTTGGGTATGAACCTTGCAGCTTTATAGTTTGCAATATCGGCAAACCATGGTGTTTCCTGAATGGCAAATAAATGCTCATCCGGAAAAGTCTCAGAGATCTCAAGAGAGGGGAGGGACGTCCCTTCTACTGGCTCTATCTGGGACAGGTGATCAGCCACTTGGTTCTCTGTCCCTTTTCTGTCTCTTATTTCTATATCAAACTCTTGCAAAAGCAACACCCATCTGATGAGCCTGGGTTTTGAATCCTGCTTTGTGAGTAGATATTTAAGAGCAGCATGGTCAGTATACACAATCACTTTTGATCCCACTAAGTACGATCTAAACTTGTCAATGGCATAAACCACTGTAAGTAATTCTTTTTCTGTGGTTGTGTAATTTTTCTGGGCATCATTTAAAACACGACTAGCATAATAAATGACGTGCAGAAGCTTGTCATGCCTCTGTCCCAATACTGCACCAATGGCGTGATCACTGGCATCACACATTAGCTCAAATGGTAATGTCCAGTCTGGTGCAGAAATAACTGGTGCTGTGACCAGCTTAGCTTTCAGCATTTCAAACGCCTGCAGACACTCTGTGTCAAACACAAATGGCGTGTCAGCAGCTAGCAGATTGCTTAGAGGTTTTGCGATTTTTGAAAAATCCTTTATGAACCTCCTATAGAATCCTGCATGCCCCAGAAAGCTTCTGATTGCCTTAACATTGGCAGGTGGTGGTAATTTTTCAATTACCTCTATTTTTGCTTGATCCACCTCTATTCCCTTGTTTGAGATTTTATGCCCAAGGACAATCCCTTCAGTCACCATGAAGTGACATTTTTCCCAGTTTAAAACTAGGTTGGTCTCTTGGCATCTCTTCAGAACAAGTTTCAGGTGATCAAGACAGGAGCTGAATGAGTCTCCATATACTGAGAAGTCATCCATGAAGACTTCCAGAAATTTTTCTACCATATCAGAGAAAATAGAGAGCATGCATCTCTGGAAGGTTGCAGGCGCATTGCACAGCCCAAATGGCATCCTTCTATAAGCAAACACTCCAGATGGACATGTGAATGTTGTTTTCTCTTGATCCTGGGGATCTACCACAATCTGGTTATAGCCTGAGTAGCCATCCAAAAAGCAGTAATAATCATGACCTGCCAGTCTTTCTAGCATCTGGTCTATGAATGGGAAAGGAAAATGATCATTTCTGGTGGCTGTATTGAGCCTTCTGTAGTCAATATACATGCGCCACCCTGTAACTGTTCTTGTAGGAACCAGTTCATTTTTTTCATTATGAATCATTGTCATGCCTCCCTTTTTTGGGACGACTTGGACAAGGCTCACCCAGGGGCTATCAGAAATAGGATAAATAATCCCAGCCTCTAGTAATTTGGTGACCTCTTTCTGCACCACTTCCTTCATGGCTGGATTTAGCCGCCTCTGTGGTTGAACCACTGGTTTAGCATTATCCTCCAATAAGATTTTGTGCATGCATCTAGCTGGGATTATGCCCTTAAGGTCACCTATGGACCACCCAAGAGCTGTCTTGTGTGTCCTTAGCACTTGAATAAGTGCTTCCTCTTCCTGTGGATTTAAAGCAGAGCTTATGATCACTGGAAAAGTATCACCTTCTCCCAGAAATACATATTTCAGGGATGGTGGTAATGGTTTGAGCTCAGGTTTAGGAGGTTTTTCCTCTTCCAGAGGAAATTTCAGAGGCTCTTTCATCTCCTCTGAATCCTCCAAATCAGGCTGAACATCTTTAAAGATGTCTTCCAACTCTGATTTGAGACTCTCAGCCATGTTGATCTCTTCTACCAAGGAGTCAATAAGATCAACTTTCATGCAGTCTTTTGATGTGTCTGGATGCTGCATGGCTTTGACAGCATTCAACTTAAACTCATTATCATTGACTCTCAGGGTTATTTCCCCTTGTTGGACATCAATGAGGGTTCGTCCAGTTGCTAGGAAGAGTCTTCCTAGAATGAGAGTAGCACTTTTGTACTCCTCCATTTCCAGCACTACAAAGTCAGTGGGAAAGGCGAATGGCCTAACTCTGACGATCATGTCTTCAATCACGCCTGATGGGTATTTAAGGGAGCCATCAGCAAGTTGGAGACATATCCGGGTTGGTTTAACTTCTTCAGTTAAACCAAGCTTTCTGATAGTGGATGCAGGTATTAAGTTGATGCTTTCCCCAAGATCACATAAAGCTGTCTTGGTGCAATTACCTTCTAATGTGCATGGTATCAGAAAACTCCCAGGGTCTTTAAGCTTTTCAGGAAAGCTTTCCAGAATGACTGCACTGCATTCTTCAGTGAGGAGAACTCTTTCAGTTTCTCTCCAATCCTTCTTATGACTAAAGATCTCTTTCATGAACTTGGCATAAGAAGGTATTTGCTCAAGTGCCTCTACAAATGGAATCTTTATTTCAAGAGTCTTGAGATAATCTGCAAAGCGAGCAAATTGCTTATCCTGCTCCTCTTTCCGGAGTTTTTGAGGATAAGGTATCTTGGCTTTATATTCCTCAACCTTAGTTGCTGTAGGTTTATTGCATACAGAAGTGGTTGAAGAAGTCTTTTTAGAGGGGTTGTCATCAGCACTTGTGTGTGTCTGATCCCTCACTGGCAATGGAGTGCCAGAGTTAGAAGCTGGAGTGACGTTAGACGCCAACTCCTTGTCTGTTCCTGGCGTCTGAACGGCAGAACTGTGCCCATTTTGGGCGTTCAGCGCCAGATCCTGCCCATTTTGGGCGTTCAACGCCAGATCCTTGCTTGTTTCTGGCGTTGAACGCCAGTCCTGAGCATGGTCTGGACGTTCAGCGCCAGCCTTCCACCCAACTTCAGGCGTTTTGGCGCCAGAATTATTTTTCCCTGGGCTCTTACTGTCCTCAGATGGATTTTGGGTGGTTTGCTAATTTCTTGGTTTCCTGCTGCTTTGAAGTGGGGTATTTAGTGCTTTCCCACTTCTTAGTTGAACTGCTTGGCATTCTTCTGTTATTTGTTTTGACAGCTGCTGCCTTGTTTGCTTTAATTGTACTTCCATGTTTATATTAGCCATCCTTGTCTCTTATAGTTTATCCTTGAATTCAGCTAACTGCTTTGTTAGAAAATCCAATTGCTGATTGAATTCAGCAGCTTGCTCTGCAGGACTGAGTTCAACAGTTACTGTTTTAACCTCTTCTTTCATGGAAGGGTCACTGCTTAAGTACAGATGCTGATTTCTAGCAACTGTATCAATGAGCTCTTGAGCTTCTTCAATTGTCTTTCTCATGTAGATAGATCCACCAGCTGAGCAATCTAAAGAGATCTGAGCTCTTTCTGTAAGCCCATAATAGAAGATGTCTAACTGAACCCACTCTGAAAACATTTCAGAGGGGCATTTTCGTAGCATCTCTCTGTATCTCTCCCAGGCATCATAAAGAGATTCATTATCTCCTTGTTTGAAGCCTTGGATGTCCAGCCTTAGCTGTGTCATCCGTTTTGGGGAAAGTATTGATTCAGGAATTTTTCTGTCAGCTGTTTCCATGTCCTTATGCTGGCCTTAGGTTGGTTATTTAACCACCTCTTAGCTTGATCTTTTACAGCAAACGGAAACAGTAATAGTCTGTAGACATCCTGATCTATTTCCTTATCATGTACTGTGTCAGCAATTTGTAAAAATTGTGCCAGAAACTCTGTAGGTTCTTCCTGTGGAAGACCGGAATACTGGCAGCTTTGCTGCACCATGATAATGAGCTGAGGATTCAACTCAAAGCTACTGACTCCAATGGAGGGTATGCAGATACTACTCCCATATGAAGCAGTAGAGGGGTTAGCATATGACCCCAGAGTCCTCCTGGACTGTTCATTTCCACTTAGATCCATAATGGAGAAAGGGAAATGATGTCAAATAAAAAATTTTTATTTATTTATTTATTTACTTATTTAGAAAATAAATAAATTAAAATAAAGTAAAAAAAAAGGTGAATATTTTCGAAAAAATTGAGGAGAGAGAAAGTGGTTAGGAAGTTTTGAAAAAGATATGATTTGGAAAAGATTTTAAATTTTGAAAAAAAATCTGAATTTTTAGAAAATAATTTTCGAAAATTTGTTTTAGAAATAGAGAAAAAAGATATTTTTGAATTTAGTGAGGAAAGAGAAAAATAATAAAATAGCACAAGATTTAAAATTTTTAGATCTAATGATCCTAGTTTTCAAAAATTTTGGAGGGAAAACACCAAGGAACACCAAACTTAAAAATTTTAAGATCAAGACACAAGGAAAACTCAAGAACACTTTGAAGACTCACAAGAACACAAGAACATGAAGGAAGAACACCAAACTTAAAATTTTTAGAAAACCAAACTAAAATTTTCGAAAAACACAGAAAAA
The DNA here is from genome assembly GCF_059453495.1 of Arachis ipaensis. Lineage (NCBI taxonomy): Eukaryota > Viridiplantae > Streptophyta > Magnoliopsida > Fabales > Fabaceae > Arachis > Arachis ipaensis. The sequence continues at coordinate 7,846,530 of NC_142437.1, read as the reverse complement.
TCAACAAGAAAACACCAAACTTAAAGTTTGGCACAAAATTTAATAGAAAAATTATTTTTGAAAAATATTTTTAATAAAACTGGTGCCCAATCATCAAGAACATAAACCAACACTCTAGCCAATTGGGCAATAAATGTAACACTTGTTTTGAAGAAGGATATTTTTTTTTGAAAAGAAAATAAAAGACTCTGACCCAAAAGACAAAAATTTCCTAATCTAAGCAACAAGATTCACCGTCAGTTGTTCAAACTCAAACAATCCCCGGCAACGGCGCCAAAAACTTGGTGCACGAATTGTGAATCACACTTTTCACAACTCGTACCACTAACCAGCAAGTGCACTGGGTCGTCCAAGTAATACCTTACGTGAGTAAGGGTCGAATCCCACGGAGATTGTTGGTTTGAAGCAATCTATGGTATTCTTGCAATTCTTAGTCAGGAAGTCAATTATATTTATCAGTTGAATTGCGAATAAACAAGAGAGCATGAATTAAAGGTTACTTGTTATGCAGTAAATGAGAATATGTTGGAGTTTTGGAGATGCTTTGCCTTTTGAATCTCTGCTTTCCCTTTATCTTCTTCTTCACGCACGCACGTCCCTCCTATGGCAAGCTGTGTTGGAGGATCACCGTTGTCAATGGCTACCATCCTTCCTTTCAGTGAAAATGGTCCAGGTGCGCTGTCACCGCACGGCTAATCATCTGCAGGTTCTCAGTCGTACCAGAATAGGATTTACTATCCTTTTGCGTCTGTCACTACACCCAGCACTCGCGAGTTTGAAGTTCGTCACAGCCATCCAATCCCAGAATCCTACTCGGAATACCACAGACAAGGTTTAGACTTTCCGGATTCTCATGAATGCCGCCATCAATCTAGCTTATACCACGAAGATTTCGATTAAGAGATCTAAGAGATATTCATTCATTCTATGGTGGAACGTAAGTGGTTGTCAGGCACGCGTTCGTGGAGGAATGATGATGATTGTCACGTTCATCACATTCATATTGAAGTGCAAATGAATATCTTAGATAGGAACACGCATGTTTGAATGGAAAACAGAAATACTTGCATTAATTCATCGAGACACAGCAGAGCTCCTCACCTCCAACAATGGAGTTTAGAGACTCATGCCGTTAAAAGGTACAAAGTTCAGATCTAAAAATGTCATGAGATACAAAATAAATCCCTAAAAGTTGTTTAAATACTAAACTAGTAACCTAGGTTTACAGAAAATGAGTAAACTATAATAGATAGTGCAGAAATCCACTTCTGGGGCCCACTTGGTGTGTGCTGGGGCTGAGACTAAAGCTTTCACGTGCCTGGGGCTGTTTTGGGCATTCAACGCCAGCTTTGGATCCTTTTCTAGCGTTGAACTCCAACTTGCAACTTGTTTCTGGCGCTGGACGCCAGAATTGTGCAGAGAGCTGGCGTTGAACGCCAGTTTACGTCATCTATCCTTGAGCAAAGTATGGACTATTATATATTGCTGGAAAGCTCTGGATGTCTACTTTCTAACACAATTGGAAGCGCGCCATTTGGAGTTTTGTAGCTCCATAAATTCCATTTTGAGTGCAGGGAGGTCAGAATCCAACAGCATCAGCAGTCCTTTTTCAGCCTGAATCAGATTTTTGCTCAACTCCCTCAATTTCAGCCAGAAAATACCTGAAATTACAGAAAAACACACAAACTCATAGTAAAGTTCAGAAATATGAATTTTGCCTAGAAACTAATGAAAATAAACTAAAAACTAACTAAAACATACTAAAATCTATATGAAATTAGCCCCAAAAAGCGTATAAAATATCCGCTCATCATGCATCTTGTATTTGGCTTGTCTATTTGAATAATTGTTCCTATATGCTAATTGAACTAATTGTCTTAACTGTCCTCTCTGTTTGTATATTTCTTGTATTGTTTTTTCTATGCTTGATCAACTGAGAGATCCCTTATACTGGCGGTGGTGACATTGAGGGTTGTTCCTGATGTGGTACTGGCTGTAATTGTTCTCTGATTATATTTGTCTTGTACCGTTTGATGCCGATAATTGATTCTATTTTGAGACTAAGTTTTGATGGTGATTTGATTTGATTTGGGTCGGAGGCCGTAATACGATTTGATTATATGTTGGGCCGTAGGCCGTACTGGATTATGTTATGGGATATTAATTAAGTTTTGAAATTCTTATAACTAAAGAAGTGAACTTTGAATTTTGGATAATTAATTGTTAATGATTTGAATAGATTTATGATACGAGCGATAATCACTGCAGCTGAGATCAATTCCTTATTTTATATGTATCATCTTATGACAATTCTTAAAATCCTCTACTGAGAACCAGCAAGGACGATGTTCTCACCCCCTACAGATTTTTCTTTTCAGGACGGACAAAGAGTTTAAGGAGTTCTTTCTTCGCATCTGATTGTGTTGTATATTATTGTATATGTTATAGTTTTTCCTCGCCCTTGTTATTATATCTTTATAAGAGGGATATGAGTTGTAATGATATGTATGCTTATATTATTTATAAGTTACTTGTATACGAAGTCTGGTATGTCTATATGTAAATATGTATATATATATATATATATGAGGATTGTGATTGAATTTGGTTATATATGCATGTTTGATTAAGAAAAAGTATCTTCCATTTTTTTAAGAAAACAGCGATACGATTTCGAGTCAATGGCTCCTATTCTATTATTAAATATATGGAAGTCATCGTAATATCCTTGCTATTAGAGTGGTGCAGCCGGAAGCGTGACATTCTGATAGTAAGGGTGTTATATGGTATCAGAGTAGTTTTTCCTGTAGAGCCTGAGAAATGGACTGACTATGCTTCAATTGTATACTTTGAGCGTCTGTTATATTGTAGGTCTTGTCCAGATGACGAGAGTTGTAGCTTTATGCACATGACTGTCTATTGATTAACGTCGTTAGTCTATCATTGCATACTTCATGGTATTAAGTTTGGCCAGCTTAACACTAATAGTTTATGTATATGAGAGCACTAATGGATTATCATAGATGAAATAGAAGTAATAGATAATGCTCATCGTGGGTATAGGAAACGATATATGTTGCTTCTCAAGGTTACTCGATTACTTATCTTATTCTTTCGTGGTTTACCTTGAAGTCTGATCCTTATTTGAGATTTCTTTCATGAAAAGTAAATTGATTCTTTTCCAACCCTATTCTTTTGTTCATATGCATTTTTGTTGATCTTAACTACGTATGTCAGCTAAAATTTCTTGGATATCTGCTTTGTGTTGTTTAAACTCCTCTTTTCGACTCATGTAATTCTTTGATGTAATTTTGGACTTGTTTGATGCATCAAAGTAAATCGTTGAAATCTTTGTGAACCTTGTCCTTCTTGCTTGTCCTTTCTTTGAGGTTTTGTATCTTTCTGAGTGACTCGAGATTTGTTTTGGTGTGAAGTGCGACCGTTAGATATAGCAACCGATATGTTAGTTCTTTAGGACACATTTTGTGGATGCAGAAGGTGAAGCTTGTGAGTATGCTACGTCACAGGATGTTGTGGAGCTTTTGTTTCACACAAAAGATTTTTTTTTTTGTCGATGTTAGACTTATGACCAGTAATGAGGTTTGCAAAGTGACTGATGAGATTGATAACTTTCAGATAAGTTGTTGATAAAGTATAGTTGAGAACTCTGGAGGTGAGCTATGATAAAGCTTGGGAAATTGAAAACTTAAGGCTTGACATGAAACTGGTTATTACCACAGATATATCGGATGTGTGCAACAGAAGAGAATAAGGAGATTATATAGTTGTTCTTGGGGAGTTATAAGCGAGTTGGATAGCGCCTAGTGCTTGATTAGTTGAGTAAACATGCGTGTTGGCCTATCAACCACATTGTTTTTGCAAAGACCTATCTTGAAAGTTTGCACCCTATTATGTTTCCTCAAGTTTTAATAAAGTGTTCAAAACCATGTGATATTTTGTGTATTACGTTAATTTTCGAGGACGAAAATTTTTATAAGTGAGGTAGGATGTAAGACCCCAGATATTTTGGAAATCAAATAATAAGTTATTTATGATTTATTTTTATTTATTCAAGATATTATTTTTAAAGATTTTTATATTAATTGATTATTTTCTTATTATTGGTTTAAATATTTAGTGATTGAAAAATAATGAGGATTTTATATGCTTTAATTTGAATATTTAGATTTTGAACTTTATTTATGATTTTAAAGGAAATTAATTTGATTATCTCTAATTATTGAATTAGAGTATTTATCTGAAAAGAATTTATAAGTTGATAATTAAATAGTATTTTTATAAATATTAGTGTTGGATTAAAATTGATTTTTAAATTACTCTATTACCTCTAATTTTATTAAAATTACCAAAATGACTCTTACCCCTTTTTAATTCAAAAACACTAACCTTAAAACTCAACACACACAACTCTAACATTTTCTTCCCAGCCGCCAACCCCCTCTTTACACACACAGGGAAGAGAGGAAAGAGTAGAGGAAGAGAGAAAGAGAATCGCGAAGAGAAGAAAGGAGACCTCACCGCCGCGCCCAACTCACTGTTGTGCCTCCGTCTCACGTGCTGCCACTAATCTGTCTTGGAGCCGCTGTCGAGCTCGTCCCGCCGTTGCCGCCAATGCTGACGATGAGAGAGAGTGAGAGATCGGGCAAAGAAAGAGAGCTCACAAGGGAGTTGCTGTTGGAGCCATTGCCGCACCTTCGTTGCCATTTTGCCATGGACACCCTTGAGCTGCTACTTTTCGTCACCGTCGATGCCTCTAGAGTCGGTCGCCACTACCATTGTCGATGATGTAAAGAGAAAGAAATGGGTCGCGATGGAGGAGAAGAACCAGAGGAGTGAGAACGAGCTCGAGGCGAGAGAGACAGCCGTGAAGAGGGAGAGAAAAATGCAATGGAGCTTGCTCTGAGCTACTGCCGTAGTAGTTGTCGCACCTTTAGCTACCAGGGGAGTCACTGTGGCCGCCGGAACTACCACCGGGACTACCGCTACTTGGTTCAGTAATTATTCCTTAGTTACAGTAAGCGTTTCGTTCTGGAACCCTTGAAATTTAGTATTCTGTGATATTTGTTAAAAATTATGAGGTTCTGATAATGTAGGGCCGAGTTCCGATTATTGCTTGTCGTGTTTAGAGTTGCAGTTGTTGTCGCGGGAGTGATATGGAGCTATAGTTGAGTCGCAGTTGAGGTATGGACACTTTTCTTAAACTCATTTTATTGTCAAGAATTGTTATAAATTGATATTAATACAAAAAAATATATTTTTGGTGATTATGTGAGTCTTATGGATTGATTGGATTATTTTGAAAGAATGTGATTGTTTACTTGATTGAATTCTTGATTGATTGAGTTGGCATTGTGATAGTTGATGAAAGCTTGATTTAGAAATCCGATTGGTATATTTATATTGAGAAATGAGTTACATTGAAAATATGGTTTATATATATTTATATTGAGGAATGGTTTGGTTTTGAAACTATTTCAGAAGACTGAGAATTTTGATTTATTTATTTATTTTGTTAAAGTTGGTTTAAATTGTGATTGGTGAGATTGGTTGCTTGAGTTCTAGACTTTATTGATTTTCTTGAGTTGAGTTGGTATTGTTATGATATTAGTTAAATGGAAATAATTTGAATGGTTGAGAGATATTTTGTTTGGTTTGGTTGGGACCAATGAAGAGTGGCAAAGTTCGAATTTTAGAAAAGATGATGCCGAAATTTTTATAAAAATTAGAGATATCATTTGAAGTGATTATTTAGAAAAATTTGAATTTAAGAATTATATTATTTAATTTTGATTTTGATTTATTAAGAAAAGAATTATATTTTGAGTTTGATTTATTAAAAAAAGAATGAATTGTGTTTTGAGTTTGAATTATTGAGAAAAGAATTGTGTTTTAAGTTTTATTTAAGAAAGGAATTATGTTTTGAGTTCGATTTGATATGAAAATACTTATGTTTTGAGTTTGATTAAAGAATTACCTTTTGAGAAATTTTGGTGAATTTACAGTATTTGAATTTGATTGGTGAAGAAAGATGATTTTTTAGTCTCGAAAAATTATTGAACTTGAGAATGAAGTTAAAAGTGGGTTTTATGCAATTGTTACAAATCTAAGAATTATGCTTTTGGGGATTTCAAGTGGAATTTGAAGAATGGATTATCGAGGTTAATTTGAAACACCTGGGCAATACATAAGGGTTGTGGTTCGTCCCACTTACTCTGGGTTAATGATTGAGACACCTGGGCAGTACGCAAGGGTTGTGATTCATTCCTCTTACTCCGGGTTAATGATTGAGATGCATAGGTAGTATGCAAGGGATGTGGTTGGTCCCACTTGCTCTGGGTTAGTATTTGAGATGCCTGGGTGGTACGCAAAGATTGTGTTTTGTCCCACTTACTCCGAGTTAAGTTTATAAACACCTGCCTGGGTAGTATGCAAGGTCGTGGCTTGGTTCTAGTACTTGCTCTGGGTTAAGCGGATAGTATGCAAAAGTTGTGGCTTAGTCCCACTTGCTCTGTGTGGTAGTGTTCTATGTCCAGGTTAGCAACTGGATGTGTCAGGTTCTGGCAAAGCAATTGATACGTGAGCTCATGGCCAGTAGGATAGACATACATCATTTGCATTTGTGTGCACTGTTTGGGTGTGCATCTTATATTTGGCTTGCCTAATTGAATAGTTGTACCTATATGATAATTGAACTAATTGCCTTAACTGTCCTCTCTATTTGTGTATTCCTTGTATTGTTTTGTCTGTGCTTGAAAAATTGAGAGATTCCTCATATTGGTAGTGGTGACGCTGAGGGTTGTTTCTGATGTGGTACTGGCTATAATTGTTCCCTAATTGTAATTGCCTTGTACCGTTTAATGCTGGTATTGATTTTGTTTTGAGACTGAGTTTTGATAGTGATCTGATTTGAGTTAGGCTGGAGGCTGTGTTTTGACTTGATTTGGGCCAGAGGCCGTAACAAGATTTGATTATATGTTGGGCCGGAGGCCGTAATTGATCATGTTATGAGATATTAATTGAGCTTTGAAATTCTTATAACTAAAGAAGTGAACTTTGAATTTTGAATAATAAATTGTTAATGTTTTGAATAGATTCATAAGACAAGTGATAATCACTGCAGTTGAAATCGAATCTTTTATTTATATGTATCCTCTTATGACAATTCTTAAAAACCCCTTACTGAGAACCCTGTAAAGGACGATGTTCTTATCCCCCTACAAATTTCTCTTTTTAGGACGGACGAACAGTTTAAGGAGTTCTTTCTATGCATCTAGTTGTTTTGTATATTATTGTATCTATTATTGAAAGTTCTTGATGACCTAGAGAAGGGGGGTTGAATCGATGGCCTTCTTTTAACTTGATTGATAAAGCATCAAAACCAGAACTTATAACTTAGCTTCTGTTTGATCTGCGTATTGGATTATACAGAAGACAATTTCATTTTGTCTCATGAATCGTGAAAAGCAGAATCAGAGCAGAGAAGAAGAAGATAACACAGTAATATATCCTGGTTCAGTTGCCTAGTGCAATACAACCTACGTCCAGTCTCCACCACAATGTTGGTGGAATTTTTACTATCTTTTCAAGTATTACATACACCAATCCTAAGGTCTCAACATAATCCTATCAAAGACACATCAAGTTTCAACATAAACTTGACTTGGCTATGTAACTACCTAGAATCAACACACTAAGTGTTTATCCAACTTAGCAAGGGATACCTCTCAGATACATGACACAAAATAGAAAAACAACCAAAAGAAATCTGAAATCACTCTTGACTTTTCTCTTCACGTATTTCTCCCAACCTTTTTTCTCAATGACTTTTTCTCAATGTATCTCTTTCTTGCCTTTTACTACTGAATGAATACAAAGAAAGATATAACATTGAAATAGAAATACAAACAGTAAACAATGAAGGAGATGATGATTCACAGCCTTTATGTTATAAGTTAAACCGGATTCAGCTCTCTCTGATGAAGCTCTCCATCTTGGCTGAATGTTTCTTTGATGTAAAAACACTGTCCAAGATATTGAACTCTCACAGGGAAGCTCTTAAGGAAACTTAGATTCTGGTTCTCTCTCCTTCCTTGCAATCTAAAGTGATTTTTCTATTTGTATTAGCTCTGTTTCTCAGCCCGAATTTTCTTTACAAGTCAGCTTCTTGAATTTAGAGCTAGTTGAGGTCTTTTTTCTTCTTTCTTCCATCAGCCCCAAAAATCAGATTTAAAATCAGAGACAAGTAATACAACTTTCTTGAAAACAGATCCTCGATGGATTTGATAAATCCAAACCTTTGATCTTGTGCTTTGACTCCAAGAAACAACATTACCCATTGATTTATAGCAGAAAAAAATTGCCTCCATTTTTTTTCATATTTTCCGAAATGGTAGTGAAGAGGGAAGAAGATCAAACGATTTTCTTGCATGTAAATAGAAACAAATTACCTTTTTCTTTTGATTGTGTTTTGATTAGACAACTGCTTTTCTTTCTTCTGATTTGGTGCCTAATGAAAAGTAGAGCAACTTTTTCTTCTTACATGTATGGTGATAGAATGAGAAAGTGAGTTCCTCTTTCTTCTTTGGGTATTACCCGAAGCAACAAACCCTCTTTTCTTTTCTGAATTATGCCCTAATGAGCAACACTCTACCAGTAGCAAGCTTTGTTTCCTTCAATTAAGGCCATGGGCTTCACAATGAACTTGGCTTTGTTTTGCTATCCAAGGTGCAAGCTTAATGGGCTTCTTATTTAAACTTGGGCCTGTATCACTAATAAACACATCAAACCAAATTGGGCTATTAACTCAACTTCAATATGTTTGTCATCATCAACTATTTGTTATTATTTACTAAACTCAACAATTATAGTTTTTCCTCGCCTTATTCTTATATTTTTGTAAGAGGGATAGGAGTCGTGATATATAATACTTGTGAGTTATTTGTATAAAGGACTCCTATATATGTATGAAGTGTTGTGATTGATATATATATATATATATATGTACGTTGTTAAGAAAATGTATTTCCGGATTTTCGAAGAAAAGTTTATACGGTTTCGAGTTAAAGGCTCATATCTTATTATTAAATATATGAGAATCGTCGTAATATCCACGCTATCAGAGTGGTGCAGACGAAAGCGTGACATTCTAGTAGTAAGGGTGTTATATCACCAGACCACTTAGGGACCTAGTTTTTTTTATTTCTTCCTTATCTTTTCTAATCTACTACGTTGTATTGGAGGTAGAATTCCAATGTTCGAATTAAGCTTGACTTTGTTCCTGGCTATAGACCTCATAGCATACATCCTAACTTCTTCCAAGAGTGTGATGATAGGCTTGGCTCTAGCTTCTTTGATCCTAAAGTTGAAAACTTCACAAACATTATTGCAAGTGTTGTCTATTTTAGGTGCATTACTAAAGAAAGCCCGGCTCCAAGAGTCTCTAAGTCACTTGTTTAAATAATTCCAAGCATCCTTATTAAGCCTTTCAATCTTGGTCATCCCTTCAAGGAATCCTTCTTGAGTAGTAAACCATGCACACTCCCACAGTAGGCCTCTAAGCTTGAGATCCTTTCATTGCTTATTGAAGTTTCCCCATAAATGCCAAACACAGAATCTGTGATGGACATTTAGGAATATCTCCTGAACTGCATGGATAAGGCCCTGATTCAATAAAAACAATAGTCAATAAGTTTGTTATCGAGCATCAGAATAGTCCCTAAACTTGCATAAGTGACTTCAAATTGGTCCCTACTATATCATATACTTATCGAATTAGTTCTAATCCTTATGAGCAACACATTGTTCAACATCTATAAGCAGTTCATAATAACAGCGGTTCCATAATAAAAAAAATCTTCATTCATAGAATTTATGAATAACAAGAAAATGAATAATTAAACAGCAGCCAAAATCTAAACAGTAGTCCAATAACAGCAAACCATAATCACAGCAATCTAATAATTAAACAACAGTTCCATAATAGTAGAGCATTATTCATATAATTTATGAATAACAAGGACATGAATAAGTAAATAGAGTCCAATAATTAAACAATAACCTACTAATAACAAGCAAACTTAGAGTATGAAGAATTCAATAATTAATTATATACCTTATGCATATCTGATATAAAACACTACTTGTTTTGTTTATAATCTCCCAAATCTTAATGAAGTAATTCCAAGAACAACTTTCCAGTTGTCAGTGTTTTCAACAGGGACAATTGCATAGGTAATCACATATATGTGATTGTTTGAATCTTGGCCAATAGAAGATAGGATTAGACCACCATGATGAGTCTTCAGAAAAGCTCAATCAAAGCCTATAAGAGGTCTGCAGCCAACCTTAAATCCTCTTTTACACCCATCAAAATAAATATACATCTTCTCAAAAATTGGATCATCAGCAGGGTTGGGCTGAGGCATAACACTAATTATCACAGTAGAGCCTGGATTACTCTTCAGCAGTGTCAGCCCATAATCCCTCACCATCCCATATTAGGCAGCAGCATCTCCATACATAATAGTCCTAGCATCTCCTAAAGCCCTTGTTAGTGAGAACTTGTCTAGATCCAAATCACACTTTGTCTTAAAATATTGTGCAGCCTCAAAGTGTTTTAGATTAGGATACTTTCTTAGCTTCTTCACCAATTTGTAAGCAAGTCACTTCCTATTAGCCAGTCTATTTTTGGTCTCTCTTGGACATGTGTGGTCATTCATGAAGGTCTTGATCTGACAGCAATTGCCCTTACTGTTCCTAGAAGCATAAACAATCCAACCACAATCATCATCCTTACACACAGCTCTCATCCTTATACTATCATTCTTCTTAAACCAGATCCTCCTACCCTCCTGAATACAATACTCACGTACAGCCTCTTTGAAGTCCATCTTTGTATTAAATATCATTCCAACCCCAAGCTTAATCTCTCCAAACCTCCCTCCTTCTCTGAACACAGAAAAGACCTCATCCAAATCACCCTCCTCCAACTCATCCTAAAAATTCAGAGGAGTCCTCATTTTTTCTAAGTGCCATGAATCTCCACCATCAGATTCTTCATAAGCTCCATCCCCAGCCTCATAAAACGGTGCCATATCGCCAAATTCAAGAATTGGTCCAAAACATTTTCATCATCTTCAGAGCCAGAGTCTGCACACACCATTCTATTATCCTCTACCATGATTGACCTCTTCTGTCTAATTAGCTTGGTAGCTGCTGTATTGCTAAATCTAACATCATTCTTGTGGGCAGATTTCTTGACAGCCACTCCATTATCCTCACTTTCATCATCCTCAAGACCAGGCTTGTATGATTCATCCTCCACACTATCATAATTGTCATGACTGTTCGAAAATTCATTTGAACTTGACAATATCACTGTCATAATTTGGGCATGTTTACCCTTAACAGATGATCTTCTTAGAATGATATTAGCAGCTGTTCTTATTAAAGGTCTCCAAGCATGTATTGCTACACTTTTTTCTTTCTGAAGGTCTCTCTTTGGTGGATCAGACTTCTTGGATCCTTTTGGGTTGGGCTGACTAACAGTTTTTACGGTGGATTAGGCCTTTGTTTTTGGTGGTAGATTGGACTGACTAGTAGTTTTTGTAGTGGGTTGGGCCTTTAATTTTGGTTGTGGGTTTGATGCACAAACAGATTTTACAATGGTTGGATTTTTAGTTTTGGTGTTGGATTGAATTTACTACTAGGCTTTATTGTGGGAATTGGTTTTGGGGTGGAGCTAGCATCTTCAGAATTTACTGGTTTTTGTGTGGAACAAGTTGTGTGGATTGGTTCTGGACTTGGCTTTGTTGTGAAATTTGATTTTGGGCTGGAGCTATTCAGGTTTGTGTTGGAAATTGGTTCTAAGATCATCAACTCCTTTCCTCCAGACACTAGTTCTTCTTCTTCAATGAAAACAGGTTCAGAAACTCCATGCTTATAATACACATGGATAATTCCTTTGTTTTTTTTAGTATGAAAACACATCTCCATGAGCTCTTTATCATGTGTGATAGCTCGAAGACCACTCTTTATATGCCTATCAAGAACCAATCACCAGCATTTAGTCACATTGTCATACCCAATGTGCTTTTGGTAGTCCCAAATTGAGAAGACATCCAGTGTGTCTACATCAAGTCCAGGCAACTCAAAAATTTGTCCTCCACCGTAAGACACACTTCCATCCGGCTCTGTGTTAAATGACCCTCTATAGTGATATATGATAATAATGAAAGGATTATCCATCTACAAATTGAACAAAAATTCATGTTTAGGCTCAACATCATCAATAACATTATTAAAATCACAAGAAAAACATAAACCCCTCCTTTCAACAGTAAATATATTCAACCCTAGACCACATTACCACTAACACATCAAACTCAAACTATAACAATCTTGAACATCAATCAGGCATAACAAATAATATTTAATCAAACAATCAACTTTACCCTAGCCAACAAGAAAACTAGTTCTCATCAAACCCTACCACAAATCGCAGAACAGCAACATGCAAATCCACAGAAAAAATCATAAACAATCATATTTAACTACGAAAATAAATACATTAACAATATTAACCAAAAACAAAGCATCTCCTATGGCTTCTTCTCTTCATTTATGCTTACCTTTGTTATGAAATTTCTTCTCTGATAGACCCTGTCAATGTTGACGACGACGCAGCTAACCGTGGAGACTAGTCGTTCTCGAAGGGAGTCCTTGCAGTAATGGAACTCAGCACAGTGCCATTGAAGAACGAGGAGAACAAAGGTGTTTGATTCTATTGTGGGAGGGAGAAAAAACGTTTGATTAGCGTTTTAGAGATGAAGAAATCAACGTCGTTTGGCACAACTTAGGCGCCAAATCCAATACTACGTCGTTATGGGCTTGCCAGTGTGTCATATAGGAGTCCAGATCAGTTTTTCGGTGGCGCAGACAGATGGAATGTGCATGAAGGATGACTCTGGGTCTCAGAGTGCAACTTCAGGGATGAAAATGGGTAATTATTAACTTCAGGGACTACTTTGAACTTCGAGTGTAATTTTAGGGATCACTTTGAGACTTAACTCGGATGATTTCAATACTAAATTTAATAATAAGGACTATTTTAAATTGAAAAAATATTAAAGATAATTTTAATTTGATTTAATTACCCTGTCGGTCTCTATAATTTCACTGACTTTTCGATTAGGTCCCTAAACTTTTTTTTTTCCGATTGAATTTCTATATTATATCAGATTTTGTAATTAAGTCCCTGCCATGACGAAAATGTTGTAATTAATGAAAAATTTCATTAAACAGAACGAATATACCTAACACTTGACTGAATATTCTGTATAGTTTAACATAATATTTTATTAATTCTAATATTTTTATTACAGTAGAGACTTAATTACAAAATCTGATATAATATAAGGACCCAACTAAAAAAAAATAAAAAAAATAAAAAAATCTAATTAAAAATTCGATAAAATTATAAAAATCGACAGAATAAATAAATCTTTTCATTTTTACTCCAAATCATAAGAACCAAAAGATTATTTATATATGTATATATATATTATATATATTGCGTTCATATATATGGTGTCATATCTATATATTCCATGCGACTATGAGCCTAAGCTATGACAATACTAAAGTAAAATAAATAAACAATAATAGACATTGAGCTATCTATCTATCTACATTTTTTTTATAAACATATTGCTCCTAGCTTTTCCCGAAAGGAGAAATGAGACAAGAAGAAAAAGAAAATCCTCCAATTACTAAACTACAAATTTTCTATGATAACATGTAAGAATTTTGACGTTTTTATTTTCCACTTTTTCCTTGATATTAAAAATTGAGATCATTGAAGAATAGAATTTTTTAAAGAAAAAAACGAAATTGTCAAAAAATTCGGAGCGAATCAACAAACACTGTATGTTTGTTGTACCTATCAAAAAGTTGAGAGAATATTTTAATTAAGAATGATGATAATAACTATGTTAAGGTATACTATGAGCCTATGACAGATTATCCCATTACAATTAGATAGGGACAAGATTGTGGTGTAGAGGCATATATAATTGATTGAGCAAAAGGAAAAAAAGTTTCTATAAATAATCTTACTAACTTTATTTAGATAAAAAAAAAAACAATCCTCTTCATTTTGTCATTTAATTATATAGATAACTTAGTAATTTTGTTTCCACTCATCTCAAAAGTTTAAGTTGATTTTGGAGTTCATTAAATATCAAACTTTTGACCTTTCGGATCTAGAATTCTGATACCATGTCATGAAACCATTCATCCCAAAAGCTTAAGCTGATAGGAAAAAGTAACACTAATGGTTATATCTCTAATATTGAATTGAACATCCCTAAATTTCTATTGTACATATTGTACAAATATTCCATTGACTCCCTATACTTCTTCCTATAATAATGTATGAATGCATCATGAGATCATGAGATGAAAGAATAATCCAACCATGAAAAGATGATAACTACCAAATTAGGAAACTCCATGACAAAACTTAGATATTTTGTTTGGACTTTTACTTGTTTGGGCTATATATTGGGTTGATCGACCAAAAATCAAAAAGCAATAAAAACAAACAATTCCATTAGATAAATTATGAGAGTTGTGAATAACGGACTGGATTTTTAAGTCTCATATTCAGATAATAATTAATTAATTAAAATTTTAATTTTAATTTTAATTCTGTTATTCATATTGTTTATTATATGTATTATTTTTCTATATTTTCTCAAAAATAATACGTTGAGGTAAAAAAAATAAAATAAAAAGGAAGAAATCTTAATAACTTGCTTGTATAATTATCCACGGCTAAGTATAACATCAATAAAATAAATAATAAAAAAACAATAATTATATCATCAAGAAAGAAAACACTAATGAACCTGGAAACGTGACATTGTAAACAAAAAAATTGTGTGTGTGTTTTGAGAGCAAATGAATTCTTTTGCATTGTGTCATTTATTTTACTAGTTTGGTGTTAGTTTTATTTTAAAATCTAGGATTTAGGATTTTAGGACTCAAGATTTAAAAAGATTTAGAATTTTACTTTATTAATATTTTTAAAATTTAAATTAAAAATAATAATAAATCTATAATGCTGATGTGGAAGATAATTAATTGATTAGAGTTAGAACAGTGACTTACTCTCGGAACATATAAAAATTTCTCTTATAAGCAAAGAGATAATCATCGAAAAAGAATCACCACAAAGTATAGAAAGAAATTAAAATGAAACTATACAAAAATCTTACAACATCAACCCTTAATTATATATAATGCTCATCATAACTTGGTTAATTAATTATACTAAAATAATGTAAGTTGACTTTATTTATGATGGACTCCATCATCATTATTTCGTCAACTCTAATACATGCAATTATACAAGTTGAAGCCGCTCCCCCCACATATATATATGCACAAAAGTAGTTGCATATAATTGCATCGGCATTAATTGTGAAAGAAGCAAAGATAGATTCATGAATAGTATGTATCAAATTCTTTAAAGTAATATTAATACATTCATAATATAATGGTACCAAATAATTTAAAGGTACATAATTAAAAAGAAAATTAATAATAAGCAAGATGGGTGATCATAGTACATTATTATTTTATATATATTACATAATACTATTACTTTGATTGGTATGAGTTTGATATAAATGATCACATAATAGAACAAGCATGAGGATTGTCATCACTAAAAGTAGCACCAGTTTGACGGGTAATGATAGAAGATTGAGAAGGGTAATTATAATAGCGAGGATCACTACTATCATAGCCATGCTTGTAGTAATTGTAAGATGAGGAAGGTTGAGATGCATAGTAGTTGATAGGGCCATTGCAATGGTGTTGCTGAACGAAATATTGGTCATCAACATTGGTGCTGTATGGAACCTGCCATAGCTCGGCTCGTCGGCCGGTTTTCCGAACCGTCTTTAGAACCTTCTTTTGGTCAGCCCAGCCATTCACTGTCACCTTTTGCAAACTCATGTCTATTTCAATGCTATCCACACCTAATTATATTAACAAAAAAAAAAAACCTTATTGGAAACTAGTTAAGTACACATGTTTTAATTTGCCTGGTTAATTAACTAGTTAAGCTTTGAATATTGAATACCTTTGAGTTTTTGAAGTGAACTTTTCACCTTGTTCTCACATCCAGGGCAATCCATGTGTACTCTAAGTTCTATGATCTGAGAAAAATATAAGATACAAAAAGGAAAAAAAATTGGTTTCAATATCTTCATGGAAATGCATGTGGAATCCAATTTTGATTTTTTTACAACATTTTTTATGACGAAATGACCATATAAAAATTGGATTATGCTATATGTAAATCAAAATCAGCCACCAGTATAAAATACAAATTAAAATATAAATTTGCATTAAAAATAAATTAAATCACACATGTATTTATACAAAAATACATTAGTAGCTAATTTTAATATATAAATAGTATTTTTTATAAAAAAATTATACCGAAATTAAGTTAAATCAATTACACACATATATATGTAATGAAATAACGATAGAAAGAAAGTGGTGTAGGTTACCGTCATTTTGTTCTTGTTGAGGTTGAAATCAAATCACTTGAACAATATTGATGAATATCTTTGTGAACATTTCTATGTAAAATTAAATGCAAACAACAACGATAAGATTTTGGCTCTTTGGTGCTGGTTAGCTGAATACAAATGTATAAATATATAGTGGAGATTCATTCCATCATGGGTTGCCTCATCTTTGCTCATAACTTGAATGGGTTCATTATTTTATTAATTTTGTGCATTATTCATCACCGACTTTTAAATGTTAGTCATGGAACTTTGAGGCACTTTGGGAAAGCGTAGCTGCTTTATTCATGGAGCAAATACCTCAAATATCACATGTAACGCTGCTCAAGTTATCAATCATAATTCATATGCAAGTTTTGACTATTTATTTATTTAATTTTTTATAAGAACAAACAATAATATAATGATATAATTTGCCTATGTAATTTTGAAAACCGACAAAGCTAGTAGTATAATAATTTTGATATAAAAGTATAAAACTCTTAAGAAAACTTGAACGAGAATCATGTGTGTCTGGTTTTTCGGCACAGCCCCATGTTCATGAAAATTAAGCTCACATCCCCATGCCATTACATGGTATTTCTATTTCCACATAAAATCAAATATATTAATGTATTATTAACATGAAAACTAAGTAGACATGATATTAATTTTCACTAGGATTTGAATAAGTTCAATAAACATAAGAAAAGAAAAATAATTTTGATACATACACACTACTAGACTTTACATTTTTAACAGCGACGACTTTTTTCCGACGAATTTTTTGGACTAAAATATCCATATAGTTACGACTTTCCAGAATTGTCACCATTTTAAATTTACCTTATATTTATGGCTGCGACAACAAGAAAGAACCCTATAGTCCTATACATGTCAATAAAAAACAAGAAAGAACCCTGCCAATTTATCTCAGATTAAATATGTATATCAACTTGTTTCAATCAGCACATTTTAACAACAAATGTTTTTTTCCCTCAGATCCAAATGCTTCTGGAGGAAGGTCATGATATCAGTAACAAAAATAACTGCCAAGTACCTTTCTAGATCAAGAAAGCAAACCTAAATATTAAACAGATCCCAACATTTCAGGACCAGGTGGTTGTCTCTGTGCACTGTAGAACAGCCCCTAGATGAACCATTTATTCAAGTCTGGCCTTAATCTGAGTTCATATTCAGTATTTAAGTAGCATGCATTATGAAACAATATTAAATCAGATTGAACTTAGAAAGAAAAGCACCTTAACTTCAATGAGTTGGTTTCCTTGCAAGAGCTCTAAAAAAAATCAACTTTGTCATGTTCCCATGTTCTTACAAGAGGTCAATTGGCTGAGGCTGGTTGTTCTAAAATAAGAATAATAGCTTTGTCAAAGATATTGGTGACGAAACAAGAGTACTAAACAGTGTCCAGTTAACTTACCAGAGATTTTATCGGCAAAACCAAGAATCTGAAACAGCTCTATGGATTGCTTGTGCAGTGCAGCAATTTTGAGAAGCATTAATACTTCATCTTCGTCAAAAGAAGCAGCTAATCCATAAATTGACAAAAACATCAGGAAACCCAGAACCACCAAAGAATTTTCAGCACTTGCTGTCATGTTAGCTTTCAGATCAAGTGCAAGCTCCATTGCCTCTTCTCTGACATGAGGTTTAATATGTGGTGAGATTCTCATCAGCTGTTCAAGCAGAAAGACATGGCTATCATCAATAGTTACAATTTTGACTCCATTTTTACAATGGGAAACTATTGGATCCTTAATTATATCTAAAATGAGTTTTGCTGGATCTGATGAGGACTGAAGATGAACTAAAATGTCATTGCCAGGATTTGTTGGCTCATCTACCAAAAGCTCCAAAGTTCTCCCATCAATAGTAGGACTTGACTGATTATCTGTATAGTATGCAATAACATATTTAGCTAGCAGAATTCATGAGTGACAGTAGGAAAGCTGCTTTATACTAATATTACAAGCAGTTTCATAATAGCATTATAACTGAATCACTAAAAGTTTCAACCAATATTGTGACTCATTTGCCATAAACCAATTACCAAACTTTAGAAACAATAAAACTACATTACTGCAGAAATATATTTCTTGTAGTGTCATGAGTCATACTATGAAGTTATAAAAAATGGTGATAGAACGGAGAGTGAGACAAGAAACATAAGTAACAGAGAATCAATTTAGTTTTATACAAGGCAAATCCACCACTGAAGCATGTTAAGAAGGATGATGGAGAGGTATCATAGTAATAAAAGGGATCTACATATGGTGTTTATTGATTTGGAAAAAACGTACAATAAGAAACCAAGGAAAATCTTATAGAAGGTTTTGGAAAGGAAGAGAATAAAGATCGCATATATTCGTGCAATTAAAGACATGTATGATGAGGTTACAACTAGTGTAAAGATTCAAGGTGGTGTGACACAGGAATTTTCTATTGGCATAGGATTATATTAGGGATCATTCTTAAGTCTATATCTTTTCACATTAGTCTTGGAAGTACTCACACAGTATATCTAAGAGCCTGTGCCATGATGTATACTTTTTATCGATGATATCGTCATCATGGAAGAGTCAAGGAAAGATCTAAATAAGAAGTTGTATTTATAGCAATAAGTTCTAGAAGCGTATAGTCTGTGCATAAGTCGTAGCAAGACGGAATATATGGAATGTAAATTCGGTCACCTAAGGGGAAACCCTAATACAGAGATGAAGATTGAAGAACTACGAAAAATTAAAAGTTTTAAATATCTTAGGTGCGTCATATAGGATAATGGAAAGATTGAACAGGATGTAAATCATAGAATTCAAGTAGGTTGGTCAAAATGGCGGTGTGCGACTGACTTTATATGTGACAAAAAAATACTTTTAAAACTTAAACGTAAATTATATCGCACTGCTATCAGACCTACTATGCTTTATGACACAAAGTGTTGGATGGCCAAAGGAGAGCACGAACAGAAGTTAAGTATAACAGAGATGAAGATGTTGAGATAGATGAGTAATCATACGTAATTTGATAGAATAAAGAATGAAGATATAAGAGAGAGAGAGAGTTGGAGTAACACCTATTGTGGAAAAGATGGTAGAATCACGTCTCATGATTTGGACATATAAGAAGAAGACCGACAGAACACCCAGTTAGGAGAGTGGATGAGATGAAAGATGGACAAGAGGTGAAAGGTAGAGAAAGACCATCCATAAAATGGTTAAACGAAATCTACATGTAAACTGTCTCTCTGTAGACATAATATATGATAGAACTCACTAACTTTGTTTGAACCATGTAGCTGACCCAACCTAATGGACAAGGCTTTGTTGTTGTTGTGGACTTGTGGTTGTTGTCATGATGTTAAATTGCTTAACAAAGCATTCTGCATGACGTTTTAGATTTTAAGAGCCTCCTTAAGGTTAAAAAGAAGGAAAACAGTATGACTCTGATTAGTAGGAATTTTAGTTTGAGAATAAATGTTCAGGGACAGAAAACCAAACAAGCCTATCAATTTGACTAAGAGATTAATCTGAATAAAGATACTTCAAATAAAATAGATACAGATCAGGTAAATATCAAACTCATTATATGAAACCGATGAAATGATCATGTTCCAACTAAAAAAAGCATATTTACCCTGTAGTTTTTCTTCTTGGATTGATTTTCTCTTCTTTCTAGTGGGAGATGATTTTTTTAATGCTTCATATTGTGATTTTTTCAACTTAAATTCCTTATGGATTCCTTCAAAATGATTCTTCTTTGACTCAAGATCTCTTGCTTTATCTTCGACCTCTTTCTGCTTCAACTTGAGCTCATTCAGTTGCTCTTCAAACTGCTTCCATTTTGTCTCGAGATCTTTTGCTTGTACCTCAAGTTCAATCCCTTTTGATGAGTTAAGCTCCTCCATCAGGCCTTCATATTGCTTCTCTTTTGAATTGAGCTCCATTACTTGGCCTTCAAATTGCACCTCTTTCGCGAGGAGTTCCTTCAATTTACCTTCAAAATGCTTCTTCTTTGATTCAAGCACCTCCACTTGACCTTCAAACTCTCTCTCCCTTGATTCAAGCTCCTTTACTCGCCCTTCAATTTGCTTCTCTTTTGAATTGAGCTTCTCTACTTGTTCTTCATATTGCCTCTCTTTTAATAGAAGCTCCTTTTCTCGTCCATCAATGTACTTCTCCTTCGACTCAAACTCCTCCAATTGTGCTACAAATAGCTTTCCTTTAGACTCAAGCTCCTTGATATGTCCTTCATGTTTCTTCTTCATTGACTCAATCTCCTTTACCAGAGCATCCTGATTTGTTTTTGAAGGCATTATCTCATGCAACTTCTCCCTTTCTAAGTGCAGTACCTTAGCTTGTTCAACAATTAATTTCCGCATTGCACCAAGCTCTTCCTCTTTGGTCACAAGTTCCTTATTATACTCAGAAATTTTGTTCAAGAGAGCCGTGAGTTCCTCTTCCTTCCTTTCACGGTTTTCAATCATGTTGTCCAGTGCTTGATGAAATTCTGTCTGTTCAGTCATGAGCTCATTTTTACACTCTTTAATCACGTCCTCTATCAAACTTATATGTGCTTCCTTTTCAAAAATTTGATCATCGTATTCTTCAATTTCCTTCTGCATTTTTTTGTGAACTTTATCGCGTTTACTGATCACCTCCTGTACCATTTTAACTTCTGTAGTATATTGTTTCTCCTTTAATCTCAAATGCTTCTCACATTCGATGATCAGCTTCTGGATGGACTTGAGCTGCTCTCCCTTTGCTTCAAACTCTTTGTTGCGTATTTCAGTGCATCTTTTGGTGGCTCCATATGCTCTCCTTTTAATTTGATTCGATGCTACCTGTTCTGCCGTGAGCTCCTTCTCACAGTTCTCAATCATGCTCTCCATCAAACTGAACTGTGCTTCCTTTTCAAGTATTGCATCATCGTGTTCTTTAATTTCCCTCTGCATTTTATTGTGAACATTAGTCCGCTCACTGATCACTTTCAATGTCATTTCAACTTCCCTGATACATTGTTTCTCCTTTGACCTCAAATGCCTATTACATTCAATAATCAGCTTCTGCATGGACTTGAGCTGCTTTTCTTTTCTTCTAAAGTCGTTATTGCGCCTTTTAATGCGTCTTAGGATTGCTACATATTCTCTCTTCTTCACGTCAAGATCCGAGGAATATGAATTAAGTTGTCCTTGAATAGAATTAACTAGTTTCCTCTTATTTTGAAGCTCGTCCGATAGCTCCTCAATATCTCTCTTGAGGGAGAACAATCTCTTCTCTTCAATTTGTCTCTTCATTTGGCATTCCTCAATAGGATATAGAACCAATGCATGTTCCTTCTCTACCAAATCCTGTTCAGCATTGGTAGACTCCTGAACTAACTTGGCTGGATCCTCCATTACCTGGGAAACAGGAGTAACATCACCGCCATCATAGTCCTCAACATTACTTTTTCCGGAATCTTCATTGTTCATTGATGATGTATCTGAATCTGAGAGTTTTGACCTCTTAACCGAAGGGTGCAAGTAACCAAACTTATCCTGTTCTAGCTGTCTCTTCTTGCTATCGTAGGTATTGTTGCTACATGTTCCCATACTCGTATTCAATAACATTAACTGTAATTGTTCAGCATCCTCCCTATCCACTCTATCTCCATCTGAATCCTCAAACCCCATTTCTCAATTATAGAAAGTTCTTGAACTTGGGAATATATGCATGCACATCAAATGTGATCCTGGCAAAAAAGGGGAAAATTATAAAGAACAAAAAACAGATATTCATCAAGGAATTATGCCTATAATAACACTCAAAATATCATTAATTACATCGCACAAGAGAGCTAATAAATACTGCATTATTGATGGCCACTCACTTATCTATATATCTATTTTTTCACCTCACCAATAAATTTCAATGAATGCTCCATCCAAAATTTAAGAGGATAAATAACTGTCGCATAAGAAACTGCTCTTTCCGTTTCTTCCATTCTCCTTTTTTTTCTCTTCTCTACCCATTAGATAGTGCCAATTTTTAAGTTAAACAATATTAAAACGAAAATTTTTATCAATTAACCAATAATAACAAACAAAAAAGAGATAATCAGCATGAACAGCATCCCGTTACTGTAATTGAGACACAGAGAAAGGGCATTGTTTGAGACATGCATGATGAAATACAAGAAACGAAAGTTGAAATTAGAAGCAAAAAATTACGTTAAAGGAGGGAAGAGTAGAAGAGGAAGGTGAAAAGGAAAAAGAGAAGGTGCAAACCTGAGCTTTGAGTGTTAACCGCTTCAAACAACACACACACTGCGTTTCAGTGAAAATACTAATAGCATGCACACAACAGACTTGAGAGCACAGCGTCTTATTTATTTATTTATTTCCTAGAGAGAAGGTAGAGGGTCTTATTTATTTAACTGTTAAGTGCGTAGCGGGTATTTAAATCTCACGTAATCTAAATAAGATCACTCATCAAATTCAATCTAAAAATATAAAATGCAACAATTTGGATTAAGATTAAATCTCATTTTAATAAACTGAACCGATCAAATTAAAATTTTGACCCACTTTTTGAAATTCAATTCAATTCAAGTTACATAACATGATATCATATGATATAATATTATGGGCTTGTTTGGGTGAGCTTTTAAAAAAAGATCTTTTTCCGAGTTATCTTTTTTTAAAAGATCTTATAGAGAAGTAAAAGTAATTTTATGTTTGGATATCTCATGTAAAAAGGTCTTTTTATTAATCAATTATGTTTGGGTATAACAATATAAAAGTACTTTTTGTTTATTTATTACATGAAAAACATCTTTTTTTTTAAGGAAAAAAGATCTTTTAAAAAAAGATGTAAATTACAGCTTCTCAAAAAAGATCTTTTTTTTATTTTACTAGTGCTTTTACTTTTACTACTAGAAATTTGCCAAACACGTTAAAAAATAAAAAAATATCTTTTTTCATTGAAAAAAGATCTTTTTTTAACAAAATAATGGCGCCCAAACATGCACTATATTTAATTTGTTTCATATTATGTGTATTATTATCTTATTGGTTTAGCAAATATGTATTTTTTGGTTTACAAAAAAGCCCAAAGGCCCAACAACAACCAAAAAGCAAAAACAGTTGGCACAAGCGTTAGCCTCCCTATAGGTTAAAAAGGATAGACTCCAGATATCTCTTTTCCTTTTGTTGAGAAATCGCTGCAACCATTGCTTTAGAGTGCACTCGAATCACACTTTCCTGAACCCCAGCGTCCAAGCAGTTTCCATTCCTATGCACACTCCCCACAGCTCAGCCATGGAAGCTCCGCAATGTTGGAGGTGTTTGTGGATAGGATCCAATTCATATATCTAACCAAATCAACTTTTCAAATTTAAATTTTTGTGGTTAGTTTTGTCAGCGTTTAAATCTTTAATAGTCAGAAATGATTATTTTTTCAATAAATACATATTCTTTTTTATCTTTTATTTCAACTAATAATTATTATATATATTATATTATTTTAATTTTTTTTTTACCGAAAATAGGGAGACTCGAACCCACAACCTCTTAGATGAGTATGGAGAGACCATGCTATTTGAGCTATAACTCATTGGCTTGTATTATTTTAATTTATTATGTAAAAAAAGTATGTTTAATATTATTCTAAGAGTAAACATATTTGAAAAAATAGAAAAAATGAATTTTATTGATATTTTTTTAATAAAAATAAGCTTTTAAAAATATTTTTGTGTTTTGCGGATATATCTGATATCCGATCCTCAAATGTGCGGATCGGATCGAATCCAAGATTAAAAACTGCGGATATGGGATCCGATGATTTTAATGCGGATCGGATCAAAATTTTGGCCATATCCGATTCAACCCGATCCGCGTTCACCCCCTAAACAATGCCCCAAAACGATGTAAACCAATCTTATATAAATCACAATAAATTATAAACTTCCGTTCCAATAAATTATTTAAAGAATTTGATTTTGATGCACTATCATGATAAAACTATTTTATATGTGCATCTAATCATATAACGTCACATTAACAAAATAACTATATTTTACATTGACTGTGAATATCTAAGAGAACGGTTGTAATTGCACAATTGTGTAAAACATTTTACACTGTCAGTATATTAAAATTAAATTCTTATTTAAATTATTCAAAATTATTAAACTAATTTATCAAATTTTTTAAAAATACAACTTTTGACTTAGAAGAGATTAATTTTTAATGTAAAAATATTATTGCCAATCTAACACTTATATTACAATTAACAATGTATTTTTAAAAAATAGTAATTTACATTAGCAATGTAAAAATTAATTTCAAGGTTTTAAAAAGCCATAGATAATGTTATCCAATAGGGTTTTAAGCCTTTAGGAATACTTTTGAAATTGATCATTAAGGTGGTCTTCCAAATATGTCTTTTTCACTATACTTAATTGAACAGAGGTCAGAGGTAATGAGGTGCATATTTTGAAGAGTTCAAAATAGAGGATCGATTTACACTACATTTTCCTTAGTTATTACTAGAGATATTATTTATTATTTATTCTTCTTGGTAACCAAACAAAGAGGCAAGAAAAAAACATATTAAACTATTCTCTGATTAATAAAATAATTTAAATACATGGGACTAATGTTTCTGAAACAGTGAAATTGAATAACTTCTAGTAATAGAGATAAAGGGAAACAATAATAATCAACAAATTGAGGAATTAATAAACTAAATAAAGCATTATACATTGTAGCTGACATTCTAAGCTCCAAATAGAGCAGAATGACATGAACAAAATAAAGTTAGCAAATAATGGAGGAATATTCACTCTTACAATTTTTTCCTAGCCAGACAGGTTAATATCAAATAGTAAGAACACAGTTATCTTATTTACCCCATTTTTTTACTACCTCGTTTCTTTACTACAGGTCAAAGCAATGTTGGAAGAAAGCCATGATATCAGAAACAATACTACTTGCTTTGAATCTTTCTAGCTCAAGAATGCGATTTAGAATCACCTTGAGTAAATCCTCATATTGTAATTTGTTCTCTGACATGCACCGCAGAACAGTTCCTAGACCAACAATTTCTTTATCCATGGCCTTAACCTGAATTCACATTCAGCAATAATATTGTCAACTTATTGTATTGTATTGTAATGAAATAGAACTTATATAGGAAAAAAGATAAAGGAACCTTCATCTCAATGAACTTAGTTTTGTTGCAGCTGTTTTCACAAACCAACTTTGCTTTGCTCACATGTGCTTCAAGGAGATGAATTGGTTGATACTTCTCTTCCAACTCATATGCACAGATGAATCTAACAGCTTCAATGTGCTTCTCGTTCTTTATAAGATTCTCGATCAAATCTGCGAGACACAAGAACACTGCTAGTTTCATCAACATGAACTAAACTTAGTTGACTCCTTGTAGTGCTGATAGACTAGTAAGAAATTAACATGATCAAATTTAAAAAGAAAGTGATTAACATTACCCAAGATATGAGGAGAGATAATGGTGACTAAACAAGAAAGTTTTCAACCAACATACCAAAGATTTTACCCTTAAGACCGAGCATCTGGAAGAGCTCTACCGCTTGCTTGTGCTGAGAAATGATTTCAAAATGCTTAAAAACTTCATCTCCATTGAAAGAAGAAACTAGTCCATAAGCGGACAAAATCTGCAGGAAACCAAGAACCATATTTGGATTTTCAATATTTCTTGTCATGCTAGCTTTCATATTGAGGGCAAGCTCCATCGCCTCGTCTCTGACATGAGGTTTGATATGTGGTGATAGTTGCATCAGCTGTTGAAGAAGAAAGATTTGGCTTTCATCAATGGCTATAACTTCATCTTCCATCTTACAATGCGGAACTATAGGATTCTTCAATATATTCAAAATGAGTTTTGCAGGATCTGGGCAGGACCGGAGTTGAGCTAAAACTTCATTGTCACACGACTCGACTTCATTCGTTTGCTCATTTGAGAGAGACTGCAAACTTCTTCCATCACTGGGAGAACTTGGCTGATTATCTGTGCAATTTGCAACAGTATATTTAGCATAATAAATGATAATGATGCCATGAATTTAGAAAAAACAGAGAATAAATATTTACATAAAATATCACAATTTGCTTGGCTATATATGTAAAAAAAAAAACAAAGCATACTTTCAATTTGACTAAGACATACAACCTTAACCTGATTAAAGATAACTTTAATAAAACAGACAGATAAGATGAATAGAGATATCAAAAACATAAAAAAGAAACAGTTGAAATGATAGTTTTAACTAATTATAAGCACAAGCACATTTACCCTGTTCTTTTTTCACTTCGTACGATTTTTCTAGTGCTTTGTATTGCTTATTTTTAAACTCAAATTCCTTCAGTCGTCCTTCAAAATGATTGTTTTTGGATTCAAGATCTTTTTCTTCGCCATCAAGCTGCTTCTCTTTTGACTTCAGTTCCTTCAGTTGTATTTCAAACATCATCTTTTCCAATTTGAACTTTTCCATTTGTTGTGCAAGCATCTCTTTTTTCAACTCAAGTTCCTTTGTCTGTTCTTCAAACTTATTCTCTTTTGACTTAAGTTCCTCCACTTGGCTTTCGAATAATGCCTCCTTTAATTGGTGCTCCTTCAATTTACCCTCAAAATTCTTCAGTCTTGATTCATGCACCTCTAACTCAGCATCAAATTCCTTCTTCTTAGCTGTCAGCTCCTTTACTTGACCATCATATTGCTTCTTTTTCAGTACAAACTCATTTTCTCGTCCTATAAGTTGCTTTTCCTTCAATTCAAACTCCTTTCTGTGTTCTTCAAACTGATTTTCTTTGCACTTAAGCTGCTGCACTTGCCTTTTAATTTGCTCCTCTTTCAATTGGAGCTCCTTCAGTTCACATTCGAACTTGTTCCTGCTTGACTTAAGCTCCTGCACTTGACCTTCAAACTCCTCCTCTCTTTCCCTAAGCTGCTTCACTTTACAAGTAAATTGCTTCTCTTTTGATTCAAACTCCTTTTCTCGTCCTTCAAATTTCCTCTCCTTTAACTCAAGGCCTTTCATTTGTTTTGCAAGTTGATTTTCGTTCACTTCAAGAACTTTGATCCGTTCTTCAAGTTGCTTTTTGGTTGACACAAATTGCTTGTCAGACTCTCTGAACAAGTCCCCTAGCAAATTGAGATGCACATCCATTTTGCAAATTTCGTCATCATATTCTTCGAGTTCCCTCTGCTTTTTCCTATGAATTTCATCACGCTGCTTGACCACCTTATGCACCATGTCACATTCCATGGCACATTGTTCCTCTTTTAACTTCAAATGCTTCGCGCATTCAGCAATCAGCTTTTCGATGGAGCTGAGCTGCTCTTTCTTTGATTTAAGTTCTATGTTGTGCCTTTTAATGCACCGTTGGATTGCTTCACATTCACTCTTTTTAAGGTCAAGATCTCGGGAATATGAATTCAGTTCTCCTTGAATAGTATCAACTTGTGTCTTTCTTTCAGGCTCTTCACATAGCACCTTATTACCTCCGTCTACGGAGCACAATTTTTGCTCTTTATACTCTCTCTTCGATTGACATTTCGTTATCTGAAGCTGATCATGCTTTTTCTCTACCAAATCTAGTTCAGCAAAAGCTTTAGAAAATTCCGAACCACTGCCTGAATTTTTCCTCTTCTCTTCCACGAAAGATGGGGAACCACCCTTGTTTTCAGCCACCCTTCTCACAATCTTAAACAATGGCTTCTTCTTTTTCTGAGAATCAGGATCCTCTACATTCTGCTCACTTATCCCAGGGACTGGCACTGTTTTGTTTGATGCATCCGAATCCAAGACTTTCAGCTTCTTAACCAAAGATTGCAAGGGACTTTCAGCATCCAAATCTTGTTCTAGAAACCTCTTCTTATCACTAACACAGGAACCATCTTGAGTTGCTTCCTCAACTAGTTCTGAAAAAGCCGTCTTGCAAAAAGAGCTATCATACTTCCCGCTAGTGCTAGATGTTCTTGAACCATGATGCAATCTGAAACGTATTGGTGGTCTAGGGACCCCAGCAGCCACTTGATCCTCACAAACATGCTTGCCTTCTATGGACATTTTGTGTCTTTCAAAAGAGGCTTAGCTATCTCCTAATGGCAGTGATTTTGAACCAACTTGCTATAAGCAACTTCACAGTACAAGAAATCAGGAAGATTTTACCATTTTGGAAGCCACATCACTTTGTAAGACACCTCAGAAATCAGTTTAACATGTTGATTTTTACCACTTTGCATGCCATGATTATAATTTATTGAACAGCACCCATGATCATCATCTTCATCATCATCTTACAACATTGGTAGATTAGAATCCAGAAGACCCATTATTCAAAAAACGAAAAGTGATTTGAGTCTGGTAATGGCATGCAGTGATGTTCAAAAACCTGGGGAATAAAAAAGTTTTTTTTTTTCCTAAAATAAAACAAAAAAAGATGAAATCTTTCAGTAATAAGTCAGTTCTAGGTCTTAATCTGAGCAGGAAAATATGGTTTAAACAGAAAAAAAAAAAAAAAAACACAAACACAAACACACCACCAAAAAAAGAGAGGGCAAACGTATGATCACAATAGACAAATAGGCCTTGGGGTATGGATGATGAGTACAAACCATTAAAATGATAATGTGAAATTAAAATAACAAATAAAAGGGGGAAAAAGAGAGAGTTACGTTACATAGACCGTAGTAGTAGTAGTAGTAGTAGTAGTAGTACCTTGAAGTTGAAGAGCAAAAGTAGAAAAAGGAAGATGAAAAGGCAAGCACCTTGCTTGATTGGTTTTCTAATTGAAGCAAAACAAAACAATGGAAACAGAGGAGAAGAAGGCTTCTTTCTTGTTTCTTGTTGAAAGGGGTGTGATTGTGAGGAGTGAGGAGAGTGAAAGGGTTTGCCTTGTTCACGAAGTCTCTCCTCTACGTCTCTACCACTGTTCAACTGCAAGCTATGTACAGAAAGAGAAGCACCACTCTGCCCATTCTCCTAGTCTCCTGCTACGTTTTTTTTTTTATTTTCTTTTTTCCATTATTATTAGTATTTTTATTTATTTATTTTGGGTAAATATCTCAAGAAATAATGTTAGGTAGCATTATCTAAAGTTGTGGCAAATTTGGAAAGAATCAACGTAGCTTTTTAATTTTGAAATAAAGATGAATAAGAAATATTTGGTAATCAAAGAAAATCAGCCAAAAATAACCATAATTTACCTTATTTAGTATTAATTAATTGTCGTAACAATTAATTAATGCTAAATAAGGTAAGTTTTGGCTTTTTTTTGTTTATTTAGCATTACCCAAAGATAAATCGAACGATCCGTGTTGGCAAGAAGAATAATCGAACGGTCTAATTAGGGCACATAAATTGCACAGTTGAATTTGTGCATCATGCCACTTGTTACGCATGCATCCCAACAAATTGCCTTCTATTCTCTTTGACATCTTTTAACAGCGATTTTATTCTCACACACTAACACATACTTATTACTTTACACATTCATTTTACCAAAAAATTTCTCTCTTTCTTCATTAATTTTTTCTCTTCTTCTTGCTAAAATTTCAGCAGGTAATAAAAAAAACAAGGCTCAAGATATAGTTTTGGAATTTTTTTGAAATAAATTTAATATATTTTGAGTAGTTAAAAAATTAATTATTATTATAGTTATATTAATTATATGTTAATGAAAATGAAATATTTTAAAATTAATTAATTATTGTTATATTACTATTCACTCCATTTTCTTAGTCTTCTGTTATATTTTTATTTTAATTTTTTTTATTATTATTAGTATTATTATTTATCTATTTTGGGTAAATATCTCAAAAAAATAATGTTAGATAGAGTTGCTTAAAGTTGAGACACATTTAGGAAGGAATTTAGGAAGGATTAATGTTGCTTTCTAATTTTGAAATGGAGATGAGAGTATGATAATATAATGTTGTTACTTATTAGAGTGTTATGTGTTTAATGCTATTGTGGAGAAATCATAGCACAAATTTGATTAGTCTGTGTTGGCATGAGGAGTAATCAAACAGTTTAATTAGGGTACACAAACTGAACCGTCTGATTTGTGCGTCATGCCACCTGTTGCGCATGCAACCTATCAAATTGCCTCCCACTTTCTCCGGCCTCTTTTATTGGTGGTTTTACTCTAACACACTAACACACTTTACTTTTTTCTTCATACATTCACATTAACAAAATCTTTTTCTTTCTCATCAATAACTTCTCCGGTTCTTCCGACTAAAATTATGACCGATGACAAAAAAATAAAAGAATAATGCTCAAGATATAATTATGGAATTTTTCTGAAATAAATTTAATACATTTTGAGTAGTTAATAAATTAATTGTTATTATAGTTATATTAGTTATGTGTTAATAAAAATGAGATATTTTTAAAATTTATTAATTAATTATTATTATACCACTTTTCATTTCTCTAGTCTCCTATTATATATTTTTTTAATTTTCTTCTATTATTATTAGTATTTTTATTTATTTATTTTGGATAAATATTTCAAAAAATAATGTTAGATAGAGTTGTCTAAAGTTGAGACGCAGTTGAGAAGGATTAACGTCGCTTTTTAATTTTGAAATGGAGTTGATAGTAGGATAATGTAATGTTATTACTAATTAGAGTGTTGCGTATTTAACGCTGTTATGGAGAAATTAGAACACAAATCGAACAGTCTGTGTTGGCAAGAGGAGTGATCGAATGGTCTAGTTAGGATACACAAATTGGACCGTCTGAGTTATGCATCACGCCGCCTGTGCGCATACAGCCCATCAAATTGCCTCCAACTCTCTCCGGCCTCTTTTACTAGCGGTTTTACTCTCGCACTCTAACACACTTTACTTTTTTTCTTCACACATTCACTTTAACAAAAAATTTCTCTCTCTTTTCATTAATTTCTCCTGTTTTTTCTGCTGATACTCCGGCCGGTGGAAAAAAAAAAAGAACAATACTCAAGATATAATTATGAAATTTTTTGAAATAAATTTAATATATTTTGAGTAGTTAATAAATTAATTGTTATTATAGTTTTATTAGTAATGTGTTAATGAAAATGAGATATTTTTAAACTTTGTTAACTAATTAATTTATGTTATATTACCATTCTTTTTATTATTCTCCTAGACTCCTGTTATATTTTTTATAATTTTTTTATTATTATTAGTATTTTTATTTATTTATTTATTTTGGATAAATATCTCAAGAAATAATGTTAGATAGAGTTGTCTAAAGTTGAGACGCATTAGAAAAAGATTAACGTCGCTTTTAATTTTGAAATGGAGATGAGAATAGGATATTGTAATGTTATTACTTATTAGAGTGATGCGTGTTTAACTTTGTTATAGAGAAATCAGAACACAAATCGGACAGTCCGTGTTGGCAGGAAGTGTAATCAGACAGTTTAGTTAGGGTACACAAATCGAATCGTCCGATTTGTGCATCATGCCACCTGTTGCGCATGCAGCCCATGAAATTGCCTCCAACTCTCTCCGATTTCTTTTACAGGTGGTTTTACTCTCGCACACTAACATACTTTACTTTATCCTTTATACATTCACATTAACAAAAATTTTTTCTCTCTCTTCATTAACTTCTTTGGTTCTTCTTACTGAATTTCTGGCCGGTGAAAAAAAAAATACTGTTCAAGATATAATTATGAAAATTTTTGAAATAAATTTAATATATTTTGAGTAGTTAATAAATTAATTGTTATTATAGTTGTATTAGTTATGTGATAATGAAAATGAGTTATTTTTTAAATTTATTTATTAATTAATTATTGTTATATTATCACTCTCACCATTCTCCTAGTCTCTTGCTATATTTTCTTTTTTTAATTTTCTTTTTTATTATTAGTAATTTTATTTATTTATTTTGGGTAAATATTTTAAGAAATAATGTTAAATAGAATTGTCTAAGTTAAAATGTATTTGGAAAGGATTAACGTCGTTTTTGAATTTTAAAATGGAGATGAGCGTAGGATAATGTAATGCTATTACTTATTAGAATGTTGCGTTTTTAACGCTGTTATGGAGAAATCGGAACACAAATTGGATGGTCCGTGTTGACAGGAGGAATAATCGGACGGTCTAATTAGGGTACACAAATCAGACCGACATCTTTTACTGGCGGTTTTACTTTTGCACTCTAAAACACTTTACTATTTTTTCACACGTTCATATTAACAAAAATTTCTCTCTCTCTTCATTAACTTCTTCAGTTCTTTCTGCTGAAATTCCGGCCGTTAAAAAAAAAAAAGAACAATGCTCAAGATATAATTATGGAATTTTCTGAAATAAATTTAATATATTTTAAGTAGTTAATAAATTAATTGTTATTATAGTTATATTAGTTATGTGTTAATGAAAATGAGATATTTTAAAATTAATTAATTAATTAATTATTGTTATATTAGCACTTTCTCCATTCTCCTAGTCTCCTGTCATATATTTTTTTATTTTTTTCCGTTATTATTAGTATGTTTATTTATCTATTTTGGGTAAATATCCTAAGAAATATTGTTAGATACAGTTGCCTAAAGTTGAGACGCATTTGGGATTGATTAATGTCACTTTTTAATTTCGAGATGGAGATGAGAGTAGGATAATGTAATGTTATTGCTTATTAGAGTGTTGCGTGTTTAACGCTGTTATGGAGAAATCAGAACACAAATCGAACTGTCCGTGTTGGCAGGAGGAGTAATCGGACGGCCTACCTATGCTACACAAATCGAACCGTCCAATTTATGCATCATGCCACCTGTTGCGCATGCAGCCCATCAAATTGCATCCTACTCTCTCCGGCCTCTTTTGCTAGCGATTTTACTCTTGCATACTAACACAATTTACTTTTTTCATCACACATTCAAATTAAAAAAAAATTCTCTCTCTTCATTAACTTCTTTAGTTCTTTCTGCTGATACTTCGGCTGGTGAAAAAAAAATAACAATGCTCAAGATATAATTATAGGATTTTTCTTAAATAAATTTAATATGTTTTGAGTTGTTAATAAGTTAATTGTTATTATAGTTATATTGGTTATGTGTTAATGAAAATGAGATATTTTTAAAATTTATTTATTAATTAATTATTGTTATATTACTACTTTCTCCATTCTCCAGTTCTCTTATTATATATTTTTTAATTTTTTTCATTATTATTAGTATTTTTATTATTTATTTTGGGTAAATATTTCAAAAAATAATGTTACATAGAGTTGCCTAAAGTTGAGACGTATTTGAAAATGATTAATGTTGTTTTATAATTTTGAAATAAAGATGAGAGTAGGATAATGTAATGTTGCGTTTTTATTGCTGTTAAGGAGAAATCGGAACACAAATCAGACAGTCCGTGTTGGCAGGAGAAGTAATTGGACGGTCTAGTTAGGGTACACAAATCCGGCCGTTCAATTTGTGCATCATGTCACTGTTGCGCATGCAGCCCATCAAATTGCCTCCCATTCTATCTGGTCTCTTTTACTGACGGTTTTACTCTCGCACTCTAACACAATTTACTTTTTTCTTCATACATTCACATTAACAAAAAATTTCTCTCTCCCTTCATTAACTTTTTCACTTCTTCCTGCTGATACTTTGACCGTTGAAAAAAAAAGAATAATGCTCAAGATATAATTATGGAATTTTTTTGAAATAAATTTAATATATTTTGAGTAGTTAATAAATTAAATATTAATATAGTTACATTAGTTATGTGTTAATGAAAATGTGATGTTTTAAAATTAATTAATTAATTAATTAATTATTGTTATATTACCACTCTCTCCATTCTCCTAGTTTTTTGTTATATTTTTTAAAATTTTTTCTATTATTATTAATATGTTTATTTATCTATTTTAGGTAAATATCTCAAGAAATAATGTTAGATAGAATTGCCTAAGGTTGAGATGCATTTGGAAAAGATTAACGTCGTTTTTTAATTTTGAAATGGAGATGAGAGTAGGATAATGTAATGTTATTACTTATTTGAGTGTTGGGTATTTAACGCTGTTATAGTAAAATCAGAATACAAATCGGACGGTCAGTATTGGCAGGAGGAATAATCGGATAGTTTACTTAGGATACACAATTCGGACCGTCCGATTTGTGCATCATGCCACGTGTTGCGCATGCAGCCCATCAAATTGCCTTGCACTCACTCCGGCCTCTTAATTGCTAGCAGTTTTACTCTGGCACACTATCACTCTTTACTTTTTTTTTTTTACACATTCACATTAACAAAAAATTTTTCTCTTTCTTCATCAACTTCTTTGGTCCTTTGTACGGAAATTCTGACCCGTGAAAAAGAAAAAAAAAAACAATGCTCAAGATATAATTATGAAAATTTTCTAAATAAATTTAATAAGTTTTGAGTAGTTAATAAGTTAATTGTTATTATAGTTATATTAGTTATGTTTCGATGAAAATAAGGTATTTTTAAAATTTATTAGTTAATTAATTATTGTTATATTACCACTCTTTCCATTCTCTAAGTGTCTTGTTATATATTTTTTAAAATTTTTTTTCCATTATTATTAGTATTATTATTTATTTATTTTGTATAAATATCTCAAGAAATAATGTTAGATAGTGTAGTCAAAAGTTGAAAGGTACTTGAGAAGGATTAACGTGTTTTTTAATATTGAAAGGGAGATGAGAGTAGGATAATGTAATGTTATTATTTATTTGAGTGTTGTGTGTTTAACGCTGTTATAGAGAAATCGGAACACAAATTGGGCGGTCCATATTGGCAGGAGGGGTAATCGAACGGTCTAGTTAGGGTACACAAATCAGATCGTCCGATTTGTGCATCATGCCATTTGTTGCGCATGCAGCCCATCAAATTTCCTCCTACTCTCTCCGGCCTTTTTTACTGGCGGTTTTACTCTGGCACTCTAACACACTTTATTTTTTTCTTCACACGTTCACATTAACAAAAAATTCTCCTCTCCCTTCATTAACTTCTTCGGTTCTTTTTGCTGAAACTCTGGCCGATAAAAAAAAGAACAATGCTCAAAATATAATTATAAAATTTTTCTAAAATAAATTTAATATGTTTTGAGTAGTTAATAAATTAATTGTTATTATAGTTATATTAGTTATATGTTAATAAAAATGAGATATTTTTAAAATTAATTAATTAATTATTATTATTATATTACCATTCTCTTCATTTTTCTAGTTTTCTATTATATTTTCTTTCTTAATTTGTGCGTCATGCAACCAGTTGCGTATGCAGCCAATCAAATTGCCTCCCACTCTCTCCGGCATCTTTTGCTAGCGATTTTACTTTCGCACACTAACACTATTTACATTTTTCATCACATATTCACATTAACAAAAAATTTCTCTCTCTCTTCATTAACTTCTTCAGTTCTTCCTGCTGATACTCGGCCGATGAAAAAAAAAGAACAATGCTCAAGATATAATAATAGGATTTTTTTGAATTAAATTTAATATGTTTTGGGTAGTTAATAAGTTAATTGTTATTATAGTTATATTGATTATGTGTTGATGAAAATAAGATATTTATAAAATTTGTTAATTAATTAATTATTATTATATTACCACTCTCTCCATTCTCCAAGTCTTCTATTATATTGTTTTTAATTTTGTTTTCATTATTATTAGTATTTTTATTTATTTATTTTGGATAAATATTTTAAGAAATAATGTTAGATAGAGTTGCCCAAAATTGAGATGTATTTGGAAAGGATTAACGTTGTTTTTTAATTTTGAAATGGAGATGAGAATAGGATAATCCAATATTATAACTTATTAGAGTGTTGCATGTTTAATGTTGTTAAGGAAAAATCAGAACACAAATTAGACGGTTCGTGTTGGTAGGAGGAGTAATTGGACGGCCTACCTAGGGTACACAAATCGGACCGGGTCCGATTTGTGCATCATGCCACCTATTGCGCATGCAGCCCATCAAATTGCATCACACTCTCTCGAGCCTCTTTTACTAGCGGTTTTACTCTCGCACACTAACACACTTTACTTTTTTCATCACACATTCACATTAAAAAAAATTCTCTCCCTCTTCATTAACTTCTTCAGTTCTTCCTACTGATACTCCGGCCAGTGAAAAAAAATAACAATGCTCAAGATATAATTATCGGATTTTTCTTAAATAAATTTAATATTTTTTTAGTAGTTAATAAGTTAATTCTTAGGGGTAAGTACGATTTTGGTCCCTAAAGTTTAGCCCCAGAATCGAATTCGTCCCTCTTCTAATTTTCGATTTAGAATCGTCCTTAACGTTTTTTTTGTATTAAAATCGTCCTTTTTATTTTTTTGGACAAAAATGCCCTCCCCTTTCCCCTCTCCCTCCACCCCCACCCCCACCCCGTCTCCCCTTCCCCCCACCCCCACCACCATCCTGTGTCCCCTTCCCCCCACCCCCACCACCACCCGGCGTCCCCTTTCCCCCCAGCACCACCACCACATCGCGTCCTCCCCTTCCTCCCACCTCCACCCCCTCCCCGTTTTCCCTTCCCCCCACCTCGCGGTCACCCACCCCTTCCCAGCACCCCCACCCCCACCCCGCGTCACCCCCTCCCCGTTTTCCCTTCCCCCCACCCCGCGGTCACCCTCCCTCTCCGTCTCCCCTTCCCAGCACCCCCACCCCGCATCACCCCCCTCCCCGTTTTCCCTTCCCCCCACCCCGCGGTCACCCCCCCTTTCCGTCTCCCCTTCCCAGCACCCCCACCCCCACCCCGCGTCACCCCCTCCCCGTTTTCCCTTCTCCCCACCCCGCGGTCACCCCCCTCTCCGTCTCCCGTTCCCAGCACCCTCACCCCGCATCACCCCCCTCCCCGTTTTCCCTTCCCCCACCCCGCGGTCACCCCCCTCTCCGTCTCCCCTTCCTAGCACCCCCACCCCCACCCCGCGTCACCCCCCTCCCCGCCTTCCCTTCCCCCCACCCCCAAACAGAAACAGAAACAGAGAAATAGAAACTCAAGTAACAAATTAACAAATTCAAGTACAAAGCCAAATCAACAGAGGAGCATGCATGAACGGCGGAGAGGCAGCGGCGGGACGGCGAGACTGCGGCTGGTGAAAAAAAAAAAGAACAATGCTCAAGATATAATTATAGCATTTTTCTGAAATAAATTTAATATGTTTTGACTAGTTAATAAGTTAATTGTTATTATAGTTATATTAGTTATGTGTTAATGAAAATGAGATATTTCTAAAATTTGTTAATTAATTAATTATTGTTATATTACCACTCTCTCCATTCTCCAAGTCTCCTATTATATATTTTTCTTAATTTTTTTATTATTATTAGTATTTTTGTTTATTTATTTTGGGTAAATATTTTAAGAAATAATGTTAGATAGAGTTGTCTAAAGTTGAGACGTATTTGAAAATGATTAACGTTGTTTTTCAATTTTAAAATGGAGATGAGAATAGGATAATGTAATGTTATAACTTATTAGAGTGTTGCGTGTTTAACGTTGTTAAGGAGAAATCAGAATAGAAATCGGATGGTCCGTGTTGGCAAGAGGAATAATCAGACGGCCTACCTAAGGTACACAAATCTGACCGTTCGATTTGTGCATCATACCACCTGTTGCGCATGCATCCCATCAAGTTGCATCCCACTCTCTTCAGCCTCTTTTGCTAGTGATTTTACTCTCGCACACTAACATACTTTACTTTTTTTATCACACATTCACATTAAAAAAAATTCTCTCTCTCTTCATTAGCTTCTTTAGTTTTTCTTGCTGATACTTCGGCTGGTGAAAAAAAAATAACAATGCTCAAGATATAATTATAGGACTTTTCTTAAATAAATTTAATATGTTTTCGAGTAGTTAATAAATTAATTGTTATTATAGTTATATTGGTTACGTGTTGATGAAAATGAGATATTTTTAAAATTTATTTATTAATTAATTATTGTTATATTACCACTCTCTCCATTCTTCAATTCTCCTATTATATATTTTTTTTTAATTTTTTTTCATTATTATTAGTATTTTTATTTATTTATTTTGGATAAATATTTCAAAAAATAATGTTAAAATAGAATTGCCTAAAGTTGAGACGTATTTGGAATTGATTAACATTATTTTTTAATTTTGAAATAGAGATGAGAGTAGGATAATGTAATGTTAATATTTATTAGAGTGTTGCATTTTTAACGCTATTATGGAGAAATCGGAGCACAAATAGAATAGTCCGTGTTGGCAGGAGGAGTAATCGGACGGTCTAGTTAGAGTACATAAATTGGCCCGTTCGATTTGTGCATCATGCCACATGTTACTTGTTCCGAGGGTTACCTGAAACTGTAGGTCGATCTCGGACGAGATCTTCTGTACTGGTCGGAGCTGTTGTGTCCGACTTGTTGATGGTGGCTGGAGCCGCCGCGTCTGACTTGTTGATGGTGGCCGGAGCCGCCGTGTCTGACTTGTTGGACTGGCTGCACTGCTGATCCTTCGTCACCGGAGGGTGGGGGGTACCTGCAAGAGACTCCAATGCTTAAGTTAGCATGGGTATTAAACAGGTTTTTAGTAGAATCAGAGTATGAGTTATACCTGGGTGCTCCAGTGTATTTATAGTAGTTGTAGAGTGACCTTTCTGGAGATAAGATAGTTATCTTATCTTATCTTATCTTATCTTATCTTTGAATGAGGTCAGCTTATCTTCAATGGAACCGCCTTTCTCTCTGTAGGCTTGGGCTGCCTTTGGATTGGGCTGTATTCCTTCGTTTTGGGCCTTCTTGGGCCTCTGTGGCGTTTTGTTCGAGCTCTTTGTGAAGAGGTCGGTCATTGGCCAAGCTCTTTGAGAAGAGGTCGGATAGTCTGACCTGAAGAGGTCAGTCGGCTTGTCGCTAAACATCCCGGGTTGGACAGCTTGACCCAGGGTATGAACAGTGCCCCTGCTTGAGTTCGATCTTTCCGTGAGATTGTGCTTTTCAGAGCTTCGATCTCTTTGGAAGTCGTGCTCAAGCATCTGTCTGGCTTGTTTCTTCATTTCTTTGCAATCTTTTGCAGATTTTCTAGAGGTTTGGTACTTCACAGTCCAACCTCTTTTGAGTAGTAGTGTGGGTTTTCTTCCCTTGCCTTCTGGATCGCGCCTTGCTTTAAGTTTGTATTGACAACCCTCTGCTTTGGCGAAGTTATCCCTGTGGCTTGATATCCGGACTTTTAGTAACTTGTCCAATGATTTTTTAGTGTTCTTTATATAGAACCTTTTTTAGTCTTGGATGACGTTTGTAACCCTATTTGAGATTGTGCCTTCTTTGAGTGGAGTTGTATCCCTTTTAGCTAAGCACATTTGAGCCTTAAGTTATTTCTAAACCTTTTGGCTTGTTCTATTTTGAGATTGTACTTGCGCCTCTTCTTAGCTGACGTCGTCCTGTACAACTTTGCCCCTGCTTGAGTTCGAACTTTTTCGTGAGATCGTGCTTTCGGAGCTTTGATCTCTTTGGGGAAGTTGTGCTCAAGCATCCTGGCTTTGGTCGATCTTAAGTAGTTTCTCCTTGTGCGAGTTTGGTATTGCCCCCTTTTTAGTTTGTTGAGAGGTCTTTTTAGCCTTCTTCCGATTTGTTTGTCTTCACTGCTCGAGCTTTTTAGTCATAATCCAACAACTTTTTATAGTTTGTTTGGATGACTTTTTAGCGCCGTCTTTGAGGCCGTACTTTTTGCTTTTTAAGTAATGTCTTTTTTCAAGACTTCGTACTTTTCAGCGAAGCACTTCTGGCTTTGGTCTTTTGACCTTTCCTTGGCCTTTGTGAGATGTTTGTAGAGTATTGGTACTTTTGCTGTCCGACCTCTTTTTGTTTTGTCCACTTTCTGCTTGGTCGAGGTGGTCCTTTGGGGCTAACTTGTCCGACAACTTTTTAGTATTCTTTGGTAGAACCTTTTTAGTTGGTCTGAACAATTTTGATGGCCTTGTCGTGGAGCCGTGGCTTTTTGGGCAAAGCTATGTCCCTTTTAGCGCACGTTTTTCGTTGGTCCGATTTCTCTTGTCGATCCTTCTTTAGCTTTCGTTGGTCCGACTTCTCTTGTCGGTCCAAGTTATAGCTTTCGTTGGTCCGACTTCTTCTTCTCGGTCCAAGCTGTAGTTTTTGTTGGTCTGACTTCTTCTTGTCGGTCCAATATGTAGCTTTCGTTGGTCCGACTTCTCCTTGTCGGTCCAAGCTGTAACTTTAATTGGCTCGGGCTGACTTCTTCATGTCGGCCTCTTCTAAGTTATTTCTTAGTAATCCATTTTATTTGGACCTTTGTCAGGTCTCTTTTTATGGATTACTTTTTATAACTTTTTGTAGCTTGGTTGGGCCGACTTCGTCATGTCGGTCCCTTCTAAGTTATTTTTAATAATCCTCTTTTTGGACCTTTGTCAGGTCTCTTTCAGGGATTACTTTTATAACTTGTTTGTGGGAGGTCGACTTCTTTACGTCGTCCTCTTCTAAGTTATTTTTGTAATCCTCTTTCTTGGACCCTTGTCAGGTCTCTTTCAGGGATTACTTTTATAACTTGTTTGTTGTAGGAGACCGACTTCGTTATGTCGATCTCTTCTAAGTTAGTTTTGTAATCCTCTTTCTTGGATCTTTGTCAGATCTCTTTCAGGGATTACTTTTATAACTTGTTTGTGGGAGGTCGACTTCTTTACGTCGTCCTCTTCTAAGTTATTTTTGTAATCCTTTTTCTTGGACCCTTGTCAGGTCTCTTTCAGGGATTACTTTTATAACTTGTTTGTTGTAGGAGACCGACTTCGTTATGTCGATCTCTTCTAAGTTATTTTTGTAATCCTCTTTCTTGGACCCTTGTCAGGTCTCTTTCAGGGATTACTTTTATAACTTGTTTGTAGGAGGTTGACTTCTTTGCGTCGTCCTCTTTCTAAGTTATTTTTGTAGTCCTCTTTTTTGGACCTTTGTCAGGTCTCTTTCAGGGACTACTTTTATAACTTTTTCATTTTGGGCTGACTTTGTCATATCGGGCCCTTCTAAGTTAAAGTAATCCTCTTTAATAGGGTTGGCCAGACCTCTTTCCAGGGTTTACTTATAACTTGGGTTGACTTGGTCCGACTTCTTAATGTCGGCCAGTCTTTACGTTATTATTTAGCAATCCATAAGACCTCGTCAGGTTCTTTTTCCGGATCACTTTCGATAACTTCTTACATTATTCTGTGTTCATCTTTGCCGATTTGTAGAAGGTGGTTGCTATCTTTAGATCGTCTTTTAGGTGAATCGTGTTTTCACCTTTATCGAATGATTGTCTTTATCGTGATCGTGCAGTGAAATTGTTTTTCACTTTCTGCCGATCTGTTGCATTATAATCGGATGATGAATGCTTCAGATTAATGCGTCTTGGTATAACAGTGAATTTTGTTTTCACTTTGTCGAAATCAAATGATGAATTCGGTTTTCATCGTGGTCGGGCGGTGAAGTTGGTTTTCACCTTGCCGACTTGTCGCTTTGTAATCGGACGATGAATTTGGTTTTCATCTTGCCGACTTTGTCATGATCGGGCGGTAATTTTGGTGTTCACCTTGCTGACCTGCCGTAGTCGGGCGTCTTGGTAGGAAACTTTTTAGGGAATCTGCAATCTTTTAAACATTAAAATGAAGATAAGAGTGTGTACATGTTAGTACTTACCTTTCTAGGTCGGGCAATCTTTTTGGATCTCGGCCTGGCGCCCTTTTTAGATTGCAAGCATGCCATGACTTTGGTAGCTCTTGCCCCTTGAGTTCGGACAGTCTGTAGTAGCCCTTCCCAAGTACTTCTATGACTCGGTAGGGTCCTTTCCAGTTTGCTTCCAGCTTTCCTTCTCCAGGTCGAGTTGTTCTGATATCATTTCGGATTATGATGAGATCGTTGTTGCTAGATTACCTTCCGATTGTATCTTGAGGCCATTTGACGTTTTAACGCTTTCTCCCTAATCCGAGCTTTTTCTCGGACTTCTGGAAGTAGGTTGAGTTCTTCCCTTTGGATTTGGGAGTTGACCTCTTCATTGTAGAGGATCATTCTGGGGGATCCTTCTTTGATCTCTATTGGGATCATTGCCTCCATTCCGTAAGCTAATCAGAAAGGTGATTCCTTTGTAGTGGAGTGTGGGGTTGTCCGATATGCCCAGAGGACTTGTGGGAGCTCTTCTGGTGGGGCTATAGGGAAGTTGGCAGGCTTTTGATGTAAAGCTTTGACTTTGTATTTTGGGTTTTTGCTCTGAAGAACTTTGGTTCTTTCTGTAAAAAGTTTGCATCTTTAATCGTTTGTTGTGACTTTTCTTTTGTCGTTCGCCTTTGAGAAGAATGTGTTCTTTGCTTAGGGTTTGGTTGCTGTTCCTGTTTCTTTTCATTGTTGCCTGACTCCTTTTGTACAAAAGTTCTAGCTTTTGTTTTGACCTTTTGTTTGAGAGGTGTTCGGACTGTTTGGGTATAGATTATCGACTTCTTTTTTCTGTGTTCTTGCCCTGTTGTTGCCTCCAAAGGGTGCCCCTGGACTTTCGTGTGAGTCCTGGGGTTTCCTTTTTACTGCCACGTCTGTCACTTGATGTTTTTCTGTTATTGTCTGAGTTGTTCCCTTATTTGCCCGAGTTGTTTGATAGTAATCCCATAGTCGACCTATGTCTTTGAGATGTCTACTAAGATCCTGGACAGCATGTCTGATTGGCTGGATTTCATAGTTTTAATGCGTGTTACTGTGGCTGACCCTGAGTACATTCTTTATACCGCCTTCGAGATCGACTTGTTGTGGTCTTGTAATGTAGCCTGGATGAGGCTTCTGTTATTGCCCCATGGTTTGGTGTTGGCTAGTTTTGAAAATACATCAGCTCGGACATTCTATGTGTCGGACTTCATTTTCCCCGATTTGTCCGAGCTGTTGGTGCTGGCTGGTTTTGAAAGTGCATCAGCTCGGGCATTCTGCTCTTGAGGTA
Source organism: Arachis ipaensis (assembly GCF_059453495.1). Classification (NCBI taxonomy): domain Eukaryota; kingdom Viridiplantae; phylum Streptophyta; class Magnoliopsida; order Fabales; family Fabaceae; genus Arachis; species Arachis ipaensis. The sequence continues at coordinate 7,802,980 of NC_142437.1, read as the reverse complement.
TGTGTCGGACTTCATTTTTGCCAATTTGTCCGAGCTATTTTTTATTTTTGTCCAGGGTCCCCCGAATTGTCCGAGATGTTCTCTGGTTTTGTCCAGGGTCCCCCGAATTATCCGAGCTGTCCTCTGTAGGATTCTTCCAGCTAAGTTTGTTTTTTGTAGGATGCCTTTTATGGGCTGGTTGGTTCGAACTCTGATAGTGTGAGCTTGAAAGTATGGGTGGAGTCGTTGAGAGGTGAGTACGAGGGCGTAGGTGAACTTTTTCTATCTTTTGATAGTTTAGTTCGGCCCCTTGTAGAGCTTTGCTGATGAAGTAGATGGGTTGTTGCCCACTTTCGTCTTCTCTGACTAGTGCTGAGGCTATTGCCCGACTTCCCACTGCGAGGTATAATATGAGTTCTTCACTTTCCCGGGGTCTGGTGAGAATGGGTGGTTGCCCCAAGAATTTTTGAAATCTCGGAAGGCTTGTTCGCATTCCGTTGTCCTTTTCAAACCTCTCTCTCTTCCTTAATATACCTCTTTGAGGTGTCTTTTGCAAGATGATTTGGAGATCGAACCTCCTGTGAATCCTCCATTTATCATATGAACACGTCTCTTAGGGGGGTGAGGTAGACGTTCAACTTGTCCGACCTCTTTGGTGTGAGGTGGATGTTCCACTCGTCCGACCTCTTCGGTGTGTGGTGGACCTTCAACTCGCCCGACCTCTTTGGTGTGAGGTGGACCTTCAACTCGTCCGACCTCTTTGTTGTAAGGTGGACCTTCAACTCGTCCGACCTCTTTGTTGTGAGATAGACCTTCAACTCGCCCGACCTCTTTGGTGTGAGGTGGACCTTCAACTCGTCCGACCTCTTTGTTGTGAGGTGGACCTTCAACTCGTCCGACCTCTTTGGTGTGAGGTGGACCTTCAACTCGTCCGACCTCTTTGTTGTGAGGTGAACCTTCAACTTGCTCGACCTCTTTGGTGTGAGGTGGACCTTCAACTCGTCCGACCTCTTTGTTGCGAGGTGGACCTTCAACTCGTCCGACATCTTTGGTGTGAGGTGGACCTTCAACTCGTCCGACCTCTTTGTTGTGATTGGGCGAGGTGGTGGGATCTTCTCAGTGTTGCATATTTCTCGTTAAACATCCACAAGAGATAGGTTTCTCAATGGGTTGGTCTTCTTTCTTCCTGGACTCTTTATCATTGTCCCGTAGTGGGTTAGGAGAATCTGGTTTTTGAGCTGTCTCCCAATCGGGAGTTCTCTTCCATATTGATATATTTTTTTTGCCCTTTCTTGAACTTTGTTTAGAGATGTTGGGTGCTTCTTGGATATTGAGTGGTTGAAAGGTCCTTCTCGCAGGCCATTAATGAGACCCATGATAGCTGCTTCTGTTGGCAGACTTTGCATGTCCATGCATGCTTTGTTAGAGTAGTCGGGAAGGCTTTGCATCGAATAACGTCCGAGGCGTCAGTGAGATACATCCTGCTTTTGAAATTACTAAGATGATGGCTTGGATCCGATGTGCCGTCGTACGGGATCACGTCGGGAGCTTTGAAGTCCTTTGGGACTTTTAGCTTTCATGATTTCCTTGGTGAATGGGTCTTGATTTTTGTGGGAGCCGTCTTCGTGATCGGATCGAATATTTTTTGCCTTGAGATCTGCTTCGAGTTTTAGGAATTTGTCCTCTAACTCGCGGCGTCGTCTTATTTCCCTTTGTAGGTTTTTCTCAGCTTCCCGTTGATGCTCCGCCCCTTTTTCGAGTTGTTTCAAGCGATCTTGGAGTGCCTCCATGGCTTCCATAGTTGGTGAATTGCCGTTTTTGTTAGGTTGAGGAGTATCTTTTGGTGTAGTATCCGCATTCTTGTGCGGCGTTCTATCTTCTAGATCTGAATCGTGGTCGTTGTCATGGTCGTCCGCCATGATGGTGGGATGACTTCCAGGTTCCCCGGCAACGGCGCCAATGTTCCGAGGGTTACCTGAAACTGTAGGTCGATCTCGGACGAGATCTTCTGTACTGGTCGGAGCTGTTGTGTCCGACTTGTTGATGGTGGCCGGAGCCGCCGCGTCCGACTTGTTGGACTGGCTGCACTGCTGATCCTTCGTCACCGGAGGGTGGGGGGTACCTGCAAGAGACTCCGATGCTTAAGTTAGCATGGGTATTAAACATGTTTTTAGTAGAATCAGAGTATGAGTTATACCTGGGTGCTCCAGTGTATTTATAGTAGTTGTAGAGTGACCTTTCTGGAGATAAGATAGTTATCTTATCTTATCTTATCTTATCTTATCTTTGAATGAGGTCAGCTTATCTTCAACGGAACCGCCTTTCTCTCTGTAGGCTTGGGCTGCCTTTGGATTGGGCTGTGTTCCTTCGTTTTGGGCCTTCTTGGGCCTCTGTGGCGTTTTGTCCGAGCTCTTTGTGAAGAGGTCGGTCATTGGCCGAGCTCTTTGAGAAGAGGTCGGATAGTCTGACCTGAAGAGGTCGGTCGGCTTGTCGCTAAACATCCTGGGTCGGACAGCTTGACCCAGGGTATGAATATTACTTATGCAGCCCATCAAATTGCCTCCCATCAAATTTCCACCTTGATTCATGGTTTCTATTTTAGTTCTTTAAGGTTTATAATCTGAGTGTCGGCATTCTAGGATTGCCTATGGCATTCCCAAGACCTTATATCTTATGTGCATGGTACTTTTACCATGCTGAGAACCTCCGGTTCTCATCCCATACTATGTTATTATTTTTCAGATACAGATCGAGAAGCATCTCGGTAGGCGTCTGGAGCTTCTGCAGCGAAGTGGATTAATTTTGGGATTTTACTTTTGGTCCTTTGCTATATGTACATAGACTATCCTCACATATATATACTTGTTTTATTTTGTACCTCATAGAGGTTTATGGAGAGTTAGGGTTCTAAACATGTATTTTGGGATATGGGCTGTATATTCTGTATGTAAATATTCTCCGGCCAGCCTTAGTTTTGCAGGCTGAGTTAGGAGCTTGTTATTTTGTATTCTTGACCCTCTATTCCTACTTTATATTTATTTATGCCTTTGAACCTTAGTTTCTTCTTATCCAAGTTACGTTATTTCTGAAAGTTACGCTTTTAAATTTTGCGATTTGTTTTACCTATTCTTCAAGGCTCCTAGTATACTACCTTCTTTCGACTATTATACGTATTTATATTTTATTTTAGAGGTCGTAACGCCTCACCACCTCTGTTTTACATCCTAAGTGTAAAGTTCTGTGTGGTAAGGTGTTACATAGGGTGCACAAATCGGACCATCCGATTTGTGCATCATGCCACTTATTGCGCGTGCAGCCCATCAAATTGCCTTCCACTCTCTCCAGCCTCTGTTACTGGGAGATTTTACTCTTGCACTCTAACACACTTTACTTTTTTCTTCACATATTCACATTAACAAAAAATTTCTTTCTCCCTTCATTAACTTCTTCGGATCTTCCTGCTGAAATTCTGTCTGGTGAAAAAAAAAAAACAATGCTCAAGATATAATTATGAGATTTTTCTGAAATAAATTTAATATGTTTTGAGTAGTTAATAAATTAATTGTTATTATAGTTATATTAGTTATGTGTTAATGAAAATAAGATATTTTTAAAATTAATTAATTAATTATTGTTATATTACCACTCTTCTTATTTTTCTAGTCTCCTGTTATATTTTTTTATTTTTTCCATTATTATTAGTATGTTTATGTATCTATTTTGGGTAAATATCTCAAAAAATAATATTAGATAAAGTTGTCTAAAGTTGAGACGCATTTAAAAAGGATTAACATCGCTTTTTAATTTTAAAATGGTGATGAGAATAGGATAATGTAATGTTATTACTTATTAATAAGGTGTTGCGTGTTTAACATTGTTACGGAGAAATCAGAACACAAATCGGACGGTGTAGTTAGGGTACACAAATCGGATCGTCCGATTTGTGCATCATGCCACCTATTGCGCATGCAACCCATCAAATTACCTCCCACTCTCTCTTTTGCTCGCAGTTTTAATTTTACTTTCACACACTAACACACTTTACTTTTTTTTTCACAGATTCGCATTAATAAAAATTTTTTCTCTATCTTCATTAACTTCTTCGGTTCTTCCTGCACAAACTCTGGCTGGTGAAAAACAAAAAGAACAATGCTCAAGATATAATTATGAGATTTTTTTGAAATAAATTTAATATATTTTGAGTAGTTAATAAGTTAATTGTTATTATAGTTATATTAATTATGTGTTGATGAAAAAGAGATATTTTTAAAATTTATTAATTAATTATTGTTATATTACTACTCTCTCCATTCTCCTAGTTTTCTGTTATATTTTGTTTTTTAATTTTTTTATTATTATTATTATTTTTATTCTTTTATTTTGGGTAAATATCTCAAGAAATAATATTAGATAGAGTTGTCTAAAATTGATACGTATTTGAAAAGGATTAATGTCACTTTTTAATTTTGAAATAAAAATGAGAGTAGAATAATGTAATGTTATTACTTATTAGAGTGTTGCATGTTTAACGTTGTTATGGAAAAATAGTAACATTAATCTGACGGTTCATATTGATAGAAAGAGTAATCGAATGGTCTAGTTAAGATACACAAATCAGACTGTCTAATTTGTGCATCATGCCACCTATTACGTATGTAGCCTATCAAATTAAACAGTCCAATTTATAATACTGACATTTCACAAAGAGAAACTGTGTATATATACACACAATTCAAACGGTTCAATTTAAAATTATACATTTTCAATTTTTTTAGAAACACATAATCTCAAAAAAAAAAAAGAAAAAATGAAAGCCCACATCAGACCTACTGAATTGAGTTCTTCAGATGCGAACATCTTCTTTGTCTAAACAATTTGGACGATCTTATTGGTATTTATTTTCTACAACAAAGAAATTAGACTCTCCAATTTCTCTACTTTTAACTTAAAAAAATAGCCGCCACATGACAATAACACACTCCACATCTATATCAAAGCATAATATACATTTATTTTTTATTACAAAAAATAAGCTAGATTAACATACCCTAAAAAATAAGAGCAAATATAATTACTTATTTAAATTTTTTTATTAATTTTTAGTAATGACAAAAATAAATATATATTTATATAATATTACATAATCTTTTATCTTTTTATAAATATAAAGTATGTTTTTTTTAAGAAATGGGTGATATTTTTTCAATAACTCTTAATTAATGAATACAGTGAATATTTAAATTATCTTTGAGACTTTGACCCTTTTATAATCAATAATAAATTTTTTATTTAAAAGAGAAAGAAAAAAATGTTTTGAAAGAAAACGTATAAACATTCAATTCGGTCTCTTTTTATTTTTCCGAAGAACAAGACAATTTTATTAAAAAAATATTTCGTCTTTTAACAAAAACGACAAATAACAAAGAACTAAACAATATTATTTAAAAATACTATTAATTAGTATCAATAGAATTTCTCTTAAGTATTTAGAGTTAATTACTAATTTAGTATTCAAAAAATTTAAGTATTAATAAAAAGACACTTAAAAAATGTTATTAACAAAATGATTATTAAATAATTTGAAAATACGACAAAAATAACTAATAAATATTATTTTTTTAATAAGTGACAAAAAAATTTTATATTTAATAAACGACTTATGTATTTGATCCAAAACTTTGTAGCAATATTTGAATAAATATTTAGAAAATACACAAAAAAATTAGAACAAAATTTGATCTGTAGAGTTTTTCTTTTATTTTTTTTAAAAAATATAATTATTTATAATTTTTTAAAAAAATTCACTTGAGATAAAATTACCAAAATTTAAGAATAAAAAAATTTTATTTTTCTAATAATACTTGTAAAATTTTGTATCAAAATATGATCTCTAAAATTCTTTTTAAAATATATATTTCATATCTTTTTGTTTTTGTCACATTTTTAAATCTTTCGGTAATTTATTTATTGTTAGTATCTTTTAGAATTATTTTTGTCGGATATAAACTTTTAAGTACTATTTTTATTTTTAGTAATTTACTCTAAATATTTACTATATCATAGTGAAACCATTTCATGCATAGTTTGAAAATAAGTCTTGTTTAGAAACGAAAATAATCTACGTAGTACGTACAAAACAGAAATTGAATAGATAAATTTTTCTTAAATATATAAGTATTATTTAATTATCATAATAAATTAAGGGTGTTGTTTAATATTACATTGAAATAGCAATCCTTTGTTTTGGGACAAATATGTTAAACAGATAGAACATAAAGTAAAGTATTTTGATAAATGTTTAGTAAAGTTATAAAATAACAATTGTATTTAATAAAATATCTTTTAAAATTCAAAATGATCATAATAGATATAAATAGAAAGAAAAATTTGATGGTAAATAAAATTTGACATCAATAATTTAAGATAAATCTAAATATTTATTAAAATATATATTTATATTAAATTTTTAATTTTAATAAATACAAACTAATTTTAAAAAACACTTACATAAATACTTTAAAAAGCATCCTAAACTTCTCAAAGCTACAAATATATATCAATTTAATTTATCAAACACATTTTTGAAAAATTTTATTGCCAAACTTTAGTATTTAAAAAATTTATTATGTATTGTAGTTTTGTAATTCTATTTTTTAGGTTTTTACACAAAAATTTGGTATGTATTTAGACATCAACTCTTGTTATTTCATTTTGTTATCATCCTCACATTTCCATTTTGATAGGTGTCAATAGATACTAAATTTTTAGTATGTTAAAAACATTATTGCATTGAATTAGACGAATGAAGCATGCTATTAGGCCATCACAAACTTTTCCATAAACCAACATGCAAAAGAATAATTAAATTTTCTTTTTTTTTTAAAGGAAAAAAAAGAAAGATAAGTAGAAAAAAATTGAACAGATGAAATTTACCCTGAAAATTTTATATCATTACCTTTTGTTTTGTCCATTTTTCATTCTAGACACGTCTAAACATCTAAAAAATTAAGAGCATTGAAAACTCAACCTTAACATTTTAGTATTTATGTATATTTATTATTTACACCCCCTAACTAGCACCTTTTCTTGTAACTCTTTGGATGGTTGGCCTTGACAGTATTTACCACATGCCATTTTAGCTTAACAATGTTATCTTCAACCTCCTCAACCAGTTCTTTACATTCTATGTTGTTCTCTCTGATGAACTGCAGAACAGTTTTCAGGCTTGAAATTTTTTCATCTGTGGACTCAACCTGAAGTTCAGTTTCAGCATGTCACTACCATGCTAAGAAGAAAAAGAATAAACAATAAAAAAAAGCAACAAAAAGACATGAAAAAAGAAACCTTAGTTTCAGTGGACTTGTTTTCCTTGTAATTGTTCTCACAATTCAACATTGCTTTGTTCACATGTGCTTGCAACAGATGAATTGATTGATACTTCTCAGCCAACCCATATGCCCAAATGAATCTGACAGCTTCAATATACTGCTGATTCTTGATGAGATTCTCAACAAAACCTGTTAGATGCAGAAAAATCCCATGGCACCAATATCTAGCAGAAGTCTTAACTAATGCAATTAAAAATTCTTAGAGGTGAATAGAGAACTTTTAAGAAAACACATACAATAGAAGATAGTAAGAAGGTAGAGTCCATCAAATTCCCTACAACTGTTTCATATGATCAAATTTACACAAGAGTTGTGCAATCTCTTCAAAAATATTTTCCACTAGTAAATTTTAAAGAAACAAGTATGGGGAACAGAAACAAGGCATATCCTACATTTTTTGAGATATATATGATCATATGCCATATCAGAAATACTTTGAATCAAAAAATGACAAAAGCTCTACTAAGCAAGACAGTTTTAAATTAACTTACCATAGATTTTATTCACAAAACCGAGAATCCGAAACAGCTCTACAGCTTCCTTGTGCCGAGCAGCAATTTGGAGAAACTTTAATACTTCATCCTCATTAAAAGAGGAAGCTAATCCATAAATTGACAAAATCATCAAGAAACCAAGAACTACTAAAGAATTTTCAGTACTTGCTCTCATGCTAGCTTTCAAATAAAGTGCAAACTTCATTGCCTCTTCTCTAACATGAGGTTTAATGACTGGGGAGATTCTCATTAGCTGTTCAAGCAGAAAGATGTGGCTATGATCTCCCTGGCCACAAAATGGAAGCATTGGATCTTTCATTATTTCCAAAATTAGTTCTGCTGGATCTGATTGACTCTGCAGATAAACTAAAATGTTCTTGTGAAAATCTGTTTGCTCATCATTTGAGAAAAGCTCGAAACTTCTTGCATCGCTGCCGCGACTTAATTGATTATCTGCATGTTAGCAGTAAGTATGATTAGCTAGCAGATACTTAATCCCTCTTAACACAAAAAAAAAACATAACAAATCAAGTGTTATGGCACCATAGAATATAAATCTGAGCTGTTAAGATACATTGGTGACAGTTGAAAAGCCATTTACAAGAAAAAGTATTAAGGCACCATAATGAATTGTTTGAACTGATGTTGTAACTCAGAAGCCTAGCACCATCAAAAATAGTTTGAAACAAAAATCTACATTAGTATTTTATATATTTCTAGCAATGCAATAATGTTAACCACTTAACTTAGGAAGCAAACTTAGGAAGCAATTACTATGTAAGGCTTTTTGCAGTTAAGAGCTTTGACAAATGCTTACAAAAGAAAACTGGGGAGGGATCAATATAATTCCATTCAGTTTCACTATATATACATATGTTAAAACCCAGAGACACACGCCAAATTGCTGAATTAAGATATTTTAGTAAAATACATTAGACCAGGTTAGTAGAAATATCAGAATTAATGAAAGAGTTGAAGTAATATTGTTTATAACAAACTAACAGCAGAAGCACATTTACCCTGCACATTTTCCTCTCTCAATGATTTGTTCGACGGTTCAGACTGCAGTATTTTAAGCCCACGCTTCTTCCATTTCTCTTCAAATTGATTCTTTTTTGAATAAAAAATTTTCATTTTTGCTTCAAACTGCTTCTGTGTTGACTTGAACATCTCCTTGTGCTTTTCACACCTTTTCTCTTTGAATCTGAGCTTCTTCTCTAGTCTCTCAAATTGCTTCTCTTTTGACTTGAGTTTTTTTGTTCGTTCTTCAATCTTACTCTCTCTTGACTTAAGCTTCTCCATCAGGCCTTCAAAATTCTTCTCTTTTAATTGGAGCTCCTTCAATTGGAACTCAAAGTTCTCCTTGTTTAATGCATACTTCTCGACTTGGCATTCGAGCTCCTTCTCTCTTGCGTCAAGCTCCTTAATCCAGCCTTTAATTTGGTTCTTTTCTGAATTGAGTTTCTTAACTTGTTCTTCATATTGCTTCTCTTTGGATTCAAGCTCCTTCAATTTGTATTCAAAATGCTCCTTGTTTTGTGCAAACTCCTCCACTTGGCTTTTAAGCTCCTTCTCTCTTGTTTCGAGCTCTTTCGCTTTGCCTTCAATTTGACTCTTTTCTGAATTGAGTTTGCTCACCTGTTCTTCATACTGCTTCTCTTTTGATTCAAGCTCATTTAACTTGCAATCAAAATGTTCCTTTTTTAAGGCAAACTCCTCCACTTGGCTTTGAAGTTCTTTCTCTCTTGATTGGAGCTCTTTCACTTTGCTTTCAATTCCACTCTTCTCTGAATTGAGCTTGTTCACTCGTTCTTCATAGTGCTTCTCTTTCGAATCAAGCTCATTTAATTTGCAGTCAAAATTCACCTTCTTTAAAACAAACTCCTCCACTTGCCTTTTATGTTCCTCCTCTTGTAACTGGATCTCTTTCACTTTGCCTTCAATTCGCCTATTTTCTGACTCGAGTTCGTTCACTCGTTCTTCATATTGCTTCTCTTTTGATTCAAGCTCTTCCACCCGCGCTGCAAATTCCTTTTCTTTGGACTGAAGCTCCTTCAACTGAACATGATGATATCCATTTAATGAAATTACCTTAAGTAACTTCCTATTTTCTAATTGCAACTTCTCAGCTTCGGCATCAATCAGTTTCTTCATTGCATATATCTCTCCCTCTTTGGTCTTAAGTTCCTTTGTACACTTAGCAATTTTCTTTGAAAGATCCTTCAGTTCCTCTTCCTTCATTTCCCTTTTCTTGTCAAAGTTATCCAGCACTAGAAGAAATTCTTTCTGTTCTACCTTGAGCTCCTCTTCACACTCTCTCCTCAAGTCCTCCATCAAATGGAGCTGTGATTCCTTTTCTTCAATTTGCTCATCATACTCTTCAAGTTCCCTCAACAACTTCTTGTGAAGTTCATCGCGTTCATTGATCACCATTGCCACTGCTTCAAGTTCCCTGACATATTGTTGCTCCTTTAACCTTAAATGCTTCCCAAATTCTCCTATCAGCTTCTGCATGTGATTGAACTGATCTCCCTTTGCTTCAAACTCTTTGTGGCGCTGTTCAATGCATCTTTGGATTGATCCATGTTCTCTCCTTTTGATTGCAAGATCCCAGGAATAAGAACTCAATTCTCCTTGAATAGAACCAACCTGTTTTCTCTTACTTTCAAGCTCTTTGCACAGCTCCTCAATATCTTTCTCTAGGGAGTGCAATTGCAACCTCTTCTCTTCAACTTCTCTCTTTGTTTGGCATTCCTCAATAGAATATTGAACCAATGCAGGTTCTTTATCTACCAAGTCCTGTTCAGAAGAGGCTTTCAACTTCTTAACCGAAGATTGCAAGTAATCAAACTTATCTTGTTCTAGTAATCTCTTGCCATTACCAATACAATCTTTGCTTCCTCCCTCAACTTCTGAAATACCCTTCTCAACAAAGCTATCATTTTTATCCTGAAAGCTCATTACTCACCTCAACTAAAATCCTGGGAGAAAAAGGGGACCCAAAAAAAAAAGAAGATTTTTCACTAAGAAATCAGTTCTATTAACTGAATAATATCTCTAGGCATGGATGTTCAAGTAAAAGGAACAAACTTTAAAACGAAACACACAGAAATGAATCAAATGGTAAAAATGAAAAACGATGAGGAGAGTGTAAGATAGATGGTGGTACCTTGAATGACAAGAATAGAAGAGGAAGGTGAAAACTTTATAGGATATAGAAGCAGAAAACAGAGCAAGGGAAGCTGAGAGGGTTAGAACGGAGAAGAGAAAGGGTGTGTAAAAGACAGAGTAGCAATTGATTTGCCTCGTTCAATAAGGATTCATAGTACTATATCCGGAAAATTTCTGAGCTGTCCACTGTCTTTTGAAAGCTTGATCATTTGCTAAAGATTATTAGACAGACATTTTGAAGTTTGAACAAATCAAATGATGTTTTATTAATGTAAACCGTGTTTAATAAGAGATCTTTAGTTAATTTTAACTCAATAGAAACTTTGAGTGACTAGTAAATTTAATGGAGTGAATACTCAACTCAATCTTTGATAATTTATTTGAAGGACTAAGAGTAGCAATTGGTATGCTTTGTTCAATAAGGATTCATAGTACTGTATCTGGAAAAATTTTTAGCTGTCCACTGTCTTTTGAAAACTTGATCATATTTGTAGTCAAAGATTATTAGAGAGACATATTGAAGTTGGACAAAATTAAATGATGTTTTATTAATGTAAGCCGTGTTTAATAAGATCTTTAGTCAATTTAAGTCAACAGAAACTTTGAGTGACTAGTAAATACAAGGAAAAGGATCCTCTCCAGTTTTTTTAATAATTGATAGAATACAGTGTAATCTATTACCTTTGATTTTATAAGTGAGACCAAAAATAAATAAGAGAAAGAGAACAATAAATGGTTAAATTGAACACTGGATACCATCCAGTTTTTTTGTCACTGGAGAGGATCCACTCCCTAAATACAATGTGTGGTACAGTCTCACTTTATGAAATTGAGAATGATATAATCAATTTTTATCTTTTTATTCAAATTAATAATTTTTGCTCTTATTATACTTTCTTTTGTCACTACCGGTTATGTTTAACTTTTTTTTTTTATTTACCAAAATGGATATAATAGAGAATCAAATATGTACTTTCTTATTATAAAATTTGGTTACAGACAACTTCTAACTATTAAACTATAATTTATTTTATGCTTTTGTATTATATATATAATAAAAATATTATTTATATATTAAATATTCTTAACATTCATATAAAAATATGGTTATTATTAATTAGTTATATATTTAAATTATTTTTAATAAATAAAATAAAAAATACATATTTAATTGTTAGAAAAATATTAATATTAATATAAAAATAATATTTATTATAAAAAATATATCCGATGAGATTGATATATAAATATTATTTTAAAATTTTTATTGCAATAAAAATGTGCTTCAGAAAATTAAATTCTAATAAAATAAAATTGAGTATAGGAGCGGGATGGAAAAGAAGAGAACGACTACAATAATAACATTAACGATTATGGTGGTGGAAGCTAGCGTGGCGATAGAGGGCAACGATCGTGATTGTGGCAATAGCAGTCCAGAGAAGGTCTGAGAAAAAGTTTAAATATTAGGTAAAAAAAAAAGTAAAAATTAAAGATAGAGTAATTTTAAAATATTTGACAAATGTTAAAAATAAAAGCAAATTTTATCCATACTAATTAAAGTGTATATCTTACCTACACTTTTTTAAATATGAAAAAATCTTGTATTTTTACAAAGACAATTTACGTTATTAAATTGTTTCACCTTTAATATTACGCAAATGTATTGTTTCTAATTTCAATACGCAAATACATTGTTTCACTATTTTATATAAATCGTTACTGGCAGTAGTGGTTTATGTGTGTGAGTGTGTGAGTGTAAACCGTTGCTGGCAGCAGCGGTTTACGTGTGTGCGTGTGTGAGTGTAAACCGCTGCTGCTAGCAGCGGTTTACGTGTGTGTGTGAGTGTAAACCGCTATAGGCTATAGCGGTTTACGTGTAGTGTGCTGCCTATATAAACCGTGGTTGTAGCCGCGGATTATGCATTTAGAGGGTTTGTGGAGTTTTTTAGAGAGAGGAAATTCTAGAGAGAGGTCAGAGCAAGTTGAGAGCGGGTCCGAGGTATCTCAGCGGCGACTTTTGGCGAGTTATCATGGCAGGCAGGACCCTGTACCGACTGAACGGTGTTGCGCATATTGTCGGTTCTATTGGTGATGAGGTTAGTTAACATTTATTTTTTTCTAGGCTTTGCATATGTTAGTCAGAAAAATGGTAGGTTAGGTAGACGAATTAGAATTTATAGATTATTCTCTCTAGTTTGAAATTAGGCTTCGCATGCTAGGATGTTAGTTTACTGGTTTTGGTTTAGTATTTTGAGTTTTTCTTGTTAAGTTATAAATATGAGCACTTATGTGAATTTCAAATCCCTTCAATGAATGTTATGCTACATGGTGTTGGTTTAGTTTAGGGAAAGGGATAGTTGACGTTAGTGAATTATTTTAGTTTGGTAAGGGCATTTGTATGATATGAAGTTTTAAATTTTAAAGCTTTATAATATTTTAACATTTCTGGCTGTTATTTATTAAAGTATGTGTGTGGTTATTTTTACTATCGTGACTAGGAAATTTTTTTTTATATAGGAGAATTTGTTGATGGTTTAAGATATTTGTATCCAGTTAGATATGGGAATTTTTTTAAGGATAGGAGAATTTAATTGGACTCTGTATTTCTTTGTTGTTCTGTGCTGCCCACTAGGTGTATATACAGTGTGAGACGGCAACAGAATATGCCCATGCATGAAAGGATCATCCCGTATTTAGAGAGGGGTGGACTGTACCATTTGGCCAGGCTAAACAGCCAATGGTTCTGGTTGGATGAGCCACTGGTTAGTGCGTTCGTTGAGAGGTGGCGTCCTGAGACGCACACGTTCCATATGCCTTTCGGAGAATGCACAATGACATTGCAGGACGTGGCATTTCAGCTAGGGCTGCCTGTGGATGGGGAGGCTGTGAGTGGTTGTCTTGGTGAGTTTGAGAAATACATGGAGGGTGGCCGACCAGCTTGGGAGTGGTTTGAGGACCTATTCGGTGAGCGGCCTCCACCGAATAAGGTCAAGCAGATGACAGTACACTTTACATGGTTTCACGAGAGGTTTAGGGTGCTACCACCAGATGCGAGCAAGGAGACTGTCCGCATCTACGCACGGGCCTACATCATGATGCTGTTATTGACCCAGTTATTTGGGGACAAGAGTGCAAACTGGGTACATATACGGTGGTTGCCATTTGTGGAAAACCTTGATGACATGGGGAGGTATAGCTGGGGGTCGGCCGCTTTGGCATGGCTATACCGATGCATGTGTCGGGTAGCGAACAGAAATATGACTAATCTTGCGGGCCCGCTCCAGTTGCTACAGAGTTGGATATTCTGGCGGTTTCCGTCTTTGAGGCCGGCCGGGTTTGAGGTTTTCTCTTTCCCGCTGGCATCCAGGTATGGGTTATGCTTTTTTAATGTTAACAAATTTCTTGGGCATTTTTTTAAGTTTGTGTCTCATATGACTTAAATTTAGGTGGTCTGCCTACTTACCTCCTAACGATGGAAAGGAGCAGAGGGTCATAAGGTATCGGCTTGCATTGGATCGATTGACCGCTCGTGATGTAAGTTTTATAGCAGTTAGAGTTTCGTTTTTGGTTTGCTCTCTAGTCGTGACTAGATATATACTTGTTGTTGTAATGTATGATGAGTTCTGAAATTTCAGATTGTATGGGAGCCCTACTCCGCGCTTGATGTACTTGCCGTGGTCCATCCAGAGATACTTACAGAGGAGCATAGTCGCATATGGCGAGCGGTGACTACTTTGATATACTTTGTGGTCATCGAATGACATCAGGTTGACAGGGTTGTTCCACAGCTAGGTGGAGTACAGCATATCCCCGAGGATGCTTTGAACGTAGACTGGCTGCATGCTAAGGACGGGAGGGGAGGAGATAGGTGGTTCCTCCATTACTATCAGGTCTGACATTTGCACTGGGGGAACCGACTTGATGCAGTCATTTCCATTGAGCGAGTGGCAGATCCTGGCCCATCTGTTGATTACCTAGATTGGTGGTACCGCGAGGCTCAGTGGTTCCTTAGCCCGGGGGCAGCATTCGCGGATCTTAGAGGCACCCAGATACCTCCAGAGGCATTTCAGAGAGGGTCGTCCCAGGTCCCACGCAGATCACAGCTACCTGATATGCCGGATAACCGCCGTGTTGAGAGACGCCGTCTTGTTGGTACTAGGGACACCGGTCGAGAGTGGCGATGGTTACATGATGCGATGCAGGAGGATGATGCAGGCGGAGAGGCTAGAGCTGAGGTCGATCACCGTGTTCGTCGGTCTAGTGCCAGACGTGGGAGAACTGCGGATCCCACGCAGTTCGGTGGTGGAGTTAGTGGGACCGCAGCGACTGAGGCTGGAGGGGAGACATTCACCAGCAGATCTTACTCTCCGATGCCAGAGCCCAGCTCTCACATGTATGCCCAGCCTGAGACGCCGACGATGACTATGGATTTAGATGATCAGCTGGTGAGTCCACGGTTTTATGCAGAGTTTGCTGATTTGATTAGGGATGATGCTGGCACGTCCAATGTGCAGTTTGGTGGCCAGTCTTACCAGCCCCAGATGCCGAAGGTGCAGTTCGAGGCCGCAGCTTACCAGCCACATATGACGGAGATGCATTCCCAGCCACCTGATTATCAGGGTCAGTATGTGGTGGATCTGAACGTGCCTGCAGGTAGCCCGTTGGATACTTGGTTCACCATGGGGGGCACCCCCCAGTCCGCGATTGGGTTAGACCATCCAGTTGATGACATTGGACAGGAGGCGGCCCGACCAACTCGAGTCAGGCGTCCCGCTCGATGTGGGACAGGATCTCATCTCCTTGGTGACTTTCATGATGCAGCCCGGGATGATTGCGATGATTAGCACCATGTGTTGTTGTTTTCCATTTCTCGTTATGTTGTTTATGTTCCGGTTATGGACTTTATGTTTATTCTCGTTGGATGACTGTTATTTTGGTTAGTTTTTACTTTATGTTTATGTTGATGGACTTTATGTTTATTCTCGTTGGATGACTGTTATTTTGGTTAGTTTTTACTTTATGTTTATGTTGATGGACTTTATGTTTATTCTCGTTGGATGAATATTATTTTGGTCAATTTTTACTTTATGTTTATGTTGATGGACTTTATGTTTATTGATCGTACAGCTATGACGGAAACAAAGCACGATAAATCTAGAAAAGTGATAAATAACTACTTATATTAACATTAACATTTAAACCAAGAAGACTTAAAACTCATAACTGATACAAACAGACACATTTGTAATCACGAAGACTAACACAAACGAACTAAATCATGATAAATCTAGATGCCGCTAGTAGAACCTCGCTGAGGGCAAACCCTTCGAGTATGACCGGGCTGCCTGCATAGGCCACACCTCTTAGGTTGGCTGGTGTCAGCTTCGTCCATGTTGTTGCGGATGCGGGTGGACCGTGGTCGTCCTTCTCTTGCCCTTCTCATGCCCGGGTCGGGGATCACTGTTGGCCCGTCATATGGTGGCCAAAGCCCCTCTGGAATACAAGGTGAAAAGGACATCTCATACACCTTAAAGACCTCAGATATAGTGTACACCTCATCGACATAAGTGGCCCAATCTAGCCGTGACTGCGCACAGCATGCGAGGGCATGGCAACAGGGGTAGTGCAGCGCTTGGAAGTATCCACAATCGCAGGTGCGATCCCTTAGAGAAACCCGATAGCTACCCAAAGAGAATTTGCCGGTGGGTGTCGTCTCAGCCACTGTATAGTCAAGGTGATGTCTATCAAACACAGTCATGGTGAAGCACCTCGAATCCTTCAGGTTATGCTCAATGGCCTTAACTACTGCCTGTGAAAACCGGTGCCCGGACCCTAACTGTGCCTCTGCCGTGTGCCCCCGGACAACAAACAACTCCTCCAGCCGGAGATATATCGACTTAACAAGAGACGTCACTGGTAGGTTTCTTGTGCCCTTCAAGACAGAGTTCACACACTCAGAAATGTTGGTCGTCATGTGACCATATCTTCTCCCCCCATCCTTGTGCTGTGTCCACCTCTCATACTCCATTCTGTTTGCCCAATCGCACATGGCCGGGTTCTTCGTCCTCATTATATCAAACCAATAGTCGAATTCTGCTTCCGTCTTCACATACGCGGCATTTACCAGCCACCTCCTCGCATCCTGTCCCTTGAAAGTGAGGGCAAAATTTGCAGCAACATGCCGAATACAAAATGCCCGATAAGCATGGGGAGGTTGCCAACCACTATCGGGGGACTCTAGTGCAGCCTTGATGCCGTTGTGTCTATCAGAGATCACGAGAATACCTTGCTGTGGAGTGACATGCCTTCTAAGGTTCGAAAGAAAGTATGACCAAGACTCTGCATTTTTCCCCTCCACGAGTGCAAACGCACAGGCAAAATATTCGAGTTACCATCCTGAGCGATCGCCAACAACAATGTCCCGCCATACTTGCCATAGAGGTGTGTTCCGTCGATGCTTACGAGCGGCTTACAGTGGCGGAATGCCTCAATACATGGAGGGAATGTCCAAAACATCCGATGAAAGTAGACTCTATCTTCATCAACTTGGTCACCCACCCTAACCGGGGACGTCTTCAGTAGAGCAACGGAACCTTCCATCATGCATGTGACCCAAGGATCCACCAAGGCAGATCAGCATATGACTCCTCCCAATCGCCATATATTTGCACTACTGCCTTCTGCTTCGCCAACCACACCTTCCGATAACTAGGCCTGAATCCATAAGTCGCCTCGGTTGCCTCTTGCAACACCTTAATCGACACCGACGCATCAGCTCGAACCAATGGAAAGATTCTCGCACAGATGACATGATAATCAAGCTGCTTGTGGTCGCTTGATATCGATGTGGCCATACACGTGTGCGGACCATTGTACCTCCTAACTTCCCATGTGCTCTTCCTTTTCCGCATGACTATCCGAATCAACCACGTGCACCCGTTACCAAACTCCTTGCATCTCCCTTGGTATTTCAGATTGTCGGACTCCATAACCTTGTACTCAACTCCACGCCGAATACTGTAATCTTTTACACTCAACACGGCTTTCTCTTTACTCTGGAACGATTGGCCAATCTGAAATTCAGTCATAGGTGTCCCATCATGCATCCCCTGCCCATCGAATGTTGCATCTACATTCTGGTGTTAGCCGATGGCTTCCAAGTTCAAAGAAGAGAGGTGGGGAGGGTACTCTTGTGTTCCAGAACCGGAACTTCCATGGGCTGAACGTCCACCTCTTGGAATATCATCATCACTGTCCCCACCAATATCGACAGGCTCCTCATCCGAATCATCGTCAAACAGTGCATTCTCAACTCGATCCGGTCCGGCATCGCATTCAAAATCAGGAACAACAGGAGCAATATATGCATGAACAGCCCCAGCATATTCGGGCTCAGCATTCAGAACTGTCGCTGCTACCACAGGCATCGATGTTGATGCACCACCAGCTGGGGTCAACTGAGGATTCGGTGCCGATGCCCCAGAGCTATCCACACCATCTTCCAACTTCGCAAGCAGCTCAGGTATCCTCACCTCCGGAAAACTACGCCTGCAGTGAAACAAGACCTGCAAGTCTTCATCCGACCCGATCACGAAGGTCTCATATCTCACACTGGTTGACACAACGGCAATGGAAATCTTGTAAAATAATTTTTTTACCCACTTCGTCCCACAGGTACCGAGCTTCCGTAATATGCTTAGCTTAATCTCTGCCAATGTATTCAACAATCGGATAAAAATACTAAGCGGTTCTCTATCTGTGAATTTTACACCATGCCTTTTGCTCTTTTGAATTTTTCCAGAGCAATGAACCAGAGCCACAAAACTATCCTCCCCCTCTATTTGTGAATAACACTCTACCTCTCCACATTTGGCCCCTCCATGGTTTATATAGGCAGCCCCATTCAGCGGTTTACACTCACACACACACACACACGTAAACCGCTGCTGGCAGCAGCGGTTTACACTCACACACTCACACACATAAACCACGGCTGGTTGTAGCGATTTATATAAAATAGTAAAACAATGTATTTGCGTATTGAAATTGGAAACAATGCATTTGCGTAATATTAAAGGTGAAACAATTTAATAACGTAAATTGCCCACATTTATACTTATTCAAAATATCATCTCTGGGTAGAGTTTTCGTTTCATTTTTAGGGATACTACATTAGGTCATTAATTTCTTTGTCCTTAACAGTTAAACACTATGAACCTTAGGATGTCAATGAGGTAGGGTGGGAGTGGGAATGTCTCCCTGCTCACCATCCCCGCTTCCAGATTTATTCTCCGTCTCTATTTTTATTTTTTGTCATGAGAAAATATTGCTTCCCATCTCATTCTCCACAGGCCCCATTCTTCGCAGAGATTTTATTTTCTATCTCTCTGATGATTCTGACTAATTATTAAGAGTAAAGTATCGTTTTTGTCCCCAATGTTTCGGGTAAGTTCTAAAGTTGTCCCTAACATTTCAATCGTCCTATTTAAGTCCCTAACGTTTCAAAATTGACTCAATGTTGTCCTGCCGTTAGGATCCGTTAACAGAATTGGCGGCGGGATAAAATTGAAACGATTTTAAAACGTTAGGGACTTAAATAGGATGAAAACGTTGGGGACAAAAACAATACATAAAAATAAATTTTAATTTTATCTTTCAATAATATCAATTTTTTACTATACATAGTATCCAATTATTTTTTAATCACATCTAAGTAAATTATAATTAATCACATTACTTTCATTCTAACTAAATTAATTTTTTTATAATTTTACTCTTAAAGTAATATAATTTTTTTATAAATAAATAAATTTTACACTTTCATTCTAAATAATGTAATTTTACTTTCATTACTTAATCACATTACTTATATTTTTTTTTATAATTTTATATTTTTATTCTAAATAAATTAACTTTTTTATTATTTTACACTTAAAGTTATGTAATTTTTTTTATAAATAAATAAATTTTATACTTTCATTCTAAATAATGTAATTTTACTTTCATTACTTAATCACATTACTTATAATTTTTTTTATAATTTTACACTTTCATTCTAATCACATTACATTATTTATTTAGAATGAAAGTGTAAAATTTATTTATTTATAAAAAAATTATATTACTTTAAGTGTAAAATTATAAAAAAAATAAATTTATTTAGAATGAAAGTAATGTGATTAAGTGTAATTTACTTAGATGTGATTAAAAAATAATTGAATACTATGTACAGTAAAAAATTGATATTATTGAAAGATAAAATTAAAATTTATTACTATGTATCATTTTTGTCTCCAACGTTTTCGTCCTATTTAAGTCCTTAACGTTTCAAAATCATTTCAATTTTGTTCTGCCGCCAATTTTGTTAACGGATCCTAATGTCAGGACAACATTGAGTCAACCCCCAAACGTTGGGGACAAAAACGATACTTTAATCAATTATTAATTTTCATAGGAATAGAGCTGAAAGTATCTATCCTATACAAAAATAGCAAGATTTTATACAAAAAGTCTAAACGACACGATGGTGACTTCTTTCAAAATGACGCAGTGGGGGACGCCACGACGAGCCAGAACACAGAGCAATGGACAAGGTGGGGGACGCGGTAGTAGTGAGGAGAATGAACACGACGATAGAGTTGTAGAAAGGAACGCCATGAATATAGAGAACGACGCAGTGAGGGTGATGGAACGGTGAGGGGTGACAATGCGGTGAGACGGGAGAGTGGCTAGGAGGTGACTACAGAGAGGTTAGATGGAGTATAGACAACGCTAAGGATCTATGAATTGAAGAAGGGTTGCCTCGGGGTAATTTTTCTCTCCGTCCTCATCCGCGCAAAAAAAATTCTCCACAGTCGGATCTCCATTCGGGGCAGTCCCCGCAGGGATCTCCGTATCTCGGGGAGTTTCGCCAACCCTAAAACCTTACCTTAAATGGACAAAGTGCTAGACTCTGGCCCTATCCATCTTCACTCTTCGGGTAATGACGGTTACTATTTTCGTCATACTTCGCACTCCTAACCAACTTAATATATATTGATGATATTGTTCTTACTGGCAATTCTATTTCTGAGAGGGCTGCCATTAAATCTATTTTAAATCAGTATTTCAAAATCAAAGATTTGGGTATTCTTAAATATTTTTTGGGTATTGAAGTTGCTCATTCTGCTCAAGAAATTTTTTTATCTCAAAGAAAGTACTGTGTTGATTTATTGGAAGACTCTGGTTTGTTGGGTGCTAAACCAGCATCTGTTTCCATAGACAGTTCTATAAAGTTGTATCAGGACAATAGCCCTTTGCTTCTTGATCCCTTAATTTATCGTTGTCTTGTTGGCCGCCTCCTCTATCTTACTACTTATCTAATTCATAAGCTACGCAACAACTTATCTAATTCATGGCTTCTCCTACTGAATTCCATTTTCGTGTAGCAAATCGGGTTTTGAGATACTTGAAGTCTAATCCAGGCAGAGGCCTTTTCTTTTTTCATGACTCTTCTGTTCATATATATATGTAGATTCAGTTATTATGACTGGACGGGTTGTCCAGATACTCATCATTCTTTAACTAGTTATTGCTTCTTTTTGGAAAAGTCTTTGATCTCTTGGAAAGCAAAGAAGCAATCCACTGTTGATAGGTCTTAAACAGAAGTAGAATATTGGGCTCTTGCAAACACCACCTGTAAGCTCCAATGGTTGATCAATATGTTGCATTTTCTTCAAATTCTAACTTATCGCACTCTTGTTCTTTTCTGCGATAATCAGAGCTCTCTACACATTACAGCAAATCCTATTTTTCATGAGCAAACTGAACACTTGAAAGTTGATTGTCATCTGGTCCGTCAAAAGGCTCAAGCTGGAATGATGAAACTTCTTCCTGTCTGTTCTTCAGGACAATTAGCTGATTTCTTTACTAAGCCATTATCCCCTCATTTCTTTCATCTTAATCTCTCAAAATTAGGAGTTCTTGACATTTTTCATCCTCCAGCTTGTGGGAGCGTATTAGAGCAATAATAATTAGTTGTGTTAGAGTAATGATAAGTAGTTGAGAGTTAGTAGTTGGTAGATTTTCCAACGCTAAAGCCGATGGTAACTATTGGCGCAAAAACGGAAGTCACGCGCACCAATATTACCATCGGTTTTAGCGTTGGAAAATTTCTACGGTTTGATGGTTTAATGAAACGCGCCGTTTAGGTGATGTAGCGTCAGATTAGTCTGACAAAAATTTTTGACAGTAAAATTGGGGCTAAATTCAAACACGAAGC
Organism: Arachis ipaensis; assembly: GCF_059453495.1. NCBI lineage: Eukaryota > Viridiplantae > Streptophyta > Magnoliopsida > Fabales > Fabaceae > Arachis > Arachis ipaensis. Next base: position 7,780,688 of record NC_142437.1, on the reverse strand, counting down.
CTCCCCCTCACTTGTGCGAGTTCTTTCTTTCTCTCTCTCTCTCTCTAGGACAAAAGTGGGAGAAGGTCGCGGAGTGGCGCCTTCCAAAACCCTTATTTGCTAGAAAATTGTGGAGTTATAAGAGGTTGTGTACTAGAACGGTTAGGAATTGTTGTTTTATTGAATGTGTGTATGTTATAATTTGTGCCTGCAGTTATTTCCTTTGTGAAAACTGTTATATTTATTTGATGGATGTCGCTGAATTAAGGAGAAGTTCTACTGAATTATCGTTTAAATTGTTTACAACATGTTTGGTTTCATAAATGATAATTTATTTGGCGGGAAGTTCTAATTATAGGGTACACTCTGCCGAATTTCCTAAAAATCTAAATAAGTTGGTTTTTTGGTTGAATTCTAGGGCATGTATTGCAATATGTTTCTAAGTCATCGTTTATGGATGTACGATAGAGATAATGGTGGACCGGGGGGTTTAAAAACTGAATTCTTTGAGGGAGTTGATGCGTTTGTTGTGCATGACTTCAACATGAAACCGTTTAGATCTAAAGGGGTATCTAGGTGTCCATGTCATAAGTGTCGGCTGACTAAGTGGGCAGGGCCTGTGGATATATAACGCTTCACCTCTATCATAATGGGTTCAAGGATAGGTATTGGATATGGATGGAACACAGAGAAGTGGACGAGAATGGAATTAACCAGTTTGCCTCAAATGTCAATAGGTCCGATCGTCGATCAACTAGGGTTCGGTTGGTGAGAGAACTAAACACGAAAGAAATGAATTGGGAGGATAATCAAGAGAAATTCAACGAGATCGTGTTTGATGCAATGGATGTTACGAAATTAGAAGATGTTGAAGAAGAGCCTAATCCAGAGGCAAAAAGATTTTACCATCTGTTAGAATTTGCGTCGAAACTTTTGTTCGAGAGGTGCATTCATTCGGAGTTATCAGCATGTGTCAGAATAATGAGTATTAAATCAGAGTCAAATCATACCCAAGATTCTTTTGATAAGTGTCCCACCCTTTGCAACAAACTGGTACCTGTCAGGACCACTGGCATCTCCTGAAACCACTACAAAGCAAAGAAGTTAGTGTCAAAATTGGGTTTAAATTCAATGAAAATTGATTGTTGTCTAAATAGTTGTATGCTGTATTACAAGAGGGATGCAGACCTAATTGAATGTAGATTTTGTCAATCACCGAGGTTTCAAGTTGAGAGACAATAAATCGATAAACGATGGTTAAAGAGAGTTCCAATGAAACGGATGCATTACTTGCCCTTAATTCCTAGGTTAAAACGATTGCATGCATCGAGAGTTCGGCAACGCACATGACCTGGCATAGTGCCAATAAGAGAGAAGATGGAATTATGACGTACCCGTCACATGGAGAAGCTTGGAAGCATTTTGATAGGGTACATCCTACGTTTGCAAGTGAGCTTAAAAATGTTAGACTAGCATTGTGCTCTGAAAGTTTTGCACTGAATTCCAATTTCGGTAACACATACTCTTGTTGGTCTGTAGTTGTGACAACTTATAACTTGAGTCCCGAAATTTGCATGAAGGACCCATACATGTTCTTAACTTGCATCATACCTAGTCCCAACAATCTAAAATGCAAAATAGATGCCTTCTTGCAGCCCTTGGTGGATAAGTTAAAGGAGTTGTGGACCCATGGTGTAGAAATATATGATATTTCGACGAAAACAAGTTTTCAACTACATGTTGCGTTGATGTGGACCATTAACGAGTTTTTTGCATACGGGATGTCAGGTTGATCAACTCAAGGAAGAATGGCATATCCCATTTGTATGGAGGATACAAAGGCATTTTGGTTGACAAGCAGTGGTAAGAATTCGTGATTTGATTGCTATAGAAGGTTCTAGATATGGATTATCCTTTTCGGCGCAACAAGAACTCGTTTTAAAAGAATAAAACTGAACACGAATAGGCACTTGTGAGATTGGGTATAGGCAAGTTTGTCAACGTATCAATAGAATACCAAGGGTTGTCGATAACGGGGCAAGTCTGTGACCTCTGAGATATGACATGGAGTATAATTAGACTAAACAAAGCATATTTTGGGATTTTCCTTATTGGAAAAATAACTTGGTTCGACATTGTCTTGACATAATACACATTGAAAAAAAATGTGCTTGATAACATTATGCACACAGTAATTGACAATGAGCAAACAAAGGATAACGACAAGTATAACAGTCCAGACCACCCGCTAGCACGATATTGTCTGCTTTGGCACACAAGGCCTCACGGTTTTGCCTTTGACGATAGGGATGATAGCTGAAGTCCCCCACACTCGCTCGTCAAAGCAGAAAATATCATGCTAGCGGGTAGTCTGGGCTGTTATAGATGGTATCAGAGTCGGAGCCCGGATCGATGTGCCAGCGAGGGCGCTGGGCTCCCTTAGGGGGGTGGATTGTAAGGTCCCACATCAGTTGGGGAGGGGAACGAAGCATGCCTTATAAGGATGTTGATACCTCTCCCTAGCATGACGCGTTTTGACGAGTGAGTGTGGGGGGTTTTGGCTATCATCCCTATCGTCAAAGGCAAAACCGTGAGGTCTTGTGTGCCAAAACAGACAATATCGTGCTAGTGGGTGGTCTGGGCTGTTACAACAAGGTTAGACTTGGTGTACATTTGTAGGCAGCCAAATCTAAACTTAAAGAGACTTGACAACGAGCAATGGGCTAAACTGAAGGCGGTGTTCGCTCTAACAAAGGAACAGTGACAAAATGTATGTAAGTGGATTAGAGTATTGAGGTTTCTTGATGGTTACGCCTCTAACTTTAGCAGGTGTGCAAACGTATCACAGGATAGGTTTGTTGGGTTGATAAACCACTATTTTATGGTTTATCTTGTGTTTAATTGAGTGGTTTCATCAAGCCTTCACCCACTTATTCATATGATTTGCATGATTTTATATTTTTCTTCCTAGTTTTATTCTATGGTTGAAAACTTGCTTCCTAGAGATCTTTAATTTGTATATTTTAATTCTCCTTTATACCATTCGATGCCGTGATCTGTGTGTTAAGTGTTTCAGGCTTTATAGGGCAGGAATGAATTAGAGAATGGAGAGGAAGCTTGCAAAAATGGAAGGAACACAAGAAACTAAGGAGATGACCAGCGAGCATCGACGCGCACGCATGGCTCACACGAACGCGCGGAATGGAGAAATTTGCAGCGACGCGTGCGCGTGCCTGACGCATACGCGTGGATTGGAGTCTGCACAAAAGATGCGCACGCATGGACGACGTGTACGCGTGACAAGAAAATTCGCCAAATGACGCGCACGCATGATCGACACGTACGCGTGACATGTGCGATCTGCAGAATTAATAGAATACACTGGGGGCGATTTTGGGCCGTGTTTTGACCCAGTTTTTTGCTCAGAAACACAGAATAAAGCCAGGGAACATGTAGAGACTCAAGATACACATTCACACATTCTCATTAGGATAGTTTTTTAGGTTTTTAGATCTGAATCTAGAGAGAAACTACTCTTCCTCTAGGTTTTCTTTACATTCATAGTTCATTAGTTTTATCCTTTTGCTTTTGGATTTTGAAGAGTCATCACCTCCGTTGAAGATACTATCTAGTTTGTTTCCTTACTTACTCTTTTATTTATTCTATATTCTTAATTCTTGTTTAGAATGGTAATTGGATTATTTTCATGGATTGTTAATGCAAAGGATTACTTTTATCTTTAATTAATTTTCAAAACTTTATTTTACTTAATTTATCATGTCTTCTTCTTATATTTTCTGAGTATGATATTCATGTCAATGGAGTAGATTCCCTACTTGACATGGGGGTTGATTAAGAGGAGATACTTGAGTTGGAATGCTCAAGTGGTTAGCTAAATTGGAAGTTGTTGGCTAATTCTGTATTTACTAATACTAGACCTTCCCAAGGGAGAGGACTAGGATTTGCGAATAAGAGTTAGCTCAATCACTTGACTTTTCTTTATTTAGTAAGGGTTAACTAAGTGAAAATAACAACCTCTTTATACTACACTTGAGAAAATTTCAACAAGGATAGAACTTCCAATTAATCATTCCCCCAGTCAAGGCTTTTTTATTTTGAATAATATAAATTCCTTTTTATTTTCATTGCACTAAATTACAATTATTTATTTTCTGTTATTCAACTCTCAAAATTCTCGGAAACTCCTGATTAATAAATTAGCACCCTTTCTAAGCAACTCGTTGGGAGACGACCTAGGACTCATACTCCCAGTATTTTTATTCTAAACTTTTGTGACAACCTTTCTAAATTGATGCGGCGGATCTTAGCTGGTTAAGAGCTATACTCGCAACGCTGTTTTTGTATTGACTTCTTAATTGGTCTAATTTCTGCCACGCACTATGGGTTGAAAACTCATAATTGTCACGTCTTCATGGAGTCCTTGCTTCCTATCGCATTTAGAGAACTTCCAACCAACATCTAAAAATTCCCCAAAAAAATAAGTGTGTTCTTTAGGGAGTTATATGCTACAAAACTTAGCTTTAATAATCTCACAGTCATAGAAAAGAACATTCCCATCATACTTTGTAAGTTAGAGAAGATATTCCTTCCATCCTTCTTTGACGTTATGGAACACTTAACAGTCCACCTACCGTACGAAGCAATACTATGTGGGACAGTCTAATTTAGGTGGATGTACCTATTTGAGAGGATGATTGCGTCATTCAAAGGGCACAGTAAAGAACAGAGTCCGGATTGAGGGCAGCATCTACGAAGCATTCCTAGCTAAGGAAACGTCTGCATTTTGCTCATTCTATTTTCAGCCTCATGTTGAGTCACGTAGAATAAGGGTTGGAAAGAACGACAAGATGGGAGAATCCTCGTCAAGTGGAACAACATATCCAATCTTTGTTCTGAAAGGAACTGCAATGGGTGCGGGCAGCGACTATTGGTTAGAGCAGAAGGAAATCGATGCCGCACACTTGCATGTGTTACTTAATTGTGACCAAATTTTATCCTACTTCATGTGAGTTTTTTAAGTTTTCGTTAATATTGCAATCAGTAAGATACTAATTTCATAATCTAATTAAAACTTCTTTATTCTATTCTATCATATAGGTTATTCAAAGAGGCAAATCCTGATATATCATTGAATAATTTTTCATACTAGTTCAGAAAATACGTCAGTGTGCATCTAATTGACACAACAGATTGGAAACTAGTTGCACTTAGTTAAGGCCCAATGAATAAGAGCACTAGCTATCCGATATACAACGTTAATGGATATCGGTTTCATTCTTTACAGTGGTCGATTGGAAGGAAAACAAATAATGTCGGAGTTTGGGTTCGTGGGATTCAGGCGGTGGTCATTCTGATTGGTTTGGTGTGTTACACAACATAATTGAAGTATAGTATTTCTATCGCACTACGTACAAGGTGTGCGTATTTAAATATGAATAGTATGATCCAAGTTCGCGACAAGGAATATGAAAGCACAAGGACTACGATATTATTGAAGTTAATGTAACCAGTAAATATAGGCACTACGATCCTTTTATTCTGCTGTAAAATGTACGACAGATATACTATTTGCCTTATCCGAGTTTATGCAAGTCTAGTTGGGTAATTGTGGTTAAGTCTAAGCCAAAAAGCCGCATTGAGTCTGATGATAGGACAGAGGGTCAGAAACCTTATCAGATTGACGACCCAACTCCTTCAAAAATGGTGGATGATACCGGTGAGCCAATCACCGGTATCAATGGAATCTCATCATCCATACATAACGAATTGGTGTGATATATTCAAATCATAACATATGAACAGTAAAAACTAGTATTCTTATTGAGACTAGAACTCATAGGGAAGAAAATCTATTTATGAATGGAATCAAAAATGCAGTATATACAAACAAAGGTATTCGATTATTGGTGAAAAATCAATATATTTCTAATGTCGAATCGGGATCAACTAGGACAGAAATAAAGCATTGGGTCAAACTCTTCTTTGGTATCAAGGTAATAGCTATGAATAGTCATCGACTACCGGTAAAGGGTAGAAGAATGCGACCTATTATGGGACATACAATGCATTACAGACGTATGATCATTACGCACTAAGTAAGAAACCTACCTTATTGAAAACTCAAGGGCTTTACTTTATATATATATATATATATATATATATATATATATATATATAGGTCGGTTGTTATGGATTATGACATCATTGACCTTGGAATAGATGACGATGCATTACCACTAGAGAACGATGGTCTCCAAGAAAAAGACGGGGTCAATAACGACGAAGAAGGAGAAGACGAGTTCGATGATTAGCAAGAAACTACCTTTAAAGACGAGGATAGTGAACCAGAGGAAGAAGATGATGAATCTGTATAGGGTTAATGCACATATAGTACTGTCTTATGTGTTTCTTTATCAAACTTTGACAAGAATGTAATATCATTAGCATTATTTTATATATTTTAATTACCATTATTATATATTCCATAATTTTAAATTGTATATTTGATATTTCACATAAGGTTTAAAGCACTGGTTTAATTATTATATATCGGGATACATTATAGATGGGCAAAACAAATTTATTTTAATAAAAATTTTACTGTCGGAATTATCATCAGAATATGCCGACGGTAATAGCCCAGTAAAATTAAAAAAATAAAGGAAAATATTTTTGCTGATATTATCGTCGGATTTATCCGCTGGTAACATGGCATAAATCCGCGCTATCTTACCGGGGGATAAATCGGACGGTAAGGTGCAACAGATTTTGTCTTTTTTGTAACCGTATCCTGTCGCAGAATCCGACGATAATTATCGTCGAACAAAAAAAATCTGATGGTAACAAGTTACCGACGAGGTTTATACCGTTCAATTATTTCTGACGGTAACAAGTTACCGCGAGATTTATACCGTTCAATTATTTTCCACAGTAATTTATTATAAATCCAATAGTACTCATCATTTTTTTGTAGTGATTGTTCACATCTTTCGTTGTTTATCTAGCAGAATTGATTTTAAAACTAGAATGAAATCCGCGCGATACGCGGGACAGTAAATTAATGATAGTATATAATAAATATTAAAAATTGCTATGTTTTGTAGAACTAAATTACGGAAAATCACTATATTAAGCCAAGGGGAGGAAAAAATTAGAGAAATCTGCCTAACCAAAAACTGGTTCATGAATCAACCAAGAGCCATTTATATATAGTTCGAATCAGCCTAATTCAAACTCTAATTACATGTAATTCGAATCACACTGATTCGAACTACTCACACACGCACACACCCACTAATTCGAATCAACCTGATTCAAATTACACCCACAGTAATTCGAATAAGGGTGATTCGAATTACACTCACACACGCTGCACATAGTAATTCGAATTGGCCAGATTCGAATTACTCATGATTTAATTCTGCCCATTCTTTTATTAAAAAATTAATAATTAATTAAAAAAATAATAATTTAAAATTAAAAAAATATATATTTTATTTCATGCATTAAAAAAAACTAACAAAATATTTAATTACGAGACTTTTTTAAAATATTAATGAGCTATCAATTCAAATTTCATACAATACTCTTGCTCATGAATATTTTTTAATAAATTTTTTAAATAAATTTATTTAAATTATACCATAAAAAATATTTTATTCTATACAAAATAATTTAAAAAAATGGCTTAAAAGATGTTAGGAGTACTATAAAAATTTGTAATGTCCTAATGACTTAGGACATTAAAGAAATACTCTACATAGTCAATAATAATTTAAAAATTAAAAAAAATATAGTTATAACCAGTATTTACCTAAATTACTAGTATTGTATGAAATTTAAATTGATAGCTCATTAATATTTTAAAGAAGTCTCGTAATTAAATATTTTGTTAGCTTTTTTTTAATGTATGAAATAAAATATATATTTTTTTTAATTTTTAAATTATTAATTTTTTTAATCAATTATTAATTTTTTAATAAAAGAATGGGCAGAATTAAATCATGAGTAATTCGAATCTGGCCAATTCGAATTACTATGTGTAGCATATGTGAGTGTAATTCAAATCACCCTGATTCGAATTACTGTGGGTGTAATTCGAATCAGGTTGATTCGAATTAGTGGGTATGTGCGTGTGTGAGTAGTTCGAATCAGTGTGATTCGAATTACCTGTAATTAGAGTTTGAATTAGGCTGATTCGAACTATATATAAATGGCTCTTGGTTGATTCATAAACCAGTTTTTGGTTTGGCGGATTTATGTAATTTTTCCTCCCCTTGGTTTAATATAGTGATTTGCCCATTAAATTAAATATGTGTAAACTAAAGTTAAATTTAAAAGGTATTTTATTTAAAATAATTTGTAGTACAAAAAATTTGGATATTAGAATTGTACAAAGTGACATTTTTATTTGGTGGTTTGATTTTTGTATTTACTTTTGTTGATGGACTTAGTCTTCTTATGTAGTGCTCGTCCTCCTTTTTCTTTATTGATTGTTGTTAGAGTTGTTGCTTTCTTCTTTCTGTAGTAGATTCTTGTGAATGCATGTTATTTATGAATTATTGAGTTGTATGCACTTTCTATTGTGTTGTTTGTTCCATCTTTGCATGTATGTTCTTCTTCTGAAGATGTGTCTTAAATTTGTATGATTTTCTTTCTCCTTAATCTCTTGATGGGTATGTGATCTTAATGATATTAGTGTTGGCGAAGTTAGTTCCTATAATCAATGAATAATTTAAATTAGAAATAAAAATGTTGTCTTGAATAAGTGAATTTTTTCTGGAGTATTACCTGTTTTATTTGTTGTAATGGGTGTTGAGATTCAATATTTTTGGTTGGAATAAATGTTTTGATAATAATGTATTATTGACAATCTTTTTTGAGATTAAAATTATTTACTTTGACTTCAAATATAAGTGTAAGGTTGCACAATTTTTTAATTGGGGTGGTATTTCAATGTCATTACTTTTCTGGAATGTCATTAGATTTGAAGCAGTTGTGCCCAACACTTTTTTTCTTCACCATCCAATAGTATAAAAATTGTTGTAGCACTTTGATCTGAAATAAGTATTGGGTTAGTAACTAATAATTTGATAGATGAGATTATGAAAAATATATAGGGTTACCTTATTGTTGGATATTGTGGTGTTTGATTACATGTGCCACAAATGTAGTTGTCTCATTTTCATCTAATATAATCATTTCTAAGCAAAGAGGCTCCTCTTCCTTTGTGGTTGTTAATGTTTTTCATAGACGAACCACGCAAACTTTGATAAACCAATTGTCTGTTTGTTCGGTAATATTGTTCAAAGAATGATGCTTCATTGAGTAAGTTTGAGATGTTGTGTAGTTCGGAAATAAATTTTTTTGTGCTAAATTTGATGTTATTTGAAGGAATAGTGATAAGAGATTTATATAAGTAGGTCAAATAGTATGAAATTCGAATATTTGTAATGTAAAATTTATTATGATTAATATTATTATTATGACATTTGTAATATGGATGTTAATGCGTGAGCATCTTTCCTATCTTTTCCTAGTGAATTTACATTTAATTTGTTGGGTTTAATCAAGAATTAATTATCTTTTAGCCACTATGGATGCTACTTTGAGTGTTGTGCAATTCTGTTTATTTTAGGTAGCATTCGGATGGATTTGATGGAGTTTCTGCAGAGAAAGAGAATAAACCAAGGAGCTGACCAACGAGGAGCGACGCGTGCGCGTGCCTGACGCGTACGTGTGATTCGGAGCTGTTCATGTCGACGCGTGCGCGTACGCGTGACACGCGAAGAAGATCATCGACGCGTACGCGGGACTGACACGTACGCGTGACATGCGCCACGTGCAGAATTCGTAGAAAATGCTGGGGCGATTTCAGGCCGAGTTTCGACCCAGTTTTAGGCCCAGAAACACATACTAGAGCCAGGAGATAGCAGAGACTCAAGGGAGATTCACACAAGAATGGTTATGCCCACTCCAAGTTAAGCGTGGACCCTACGAAGCAAGTGGTCCCCATCCATCAATTGAAGACGTGCTGATTGCTTTAATTAATTTTGATTTAAACTTTTTTTTTAATTTAAAATAGGAAAATATATTATTTTAATTTTAGAAGATATATTTTAAATTAATTAGGATTAGATATAAAAGGGGATTGAAATTATTCCACAACGGGATTCCATTCCACCTCAACCAAAATACATTTTATCAGAATCCTTATTTTCTCTCTGAATCATGAGCAACTAAACCTCCACTGTTAAGATTAGGAGCTCTGTCTATTGTATGGATTGATTTTATTGTTTTTCTATTTTAATTTATGTACTGATTTATATTTCAAGAATTGTTTTCACTCTTTATCTTATGAATTTGGGTGGAACGGAAGTATGACCCTCTTTCTAATTGCGTTCTTGTATAACTTGGAAAAGCTCTTTACTTGAACAACAGCTTGAAAACTTATTCTCCTAAATCTCTAATTATCTGGACTTAACGGGATACGTGACATATAATCCTCTTATATTTGGGTAATTAGGATTTCTGTGGCATATAACTAGAATTGAACTTCACCCCCTAATTGGAATTAATTGACCAAGGAATTGGCTGTTGATGAATTTTAGAGGAGACTAGAAAGGTCTAAGGAATTAGGGTCTAGTCACATATAGTTTGCCATGAATTAAATCTTGCATGATTAAAATAGTTAGTAAGAAAAGTCAATCCGGAAAATAGTAACTCTGAAACCTTAACTGCCTTCTCCATATTTTATTCCCAACTTATTTATTTTCCTGCCTTTAATTGAATGCTTTTTGAACTCTCAAACACTACTTTTTGTTTGCCTAACTAAGCAAATTAATCAACCATTATTGCTTAGTCCTTCAATCCTCGTGGGATTGACCCTCACTCACCTGAGGTATTACTTGGTACGACCCGGTGCACTTGCCAGTTAGTTTGTGGGTTATAAACACCGCACCAAGTTTTTTGGCGCCGTTGCCGGGGATTGATAGTGATTAACAACTATCAGTTGTTTGATTGCTTAAATTAGGCGTTTTAGTTTTAATTTTTTTTTACTTTTTGCTTAGTATTTTTGAAAATTTTTTTATAAATAAATAGCACTAATATTTTTTCTTAATTTTTGAAATTAAGTTTGTTGTCACCTAGTTAATTTTATTTTAATTCTCTTGATTATTTTCCCTGTTAATTTTCAAAAATTTTCGTCTAATTTCATTTATCATTTTTGAAATCTATTTATTTATTTTATTTAGTATTTTTATTTTATTATTTTACACAGGATACCTCACTGGGACTTCTCTGCACTCTGACGTAGAGAATCCCATCTTTTCTTGTCTTCTGTTTGTTTATGCGCAGGAACAGGGACAAGAAACCTCTGTTAGACTTTGATCCAGAACCTGAAAGGACTTGTAGGCGACGTTTACAACAAGTAAGACTTTGCAAGGCTGCAGAATCCACTATGGATCACAATAATGCTGTTAATACCAATGTGGCAAACCCGAATAGGGATGATCAATAAAGGAGAGTGCTTGGCTCTTACTCTGCTCCTACTACAGATTTTTATAGAAAAAGCATTGTGGTACCTCCTATAGCTGCAAACAACTTTGATTTGAAGCCACAACTGGTCACCCTGGTGCAACAAAACTGCCAGTATCATGGTTTTCCCCATGAAGACCCAAATCAATTTATTTCTTATTTTCTGCAGATTTGTGATACTGTGAAGACAAATTGAGTGAACCCAGAGGTGTACAAACTCATGCTCTTCCCGTTTGCTCTGAGGGATGGAGCAAAGCTATGGCTAGATTTCCAACCCAAGGAGAGTTTGGATACTTGGGACAAGGTTGTTACTGAGTTTCTTACTAAATTTTTTCCACCAAAGAAGCTGACTAAGCTTAGGGTGGAGGTTCAGACCTTCAGGCAGAGGGATGGTGATACTTTTTATGAAGCTTGGGAGAGGTACAAGATACTGATTAGGTAATGCCCTCCGGACATGTTCTCTAAATGGACCCAACTAGACATCTTTTATGAAGGCTTGGGTGAAATGTCCAAGATGTGCTTAGATAATTCTGCAGGTGGTTCATTGCACAAGAAGAAGACACCAAAGGAGACTATTGAGCTGATTGAATTGGTTGCTAGCAACCAATATTTATACTCATCTAACAGGAATTCTGTGAACTCTGAGGCTCTTCAGAAGAAGAGTGTTATGGAAGTAGAAGCTCCGAATGCTCTTCTTGCTCAGAATAAGCTTATGTTTCAGCAAATAAGTCTACTTACTCAACAGATGGGTGGCATGCAAGTCTCAGCTATCAACACCCAAAACTCACCTCAAGAGGTCTCTTATGACATGACAGGTAATTTTGTGCAAAATGATAACTATGACTATACTCAATGCTCTTTTGAACAGGTCAATTACATGGGGAGTGGTCCTAGAAATCCCAACAATGATCCATATTCTAAGACATACAATCAGGGGTGGAGAAATCACCCAAATTTTGGGTGGAGGGACCAACCTCAGAGACTTCAGAATTTCAACAATAATTCTCAAGGCGGCTTCCAACAGAACAATCACAATAACCGCCAATTTCAGTCTCAGCAGCAACAACCACCTCAGCAGGCAAACTCTAAATCCCAAGAAGATTCTAATTGGGAGATGATGAGGAGTTTTATGCAGGAAACCAGAGCCTCCATTAGAAACTTAGAGGTGCAAATGGGCCAACTGAGCAAGCAAATACCTGAGAGGTCTGCAAGTATATTTCTAGGTGATACAGTGGTGAACTCAAGAGAATATTGCAAGGTTATTCAATTGAGAAGTGGTAAAACAGCTGGCTCTGAGACAAGGGCCAATGAAGAGCTAGTTGAAAAGAAAGCTCCAGAGGAGAAGAAGGAAGAAGTGGAGCACGCCTCTCCAAAGCGTGTAGACAACCTGTTCTCTGACTCTCTTGACACGTATCCTACATTGCCAAAGGCTCCTGAATACAAACCAAAAATGTCATATCCTCAAAGACTTCAGAAGGCTTCCAAAGAAAAGTAGTTCTCTAAATTTTTAGATGTCTTCAAGAAGCTACAGATCAACATTTCTTTTGCAGAGGCTCTTGAGCAAATGCCCCTTTATGCTAAATTTATGAAAGAATTGTTGACTAACAAGAGGAATTGGAAGGAGCAAGAAACCGTGGTGTTAACCAAGGAATGCAGTGCTATTATTCAACATAAACTTCCTGAGAAAATGCAAGATCCAGGTAGTTTTGTGATTCATTGCACCATTGGAGATGTCACCATTCAGAGAGCTTTATGTGATCTTGGAGCTAGCATCAATCTCATGCCACTTTCAGTGATGAAAAAGCTTTATATTGAGGAGGTAAAATCCACTCGTATTTCTCTTCAACTTGCTGATCTTTCTATTAAATTGCCTGTGGGTGTTGTTGAGGATTTACTTGTGAAAGTAGGACCCTTTATTTTTCCTGCTGATTTTGTTATATTAGACATGGAAGAGGATGTAAAATCCTCTATTATTCTTGGTAGACCCTTTTTAGCTACATGTAGAGCTCTGATTGATGTGCAAAAGGGTGAATTAACCCTAAGGGTCAATGAAGAACAAGTGATCCTTAATGTTTTTGAAGCTCTCAAGCACCCTAATGATTCTGAAGGGTGTATGAGAATTGATATTGTTGAACCACTCGTTCAAGAAGTACTGGAAGCTGAGGTACTTGATGACATTCTGGATCCTATTTCTGAATATGAGTTAGTTGAAGTTGATGATTCACCACCCCAGAAGGCTATGGTTCACACGCCTAAAGCAGAGGAGGAAGCCCCCAAGCTTGAGCTCAAACCTTTAACTCCTTCTCTGAAATATGTGTTCTTGGGAGAAAATGATTCCTATCCAGTGATTATTAGCTCTTTCCTGAAGCCTGAAGAGGAAGAGGCACTTATTTCAGTGCTCAGGAGCTATAAAATAGCTCTTGGGTGGATCATTAGTGATTTGAAGGGGATTAGTCCAACCAAGTGCATGCACAAGATCCTCCTTGAAGATGATGCTAAACCAGTTGTGCAACTACAAAGGAGACTCAATCCAACTATGAAAGAGGTGGTCGAAAAAGAGGTACTGAAACTATGGAAAGTAGGTATTATTTATCCTATTTCTGACAGTCCTTGGATAAGTCCTGTGCAGGTAGTTCTCAAGAAAGGAGGGATGACAGTGATTAAGAATGAACAGAATGAGCTTATTCCTACAAGAACAGTCACAGGTTAGAGAATGTGTATAGACTACAAGAGGCTCAACACGGCTACAAGGAAGGATCACTTTCCCCTGCCTTTTATTGATCAGATACTTGAGAGGTTAGCTGGTCATGCTTTCTACTGTTTTCTAGATGGATATTCTGGATATAATCAAATTGAAGTGGACCCTCAAGATCAGGAAAAGATAGCATTCAAATGCCCATTTGGAGTATTTTCCTACAGGAGAATGCCTTTTGGACTTTGCAATGCTCCAGTAACTTTTCAGAGGTGTATGCTTTCAATTTTTTCTGATATGGTTGAAAAGTTCATTGAGGTATTTATGGATGACTTCTCTATTTTTGGTAATTCTTTTGAATCTTGCCTTAAGCATTTATCTCTTGTCTTGAAACGGTGTCAAGAATCAAACCTTGTTTTAAATTGAGAAAAATGTCATTTTATGGTTACAAAAGATATTGTTCTTGGATACCGGATTTCAAGTAAGGGAATTGAGGTTGATAGAGCAAAGGTGGAGGTAATTGAAAAATTACCACCACCAGCTAATGTTAAGGCAGTCAGGAGTTTCTTAGGTCATGTAGGATTTTATAAAAGATTTATAAAGGATTTTTCTAAAATTGCTAAACCTTTAAGCAACCTGTTGGTTGCTGATGTTCCTTTTGTCTTTGATTCTGATTGTTTGCATGTTTTTTAAACTCTGAAAGCAAACCTTACCTCTTCTCCCATTATAGCTCTCCCTGACTGGGATTTACCATTTGAATTGATGTGTGATGCCAGTGACTTTGCTATAGGAGCTGTTTTAGGACAGAGGCATGGTAAGCTTGTACATGTCATTTACTATGCTAGCCGTGTGTTAAATGATGCCCAAAAGAATTACACAACTACAGAAAAAGAATTATTAGCTATTGTGTATGCTGCTGATAAGTTTAGGTCCTATTTAATTGGTTCTAAGGTTATTATTTATACTGATCATGCTGCTTTGAAGTACCTTCTAACCAAACAGGATTCTAAACCAAGATTAATCAGATGGGTGTTGCTCCTTTAGGAGTTTGATATTGAGATAAAAGACAGGAAAGGGTCAGAAAATCAAGTGGCTGACCATCTCTCCAGAATTGAGTCTGAAGCAGGAGTACAACCACCCACAGCTGTGACTAAGATGTTTCCGGATGAGCAATTGTTCCTCATTCAACAGGCTCCATAGTTTGCAGACATTGCAAATTATAAGGCCATGAATTTTATTCCAAGGGAGTACAGTAGGCAACAAGTGAAGAAGCTATTGACTGATGCAAAGTACTACATTTGGGAGGAACCATACTTTTTTAAAAGGTGTTCAGATGGTATCATCCAGAGATGTCCCATATGAAGAAAAACAGTAGATTCTTTGGCACTGTCATGGTTCTGAGTATGGAGACCACTTTGGTGGTGAAAGGACAGCTACAAAGGTCCTTTAGAGCGGATTTTACTGGCCGACTCTCTTCAGAGACTCAAGAGCATTTGTGAAGCACTGTGACAGATGTGAAAAAGCCACAAATCTCCCTGCCAACCATGAAATGCCACAGCAGGGAATTCTTGAGGTTGAGTTGTTTGATGTGTGGGATATTGATTTCATGGGACCTTTCCCACCCTCACATTCAAACAACTATAATCTAGTGGTAGTTGATTATATGTCCAAGTGGGTGGAGGCTGTGGCCCTACCCACCAATGATGCCAAGGTGGTAATAAGCTTTCTTCAGAGATATATCTTTAGCCGGTTTGGTGTCCCAAGGACACTCATTAGTGATGGAGAAAGTCACTTCTGTAACAGACAGCTGGACTCTCTTCTACAGAGATATGGAGTCCGTCATAAAGTGGCAACCCCCTCTCACCCTCAGACAAGTGGACAGGTTGAAGTTTCCAATAGGGAACTCAAGCGGATTCTAGAGAAGACCGTCAGTGTTTCAAGAAAGGACTAGTCTAGGAAGTTTGATGATGCTCTCTGGGCATACCGGACAACTTATAAGACTCCTATTGGCATGTCCCCTTATCAGTTGGCCTATGGCAAAGCCTGTCACTTGCCAGTTGAACTGGAGCATAAAGTTTACTGGGCAATCCGATATCTGAATCTTGATTCAGAAGCTGCAGGAATCAAGCGAATGCTTCAGTTGAATGAGCTTGATGAATTCGGATATTCAGCCTATGAGAATGCCAAGCTCTATAAGGAGAGAACCAAGTTACTACATGACAAGAAGATTGCCATCAGAGTCTTTGAGCCAGGACAGAGAGTGCTTCTGTATAATTCAAGGCTCAAACTTTTTCCCGGGAAGTTGAAATCCCGGTGGTCAGGACCATTTGTGGTTACCAAAGCTTCACCATATGGTTATGTGGAAATACAGGAAGAGAAGTCTGACAGAAAATTTACAGTTAATGGCCAGAGGTTGAAGCACTATCTGGGAGGCGAGATCGATTGCCAGAGGTCCGCTCATCTGCTGAATTAGCAGAACTGATCGTCAAGCTAGTGACGTTAAAGAAGCGCTTGTCGGGAGGCAACCCGATAATTTCGTATCCTTAGTTAATTTTCGTAGTAGTAGTTTTATTACTTATTTGATTTTTATTGAGTTTTTACTATTTTTCTGATCATGTAGCTATTTTATAACAGGAACCGAACACTTCAGGCGACACACACACTAAAAAAAAAACGAGCACACGACGCGCAAGCGTCACTGACGCATACGCGTCATATGTGTGTGCATGAAAAATAAAATTGAACAGAGAGTTGAGCAGGAGTGGGGCTGGAACTGTGCTGGGCGCACAAGCCGCATCACGCGTACGCGTCCCTGATGCGTGCGCGTCGTTTGCGCAAATGGCCACCCACACGTGTGCGTCCCTGACGCGTACGCATGACCCTAAAAAACGGCGTCAACGAGTGTTTGGGCAGAGAGTTGTGATGGCTTGGGGCTGGAAGGGTGCGAGAGGCACAAACTTGATCACGCGTACGCGTCCCAGACGCGTACGCGTCCTTTCCGAAATTGGCCATCCACGCGTGCGCGTGCATGACACGCATGCGTCATCTGAAAATTTTGATTCCCAGGCCACGCGAGCAGAGAGTTGTGCGTGCGCGCAGCCGCCTTCGCGCGATTCGCACAAACCAAGTCCACGCGTACGCGTCCCTTATGCGTACGCATCACTCGAAATTTGCGCGATCCACGCGTACGCGTGCCTTACGCGTACGCGTCGTATGCGACGCCCAAATTAAACCCCTCAGCGCCTGATTTCAAATCATCTACCCCCCAATCCTAATTCTCTCTTGTTCTTTTATTCTTTTATTATTCTTTCATCATACTATTTGTTTTTGTTTTCAGTTCTTCTTTGCTTGAGGACAAGCAAACCTTTATGTTTGGTGTTGTCGCTACGCTTATGACTTTTCTGCTTATTTTAAAAGTACCAAAGGGAGATGAATGTTCTTCATGGAGAAATGAGATGGCCACTAGAATAACTGAGGTGGTTGAGTTCCTTTCATTCTATTTCTCTTCCGTTCTTATTTTGTTATTTTCTGTTTTCTGTTGCTTTGATTGCCTGCATGGTTTTTAGTACTTTCAGTTCTTAGAATTAGTTTCATTCTGTTATTTGTCTTATGTACCGCTCACTGAACTTGAATCTAAAAAGAAAAAGAAAAAGAAGTGATGTATTGCATGAGAAATTGAGTTTATATTGAAGAGTAGTCTTATTCACTTACATGAGGTGGTATTTTCTGTAACTCTGAATGCATGACATGAACAGTGCATATTTAAATTTGAATCAAAGAATGTTGATGTACTTGGAACAGGGATCTAGAGAATTATTTTGACTTCTCTGAAATAAGTAAAAGTTTAATCCTTGAAGCAAAAAAAACAGCAAAAAAAAAGGGATATAAAACCAAGGTTCAAGGCTCTGAGCATCAATGACTAGGGAGGTCAGACATGATTAAAAGCTCAAAGAGTTGTTTCCCTAGTTACATACTTGTGGTGTTCTTGTGTCAAGTAATCCTTGAGACAAAATATTTAGAGTCGAGATCAATTGCAATTAGCAGAGTATGCTAAAGGCTTTGAGCACCACTGTCTGGGAGTAACTGAAAGAAAAATCAAAACTTAAAGAGAGTTTCCCAATTAAGTACTTGTGGTATTTCTGTGTCAAGTGAAGCTTGAGACAAAACATTTAAAGTCACGGCTAGGGTCAAGGTGCAAAGCACCAAAGAAAAGAAAAAATTGCCGTGTTCAAGGGTTAAATTGAGTTACAAAAAATCAGAGAATTCATAATATTATCCGGATTCTAATTCCGAATGACACTGACATCCTTTTAATTCAAAGGAGAGTGAGATGCCAAAACTATTCAAGATTGCAGTTATAAACCCCACTATAAGAAGAGACATGAGCTTAATTGAACTCTCATTCTCATGCAAATTCACATCCTAAGCTTATATTAGTTTGGTTGCTTGAGGACAAGCAACAATTCAAGTTTGGTGTTGTAATGTGTGAGCATCTTTCCTATCTTTTCCTAGTGAATTTGCATTCAATTTATTGAGTTTAATCAAGAATTAATTATCTTTTAGCCACTATGGATGCTACTTTGAGTCTTGTGCACTTCTGTTTATTTTAGGTAGCATTCGGATGGATTTGATGGAGTTTCTACAGAGAAAGAGAAGAAACCAAGGAGCTGACCAGCGAGGAGCAACACATGTGCGTGCCTGACGCGTACGCGTAATTCGGAGCTGTCCATGGCGACGCGTGCGCGTACCTGACGCGTACGCGTGAAAAGAGAAAGTTCCACAGCGACGCGTGCGCGTACTTGACCCGTACGCGTGACACGCAAAGAAGATCATCGATGCGTACGCGTGACTGACGCGTACGTGTGACATGCGCCACGTGCAGAATTCGTAGAAAATGCTGGGGGCGATTTCAGGTCGAGTTTCGACCCAGTTTTCGGCCCAGAAATACAGACTAGAGCCAGGAGATAGCAGAGACTCAAGGGAGATTCACACAAGAATGGTTATGCCCACTCCAAGTTAAGCGTGGACCCTACGAAGCAAGTGGTCTCCATCCATCAATTGAAGACGTGCTGATTGCTTTAATTAATTCTGATTTAAACTTTATTTTTTAATTTAAAATAGGAAAAGATATTATTTTAATTTTAGAAGATAGATTTTAAATTAATTAGGATTAGATATAAAAGGGGATTGGAATTATTCTACAAGGGAATTCCATTCCACCTCAACCAAAATACATTTTATCAGAATCCTTATTTTCTCTCTTAATCATGAGCAACTAAACCTCCACTGTTAAGGTTAAGACCTCTGTTTATTGTATGGATTGATTTTATTATTTTTCTATTTTAATTTATGTACTGATTTATATTTCAAGAATTGTTTTCGCTCTTTATCTTATGAATTTGGGTGGAATGGAAGTATGACCCTCTTTCTAATTGCGTTCTTGTATAACTTGGAAAAGCTCTTTACTTGAACAACAGCTTGAAAACACATTCTCCTAAATCTCTAATTATCTGGACTTAACGGGATATGTGACATATAATCCTCTTATATTTGAGTAATTAGAATTTCTGTGGCATATAACTAGAATTGAACTTCACCCCTAATTGGAATTAATTGACCAAGGAATTGGCTGTTGATGAATTTTAGAGGAGACTAGAAAGATCTAAGGAATTAGGGTCTAGTCACATATAGTTTGCCATGAATTAAATCTTGCATGATTAAAATAATTAGTAAGAAAAGTCAATCCGAAAAATAGATAACTCTGAAACCTTAACTGCCTTCTCCATATTTTATTTCCAACTTATTTATTCGCCTGTCTTTAATTGAATGCTTTTTGAACTCTCAAACATTACTTTCTGTTTGCCTAACTAAGTAAATTAATCAACCATTGTTGCTTAGTCCTTCAATCCTCGTGGGATCGACCCTCATTCACCTGAGGTATTACTTGGTACGACCCGGTGCACTTGCCGGTTAGTTTGTGGGTTATAAACACCGCACCAGATGTTTATTACATTTAATGAGTTATTTATAGAAAATTAATTATTGGGGGTTATAAACTTATTGTATTGTTTATAACGGTAAGTTATAATAAATATAAGAGTAAGGTATCGTTTTTGTCCCCAACGTTTGGGGTAAATCCTATTTGTGTCCCTAACGTTTAAATCGTCCTATTTGTATCCCTAACGTTTGTAAAAGTGATTCAATGTTATCCTGTCGTCAATTACACATCATGAGCGCTTTAGTTTGAGTTTAAAAATCCATTCTTGAAGTTAAAATACAAATGTTTGGGATAGAATCGATGATCTACTCCGAAAAATAGCTCATCAAATGTTGAAACTAATTTCTACAACATTTACATAATTCACTTTTCTAGGAACATAATTGAATCTAAACACAAATAATGGGTATAATATTAAAATTGAACACATCCAAGTGAGACCTAATTGAGAATGAATACATCCAAGTGAGAATAATTGAAAAATATAATCTGATTTGTTAGTATAATTGATAGTAGGATAACATTGAATCACTTTTATAAACGTTAAGGATACAAATAGGACGATTTAAACGTTAGGGACACAAATAGGACTTACCCCAAACGTTGAGGACAAAAACGATACTTTACTCTAAATATAAGGATATGCATTCAATGTCTTTGTAGGTTAATTTCTAATTATCAGTGTTTTTTATTTTTTTATATAGTTTTTTTTTTTTGCTAATTTGAAAATAATAGGTGATTTGGTAAAAAATTAAGTGGTTGATTTTAAAATTTTGCCAAATAAGTGACGTTGTTGACATGGCATTAGTAGGAGGAAAAACATGTCTTAAAAGTAATGCGAGTAAACTTATGTATCTACTTTTATATATTAAGAATAGATAAGTAAAATAACCAATTTTTTTTAGATGATTCTATTAAAGAAAGATAATCAAAATAAATTTAGAAAAAAAATAAGCACAACAAATTTTATTTCTAAAAGAAAAAGAATGACATGAAAAAGATGGTTTACCAATGGGAGAACTACCCATAACAAATGGCATATAACAAATCATCATTTATTTTTCTTTTAGAAACATGTTATGTTTTTGTTTTTTTATTTTTAAACAAATGAGAGAAACACCCATACACTATTTCATTTAAGGGTGAAATTTTAAGTATAATAACAATGGTGACCAATAATAAAGTCTACGAAAATTATTAGTCCAATAATCCACAGTACTTCTCACCCATCATGATACACGAAGAAACATGCTAATGTTCCACCTAAATTTAACAAGGGCTCTATCACCTTTTGATTGCACTTTAAAGTTTAAACAGTAACTCATTTCTAAAATCATTGCTCGACAAAGTTCTTAAGGTTCTTCAGCCACCCCAAGTATTCCTTGTTGTCTTTACTAAACATGTATTCCTGTAAGAAATTTGTTGTGCTGGGCTTGATTCCCCGGATCTCAAGATACTTGTGAAAAGCCTTTTGCAGATTTTCATCCAAATCTGTGAATTCTGGTCCCTCGTATGCAAGCTGGTCCTCAGATTCATCGAGATTCTTCAATGATAAGCTATCAATGGTAATCTCATCAGGGAAAACCGCACTCCAAACTCGAGACACACTCCATTTCCTTTGAAGACACTCACAATTAAAGGAATAGGAATGCTAGATTCACTACTCTTCTCTCCTTCATCATCATCCTCCTCATTTTCCTCAAGTGCTACATTAGTGATGTCAACTTGAACCTTAATAGTTTCATCTTGGTATTGTCTCTTAAGTTGTATGGTTCTTTCTCCAGGATTGTCTTCGATTTCAAAAGGAAAATCATCCGGAATTTCAACATGCTGTGATTGGTTATTGTTACGGATCCGAACCACGGATCCTACGTCTGGAATGGTCCCCGAACCCGGTTACCCAGATCCGACCCGCTTCGCCCTTCTAGAAGGCCCGGAACCGGCCCTCTAGAGCTCCTAACTAACTTTCGAATTCAAACGTCTCCCTTATCTTAGCCAAACAAGATAAGATAAGATAACTACCATCACCTATAAGTAGAGGACCCAGGTCCCTCCAGGTATTCATTCATTCCTCACACCTTATACCTCTTAGATCCATTCTGACTTGAGCATCGGAGTGTCTTTGCAGGTACCTCCCCACATTGCTCCAGTCAAGTGATCCGGCATCTGCCTCAACCCGCAAGTTCTCGATCCATCTCTCAACTCGTACCAGAGACATCTTGTACAGTTATCATCGTAGGCGCATTTGATCTCAGATTCAAGAACTTGAACGAGGTTTTTATCGGCACTTGTCTTCGTCGCAAAGCTGTTAGCAAAGCGAAGAGAAGAAGCTACAACAGTACGAGTGGCTGTCTCTCCGCTGAGCAAGACGCCAGCAGAGAGAACGTTGTGGAAGGTTCTGGAGGAAGCACGGCTTAGCGCGGTGTACATGGCCATTTGAGAGCTGGGGTTTGGACAGAATAGAGGAGCAAAACGAGTAACATTTGCTTCAAACTGCTTCTGTGTTGACTTGAGCAACTCCATGAGCTCTTCATACTTTTTCTCTTTGAAGCTGAGCTTCTTCTCTAGTCTCTCAAACTGCTTCTCTTTTGACTTGAGTTTTTTTGTTCGTACTTCAATCTTACTCTCTCTTGACCTAAGCTTCTCCATCTGCCCTTCAAAATTCTCCTTGTTTAATGCATACTTCTCAACTTGGCATTCGAGCTCCTTCTCTCTTGACTCAAGCTCCTTAATCCAGCTTTTATTTTGCTTCTTTTCTGAATTGAGTTTCTTAACTTGTTCTTCATATTGCTTCTCTTTGGATTCAAGTTCCTTCAATTTGTATTCAAAATACTCCTTGTTTCTTGCAAACTCTTCCACTTGGCTTTTAAGCTCCTTCTCTCTTGTTTCGAGCTCTTGTGCTTTGCCTTCAAATAGACTCTTTTCTGAATTGAGTTTGCTCACCTGTTCTTCATACTGCTTCTCTTTTGATTCAAGCTCATTTAACTTTGTTGGGAATAAGTAGTATGACCACAATCCAATCAATCACGTGTCAAATAATTTGTTATTGTTATTATATTAAAATATTAATATAATAACGTCCTTCATTAAATTTAGAGATTTATCATTGTGATAGTGATCACAATATTGAGAGATAAATCTTTTATAATTTAATCTAAATTGTTCTTAGTCATAGGATTATTAAAAAGGACATTAATAATCCGGAAAGATTAATATATATATAATGGTCTTCATTGGATGAAGATTAATAGATCTCATTTATTAAATTATATATATAAATGGTGCATATAGAGATATGACCATTGAACTGACTCACTTTGAGAATTCCTAATGGTTATAATTACCGTATATTTGTCAATAGGATATTCTCAAGATGAACATAG
Source organism: Arachis ipaensis (assembly GCF_059453495.1). Taxonomy (NCBI): domain Eukaryota; kingdom Viridiplantae; phylum Streptophyta; class Magnoliopsida; order Fabales; family Fabaceae; genus Arachis; species Arachis ipaensis. The sequence goes on along the minus strand of NC_142437.1, from coordinate 7,757,080 downwards.
TAATAGAGTTTCCTTTGACCTGCGACTGTCATAGTAATTAACAATGTATTTATTATACTTTGATTCCGGACACCTAATACCCTAGGGTGCTAGTTGAATGGATATTGGGTATGATTTAAATACTTGTAGAATTAATGATTAGTCAATAAGGAATCCGTCAACTCTCGGTAAAGAGTTTGAGCTCTATGATTATAATGACTGAGATGAATAAAACCTTGGCCAAGGGGATTGAATGAATGAAGAAATGAGTTTCTTATGTCATTCACAGTTCATTATAATAATGGTAACAAGTTAGAGTTTGACAATTAAACCATACTCTAAAGGTTAACCAAGAGCTGGAAAGATGGAAGGAATTATACTTTGTTCTTCTGAGGTTCTTAGTAAAAATATATTACTTCATACTATCGGGTCGTTGAGGAGTGTTGCTAGACGCCAACCTTGATTAGTAAATTTAGTATGACTAATTTACTACCCGCTTAGTATTGAACCTATGGGGTCACACACTAACGAGTGTTCTAATCTTTGCTGTAGAATTATTTAATTATTAATTTGATTTGATCAAATAAATAATTATATTAATTCAAATGGAATATTATTATATTTTTTGCTAGCACCAAGAATATAATAATAGTATGATAATTGAGAATATTAAATGAGATTTGAGAATAATTAGTTATTCTATTTCTAAATTTGGATGAGATCCTAACTGATTCTTTTTCAAATTGAGTTATGATATAATTCATAAATTTGAAGGATTCAGATTTAGAATTTTAAGATATGATTTAAATTTGAATTGAGATTCAAATTTAAAATCAGTAACAAATCTCATACTATATATATGTATGCCAAGAGTAGAGGAATTACAGAAGAGAAACGAGAGAGAATAAAACATAAGGGTTTTATTCCTTTACCTCTACACACATAAACGTATGTGAGCCTGATTCTTGGAGAAGAATTTTATGGCGTGCAAAGAGTTGCAAGAGGTTTCTCAATTTAGATCAAATGTCCATTGGTCAAGGAGTTGACAGCAAAGGTTGGTCTCGGTGTGGATACACATAGCGCCTTCGTACTATCGAAGGAGAAAAAGATTTTTACGAGCGTACTCAAGTATTTAGATCTGATCTACTATATATTGTTTATTGGAATAAAGTTTAAGCACAAAAATAGATCTTTAAGGATTACTTTCTTGTCTTCCGCTGCGTGTTATGAACACATGGTAATCCTACAAACTTGTAATCAAAATGTTCCTTTTTTAAGGCAAACTCCTCCACTTGGCTTTAAAGTTCTTTCTCTCTTGATTGGAGCTCTTTCACTTTGCCTTCAAATTGACTCTTCACTGAATTGAGCTTCTTCACTCGTTCTTCATAGTGCTTCTCTTTCGAATCAAGCTCATTTAATTTGCAGTCAAAATTCACCTTCTTTAAAACAAACTCCTCCACTTGCCTTTTATGTTCCTCCTCTCTTAACTGGATCTCCTTCACTTTGCCTTCAATTCGTCCATTTTCTGACTCAAGTTCATTCACTCGTTCTTCATATTGCTTCTCATTTGATTCGAGCTCTTCCACCCGTGCTGCAAATTCCTTTTCTTTGGACTGAAGCTCCTTCAACTGAACATGATGATATCCATTTAATGAAATTACCTTAAGTAACTTCCTATTTTCTAATTGCAACTTCTCAGCTTCGGCATCAATCAGTTTCTTCATTGCATCAATCTCTCCCACTTTGGTCTTAAGTTCCTTTGTACACTTAGCAATTTTCTTTGAAAGATCCTTCAGTTCCTCTTCCTTCATTTCCCTTTTCTTGTCAAAGTTATCCAGCACTAGAAGAAATTCTTTCTGTTCTACATTGAGCTCCTCTTCACACTGTCTCCTCAAGTCCTCCATCAAACGGAGCTGTGATTCCTTTTCTTTAATTTGCTCATCATACTCTTCAAGTTCCCTCAACATCTTCTTGTGAAGTTCATCGCGTTCATTGATCACCATTGCCACTGCTTCAAGTTCCCTGACATATTGTTGCTCCTTTAACCTTAAATGCTTCCCAAATTCTCCAATCAGCTTCTGCATGTGATTGAACTGATCTCCCTTTGCTTCAAACTCTTTCTGGCGCTGTTCAATGCATCTTTGGATTGATCCATGTTCTCTCCTTTTGATTGCAAGATCCCAGGAATAAGAACTCAATTCTCCTTGAATAGAACCAACCTGTTTTCTCTTACTTTCAAGCTCTTTGCACAGCTCCTCAATATCTTTCTCTAGGGAGTGCAATTGCAACCTCTTCTCTTCAACTTCTCTCCTTGTTTGGCATTCCTCAACAGAATATTGAACCAATGCAGGTTCTTTATCTACCAAGTCCTGTTCAGAAGAGGCTTTCAACTTCTTAACCGAAGATTGCAAGTAATCAAACTTATCTTGTTCTAGTAATCTCTTGCCATTACCAATACAATCTTTGCTTCCTCCCTCAACTTCTGAAATACCCTTCTCAACAAAGCTATCATTTTTATCCTGAAAGCTCATTACTCACCTCAACTAAAATCCTGGGAGAAAAAGGGGACCAAAAAGAAAAGAAAAGAAGATTTTTCACTAAGAAATGAGTTCTATTAACTGAATAATACATGTCGGCATGGATGATCAAGTAAAAGGCACAAACTTTAAAATGAAACACACAGAAATTAAACAAATTATAGAAATGAAAAACGATCAGGAGAGTGTAAGATAGATGGTGGCACCTTGAATGGCAAGAGAGAAGGAGGAAGGTGAAAACTTTATAGGATATAGAAGCAGAAAACAGAGCAAGGAAGCTGAAAGGGTTAGAACGGAGAAGAGAAAGGGTGTGTAAAAGATTAAGAGTAGCAATTGGTATGCCTTGTTCAATAAGGATTCATAGTACTGTATCCGGAAAATTTTTTAGCTGTCCACTGTCTTTTGAAAACTTTGATCATATTTGTAGTCAAAGATCATTAGACAGACATTTTGAAGTTGGACAAAATCAAATGATGTTTTATTAATGTAAGCCGTGTTTAATAAGATCTTTAGTCAATTTAAGTCAACAGAAACTTTCAGTGACTAGTAAATGCAATGTGTGGTACAATGTCACTTTATGAAATTGAGAATGATATAATTAATTTTTATCTTTTTATTCAAATTAATAATTTTTGCTCTTATTATACTTTCTTTTGTCACTACCAGTTATGTTTAACTTTTTTTTTTTTATCAATATAATAGAGAATCAAATATGTACTTTCTTATTATAAAATTTGATTACGGACAACTTCTAATTATTAAACTATAATTTATTTTATGTTTTTGTATTATATATATATCATAAAAATATTATTTATATATTAAATATTCTTAACATTCATTTAAGAATATGGTTATTATTAATTAATTATATATTTAAATTATTTTTGATAAATTAAATAGAAAATACATATTTAATTGTTAAAAAAATATTAATATTAATATTAATATCAAAATAATATTTTTTATAAAAAAAATATATCCGATGAGATTGATGTATAAATATTATTTTAAAATTTTTAATGCAATAAAAATGTGCTTCAGGAAATTAAATTTTAATAAAATAAAATTAAATATAAGAGATGGAAAAGAAGAGAAAGACTACAATAATAACAATAACCATTGTGGTGGTGGAAGCTAGAGTGGCGATAGAGGGCAACAATTGTGATGGTGGTAATAGCAGTGAATACAGAGAAGGTTTGAGAAAAAATTTAAATATTAGGTAAAAAAAGTGCAAATTAAAGATAGAGTACTTTTAAAATATTTGACAAATGTTAAAAATAAAAGCAAATTTTATCCAAACTAATTAAAGTGTATATCTTACCTACACTTTTTTAAATATGAAAAAACCTCGTATTTTTACAAGCAATTCACACTAACTATACATTTATACTTACTCAAAATATTATCTCCGGGTAGAGTTTTTGTTTCGTTCTAAGGGGTACTATATTAGGTCATTAATTTCTTTGTCCTTAGCACTATAAACCTTAGGAATGTCTTGTTAGTTGTTATTGTTTCTACTAACACTAGTTTTTTACTAAGATAATTAGTAAGTTAATTTTGTAGATTAATAATAATTATGCTCACTTGATTTATTCTTTGATGTTTAAGATTAACTAAGTGAAATTAATCCATCATAATTATTATAGTTGTGGTTATGACAAAAAAGGGATTCCATAACTCATCCCAAGTCAAGATTTTATTTATATTTTAAATCACAATTTCATCAATTTTGAGTCTTACTTTTTTATATTACATATATAATTTTTTTATTCCTTTATTAGTTTATTAATTACAATTTTGATTGTTCTTTAATTCTTTTAATTGCTTGCTTCCTTATTGAAAAATCCCTTTATTTTCACAGCCAAAATTGTATGCTCGTTGTCACTAGTTCCTAGGAAAGACGACCCAATGTTTAATTACTTTCGGTTATTATTTTAATTTGAATTTAAACTTTAATGGTGGGAGAAGTTACTTGTTGGTTTGGACTATACTATCAACGAAGAAATTGTTTTGCTAAATTTTCGAACCATCATAATCCCCTCTATCATAAGTCGAACATAAAACTTAAACAATTGATTATAGTTAGAGATAGAAAATCTACCTGAAAGACAGATACACAGAATACGGAAGAAGCGATATCCAATTATTCTCAGAAAAATAGCATCATTCTAATGAAAAAGAAAACTTATTAAACTCACAACATGAAACTAATTAATTCAACAAACTACACAAAATCAAACACTGTTAATCACACCCTACTTAACCTACATTAACTTAATTATGATTTCTGTTTATGTTAAATTAACATAAGAAATCTTAATCACAAACTGCATTACCCTATTTTGATCAATAATTTGATAATAAAGTAAATAACAAAACTCCATACTCACAACAAAATCTGAGAAAACTAAAAACCACAAACCAAACTTTAACCACAAACTTCATTACCATAATTTAGTCAACAATTTAGTAAAATACTTAAAGTCACAAAAAAAATATGAAAAACAATAAAAAAAAACTATATCAAATTCTAATCACAAACTTCATTACACTAATTTAATCAATAATTTCATAAACTATTTAATAAAAAATCTTAAATTCACATAAAATGTTAATAAAATTAAAAAATTATGCCAAACTTACCTTTGATAGTGGCTACAGGATACTGGAACAGTGGTGGTACTAGTAGTGACGACAACACCAACAACAGTGGCCACCAAGAACAGAGGCGGCATTCCCAACTTCCTCAACGGTGACCAACAGCGACAACGTCCAGCGACAGTGACACCAAAGGCTCTGGCAGGTGATGGCGACACCGACAGCACCTCCTCCAACACCAAAGCACGAGAGGAGAGAGAGCAAGCCAGAGGAGAGAGAGAGAGAGAGTGAACTCAGACAAATGAGGAAGGGGGAGTTCGCGTTTGCATTCTAAATCAGTTTACCGTCAACTTTATCGCCAGATTACTCTGACAGTAAATTGGTAAAACGTAGTTAAATTGATTTATTGTCGGTTTTGGTAACTGTGGCGCCAACAAAATCATATTTTGCGCTCCTAATCAACGTTGGATTTAGTGTCAAAATATAGAATTTGATGGTAAATATTTTTGAAAAATCTAAACTACTTTTCCGACGCAAAATTTGCCGCTAATTCCACCGATAACCGTCGACGCTAAATCCGACAATTCTCAGTAATTCTATTTGTAGGTTTTTACAAAAAAATTTGGTATGTATTTAGACATCAACTTTACTCTTCTTATTTCATTTTATTATCATCCTCACTTTTTCATTTTGATAGGTGTCAAATAGATACTGAATTTTTGGTGTGTTAAAACATTATTGCGTTGAATTAGACTAATGAAGAATAATTAATTTTTCTTTTCTTTTTTTAAGAAAAAAAAAAGGAAAGATAAGAGGAAAAAATTGAACAGCAGATGGAATTTGCCCTGATTATTTTACATCATTACTTTTTGTTTTGTCAATTTTTCATTCTAGACACGTCTAAAAATCTAAAAATTAAGAGCATTGAAACCTCAACCTTTACAATTTTAGTATTTATGTATATTTTTATTATTCACAACCCCTAACTAGTTTAAGTTTTAACTAACACCTTTTCTTGTAACAAACTGGATGTTGGCCTTGACAATATTTGCCATATGCCTTTTTAGCTTAACAATGTGATCTTCAACCTCATCAACCAGTTCTTTACATTCTATGTTGTTCTCTCTGATGAACTGCAGAATAGTTTTCAGGCTTGAAATTCCTTCATCTATGGACTCAACCTGAAGTTCAATTTCAGCATGTTACTACCATGCTAAAAGGAAAAAGAATAAACAATCAAAAAAAGAAAAAAGCAACAAAAAGGACATGAAAAAAGAAAGAAAGAAACCTTAGTTTCAATGGACTTGTTTTCCTTGTAATTTTTCTCACAATTCAACTTTGCCTTGTTCACATGTGCTTGCAACTGATGAATTGGTTGATACTTCTCAGCCAACTCATATGCACAAATGAATCTAACAGCTTCAATATATTGCTGATTCTTGATGAGATTCTCAACAAAATCTGTTAGATGCAGAAAAATCCCATGACACCAAGATCTAGCAGAAGAAGTCTTAACTTGTGCAATTCAAAATTCTTAGAGGTGAATAGAGGACTTTTAAGAAAATACATACAATGGAAGATACTAAGGTAGAGTCCATAAAATTCCCTACAACTGTTTCATGTGATCAAATTTAGACAAGAGTTGTGCAATCTCTTCAAAAATATTTTCCACTAGTAATTTTTAAAGAAACAAGTATGCTTATATCCATAAAATTTTAGGGGAACAGAAACAAGTCATATCCTACATTTTTTGACAATTAATAGATATATATGATCATATGCCATATCAGAAATACTTTGAATCAATAAATGACAAAAGCTCTACTAAGCAAGACAGTTTTAAATTAACTTACCAAAGATTTTATTCACAAAACCGAGAATCCGAAACAGCTCTACAGCTTCCTTGTGCCGAGCAGCAATTTGGAGAAACTTTAATACTTCATCCTCATTAAAAGAGGAAACTAATCCATAAATTGACAAAATCATCAAGAAACCAAGAACTACTAAAGAATTTTCAGTACTTGCTCTCATGTTAGCTTTCAAATAAAGTGCAAACTTCATTGCCTCTTCTCTAACATGAGGTTTAATGACGGGGGAGATTCTCATTAGCTGTTCAAGCAGAAAGATGTGGCTATGGTCTCCCTGGCTACAAAATGGAAGCATTGGATCTTTCATTATTTCCAAAATTAGTTCTGCTGGATCTGATTGACTCTGCAGATAAACTAAAATGTTATTGTGAAAATCTGTTTGCTCATCATTTGAGAAAAGCTCGAAACTTCTTACATCGCTGCCACGACGTAATTGATTATCTGCATGTTAGCAGTAAGTATGATTAGCTAGCAGATGCTTAATCCCTCTTAACCAAAAATTAAAAAACATAACAAATCAAGTGTTATGGCACCATAGAATATAAATCTGAGCTGGTAAGATACATTGGTGACAGTTGAAAAGCCATTTACAAGAAAAATCATTAAGGCACCATAATGAACTGTTTGAACTGATGTTGTAACTCAGAAGCCTAGCTCCATGAAAAATAGTTTGAAACAAAAATCTACATTAGTATTCTATATATTTCTAGCGATGCAATAATGTTAACCACTTAACTTAGGAAGCAATTACTATGTGAGGCTTTTTGCAGTTAAGAGCTTTGGCAAATGCTTACAAAAGAAAACTGGGGAAGGATCAATATAATTCCTTCAGTTTCACTATATATACATATGTTAAAACCCAGAGACACACAACAAAATCCTGAATTAAGATATTTTTAGTAAAATACATTAGATCCGGTTAATAGAAATATCAGAATCAATGAAAGAGTTGAACTATTGTTTAAACAAACTAACAGCAGAAGCACATTTACCCTGCACATTTTCCTCTCTCAATGATTTTTTCGACGGTTCAGACTGCAGCATTTTAAGCCCACGCTTCTTCCATTTCTCTTCAAATTGATTCTTTTTTGACTCAAAAATTTTCATTTCTGCTTGAAACTGCTTCTGTGTCGACTTAAGTATCTCCATGAGCTTTTCATACTTCTTCTCTTTGAAGCTGAGCTTCTTCTCTAGTCTCTCAAATTTCTTCTCTTTTGACTTGAGTTTTTTTGTTCGTACTTCAATCTTACTCTCTCTTGACCTAAGCTTCTCCATCTGGCCTTCAAAATTCTTCTCTTTTAATTGGAGCTCCTTCAATTGGAACTCATAATTCTCCTTGTTTAATGCATACTTCTCGACTTGGCATTCGAGCTCCTTCTCTCTTGCGTCAGGCTCCTTAATCCAGCCTTTAATTTGGTTTTTTTCTGAATTGAGTTTCTTAACTTGTTCTTCATATTGCTTCTCTTTGGATTCAAGCTCCTTCAATTTGTATTCAAAATACTCCTTGTTTCTTGCAAACTCTTCCACTTGGCTTTTAAGCTCCTTCTCTCTTGTTTCGAGCTCTTGTGCTTTGCCTTCAAATAGACTCTTTTCTGAATTGAGTTTGCTCACCTGTTCTTCATACTGCTTCTCTTTTGATTCAAGCTCATTTAACTTGTAATCAAAATGTTCCTTTTTTAAGGCAAACTCCTCCACTTGGCTTTGAAGTTCTTTCTCTCTTGATTGGAGCTCTTTCACTTTGCCTTCAAATTGACTCTTCACTGAATTGAGCTTCTTCACTCGTTCTTCATAGTGCTTCTCTTTCGAATCAAGCTCATTTAATTTGCAGTCAAAATTCACCTTCTTTAAAACAAACTCCTCCACTTGCCTTTTATGTTCCTCCTCTCTTAACTGGATCTCCTTCACTTTGCCTTCAATTCGTCTATTTTCTGACTCAAGTTCATTCACTCGTTCTTCATATTGCTTCTCATTTGATTCGAGCTCTTCCACCCGTGCTGCAAATTCCTTTTCTTTGGACTGAAGCTCCTTCAACTGAACATGATGATATCCCTTTAATGAAATTACCTTAAGTAACTTCCTATTTTCTAATTGCAACTTCTCAGCTTCGGCATCAATCAGTTTCTTCATTGCATCAATCTCTCCCACTTTGGTCTTAAGTTCCTTTGTACACTTAGCAATTTTCTTTGAAAGATCCTTCAGTTCCTCCTCCTTCATTTCCCTTTTCTTGTCAAAGTTATCCAGCACTAGAAGAAATTCTTTCTGTTCTACCTTGAGCTCCTCTTCACACTGTCTCCTCAAGTCCTCCATCAAACGGAGCTGTGATTCCTTTTCTTTAATTTGCTCATCACACTCTTCAAGTTCCGTCAACATCTTCTTGTGAAGTTCATCGCGTTCATTGATCACCATTGCCACTGCTTCAAGTTCCCTGACATATTGTTGCTCCTTTAACCTTAAATGCTTCCCAAATTCTCCAATCAGCTTCTGCATGTGATTGAACTGATCTCCCTTTGCTTCAAACTCTTTCTGGCGCTGTTCAATGCATCTTTGGATTGATCCATGTTCTCTCCTTTTGATTGCAAGATCCCAGGAATAAGAACTCAATTCTCCTTGAATAGAACCAACCTGTTTTCTCTTACTTTCAAGCTCTTTGCACAGCTCCTCAATATCTTTCTCTAGGGAGTGCAATTGCAACCTCTTCTCTTCAACTTCTCTCTTTGTTTGGCATTCCTCAATAGAATATTGAACCAATGCAGGTGCTTTATCTACCAAGTCCTGTTCAGAAGAGGCTTTCAACTTCTTAACCGAAGATTGCAAGTAATCAAACTTATCTTGTTCTAGTAATCTCTTGCCATTACCAATACAATCTTTGCTTCCTCCCTCAACTTCTGAAATACCCTTCTCAACAAAGCTATCATTTTTATCCTGAAAGCTCATTACTCACCTCAACTAAAATCCTGGGAGAAAAAGGGGACCCAAAAAAAAAAAAGAAGATTTTTCACTAAGAAATCAGTTCTATTAACTGAATAATATCTCTAGGCATGGATGTTCAAGTAAAAGGAACAAACTTTAAAACGAAACACACAGAAATGAATCAAATGGTAAAAATGAAAAACGATGAGGAGAGTGTAAGATAGATGGTGGTACCTTGAATGACAAGAATAGAAGAGGAAGGTGAAAACTTTATAGGATATAGAAGCAGAAAACAGAGCAAGGGAAGCTGAGAAGGTTAGAACGGAGAAGAGAAAGGGTGTGTAAAAGACAGAGTAGCAATTGGTTTGCCTCGTTCAATAAGGATTCATAGTACTATATCCGGAAAATTTCTGAGCTGTCCACTGTCTTTTGAAAGCTTGATCATTTGCTAAAGATTATTAGACAGACATTTTGAAGTTTGAACAAATCAAATGATGTTTTATTAATGTAAGCCGTGTTTAATAAGAGATCTTTAGTTAATTTTAACTCAATAGAAACTTTGAGTGACTAGTAAATTTAATGAAGTGAATACTCAATTCAATTCGATCCTTGATAAATTATTCGAAGGACCATGAGACTTTCAAATAAAAAAATAGGAATGTTAGAGGCCAGCAACTTTGTAATTTGTAGCCATTAAATAGCCATTAATAATGGTTTTAATGGTGTGAGATTTCATCTAATGACTCACTTTTCTTTGCTGGTTACATGCTGGCCAGAATTTAACAAAGTTGCTGGCCCCTAGACTTTTCCTAAAAAAAATCTTTTTTGGTCCTTGATATTTAACTTTACGAGACTAGTTAGTCCCTACTCCCTATATACTCACGTGATATGTTTTTTTTTTTTTCCACCAAAGATAGGAGACTCGAACCCGCAACCTCTTAATTGAGTATGGGGAGACTATGTCATTTGAGCTATTACTCATTGACACGTGATATGTTATTAATCACTAAAATATCTTCTATTTAATTTTCATAAGCAAAAACAATTTAAAAATAAAAAATATTTTTTAATTTTTTACAATAAATTTAGCTATGTATTTGAAAAAGATAATAAAAAAAATAAAAAATAAAAATAAAAACTAAACGGTTTTGATAATTATAGAAAAAATAGGTGTTTAATAAAGTTAGAAAAATCATGAGAAATTTAAAGAAAAAAAGTTAAATTTTATTTCTCATGTTACATAAACTATTCTTTAATTAGAAAATAATGTTAGCTATTCTTTCTTTAGTTGATTCAAATATTATAAATTGCATTGTATATTTTGTATCAGATGAAAAAGTATAGTATTTACATCATATTAGAGAATTAATATAATCAATCTTTCATATTGGTTTTATCTTTACAAAATATATAGCAAGTACATTATTGTGGGTAGTGATTAATTTCATATTACTTTGTATCTATTAGAAGTCCAAATTCCGATGCAGACTCAACAATTGGTAATAGAGCCAATATTATATTATTCATTGAGTAAAGTACCAACCCGGTCCCTGTCCATTTCCCAAAATGTCAAGACGATCCTTAACCAAAAACACGTTCCATTACGGTCCCTGACCCTGAATTCCGTCTGCCAACCCGGTCCTTCTGTCACTTTCACGGCGGAAAGTCGACGGAAAATGCTGAGGTGTGAAGGCTAGGGTATGACACTGATGGCTCGGGTTGTGACGTGGAAGATGGAATCCTATCTGGCAAGATGAAATGGACAGGGGCCTTGCTGTCCTCGTCCACAACACAAAAACGATGGCGTTTTGAGGCTTCCAGGCGTCGTTTGGTTTCGCGCCTTATAGGTTATCCCCTAAAGACCCCTTGACTCTATAATACAATTACATTCTAAACCCTAGCAGATAGCTCTCTTCTCCATTAAGGCAGTTGTGACTGGTGAAAATCTTGGTGACAAGGTTGCTGACGAAGCTCTTGACGGAGACGTGGACGGTTGTTGGACAACGCTCTTGACGGAAGTTGGACGGTTCGGCACACTGCAGTGATTGCTGAGGTAGGTGTTGTTACTGTCCCTTTCACTGTTTTGCTTATGTGTGGTCCTTCTCCTACCATTGTTGTTTGCATTCAGCGTTGGTAGGGTAGAGAGAGGTTAAAAAAGTGTTTCTGCTGCCATATCCTAGGAGTTGTATGTATTTAAAAAAAATGAAACTGTAGAGATGAGTTAAAAAATTAGTGATAGTTGGAACAGATTATTAGGATTGGCTGTTTAAATTGATGTAAGATTGAAGAAACTATGTTGCATGTTTAAATTTTTTATTTAGGAATTAACAAAATTTTATTGCACTTTTCCAGATGTCTGAATGTCTTGTTACCCCTATGTTTCACCACGGGGGAAATTTCACGAAGGACAGTGAAGGAAATCTTAGCTACATGCATGGAAAAGTTCATAGGTGGCCACCAATGGATGTTGACCTGATTAATTACTTTGATTTGGTTGTTTTGTTTAAAGAGTTAGGTTATGTGAAGTTTAAGGCAATGTATTGGTGTGATATGACTGCCTCTAATATAGAATCTGGCCTTTATCAAATTCATGGGGATAAAGAAATTAACGAACTGAGGGAGGGTATTGATAAGAACAGGCACACAGATGAATTTTACATCTACTTTGATCATCTTGTGGACTTGCCAGAGTTAGTTGCTGAGGGGGCTGTGGAGGAGGATGTGATTGCCAGTGATGTCAATTCGCTTAGGTCATCATCATCTTCCTCGGATGATGGATATGAAAGCACTGAGGATGAGGCTTACAAACCGCCTCCTCCTGGTTATGAGTCTGATGACAGTGGGAGTGATGACAGTTTGAATAAGAAGATGAAAAAGCAGAAGACCCGAGTTAAAGAGAAGATGTCACCTAAAGGAAGAAAAAAATTGGTGTGGCTAGGAAGAAGGGGACTAAGTCAGCAGAAGATGGGCCAAAGATGTCTCCTAAAACAGCTAAGAGAAGGGCTAGTAGAAAATACTCTGGTGCTAAGAGAAAACATGTGCTAAAGGAGGGGCTTGGTAGGCAAGATATGCAGGGGGAGAAAAGTGGGCCTAGGCCAGAGCTGGGAGGCCCAAGAAGCTCCAGACAACATGGGTCTGGGGGGCAGGATACAACAAATGCTGCTAATGGAGCTGAAGACCATGTACCAGACCCAACTGCAGCAGAGCTAGATAGTGAGTATGAGAAACCTTATGAGTATGAAAGTGAAGTATTCAACAGTCCAGTTTCATCTGGAGATGAGGGTAAAACAGCCTATGATACTTTTGATGAGGACACTGAATATGGTGAGGTCCAGTTTAAGGTTGGACAGTTGTTCCCCACCATGGAGTCATTCAAGAAGCCCTGAAAGATTATTTTGTGCACGAGGGTAAAGATGTTTTATACATTAAAAATGAGAAGATGAGGGTGAGAGCAGCTTGTGCAAGTGAAAAATGTCCTTGGCTAATTTTTACAAGCTGGAACAGTTCAAAAGGTTGCTTTCAGGTCAAAACCCTTTACAATAAACACAATTATGGAAGGGATTTTGGTAGCAACTTGGCTGACAGAGCATGGGTCACTGATAAGTTAGTTAAGAAGCTCTTCACAGAGCCTGGCCTAAAGCTAGGTACAACCAGGGATCATATCATAGATGAATACAATGTGAAGGTGAACATTAGAATAGTAGCTAGAGCATTGAAGGTTGCGAGAGAGGTTGTCATTGGGAGTGAAAATGCACAGTATGAAAAGACACGGGATTACCTGATGGAATTGCACAGAAGTAACCCAAGATCAACTGCCTTGATGGAAGTAATTCCCCAACCTAAATCCCTGCCACTATTCGATAGGTTATACATTAGTTTGGATGCCTGTAAGAAGGGGTTTAAGGAGGGATGTAGGCCACTAATAGGGTTGGATGGCTGCTTCTTGAAGGGACGTTATGGTGGCCAGCTTCTAAGTGCAATGGGTCAGGACGCAAATAACCACTTCTATGTCATTGCATATGCAGTGGTCCCGAATGAATGCAAGGAAACATGGAAGTGGTTCTTAACTTTACTGAAAGAAAACTTGGGTGAAGTTCCACAACATGGTTGGAACTTTATTTCCGATCAACAAAAAGTAAGTTAATTATGTTAAGTTATTTAACAAGTATACCTTGTTATCATAATTAAATTATTTTAAGTTAATTACATTTTCTATTAAATATCACATGTTCAGTTTACCTTTTCCTGATAATAATCACACTGATATTGTGTTATGAATCTGCCATAGGGTTTGGAACTGGCAATGAAGGAAGTTAACCCTATTGCTCATCACCGAAACTGTGTTCTTCATATTTGGAAGAACTTTATAAAACATTTCAAAGATGAACAAACAAAGCAGATGGTATGGGAGTGCTCTCGTTGTACAATAATTCAAGAATTAAGAAGTGCAATGGAGAAATTAAAGAATCTGAATGAGGGAGCCTGGGAGTATATGCAGAGGTTTGACCCGGGTGTGTGGTGCAAGGCTTACTTCAGCCATGGGCCCAAGGTTGATAACATAACAAACAATATGTGTGAGGTGTGGAACACAAAAATTGTTGAATATAGAAAGAAGCCAATTCTGTCAATGTGTGAAGACTTGAGGTATTACATCATGAGGAAAAGGGCTATGCACAAGAAGAGACTGGAGCACCACCCTGGTATGTTGGCCCCTGTGCAGCAGAAGAAGCTTGATCAGTTTATCAAGCCCAAGAGTACAAAGTGGAGAGCAACTTGGGCTGGTGATTCTGATAGAGTACTGTTTGAGGTTCATATGCAAAAGCACAAAGTTGGAGTAAACTTACAAAGCAAGACATGTACTTGCAATGTGTGGCAGCTAACTGGTATACAATTCATCGTCTTAATATTTTGTTAAGTTCTTTAACTACTTAATATTTTTTTAACATAATCTATGTGCAGGCATGCCTTGCAGACATGCGGTTGCAGCCATGGCTAAGATGGGGTTGAAGCCAGAAGACTTTGTGCATAAATGGCTCACTGTGGATGCTGTGAGAGCAGCCTACTCTGTCTGCATTAATCCAGTTAACAGTAAAAAATACTGGAACCCAACTGATTCACCATAGCCACTACCTCCCCCAATTAAGAAAGCTGCACATCATCCAAAGATGAAGAGAAAAGTTGATTCTGTGGAGACGGAGATGAATTTCCACAAAGCCAAAAAGTCATTCGAAGTGACTTGTAACAAGTGTGGCCAAAAGGGGTCATTACTATAAAACATGCTCCAATCCACCCAAAGACCCAAATTAGAAGCCTATGACCAAGAAGGAAAGGAGGAATTTGAAGCATTCTGCTCCAGCAGTGGACTCTGCTAGCACCACACAGGTATGCTTGTTTCAGGGTTCGATTTGTCATCTTTTTATAATGTTTAAGGATTTAAGTGTCACCTGATAGATTGGTTAGGGATTTAATTGTTACACCAAAGATTGATCCAGTATTTAAATGCTTGTTCTGTATGATGACCCACATAGAACCAGGTTGGTGAGGAAAACATGAGTACTGGTGTTGAAGGAACAATACTGGATCCTGTGGTAAGTAGTTTATAGGGTTAATTTGTTCATATGTTCACATGAGGTCTATTGTTGACTCTATATTAAGATAGATTACTATTCATGAATGTAGACAAAGGCAAAAAAACAAAAAAAGAAGCTACCTAAATCAACACCAAAGGAAGGTACAACTCTGGGACAAGGAGATGAAATTCCTCTTTCACAGTCTGCTCCCGAACCAGAAGTTGTAAGTGACCAGCGTAATTCACAACTGCATTATAAATAGCAACACCTTAGTCTTACTTTTTGTTTCATATAATACAATCTTGTTGGTTTGCAGGGAGCATCTGAGACCCCCATTTTCAATAACCCACCTCCACAAAGGATGAAGCAACCAATTGTTAGGCTACCAATCTCCTCCACCTTTGTTCAAACTTCTGTGGTGAATCAGATTCCCCCAGTCATTGGACCTCACTTCAGGCCTCCCACTCCTACCAACACAGAAATTCCACCCAACAATGATACTAATGTTGCTACTGGTTCAAGGATGCCTAAACCAAGTCAACAACATGGTCTTAGTGCCGAGACAATGGCCGCAGCAGCTTCCGGGACTGCATCAAGACTATTCAAGTTCATCCCCACTCCTGGATTTAGGCCTCCTAGAAAGAACTAGAAGTGTGGTCCTATGTTTAAATCAAGTTAAAAGAAGATGCTGACTTTTGGATAAACTATCTTTTATATAGCCACCACAAACAGTTTTTTGCTTTCTTTTTTGATAGCATATGTGAATTAAGGGCCTCCAATACTCTTTTTATTTTGGTGTTGCTGATGTTGGTATATAGGGCTATATGTTGCCCACTTTTGGAATTATTTTGTGACCAACATGTTGACATTTGGTGGCTGTTTGCAGTTGTTAATGTTACATATTACTGTTAGTTATTAATGGATTACTTTTCATGGTATGAACGGATTCGAGTATAACACATTCTAATTTTTGACACAATGAAACTTTTCCAAACAACCAGCACACCTGTTTCATTTAATAAAATCGGTTTTACAGTTTGAACTGATACAATAAAACTATTTCAGCAACAGGAACTTCCAACACAAAACCAACAAGATACACTAACTAACTTTCTGCTATCCACTCTAAAGGAGATATTTTGCACATATAACTCCAAAGACAAACATAACAAGAGTGAATGGATAACTAAACCACCTATTACACTTAACGTGGCTACAATTTTTCATCTGCAACTCTAACCCTGAAACTCTGTCCTCTAGCTTTGTCACTTTCCCCTCCATCCAAATAGCTTCATCAGAAAAATGATTTTCCTTTCGATTTCGACCATAAGGACTCCCATCATTTCTTTGCTCCTCTTCACACAGTGAAACATATTCATCCAACCATTGAAAATACTTACAACGACCTTGTGCAGTCTGCACAGTAAAAATAAAGAAAACTCAAATTATTAATGCAGACATGCCTGCTACAGATCTTGGCATGAATAGCAACATTACTAACTGTTTCATACCTTAAAATTTGGGCATCCAAAGAATAGTCTCTTAGGGTTCGACTATGTTGATGACATGAATAGAATTGCATGAATCCCACAATTGCATTTTGGGGCAACGAATCTTTTCTTCATCCTCGCTCCAGCACTACCAATGGAGCTCACAGAAATACTCCTGCCCTCGTCGTCCGACGCATCTCTTCCAATCCCACGATCTCTGCTGTTGCTCATGGTGGTATTAATTCCATACACAAAACAGGGAAGATAGACGACCAAACTCGTCTAATAAACGATGCCTGGAAGCCTCAAAACGCCATCGTTTTTGTGTTGTGGACGAGGACAGCAAGGCCCCTATCCATTTCATCTTGCCAGATAGGATTCCATCTTCCACGTCACAACCCGAGCCATCCGTGTCATATCCTAGCCTTCACACCTCAGCATTTTCCGTCGACTTTCCGCCGTGAAAGTGACAGAAGGACCGGGTTGGCAGACGGAGTTTAGGGTCAGGGACCGTAATGGAACGTGTTTTTGGTTAAGGATCGTCTTGACATTTTGGAAAATGGACAGGGACCGGGTTGGTACTTTACTCTTATTCATTATATGAGTGGTAAAATTCAAGTTTAAATACAACGGCTTCTACTAGTGGAAATGTTAAAGTAGGAAAATATGAAATCAAGAAATTTAATGGAAAAAATTATTTTTCCTATTGGAGGATGCAGATAAAAAATTTGCTTATATCACAGAAATTGCACAAGGCACTGGCGGGAAAAGAGAAAAAGTCAGAAGATATGAAGGATGAGGATTGGGAAGAATTAGATCTTGAAGCGCGGGCTGCGATAATCTTATGTCTTGAAAAAATGTTGCTTTCTTGGTGAATGAAGAAGCAATTGCAGCAGGCGTCTGGTTAAAGTTAAAGAATAACTTCATGACAAAGACTCTAACTAACAGGATCAACTTAAAATCTAAATTGTATACCTGCAAGATAGAGGAAGACACCTCAATTCGAGAATATATTAATAAGTTTGATAAGATTATATCAAACTTAAAGGATATAGATGTGAAGATTGATGATGAGGATCAGGCACTCATATTATTACTTTCATTACCGAAGTTCTATGAAAATATGGTACAGACTTTGATACTGGTGGGTGACACTCTTGCTATGGATAAGACAAGGGCATCACTTTTAGAAGATGATCTACGTAAAGTTGCTACGAGTGTAATGTCGTCTTCAAATGGAAGATAGTATAATGATCAAGCACAAGGATTGTTTACAGTTAGAGGGATGAGTAATAAAAGAGGAAAAGGTAAGCGTGGAAAGTCTAGACTAAAATCTAGACCTCACGTGGAGAGAACATGCTTTAAATATGATGAGCCTGGACATTTTAAAACAAATTGCCCAAATAAGAAGATAAATTCCAAGAAACAGAATAATGGCAACTCAAGAAAAATAAGAAGCAAGTTACGTCTTAAATGATGATGAAAATTGTTACTATATAATAGATTATTCTTACGAGATATCCGGTAAGTGGATGCTTGATTCTGGAGCCTCTCACCATATGTGTCCAAATAGGAAGTTGTTTACTACCTATTAAAGCACTAATAGCAGCATAGTTTTGATGGGCAACAATCATGCTTGCAAAACTGTAGAGGTAGGTACTATAAGAATCAAGATGCATAATGGAGTTGTAAAAACCTTGAAGGATGTGAAACATATTCCTGACTTGCAAAAAATCTGATCTCTATAGGTTTGTCAGAGAAAAATAGTTACAAAATTGTTACTGAAAATGAGATTTTAAAAGTTGTTCGTGGTTCTTTAGTAATGATGAAGGAGGTTCATCATGAATCTTTATCCTCTTTTGGGGACAACTGTTATAGGTGAGCTAGCAGTTGAAATCGGTGGAAATAAAGACCAAACAAACTGCACGAGGATTTGGCACATGCGGCTTGGGCATATGTTGGAAAAGGGTCTATCGTTGTTTAGCGGAAAAAGTTTGCTGAAAAATATGAAGAAACCACAAATTGAGTTTTGTGAACACTATGTATATGGAAAGGCACACAGGGTAAAGTTTTCTACAAGCAAACACAAAAGCAGAGGGTTGTTAGACTACGGGCATACTAATGTTTCGGGTCTGGCTAAAGTTACTTCCAAAGGTGGTTCCAGGTACTTTGTTACGTTTGTTAATGATTATTCAAGGTATGCTTGGGTTTACTTCCTCAAGCATAAGAATGAAGTATTTGATACTTTTAAGCGGTGGAGAACAATGGTTGAAAATAGAACAGGTGAAAAGCTAAAAACTTTGCGATCTGATAATGGCACAGAGTATATGGATGGAGCTTTCAAGGAATTCTGTGATCAAGAAGGCATTGTGAGATACTGACAGTTAGAGACACACCACAATAGAATAGAGTCGCGGAAAGACTGAATCGTACACTATTTGAGAAGGCAAGGTGTATGCACTCTAATTATGGGTTAGACAGATAATGGTGGGTTGAGTTAGTTGCTACATTGTGCTATATAGTAAATCGATCTCCACATTCTTCTTTTGATGGAGACACACCTTATAAGATGTAGTCAGGGGAACATGCAGATTACGAGAAACTCAGAGTCTTTGGATGCACGGTTTATTATCATGTCAAAGACAATAAACTTGATGAAAGAGCTAAAAAGACAATTTTTTGGGGTATCCAAGAGCGGTTCAAGGCTATCGTCTTTGGAGCGTAAGTGATTCGAAGTTTGTAATCAATAAGGATGTGACCTTTAATGAAAGATCTATGGTAGCTTTGTCTAAAGTTATGACGCCAAATGTTGGTAATGTTGGAAAAACTATAAACACTAAAGTAGTAGAGATAGAGTCTAAAAACTAACTAATAGACTCTAGTCATGTTCAGGTGGAGCATCTTAATGCTATTCACGAAGATGAGGAGGACGATGAACTTAATCATGAGCTGATTCAGCGAGAAAATACGCATGTATTACAACAGCAACAACAGGATTCTTTGGCATCTACTAGGCCAAAGAAGAATTACAAACTCATACAGAAACTTGGGTCAGACAAGCCTCTGAGGCATTATGGGAAATTAAATTTGGTAGAGTATGCACTCTCAGGTGGGTGATGATGAGCCAATTACCTTCAAACAAGCTATCAAGGATAAGGATAGTGAGAGATGGTTAGTTGTTATGGAAGAAAATATGTAGTCTCTTCATAAAAATAAGACATGGGAGGTGGTCCTATTGCCCGTGAAAAAGACTACTATTGGTTGTAAGTGGGTGTATAAAACAAAAGAAGATCCTCCTAAATCAGATGGTACAATATTCAAGATTAGGTTAGTGGCCAAGGGATTCGCAGAAAAAGAAGGAGTTGATTATAATAAGATATTTTCTCCTGTGGTGAAACACACTTTTATTCGGATGCTTTTAAGTCTTGTAGCTCATATCGATCTTGAGTTAGAATAACTAGATGTAAAGACAGCGTTCTTACACGGTGATTTAGAGGAAGAAATTTACATGTATCAACCTGAGAGTTTTAAGGTTGAGGGTAAAGAAGGTCAGGTTTGTCGCTTGGGTACTGCGAGAAAAATTTTAGGCATGGAGATTAGAAGAGAGAGAGATCCAGTCAAAAATTGTTCCTAAGTCAAAAAGGCTACATTGAATGGGTTATCGAAAGGTTTGGAATAAAAATGTTAAGCCAATTGTGACTCTATTGGCTCCACATTTTAGGCTTTTAGGTAAACAATCTCTTACAATAGTAGAAGATAAGGCTTAAATGGACAATGTGTTAGGTACCAGACAAATGACATAGCAAAATATAGAGATGAAAAATTAGAAATTTGTATAAAATATAGAAACAATTGAATAACTTTCTTTGAGAATTACAACTTCTCTCTATCACAAGGAGATTATAATAACACTCTCTCTTGACAAAAAGAGAACACACTTCTCTCTATCATATATAGGAGAAAACTAATCAAAGAAATATTATGTTATTCTATCTGGATGACTTGATTGAAATGAATTAAAGAAAAACTCAATTTATAGGCGAGTCTCTTCAATATGAACCATCCGTCAATTAGAGGTATATAATTCTTCTCTTTTTCAACCACTAAAATTCTAAGGTTATAAACTAAGATTGTTTATTACCTCTCATTTTATTTAGTTATTATTTATTTATATATTTTCTAAAATTAGCTTTACTATTTTTTCACAATCTCCCACTTAAAGCTAATTTTGATAAATTTTTAAAATTCATGTTGCTCATGTATTCCATAGGCCGTAT
The DNA here is from genome assembly GCF_059453495.1 of Arachis ipaensis. Lineage (NCBI taxonomy): Eukaryota > Viridiplantae > Streptophyta > Magnoliopsida > Fabales > Fabaceae > Arachis > Arachis ipaensis. Next base: position 7,735,848 of record NC_142437.1, on the reverse strand, counting down.
GAGGATCTACATCATTCAAACTTTTCTGTGTTGATTGGTTTTGTCATGGCATCTGCTAGGTTATCTTTCGTGTGAATCTTCTGCATATCAACACTTCCTTCTTCTACTACTTCCCGAATAAAGTGATATTGTACTCCAATGTGTTTTGTTTTTGAATGAAAGGCAAGATTCCTTGCAATGTGCAAGGCACTCTGACTGTCACAATACACAGAAATCTTCTGTTGTTTGTGCCCGAGTTCTTCTATCAACCTTTGGATCCAAATAGCTTCCTTGCATGCTTGTGTAGCTGCCATATATTCAGCTTCTGTAGTAGATAAAACTACAACAGTTTGTATTTAGATAGCCAGCTCACAGCTCCTCTTGCAAGCATGAACACATATCCTGTAGTAGATTTTCGTTTATCAAGATCACCTGCAAAATCTGAGTCGACATATCCATTGACAATGAATTTCGATCCTCCAAAACATAATGCAACATTCGAGGTCCCTTTGATGTATCTCAAGATCCTCTTAACAACATTCCAATGCTCTTTACCCGGATCTGCCATAAATCAACTTACCACCGCAACTGCTTGAGCAATATCTGGCCTTGTACAGATCATGGCATACATAAGGCTTCCCACCGCTGATGCATACGGTACTCGAGACATTTCCATCCTCTCTGCTTCACTACTAGGGCACATACTTGAGGATAATTTGAAATTCATAGGAAGTGGGGTTGAAATTGGCTTACATTCTTGCATATTGAAGCGTTGCAAGATTTTCTTCAAATAATTCTTTTGCGATAGCCAAATCTTCCTATCTTTTTTGTTTCGGTGAATTTGCATCCCTAAAATCTTGTTTGCTGGTTCCAAGTCTTTCATATCAAACTCCCTAGCCAACTGTGCCTTCAATTCTTGGATTTGATATTTGTTGGGACCTACCACCAACATGTCATCCACATACAATAGCAGAATGATGAAATCATTATCACCAAACCTCTTGTAATAAGTACAATGATCTGAACTAAGTCTGTTGTATCCAAGGCTAATAATGAAAGAATCAAATCTCTTGTACCAACACCTTGGCGCTTGCTTTAGACCATACAGAGATTTAGTTAACCTGCAAACTAAGTTTTCTTTTCCTTGTTCTTCAAAACCTTTTGGTTGGAGCATATAGATCTCTTCTTCAAGTTCTCTATGAAGAAAAGCAGTCTTTACATCTAATTGCTCTAGATGTAAATCAAATGCAGCACACATAGCCAAAACTACTTTAATAGTAGTTAGTCTCACCACTGGAGAAAATATTTCATTGAAGTCAACACCTTCTTTCTGAGCATATCCCTTGACAACCAATCTTGCACGATATCGTTCCACCTGATCATTACTATCTCGTTTGATCTTGTAAACCCATTTGCTACCAATGGCTTTTCGACCTGCTGGAAGTTCAACAAGTTTCCAGGTATGGTTCCTATGTAATGCCTCAATTTCTTCTTGCATTGCTGTCATCCACATAGAAGCGTCTGGATTGCGCATAGCCTCCATAAAAGTTGTTGGTTCTCCATCTTCTGTTAAAAGACAATATGCATCATGGTTTGTCAAAACATAATTTGAGTGCCATGATGGTATTCTTCTTTGTCGAGTGGATCGACGAACTTCTATGTCATTGGCCTCTGCTTCTTGTTCTTCGTGCTGTGGTTCTGCTTCAGAAAGATCACCTTCTCTGCATTTTTCATCTATTTGAACAGTGGTTATCTCTTTAACAGTGCTGTCATTTTCTTGTTCCTTTTGCAATTCATCTTCTGCAAATATCACATCTCTACTGACAACTACCTTGCGGGCAGTGGGATCCCACAGGCGATACCCCTTAACTCCGTTAGCATAACCCAAGAATATACATTTTCTAGACTTTGGGTCCAGCTTTGTTCTTTCCTAGGAATTGTACATTACGTACACAGGACAACCAAATATATGTAAAGAAGAATAATTAGGTGGCTTACCTTGCCACATCTCCATTGGTGTCTTCAACCCAATTGCAGTTGATGGTGACCGATTTATCACATAACAGGCGATTTTAACAGCTTCTGTCCAAAAAGACTTAGCTAAACCTGTATTTTGTAACATAGCTCATGCTCTTTCTAGGAGAGTCCTATTCATTCGCTCTACTACACCATTTTGCTGAGGCATGTATGCAACTGTGAATTGCCGTTGAATACCTGCTTGCTTGTAAAATGTTAGAAAATCACCATCGACATATTCTCCTCCATTATCTGTCCTTAAACACTTGATCTTCTTTCCAGATTCAAGTTCTAACTTTGCTTTGAACTCTTTGAACATCGCAAACACGTCTGACTTCTTCTTGATCGGGTACACCCATAGCCTCCTAGAGTAATCATCAATAAATGATACAAGATATTTTGCTCCTCCTAGGGACATCTCTGGCGATTCCCACACATTAGAATGAATCAACTCCAATATGTGCTTGCTCCGAACAGTTGATCTACCAAACGTCAATATATGTTGTTTGCTTGTAACGCAGTGCTTACAAAACAATAAGTTTACCGATTTGAGCCTGGGAATGAGATTACGTTCTACAAGAATCTTCAAGCCTCTTTCTGACATATGGCCTAGTTTGCAATGCCATATCATCGTCATTTCTTCTTAGCTTGTTGAAGCAACTGATGCCTCTGCCTCTTGCAAAGTATCTCCCATAAGAATGTATAGATTTGCTGCAATCTTTTCTGCTTTTATTACCACAAGAGCTCCTTTAACAACTTTTAAGATCCCACCTTCAATATGGGTCTTACAACCAAGTTCATCCAATTGCCCAATCGACAACAAATTCTTCTTCAAGCCTTTCACGTGTCTTACCCCTTGAAGTGAACGAATAGAACCATCAAACATTTTTATTTTGACAGTACCCATTCCAATAATTTTTAAGGCATGATCGTTTTTCATAAACACAGATCCTTCCAAGACAGGTTCATATGTACAAAACCAATCACGATGAGGAGTCATGTGCCATGTTGCTCCTGAATCAACAATCCAAACATCAGTGAGCTGTTTACTGCCTTTAGAACCAATTGTTGCTTCGCCATACAGGATTTCTCTATCATCAGAGGTACTTGCAACATATCCTTGAGAACTTGATCATTCTGGAACCTTCTCTATACTCTTCTTATTCCAACAATCTTTCTTGAAGTGCCCTCTCTTACCACAATTGTAGCATTTGACCTGCTTCTTACTTTGTGACTTTGGTCTACTTTGACTCCCACTGGAACCACGCTCCATTGATCTTCCTCTTGTCATCAACAAAGCCTCTGCTTGTTTTGAGCTCTCTAATCTATCTTCCTTATTCTTGTGCCTAGATTCTTCTTCAAGAACTGCAGCAGCCATGTCATCAAAAGAAAGATAATCAGTCAAAACATTATTAGTTAAGTTAATGATAAGTTGATCATATAAATCTGGTAGACTTTGAAGTAAGAGCTCTACACGTTCATTTTCTGCTATGGTATATTCCAACGATGAAAGTTGGAAAAATAGCGTATTTAGATTGTTGATGTGATCCGTTGCCGATGTGGACTCACTCATTCGAAGAGTATAAAGTCTTCTCTTCAAGAATATCCTGTTGTGAAGTGACTTGACTTCATATAATTTGGTGAGAGCATCCCAAATTTCCTTTGCTGTCTTTTTCTCTGCTACACTTGATAAAACTGAATCAGCTAGTGCCAAGTGTAAGTTTGCAACAACATTATTGTCCATCTCCTTCCATTTTTCATCTGTAACTCCAGTGGGTCTACCTTCAATTGCTATCACACAATTGTCTTTTCTCATAATGGCTTTTATCTTCAATTTTCATATGGAAAAATTACTCCCACTGAATTTTGGAATTTCATACTTTGCTGCCATTTTTTTTAGACGGTAACTCGCAGCGGAAAAAAATATATTAATCAGCAACCTTTGGCTCTGATACCACTGTTAGGTACCAGACAAATGACACAGCAAAATATAGAGATAAAAAATTAGAAATTTGTATAAAATATGGAAACAATTGAATAACTTTCTTTGAGAATTACAACTTCTCTCTATCACAAGGAGATTACAATAACACTCTCTCTTGACAAAAGGAGAACACACTTCTCTCTATCATATATAGGAGAAAACTAATCAAAGAAATATTATGTTATTCTATCTGGATGACTTGATTGAAATGAATTAAAGAAAAACTCAATTTATAGGTGAGTCTCTTCAATATGAACCATCCGTCAATTAGAGGTATATAATTCTTCTCTTTTTCAACCACTAAAATTCTAAGGTTATAAACTAAGATTGTTTATTACCTCTCATTTTATTTAGTTATTATTTATTTATATATTTTCTAAAATTAGCTTTACTATTTTTTCACACAATGTACCTTACGCAAGTGTTGTAGGAAGCGTAATGTACGCTATGGTATGTACACGCCCAGACATTTCACAAGCTGTCAGTGTTGTTAGTAGGTTTATGGCAAACCTGGGAAAGACACACTAGGAAGCAGTCAAGTGGATATTAAGGTACTTGAAGGATACCATTGGAATAGGTTTATGCTTTGGTGGTAAATCATCATGTCAAATTAGCGATTTTGTTGATTCTGATTATGCTGGTGATCTAGACAAACTACGATCTACAACTAGTTATGTATCTAAAATCTATGGTGCTTCGGTTAGTTGCCGATCAATGTTACAAGCTATAATGACACTATCTATTATAGATGCTGAGTACATGGCAATAGTAGAAGGGGTGAAGGAGGCATTGTGGTTAAGGGGTCTTCTAGATGATTTAGGTTTTAAGCAAGGTTGTATGAATCTTAGTTGTGATAGCCAAAGTGCGATTTATTTGGCTAAAAATCAGGTTCATCATGCTCATACCAAACATATTGATATTAGGTATCATTTTGTGTGTGATATTATAGAGAAATGTGACATTTCTCTTGTAAAGGTACACACAAATAAAAACCTAGCAGACATGTTGACTAAAATAGTATCGAAAAATAAATTTCAACATTTCTTGAATTTGCTCAACATTATTCCCTATTAGGCATTACATGGCGAATAAAGGAACTACGTTTGGTTTGATCCTGGTAAAGGGTACGTAGACAGTCATTGTCAAGATGATCTAACCAGATACGACTACTACAATTTGTTTGTTCAAAATTTGAGTCAGTTTATCAAATTGTGACTGAGGTAGAGAATTGTAGAAATAATAGGTGTTCAGTAAGATTAGGAAAACCATGAGAAATTTAAAAAAAAATAGTGGAGTTTTATTTCTCATGTCACATAAACCTTCTTTAATTAGAAAACAATGTTAGTCGTTCTTTCTTTAGTTGTTTCAAGCATTATAAATTACATTGCATATTTTGTATCAGATGAAAAAGTGTAGTATTCACATCATATTAGAGCATTAATATAATCAATCTTTCATATTAGTTTTGTCTTTACAAAATATATAACAAGTGCATCGTTGTGGATAGTGATTAATTTCATATTACTTTGTATCTATTAGAAGTCCAAATTTCACTGCAGACTCAACAATAATTATCATTAAATGACAACGAAACTCCCAACAAAAAAAAATTTGTTAATACTAGTTAGTTCTTAATGGATAAATTAACATTTTAACATGTCATGTAAGCTTATTCCGTTAATATCGATAGAAAATATTGATTAAGGGGCTAATCACTCTCACAAAAGTAAATATCAGGGACCGAAAAGGATTTTTTTTTGTTGAGGATCTCGTTATCTTTTAAGATAATTGTCAATGGTCGTTTAGGATTTTTTTTCAATTTAATGTGATACAATGTTACTTTATGAAATTGAGAATGATATAATCAATTTTATTTTTTATTTAAATTATTAATTTTTACTTTTATTATACTTTATTTTGTCACAAGTGAGTTTTATCAGGAACAAGTAGATGTTTCACTTCATATTTTCTGTCAATATCTCTTTTAGGGTGTGACGCATATGTATAGGTGTGATGGCGTGGCAAAATTTTTGATATTAGGAATAGGTAGATGTTTCACTTTATACTTTCTTTCATTTTCTTTTACAGGTTGTGATGCTTGTGGATAAGTGTGATGAGGTGGCAAAATTTTTTATTCTGTATATCAAAAATAGGTAGATATTTCATTTCATACTTTTTGTCATTGTCTTTTTCAAGTTGTAACATGTATGGATAGGTGTGATGACATGATAAAATTTTTGATGTTGCAATGACTGTGGCAATAGCTGTGTAGATTTCTATAAAAAATTGCACTTTTGACCTCTTTAGAATTTATTTTGTGATTATCATTTATTGTATTATTAAATATAAAAAATTTACAATAAATATTTTTTTTCTTTTCCTGGTGAAGGGTATTGGACCTTGTATTATTGATAGCTGGTATTTAATTGTTTCAGAAGACTATATGCTGAAGTATCGAAAGTTTTGTTTTAATTTTAAAAAAAAACCTAATTAATACGTGCTTCAAATATTTGTGATATGAGACTTCAAGTATTATTTAAAAGTTATTAGTTTATATTTTTAAAATATTCAATTTAGTTTGATGTATTTTTATTTTCTATATTTAGTTACTAATAAGAGGTTATAAATAACTCATAAATTATTATAGTAGTCATATTCAGTGATTAGAAGTGTGAAAACCTCCATTTTGATTTCGTGATAAAATCATGATGTGGACAAGTGAGATTGAGTGAGTCTCTTTCTTGTTACAATTGAGAGGAATTGAGTAGAAAGTTGAGTGAGTCCATTCCATTCCTTCCCAAACTATGATGTAAGCAAGTTAAGTTGAGAAGTTCCCTTCTTGTTGCATTAAAAAGTTGAGTGATTTTCTTTATATTCAATTTCAATCTATCCTTTTTGTTTTTATTTCAATTTCAATATATCTTTTTATTCGGGTTTACTTCTTGTCTTTTTGTTTATTTTCATTTCATATTATTTGATATCAGATTTCAAGTATTAGATTAATATTTATTAATCTATATTTGTTCTTGTGTCCAAAAAAAAAAGATTTTCAATATTTCTCGCGTCTTTTTTTATGTTCTTGTTATTTCTGTCTTCTTTATTTGTGTTTCATTATTGTTTTATTGTTCATGCTGATTTTATTATTTAAAAAAAATAAAAAACATACAGTGCAAAAATAACAAAAAGAAGAAAAAAAAATATAAATTATCTTTTTGTATTTATTCTTTTCATACACTATTTTTTTAACTACAAGATTCGAGGACGAATCTTTTTTAAAGAGGAGGAGAATGATACGTGGTTCAAATATTCGTGATATGAAGAGTTCAAATATTATTTAGAAGTTATTAATTATATTTTTAGAATGTTCAATTTAGTTTGATATATTTTGATTTTCTTTATTTTTAGCTACTAAATTAGATTTTATGTTATGGGTTTAGAATTTTTTTTATTTTTATCTAATAAGAGGTTCTAAATACCTCATAAATTATTGTAGTCATCGTGTTTAGTGATTAGAGGTGTGAAAACTCTCATTTTGGTTTCGTGATGAAACTGTGGCATAAACAAGTGAAGATGAGTGAGTCCCTCTCTTGTTACATCGGAAAATTGGGTAGAAGGTTGAGTGAATCCCTTGGATTCAATTTCCAAAATATGACTTAGACAAGTTAGGTTGAGAAGTCCCTTTCTTGTTGCATCAACAAATTGAATAAAAAGTTGAGTGGTTTTCTTTATATTCAATTTTAACATATCTTTTTTATTTCAATTTCAATGTATCTTTTTATTCGGTTTTATTTCTTGTCTTTTTTATTTATTTTCATTTCGTATTATTTGGTATCAAATTTCAAGTATTAGGTTAATCTTTATTAATCTATATTTATTCTTTTTTTTTGTCCAAAAAAAATTCTAGTGTCTTTCACATCCTTTTTTATGTTTTTGTCATTGCTATCTTTTTTGTTTGTGTTTTATTATTGTTTTGTCGTTGTTATTGATTTCATTATTTTAAAAAAATAAAAAAGCATCAAGTGCAAAAAAAACAAGAAAAGAAAAAAAAATAAAAATTATTTTTCTTATATTTGTTCTTTTTATACACTATTTTTTTAACTACATGATTTGAAGATGAATCATTTTTGAAGAGGAGGAGAATGATACGTGCTTTAAGGTTGCGTTTGTTTTTTAGAACAGGACATGACAAGACACTGAAAATAAGACAGGACAAGACACTGATGGACAGAGACACAAAATTTTGTGTTCTTGTATTCTGTTTGGTGACATACTAGAATAAATTATAAAAATATAATTTATTCTCTTTTTTTTATTCAAAAAATTTGAGATGAAAAATATAATAATAAAAAATATAGAGGACTACCAGGGACCAGCAACTTTTGTGTTTTGTAACCATCAATTGGCCATCAATAATATTTTTAATCGTGTGAGATTAAATCTAATGGTGTGGGATCATTCAATTTTCTTTTGATGGTTAAATACTGGCCAACTTTTTAAAAAATTGCTGGCCCCAAGACTTTTCCTAAAATATAATTATAAAAAATTAACAAGAATAATAAAAGAAAAATGAAAAATAAGTTGTGTTCCTTGTTAGTGTCTCTGTATTCTTCCTGTTAGGATGGATACAAAATACACTAATTCAGTGTCTCTGGACACATTATCTCTATCCATGTCTCTTCTGTCAAACACAATTTTGTGTCTTTGTGTCCCTGTCTCAGTGTCTTATTTTTGTAAACAAAAGCAGTCTAAATGTTCGTGATATGAAGAGTTCAAGTATTATTTAGAAGTTATTAGTTTATATTTTTAGAATGTTTATTTTAGTTTGATGTATTTTGATTTTCTTTATTTAGTTACTAAATTAGACTTTATGTTATAGGTTTAGGATTTTCTGTGTTTTAATCTAATAAGAGGTTATAAATATCTTATAAATTAGTGTAGCCATCATATTCAGTGATTAAATGTGTGAAAACTTCCATTTTTGTTTTATGATGAAATCATGGTGTGGACAAATAAATTTGGATGAGTCTCTCTCTTATTACATCGAAAATTTGGGTAGAAGGTTGAGTGAGTTCCTTTGCTTCAATTCTCCAACTATGGTGTAGGCAAGTTAGGTTGAAGAGTCCCTTTCTTGTTGCATCAAGAAATTGAATAAAAAGTTGAGTGATTATCTTTATATTTAATTTCAATCTATCTTTTTCGTTTCTATTTCAATTTTAATGTATCCTTTTATTCGGTTTTACTTCTTGTCTTTTTGTTTACTTTTATTTCGTATAATTTGTTATCAGATTTTAGGTATTAAATTAATACTTATTAATTTATATTTATTCTTCTTGTGTAAAAAAAATATTCTGGTATCTCTAGCGTTCTTTTTTATGTTCTTGTCATTTTTGTCTTCTTTATTTATGTTTTATTATTATTTCATTATTTTTGTTGATTTTATTATTTAAAAAAATAAAAAATGTAGTGCAAAAAGAGAAAAATATGTTTTTGTATTTGTTCTTTTCATGCACTATTTTTTTCAACTATAAGATTTGATAACGAATCTTTTTTGAAGAGGAGAAGAATGATTCGTGTTTCAAATGTTCGTGATATGTAAAGTTCAAATATTATTTGAAAGTTATTATTTTATATTTTTAAAATGTTCATTTTAGTTTGATGTATTTTAATTTTTTTATTTAACTATTAAATTGGGCTTTATATTATGGGTTTAGAATTTTTTTATTTTAATTTAATAAGAAGTTATAAATATCTCATAAATTATTGTAGTCGTCATGTTCAGTGATTAAAGGTATGAAAACTCCTTTTGATTTCATGATAAACTATGGTGTGGACAAGTGAGATTGACCGAATCTATTTCTTATTACATCGAAGAATTGTATTGAATGTTGAGTGAGTCCCTTTGATTCAATTATCAAACTATGGTGTAGGCAAGTTAGGTTGATGAGTCACTTTCTTGTTGCATCAAGAAATTGAATAAAAAGTTGAGCGATTCTCTTTATATTCAATTTCAACCTATCCTTTTTGTTTCTATTTCAATTTTAATATATCTTTTTATTCGGTTTTATTTCTTGTCTTTTTGTTTATTTTCATTTCGTATCATTTGGTATCAAATTTCAGGTATTAGATTAATCCTTATTAATCTATATTTGTTCTTCTTGTGTCTAAAAAAAAGAGTTCCACTATCTCTCGCATCATTTTTTATGTTCTTGTCATTTTTGTCTTCCTTGTTTGTATTTTATTATTGTTTTGTCGTTCTTGTTGATTTTATTATTTAAAAATAAAAAAGAACATAGAGCCGAAAAGAGAAAAAAAAAAGAGAAAAAAATAAAAATATCTTTCTTGTATATGTTCTTTTCATACAATATTTTTTTCAACTACAAGATTCGAGGATGAATCTTTTTTAAAGAGGAGAATAATACGTGCTTTAAATTTTCGTGATATGAAGAGTTTAAGTATTATTTAAAAATTTATTAATTTATATTTTTAGAATGTTCAATTTAGTTTGATATATTTGATTTTCTTTATTTAGTTACTAAAATAGATTTTATATTATGCGCTTAAGATTTTTTATTTTTATCTAATAAGAGGTTATAAATACCTCATAAATTATTGTAGTCATCGTATTCAGTGATTAGAGTTGTGAACCCCCCCTCCCCATTTTGGTTTTATGATGAAACCATAGTGTAGACAGGTGAGGTTGAGTAAGTCTCTCTCTTGTTATATCGAAAAATTGGGTAGAAGGTTGAGTGAATCCTTTGATTCAATTCCCAAACTATGGTGTAGACAAGTTATGTTAGTTGAAAAGTTTCTTGTTATATCAAGAAATTGAATAAAAAGTTGAGTGATTCTCTTTATATTCAATTTCAACCTATAATTTTTTTTTTGTTTCAATTTCAATATATCTTTTTTATTCAATTTCAATGATGTGTTCTTGTTTATCCTTTTTTTTTTTTTCTATATTACTAATTCTGCAATAATCCTCTATAATTCCAATATCTAGATCCATTAGGTTTAACATGTATTTGTAGTTCTTTGGAGCTGCAGTTTTTTTTAGTTCTACTAAGTATTTGCAATGAGTTTTCTATTCTTTGCTATGACCAAAGAACATCATCATTCTGGTGTTTTCATAAGTTGGGAAGAAGCCAATAAATATGTTACTAATTTTACTTTCCTGAAGTTTGAATGCTTCGATAGATATGAACAGGCGTCTATGTGCTTTAAGTCAAGAATGCCATAACCTATTTTTCCATTCAAATTTCAGTTCAATACACCATTGTCATCGGAGATGACCTTCCATTGCTCTTTAGAAGAAGCCGAGACCAAGCCTCCCGCTTCACGCCCATGACCATCACTAGAAGTCGTGATTGCTGTCGCATGGGTGTTGTCGCGCCTCCCTCGATTTGGAGAGTCAGTTTCTGTTGTTCGTTGATGTCGGATCATGGTTGCCGCGCTTGGACGTTGTCACGCATGGACATGTCCTCCTCCCTAATTTGTGATTGTTGAGTTAAGAAATTAACTAAATCAATTAGTGATGACAAACATTATTTTTGGGCAAAATAAATAATTAGTGTTGATTATTTATATTTACTTTTAACTAATTGTTTATTGTTGTAGGCCAAATTTCAATAACCCAAATGGAATAAAAAGCAATCAGCAAGGATATTGGGCTGAAAGCAAAAAATTAAGAGCCCAAGAAAAAGCAAGGAAAGAAGCCAAAGAAATCAAATCTAGCCAAGCATACCAATACCCAATCCAAGCCCGATCTGGTTTCAGAAAAGCAAATCCCTCTCTTTTGCTTAACCAAGAGCAACGTTCATCTCTCTCTGACCAAGTCAAATCAGCTTCAGAAAAGTAAGAAAGAGAAAGAGAGAAAGAGCTTCTTCACCAAGATAGTCACCAAAGAAGCAAGAAAGAGAAACTAAGCTTGAAAGGCAGAAGTCATCTCAACAAATCTAAACCAAATCAAGCTTAGGTTATAGGTAAATATTTTTCTCATACATGCAACTTGGTTACATCTCTTCTTCCCAACTCTCTGCTCTATCCGAAATGGGATACAAAGGAAAGAGGATTTCTGTTCTTCCCTGCTGTGTATCTACAGTCTTAAACAAGACTTGGGAACCAAGTTGGTTTTCAAGGGTTCAGATCAAGTTGACTTTTGGAAGATTTCTATGGTTTCTATTTTATGGCTTTCGGTCAAGATGAGGAAGTCAGAAGGAAAGTTTCCTCTCTAAGGATTAAGGTGAAAAAGTGATTCTGTGGGTTGGTGAAACTCAAGGCTCAAGGTGTTGACCTTGGAAGAAGAACCAAGCAACATGCAAGGAGATAAAAGAAGCTTGCTGCTCATTCAGAAACCAAGGAGAGAAAACCAGAGTGTGAGAACAGTGTTCTGTAAAGAAGTTCCTCTACTTGGATAATGCTTTCTTTCAAAGAAGCATTCGGCCAATACTGAAGAACTCAAGCTGAGGTTTGCGAATCTGGTTTTGCACATAGCAAAGAGGCTGCTGATGAAGTCAATCTCCTTCATGTTTTACTGATTGTAATGTACTTTTCTAAGTTTATCTTTCTGTAATTTCTTGAGAGAAAAGGCATTGTGAGAAAGCTTAAGAAAAAGCCATGAGTGGAAAAAGGCTGAGAGATACACTTGAGAGAAAAGCCTAGAGTTATTTTCTGATTTCTTTAGGTATGTCTATGTCTTGTATCTTGTACCTGTGAGGAATCCCTTTCTTAGTTGGGTTAGCACTAAGAGTGAATAGTTAGGTATTAGCATAGCCAATGTCAAGTTAGGTTAGAACTTGAGTGTGAAAGGATTGGGTCAATCCTGTGAAATTGGTGTATGTAATACTGTTAACTATAGTGAAATTCTTCCATAGTTGTGGAGGAGACTGGACGTAGGTTGCATAGCACAAGGTAACCGAACCAGGATACATGCTGGTGTTAGCTTTTCTCTTCTCTGCTGTGTTCTGTTTTCTGATATTCATGAGACAAAAATAAATTGTCTCATAAATTTTCGCTGCTAAGTACAAACAGAATCAGAATTGAAAGTTTGTTTAAAAAGGATAATAACAGCAACTTAAAAGGAAGGCATAGATTCAACCCCCCTTCTCTAAGCCTACCACAACCTTCAGTGATCGACGGCGCGTTAAAGATGTCTCTGTTCCGACGCTCTAGTGACCTTGTTCCTCTTCTCTGGCAGCGTTTTTCAATCTACCGTTAATTTCTCGGCGACTACTCCCATGACCTCTCCAATCTCTCTCCCGTAATTCCTTCACTTTCCATGATCAAAAATCAACAAAGATTTTTTTAGAGTGAATACCCCACCCGACCCTGATAATTAACTCGAAAGGACAACGAGGCCCCTAAAAAAAAATACCCAATCCAGCCCCTAATCTTTATTTTTGGGACTGATTAGCCCCTGTGCCAAAAAAATAACATTGACTATTTTTGACACAGAGACCTCGTTGTCCTTTTGAAGTAATTGTCAGGGGCCAAGTTGAGTTTTTTTTTTGTGAAGGGCCTCGTTGTCTTTCGAAGCAATTGTTAGGGGTTGTTTTGGGTTTTTTTTTCAATTTTTTATTATTTGGCACTGCAAAAAAGGAGTTTTTGTTTCGGTGTATTTTTTTTATGGTTGGAACCAAACACAATAAAAGCCTCCTATAGACTCATATCTCCCAAGACGAAAAACTATGCAAATCTATGATGTACGGACATTGACACGGATACAGGACACGACACGACATGACACGGGACAAGCCGACACGCGAATTTTAAAATCTTACATGACATGGGGACACACATACATATAAAATATAAAATATTTTTTAAATAAATCGTAATGATATTTTGATATTTTATTGATATTAAAATATAAATTAATTTTTTTAATTATTTTTAATGTCTTATTTTAATTATATCAAGTATTTAAAATATTTTTTGTTTTAATAAATAATAATATATACTATATCTAAATTTATTTTAAGAATATATGTTAAGAATAAGACTGGACACGCTGACACATGATGGTATTTAGGTGTGTCCAAGCGTGTCCGGAGAAGAATTTTTTATTTTTTTATTAAGACACGGTTAGACACAACAAACACGCGTGTCGGACGAGTGTCGGCGAGTGTCGTGTCCGAAATATGTCCGACACGCAGACACAGTAATTCAGCGAAGTGTCCGTACTTCATAGATGCAAATATTATTAATTTTGTGGTCCATTAGAGAATAAAAGAGGATTAAATATTTCAGTTTCAAATTACGCTAAAAACGGAACAAATATACCCTTACTTGTATAAGACAATAGGAGGTGGATGCTTCACCTCTTCTTACTAGGTGCAGGTGAAAACTTACTCTTTTTGTCAAGATTGATTATGTTTAACTTTTATTTTACTAAAATAATTGGTGGGTTTTAACCTGCACTTGATAGAAAGAAGTAAAACATCAACTTTGTATTTTTTGGGTTGTTATCTTTTTCACGCTGTAATGCGTGTAGGTAGTTATATATGATGGCGTGGAAAAATGTGTGACCTTGCAAAAATTATGTAGGTTTTTATAAAAAATTATACTTTTGATGTTTTTGAAGTTTATTTTATAATTATCTTTTATTGTAATGTTAAGAAAAGAATTTTTTTTTAAAAAAAAAAAGAATTTTTTTTATTTCTGGTTTAGGGTATTGGACCAATGTCCTGCCTTGTATTATTGATATCCTATAATTAATAGTTGGGTAAAGTACTAAATTGGTCCCCTAGGTTTGGGTGTAATTCTGTTTTGCTCCTTAAGGTTTAAAGTGTTCTATTTGAATCCAAAAAAGTTTCATTTAGCATCAATTTAGTCCCACAGTGAAGTCAAAATTAAATAATTAACAAAATGTCCTACATAACAACAGTTCAAGAACAAAATCGATAATCTGGAGAACAAGTACAAGCTCCAGAGGCACAAAATCAACCATTGATGCATAAATATATTTATTTATCATTTTCTTTAGTTTTATAGAAAATATTTTATTTATATTATAAAAAAAATAATAAATAAATGTATTGATGTATCAATGGTTGATTTTATGCCTCTGGAGCTTGTACTTGTTCTCCATATTATCGATTTTGTTATTGTACTGTTATTATGTAGGACATTTTGTTAATTATTTAATTTTGACCTCACTGTGAGACTAAATTGATGCTAAATGAAACTTTTTTGGATTCAAATAGAACACTTTAAACCTTAAGGACCAAAACAGAATTACGCCCAAACCTAGAGGACCAATTTAGTACTTTACCCTTAATAATTTTAGATTATATGCTATCTCATTTTAAATTTAAAAAGAAAAAGAAAATTAATTTTGCGATCCTCTATAATCCCCAATATATAGATTTATGGGAGATGCTACACATCCATGTAACCATGTAACCAAGTTAGTCCAACACTAAAAAAACCCAATACCATTAAATGAAATGTGAAATATACGCGCCCAACATACACGAAATCACTCTTGCCCAAAGCTTCTTCTCCCCCACACTTTTTCTTCTTCTTCTTCTTCTTCTTCTTCTTCTTCTTCTTCTTCTTCTTCTTCTTCGCATTCCTCCTTCTCCTCTTTTTCCTCCTTTTTCGCGTTCCTTCTTCTTCACGTGTTTTCTCCTTATCGTAATTCTTTTGTTGTTGTTGCTGCTGTATTTTTTTTTACTTTTTCTCCTTCTCTCTCTGGTGAAGAAGCCGTAGAAGGTGAGGAAGAAGAGTTTTAAATAGTGCAGAATGAACCGAACACAGTACTCATGGTGAACCGAACACAATACAATTATATAGTACTGAGTGAATGAAACATAATCCATTATATAAAATCAAATTCAAACAGCTTTCTGCAGAATGAACCAAACACAGTACTCATGATGAATCGAACACAGTACTCATGGTGAACCAAACACAATCAATTGTATAGTACTGAGTGAAAGAAACATAATCCATTATATAAAATCAAATTCAAACAGCTTTCTGCAGAATGAACCGAACACAGTACTCATGGTGAATCGAACATAGTACTCATGGTGAAACAATTGTATAGTACTGAGTGAACGAAACATAATCCATTATATAA
Source organism: Arachis ipaensis (assembly GCF_059453495.1). Taxonomy (NCBI): domain Eukaryota; kingdom Viridiplantae; phylum Streptophyta; class Magnoliopsida; order Fabales; family Fabaceae; genus Arachis; species Arachis ipaensis. The sequence continues at coordinate 7,719,787 of NC_142437.1, read as the reverse complement.
AATCAAATTCAAATAACTCTGCCTACAATTTACATATTATCAATTCAATTCAGTACACCTCCGTCCATTTAATTCAATTCAAATTAGCAATTGCATTCCATTCAATTCGATTCAAAATTGAATAATCCAAACTTTGTCAGTTTGATTCGTTTCAGAAGAGTAATCCAAATCGCTCTCCTGATTTGAAGTTGAGTCATTTATTGTTTCGATTCAGAAGTGCAGATCAAAGAAGAAAACGAAGAAGAATAGGAAGAAGATAAATGCAACGTAACCAGATCGAAATAAGAAAACGAAAAGATGAACGCGACCAGAGGAGAACGACGAAGGCAATGCAGATCAATAAGGAAGAACACGAGCAGAGAAGAAGAAGGAGGAGGAGGAGGAGGAGGAGGAGGAGGTTTACGTTGCAGCAGAAGGTTTACGTTGAGCAAAGCTTTATGTTGTAGCACGTTATATGTAGTGCGTGTATGACAAACGAGTGAGGGATGGGGGATGCGCGTGTGGAGGAAATTACTTGGTTAACAACCATGTAAAAAATACATGGATGCAGAACTTTTTCGTAGATTTATTTTGTTTAACATCTATTTCTAGTTTTGTCGAGATGCAGTTTTTTTAGTTCCATTGAATTATTTACAGTGAATTACATTGAGTGAGTTGCACAAGTCCAAAACAAAAATGGATAAAAATCTTGAGCATTTTCTATTTTTCGTTGTGACTAAAGGACATCGTTCGAATGTTTTCTCAAGTTAAAAAGAAGTCAATGTACAAATTACTAACTTTACCTTTTTAAAATTTGAATGCTTGAATAATTATGAATAAATCACTAACTTTATCATTAATAGCTCTTTTTTCCAAATTGTCATAGAAGTTGTCACCAAAAAATTCATCCATATTAAAATTAAGAGTAAAAGACAAATAGGTCCCTGAACTTTTAAAACGAGGACATTTTCGTCTTTCAAAATTGGAAAATACATTTCGATCCCTCACGTTTTAAAACGGCTGACAATTATACCCCTCCGTCTATTTTGGGCAAAAAACGGCAACAGAGCCAGCTGACATGGAGGGGTAGAGAATGACGTATCCATTACACTTACTGAAGTGGACTGGGACAAATTATTAGTGGACAAATTCGTCCCTTAATAACCAAAACGACGCCGTAAGCATGAATGAGCCATGTTTCATCAAAATGCAAGGTGGAAGCCTTGACCACTACTGGTGCGATCGTCAAACACCCTTCTGCTTCTCATGAAATCCAAGCTAGAGGCATTGCCCATAGATTGTGCCTTCATTAGCCTACATAGAGCACATTGTTAATTTGTTATGTAAAATCCTCAAAATTTGTTATTAAGTATATGATAGAAAGGAAGACCCACCTTTTCATGTTTGCAGACCAACCACATTTTCCTAACACCAGAACACAAGGTGAAGAGCTTAGTCTGTTTGAAATTTGCACACTTGCAACTTTATCCCCCAAATGTTTCTTAATCCAGTCACAAGTTTGGCCGAATTCCTGTTTCATCTCCTTTTCCCTTTCTTCATTCTTATCACCTTTAGAAACAACAAATCAAATTTAACTAGCTATAAAGAAGAACCAAGCCATGATGAATCCACTGAAAGACAAGGACTACTAAATATTTGGTTGATGAAAATACTGATACCATTGACTAAATGAATATTTTCCCAAAACATGAAGTATATCAAGCATTTGGGATATGTTATTCCCATACACCACGCAATAGGAACATACCTAGATCCAAGTCTTCCTTGCTAATATCAACAAAATTCTTTTCCTTATATGACTTGAGGTTTTGAATAGCAACCTCATCAATTAGATCCACCAAAAACAGTACCTAAGAAAAAAACACAAAATCAATATTAAGAAATGATATAATTAATCCGTACAAAGTTATAAACTTAGGAAAGAAAACAAACTTATATTTCAAGATCCTTCTCTGCAAGTCTCTCCAAGAAAGGTGTGTTCTTTGCACTATTCACACTATCGGCTACAATATAATAAATATCTTTTTGATCAGACTTCATGTTCTCAACATATTCATCCAAGCTGATCAGTTCTTCTTCACTTTGGGATGAGAAAAACCTAAGCAACGGAGCGATGCGTTTGTGATTCTCATGATCTTCAATACAACCCAATTTCAAATGTTTGCCAAAATTCTCCTAGAACTTCTCATAGTCCTGCATACAGAGCAAGACATCTAGTCAAACGAATAAACACATATAGATATACGGATAGTATTAGTGAATCTAAGTTAACACAATTTATCCTATGTAGAATGGGATAATGACAGAATGTGTACAACTAAAATTCGTCAAAATATGAACATACCTCCCTGTTATCACTCATAGATATCCCCAAAATCATGTCAAAAGCTTTCCGAACTAAACGTTTCCTCATAATCCGCACCTTCATAAAACATGGAAAAAAGGATAAGCAAGATGAAGAATCCCCCTCACTCGTCATGGACGATCGCACCAGCAGCGGCCATAGCTTCCACCTTGCATTTTGATGAAATAGGGCTCACTCATGCTTATGGCGTCGTTTTGGTCATTAAGGAACGAATTTGTCCACTAATAATTTGTCCCAATCCACTTCAGCAAGTGTAACGGACACGTTATTCTCTACCCCTCCATGTCAGCTGGCTCCGTTGCCGTTTTTGATTGTCAGCCGTTTTAAAACGTGAGGGATCGGAATGTATTTTCCAATCTTGAGAAACAAAAATGTCCTCATTTTAAAAGGTTAGGAACCTATTTATCTTTTACTCTAAAATTAATATCCAATACTTTTTTGACATAATTTTTTAGAACACGACAACCCTCAATATCCTTTCATGACAAAGGATCATTATTGTCGACACGCATATCTTCATCTTGCAAAAGGAATGAACATTCCAAATGGTTCATTGCTTTCTTATTCAGGCACGCCTATACAAAACGCAGAACTAACTTAGTCCCATCTTTTATTTTTAATTCACTATTTTGAATAGTATAGCAACAGCAATATTCAATTACATACATGCATAAATTTATCTCTCCAAGATGGGCAAAATATGCAATATTATTAATTTTGTGGTTTATTACAGAATAAAAAAAGAACAAGTATTTTAGTTTGAAATTATGCTAAAATGAAACATATATATCCTTATCTGTGTTAGAAAATACGAAGCGGATGCTTTATTTCTTTCTATTTGGTACATGTAAAAACTCATCAAAATAATTATAATAGAGAATCAAATATATATTTTCATATTATAAAATTTGATTATAGACAATTTTTAATTAGAGGTAAATACTAAATCAATATCCGAAAAATTTTGACACTGACAAAATGGTACCTGACTTTTGTTATTGACAAAATAGTTTTTGAAAAATTTTAAAATTTGACAAGCGTACCCACGAGTTTCGCCGGAGCACATCTCCGACAAGTACAATACTGACATGGCCACGATGTTTTAATGACATGGCAAAAACCCTTCCCACCCTAATCCTTCCTCTCCAACGGACTTCCTCTTCCCCCTTCCCAATGCACTCCCTCCTTTTCTTTCCTGAATGCACTCTCTCCCCCTCCCCAACCCTAATTCTTTCCTCCCCCTCCCTAACCCTAATCGCCCCCCCTCCCCCCCCCCCCCCCAACGCACTTCCCCCTTCTCAATCCAAAATCCCCTTTCTGAATCCTAATCCCCTTTCCTTGTCCCTTTGAACCCTAATTTCCTTCCCAACACATTGTCTCACACTCTCAACTTACTCTCCTCCAAAACGGCAGTGGAGCTCAACATTCTCAGTCTTACAGAGCCAGTGTCACCGACACCGCACTATCGTCATCTCGTCGTCGGGTCTTCTGCGTCTGCTAGCATCGTCTGTCTCCTTCGTCGGCATTGCGTCGTCTGTGCGCCTTCACTATTGTCGCCTTCACTGCTTGTATTTGCTTGCTACTCGCTCCCAGTCGCTGCCCTACCTCCTCTGTCTGTGTTCCATCTTGGTTCCGTCGTGTTGTGCCTTCTGTCTCTGATGTTCTTCTTCTGGCCTTATCTAAATCCGCTTCATGTTTTGGTGGTGTCTGTATTAAGCTTTATTTTATTTTTATTATTGTATATGAATTTGTTTGTTTTCTCTGAATTTTGGTAGTTTGCCAAGTCACCAAAACACGGTGGCCATGTCAGTATTGTGCTTGCCGGCGGCGAGTTCGGAGACACGCTTGTCAAATTTCAAAATCTTTTAGGGATTATTTTGTCAATAACAAAAGTTATTAGGTACTATTTTGTTAACGTCAGAATCTTTCGAATACCATTTGGTATTTACCTCTTTTAATTATTAACTATAATTTATTTATATTTTTGTATTATATATATAAATAAAAATACTATTTATATACCAAACACTCTTGACATTCGTATAAAAATATGGTTATTATTAATTAATTATATATTTAAATTTTTTAATAAATAAAATATAAAAGATACATATTTAATTGTTAAAAAAATATTAATATCAAAATAATATTTATTATAAAATTTATATATATATAGTAGGATTGATATATAAATATGATTTTAAAATTTTTAATGTACTAAAAATATGTTTCAGGAAACAAAAATTCTAATGAAACAAAATTGAGTATTAAAGTGTGATGGAGAAGAAGAGGTAGACTGCAATAATAACAACAACGATCGTAGTGTTGAAAGCTGCAGCTACGGTAGAAAGCAACAATTGTGATGGTGACAAATTAAAAGATATAATAATTTTGAAATATTTGATAAATGTTAAAAATAAAAGCAAATCTTATTCATGGTAATTAAAGTGTATATCTTACCTACACCTTTTTAAAAATGGAAAAAACTTATATTTTTACAAACAATAAACACTAATTATACATTTATACTTACTCAAAATAAAATTTCATCTCCGCGTGGCCGTTGAGTTTTTGTTTTTTTCTAACAGGTACTACATTAATTTCTTTGTCGTTAGCACTACGAACCTTACTTTAAATGGACAAAGTACTAGGCTGTGCCCTATCCATATCTTCACTCTTCAGGTAATGACAGTTACCATTTTCCTGTCTTATTATAAAAGATATTGGAGTATTACTGCTGTTTTATTTTATTCCTAATGGCCCTTTCAAAATCAGTTTTAAAAAAGTAAAATATATATGAATTACTTTTCATTTTATTAAAATTACTTTTAGGAAAAAATATTAACTAAAAAATAAAAAATCATTCATTATTTAACTTCAAATTTAAGTAAACAGTTTAATTAAATTTTTTTAAAAAAATAATTTAAAAAATAAATATTTATATTAAAAATAGCTTATAAATAAATTATTTAATATTAAGATTTTTAATTTTAAAAATACTTATTTTAAAAAATATATGATAAAAAAAATTTATTATAAAAAAAATTATTTTTTTTAATTTTTCTATAAACTCTTAAATAAATATTATTTCTTGTGGTCGCTTTTACTATCTTACATTTTACCAATTTCGTTAGGAACAAAAAACTCATTACTATTGTTGACTTACGCTTTTCACCTCCAATAAAAAGAGATTTTGTCTCCAAGGAATTGCATGTTCCCATATCCACTCATAATTCTTCCGTATTAAATTTTTTAACCCCATAAATGATTTCTAAAAATGTTATCTATTAAGCTTTACAAAAGGTGCAAATCCTTCACAGGTTCATGCAAAACGAAAATGACTTCTCTATCTAACCTCAACAATTGGCATACCTAATTACGAATCTGACCTTCCATCAAATTGCTAATTAGTTCGGCCAATTGCGGCTACTATATTTAAAATAAAAAAAAAAGCTGAGCTTACAAAAGGTATTGTAAATTATTTTTTATAGATGTCATTACAATCATTCTCTTAAGCTTTTCTACCTCTAGAATACGATCTTGAATCTCCTTAACCAGATCTTCACATTCTTGGTTGTTCTCCGAAATGCACTGCAGAACAGTTTTGAGGCTTGTGATTTCTTGTTTTGCGGCTTTGATCTGAGCCAAGGTTCAACATGTCACTTAGCAATTAGCATGCAATGCAACCATGTAACACAAAATAATGAAATACAACTTCATGCAACATATAAAATACACAAACATATTTCACAATATCACGTTCTAAATTTCAATCTTGTTACACTTGAAAATAGAAGAAAAAACGAACCTTAATAGACTTAGGTTCCTTGCAACTGCTCTCACATGTCAATTTTGCCTTGTTCACATGTTCTCGAAAGAGATCAGCCGCTAGATTCTTCTCTGCCAAGTCATATGCACAAATGAATCTGACAGCTTCGATATACTGCTCATTCTTGATAAGATTCTCAACAAAATCTGTGCGAAAGCAAGAAGAATACATTTCATAAAAAATAACCAGAGGAGTCCTATATTACTTCAAAAGAGGAAATACTAGTGCATTGTGCATGCAAAGTTCAAGTCATAAAAGAATATCAGAGAGAAAACCAGTTCTAGTTACCATATCTAAGCAGAAGGAACTGTACAGAAGTAACCTCAGATCAATTAGAAAAATGGCAGACGCAAGTATACATGAAAAGAGATCTAAAGTTCACTCCTAAAAGTATTAACTAGACTAAGATTCAATTTCATTTGAATTGCTACCCTTAATATTGGCAACTGAACAAAATAGTTTTCAATCAACATACCAGAGATTTTATCTGCGAAACCAATCATCTGGAAGACCTCAATAGCTGGCTTGTGGTGAGCAACAATTTCAAAAAGCTTTAAAACTTCATCTTCATCAAAGGAGGAAACTAGTTTATAAATGGACAAGATCATTAGGAAACTTAGAACCACCAATGAATTGTCAGTACTTAATCTCATATTAGCTTTCATATGAAGAGCAAGCTCCATTGCCTCCTCTCTAACATGAGATGCAATATCTGGTGAGATTTTCATCAGCTGCTCAAGAAGGAAGATGTGGCTATCATCTATAGCCATAGCTTGATCTCCCTTCTTACAATGTGAATCAATAGGATCCTTTATTATATCCAAAGTGACTTTTGCTGGATCCGACATCGATCGGAGAACATCTAAGATGTCTCTATCATTTGGTTCACTTGAGAAAAGTCGAAAACTCCCTTCATCAGTAGAAGATTGATTATCTGTGTAATTTGCAACTGTAGTGTTGTGATGTTAAGACACTTAACCAAGGATACAATATACTAAGATTTTCTGCATTGGAAAGACATTTACAATGCTGTTCAAAACAAACTAAAAACAAAGACATTTTTTTTACCTTCTTGTTTTTGCTCTTTGAATGATTTTACAGATGCTTCATGCTGCATCATTTTAGCCTCAAGCTCCTTCGATTGAGCTTCAACTTGCTTCTGTTTGAATAGGATCTTCTTCAATTTGCATTCATATTTCTTCCTGATTGATTCAACTTCCTCCAATTGGCCTTCAAATTGCTTCTCTTTTGAATAGAGTTTCATCGTTCGTTCATCAATTTGCCTCTCCTTCAACTCAATGTCTTCCATTCGGGCAGAAAATCGCTTTTCTTTCGACTCAAGCTCCTTTATCCGTCCCTCGATGCCTCTTTGCAACCTTTCATATTCTTTCCTTTTTACTTCAACATTTGAAGAATATGAACTCAATTGTCCGTGAATAGAATCAAATTGTTTCTTCTTGCATTCAAGCTTTTTCGAGAGCTCCTCAATATCTTTCTCTAGCAAGTGCAATTTCTGATTTACAGCTTCTCTCTTCTTTTGGCATTCCTCTGAATACTGACCCGACAATATCTCTTTTCCTTTCAAATGTGTTATAGAAGTCTCTTCCTCTTTCAAAGAAGGGAGTAAGTTATGTTTTGAAGCATTTTCCGACGTCTTTAATTTCTTGGCCTGCTGCACATAGTTTTGGGAACTACGCATCTTAGTACTCACGGGAATATCATTGTCATGGTCACAATCGAGCATATTTCGTTTCTGAGGTTCAGGAAGAACCTTTTGAACAGAGCTATCATTTTTACTGATGGATGTTGCTAAACTTGAATTCAGAGCTATGCGTGATGACAAAGGAATATTGTCATTATTATCAGACTCTTCCATTCCAGTACTCACTGGAGAATCATCATCTGAATCACCTAGAGACCTTTTCCTTATCTGAAAGAAGCTTAGTCTCTCTCTCTTAGGCCGTGTTTGAAACTACATACAGAGCAGAAATACAAAGTAAGGTAACAAAGGACAAAAACAAAAACGAAAATGTATTTTGTATCATATTCAGTTATAATTTATAAACTTATAATAGCATAGACAAGAAAAAATGTGGATGTATCATTTTTCATATTTTTTATGACTCTATCTCTCTATTTGTACTTTAATCACTCTAAACACACAAGCCAAACACTACCCTAATGACACTTATTTAACTTGCAATAGGGAACTTCACAGACCAGTGACAGTTTACATGCAAAACCCTCAGACAAAAAACCGGGAAAAAAAAACAGAGAAAGTTCTGTAGCGATGATATGGTCCGAAACCAAAGACAAATGGCATGCAAAAAACTTAAATTTATTTATGGTCTTTATCAAACTTCATAGTACATACAGAACTAATGCATGAAATATATATATATATATATATATATATATAAGGAAAATTATAGGGGCCAACTCCTAAACCAGCCAACTTAAACCACTATTTAATAATTAATTTTTAAATTTTCAAAAAATCAGAATTTGAATAATTAGAATTAATTAGGTTTTGAATAATTAGGATTAGGTCAAGGAAATTCCTAAACGCATTCTCTCACAGAATGCACAGTGCGCCGCCTAATATCAAAGAAACATCCACCAAACAAGAAGAAGCATCCTAGTAATTTAGTAAGAAAGTTCCAAGTACAATAAAAAGAAACACCCATTTAAGTAACTACCTCGTCAAGAACATTTATTGCCTTCTTCTCGAGCTCCTCAGCAGTCCATGCAGAAATCCATGGCTCCGGTTCTTGACAATGCTCTAACTGGCCATGTTTCAGCCATTGGAAGTACAATACCTGGAGAGAGACAAACACAAATTATGGTTGCAACGTAAAAGTTGGGTACAGTTAAATAATTGATATATAACATAACATACCAACAAGGCGAACATGCAACCTTCGCATGTCTTGTTCTTTTTAAGTTGGTACTTTTTGATTGCCTTTTTCAACCAGTTGAAAATCTTCATTGGCCAAATGAATCTTCTTGGATTGGAAACATCCAGAATCGGGGGAATGTGCCATGCCGAGATTACTGGTTGGGTTGTGGGGCACAAGAACATTTTCAGGACAACTAATATGAAATGTCTTCTAAACTCCATCCTGTCTGCTTCACTTTCCATTGAGCATTCGTATATGAACTTGCGAAGTTCGGTCTGTGTTCTTCTATGGAACTGTTTTTTCACTGCCACATGAGCTGCATTCTTGTCGTTAAAAGAGGGGAAGTCATCGCCTACATCATGCAGATTTGTCAGCTCAGAAACATGAAAATTGATAGATGAAATATATATAGTTTGGATAAGATAGAAATATGGAAATTGAACGAATTGGCCCAAAGAAGTCTACTTAATATAAAATGTATAAGTCATGTTGTATAACATATGCAAATCGGTACTCACCACCAGAAGGGAGTCCGAAAACACGCCCAATTAAATCGGCGTTAATTGAAATGTTGGCAGCATCCAGCTGCAATGTATTTCTATCAAGGTTGTAGGACCTTGCCAACGCCACCATGATGCCCTGCTTCACAGGCCACTTTGGGATGTGCCTCAAGAATCCGAAGCCTATAGCTTCTATTTCCGCTAACTTCGCATCGGAATGGGTCTTTTCTAGATGGCTCATTATATCATTAATATAACAGGGTGAGCACCTTGACTCTAACAATTTCTGTAAACATTGGAAGTGATAGTAAGAAGCAACCACAATCATGATGGAATACAAGCATACCATAGTAAATGATGTAGTACCTTTTTGCCCATATCGTTACGAGTTACAGCAACACAGCAAAAGTGCGGTTATAATCTGTAAACATCCGATAATGGTAAGAGAACATCCCACATTATATTTAAGAAAAAAATCGAAAGGCAGAAACCAAAGATACAGTGTATCACTAAAAGAAACATCCAGGACCCAAAAACATTTAGTAGTCGATCTTGAGAATCAACTGAGTTACCAAACGATACACTTATAGCAAAATAGAAACATCCACTTATAAAAAAATTAGGGGTGGTAAAACGGGTTGAACCCGTTGGGCCGATCCACTAAAAAAGACGGGTCGGGCTAGGATTTGGAGTCCGCCAAATTAGCGGGTTTTGGCGGAGAGGGGCGGACCGGTCCGCCGGGCCGAAGATTTTTATTTTTCTTTTTTTTTATTAAATAAAAGAGTGATTACTATTATAAAATTAGTAATTATAGAATTTTCAAACACTTTTTTTTTTTATTCTTCTTTTAGTTATTAACTTTATTTATTTTATTTTACAATTTCGTATATTTGCTCAAATTATGTGACTTATTTTTTAAAATAAAGATGATTTTATTGACAAATATTATTTTAAACAATTTTATTGAAGTTAAAAATTAAAAAAAAAAATATAGTGAAAAAAATTATATTATAATTTGACTATTTTTTATTTGTATTTGATTTTTTAATTATTATTTTTTTGTTAATTTCAATGAATTTTATTTTTTAAAAAAAAAAAAAAGAGTCAAGCGGGCTAGCCCGTCAATCCGCCATAAAGTGGGACAAGCTAGCATTTTGAACCCATCTTAGTTGGCGGGGTGGGGCGGGCCGGCCCGCTTTGCCACCCCTAAAAAAAATCCACTTATTCATATAGAAGGATCTACTTACTTCAAGAGAAACATCCAATTTAATTAAAAAAAATTCACATATTCATAGAAAATGACCAATAGTATTACTAAAAATAAATCCAATATATACTGAAAGAAGCATCCATTAATCCAACTAGAGAACCATCATAGAGTTACCAAAAAGATCCAACTCTCTTAATGCTACAATTTTAAATGACTACATTCAAATCCAACTTACATAGATAAATCAGTTAAAATCATATACTAGAACATCTAAAATAGTTTAAAAGAAGGAGGCTTCTATGGTGGGGAAAGTATTTTCTGGTCCCTGAAGGACCTGAATACTTTTTGAATTATAGAAAAATTTGGGATTGTTTTGAAATTATGTATTCATACCCAACAATGGTTCAACTACCTATTCAAAATCCAAACAAAGCCCATGGAGAGCCCAAGCTAGCGGGAGCGGGTCCTCTCCCATGCCAATAAAAATTGACACCCTCCAGTGCTAAATCTCAGCCTTTAATTAATTTAAATGGTGATAATTATAGTTGTTTTACGACATCGTTTTATTTAACCAACAAATTATCTTTGCCTTCTCTTCAGTTATGTTAAACCTTTCTTCTGCCAGGCCTTTCTTCTTACTTGTACGTTTCATCTCTACAGACTACAGGCCATCAAACTTTATGTTCATGATGCCGCTATGCTTCCGACCTTAGTTTTTTTGCTTGACCCTCCTTCTTCACACAACTCCATCTCTTCGAGCTCGATGTTGATGTCGATGATGCCACTGTCATGTTCGACCTCATATAAAATTGAGTTTTTATTCACACTTTTTCGCTTAGACAACAAATCGTAACACCTTCCCATCTATTCAAATGGTCAATGCTCCTAAGCTATTGATATTGATGAACGAGACTAACACATGTCTGCTATTTGGTTTGGTGAGACAGATTTTTGAAGGATATGGGAGGACACGGATGGACACAGAGATACTAAATTTGTGTACCTCCAATTTGGTGAAACACTGAGACACAACTTGTGAGATTGATTTTTTACTCTTTTACCCTTATTAACTTTTTAAAATTTGTCCTCTTATCTCTCCAAACCTTTTTTTTTTCTCTTCCTCTTCTAGATTCTACAACCAAATTTATCCTTCTATTTTCTTCAAGAAAAAAAATTGTACATTTAATTTTTTATTTATTTAAATTTTGATTAATCTTTAATAAATTCTAAGCTTTAGTTTTTTATTTTTTTAAAGAAAAATTATATATTTAATATTTGAATGATAATTTAAGATGATATTAGAAGAAATAAAAAATATTAGAAGAAATAAAAATTTAATGGTGATGATATGCAATGTTTGGGGTAAAGGGTATACACTAATAATGGTAAAACTTGTGGTTGAATGAAGGGTAATTCAGTCTTCTTTAAATATGTGTGTCTTGTTCCTTATTTTTTCTAAACACAATACATTGACACAAATATTTATGTCCATGTCTTTAATGTCTGTGTCTTTGTGTCTATGTCTTATCATATACATCAACCAAAGGGAGCCTAATGTGTATGTCTTGGAGAAAATGTGTGACCAAAATGAGGTGGATGGCGATGATGAAATGCAAATGGTTTGGCATGAAGCTCCTTATGCTAACTAAACAAACCTTTCAATTTTTAATAATATTTTACGATGGAGCAATAATGGCAAACAAGAACCAATTTATGAACAAGAGCATCCTCATTCAAGACTTGAATCTAGAACTCACGATCAAACGGAAGTGGAGTTAACTAAGGGCATATCATGGAAGCCATGGAGTTTGTTCTCGGTGCTGGGATTCAAGTTCTTTTTTTTTGTTTGGTCATGTGGGATTCAAGTTCAACACATCGAGAGAGATGATTAGTATTGGGTTTGGGTTCAAGTGGGTTGGTGTTGCGGGTTCCGATACGGTTTTCGCGCTAAGCCCAAGACAAAAAAAATCCAAACAAAGCCACTGTAAACATCTGCCAAGTGCCACATCCTCATTCATTTACTTAATTATTTGGGCACCTAACTGAATTTTGAAAAGTTTTGGGTACACACGGCAGAAAAAAAAAACTTACGTACGGCAGCAATGAGAGCCACAATTTTGGGATATTCCATATTGAACCTCTAACTCTAAGAATCACTTTCTACTTTCTTCACCAAAAACAATTCCTTATAAGAAACATCTAGAATAAAATCAAAAAACAACTTATATGAACCACTGTACCCAGTATCAGGACCATGGAACAGAGAAGATACATTCATTGAACCATAAACCATAAACATCTACTAACCTTTTTAGAGACCACTGAGGTAAATGAAGAGCAGCGGTGCGCGACCGAAGAGGAGGAGACACGATGACGCGACTTGGAAGCAGAGGCGGAGGAAACGCGGCTCGATAGAAGGATGGTGGTGGCGGCGTGACGTCGCGGGTTTTTGAAGAGGACGTTGACGTGCGTCGGAAACGGCAGCGGCGCTGAGATGCGCTGTTGACGGGGACGGCGTGCTCTCGGGGGTCGGCGGCGGCGCTGAGATGCGTTGTCGACGACGGAGACGGCATGTGAAGGAGGATGAGCGACGTGGCTGTGGTGAAAAGAGGGAGAAAGTGAAGAAGGGAAAGGAGAAATGGCAGAAAGTAAAATGTGAATTAGGGTATCATGATTACTCAATAAAAAATCGAGTTAACTATTAGGGTGTGAAATTTAAATCTTTTAAATTTTGAATTTTATTTTAAAAGGTAAAGTATATTTTTTTATTATTTATTTTATAAGTGAAATAAAAAAATATAAAAAAATTATTTAAAAATAAAAAATTATATTTTATTTTTTAAAATAAATATTTAAAATTTAAAGTATTTAAATTTAATTGTGTATGTTTATTTTTAGAATGATAAGTTGACAACCTGATTTTTTAAAATAGAAATAATTTATTTTTGTGACGCAATGTAATTTTTGTGAATATTTTTCTATTAATTTTAAATAGAAAATGTTAACATATTAAGTTTAAAAATAAAAATAAGTATTTTTTTAAATTTATATTGATGAAAAATTTATTTATCTTTATTTTTTTAATAATATTTTTTAAAATTATTTTTATTATTATATTAATATTTTTTAATAAATATATAGTATAATAAGTAAAAATTAATTAATAAATGATTTAAATTTAAAATATTATTCATTATAAAACTAAATAAATAATTTTTAAATATATAAATAATAAATATTAAAATACGGTTAATACATTAATAATAATAACTCTATAATATATTATTAATATTACGATCTAAATAATTTTTATAATAAAGTAAAAACTAGTAAATATATTATTTGATATATAGTAAAAAAATTGAATAATAACAAATTTAATTTTTTATCTTTTTAAATTAAATTAATAATTATATTTGATATTTTTATATTAAAATATACTATGAATAGGCTACTAATACTAAATATAATAAAATATTTTATATATATATTATAGAAACTATTTATAAACTCAAAACATCAATAATATTATTAATTTATTGATAATACATATTGTTATAAAAGTTACAGATCGATAAAAATTTATCAATATAAGAATAATATAGATTAATTAAATTTACATATTTAATTAATCCACATTATTTTTATATTGAAAAATCTTCATCAATTTGCAACCTTATCACAATTTATCAATAGATTAATAATATTATTGATACTTTGAGTTTATTCAATTTATAAATAGTCTCCATAAAATATATATATATATATTATGTTTTATTTTATTTAGTATTAGTAGCCTACTCATAGTGTACTATACAAAGATATCAAATAAAATTATTATTTTAGTTTAAAAAGATAAAAAATTAAATTTGTTATTACTCAAAAAATTTTACTATATATTAAATAATGTGTTCATTAGTTTCCACTTTATTGTAAAATTATCAAGGTTATTATTATTAATGTATTAGCCGTATTTTAATGTTTATTATTTATATATTTAAAACTTATTTGAAAATTATTTATTTAGTTTCATAATAAATGATATTTTAAATTTTAATAATTTATTAATTAGTTTGTACTTATTACATCATATATTCAACAATTTATTGAAAAAATATTAATATAATAAATAAAAAAATAATTTGAAAAAAAATTATTGTTTAAAAAATTAGGACAAATAAACTCCTAACCAATTTAAATTTAGAAACAATTAGGCCCCTCATTTAACACGTCAGCATTTTTCGTTCAGAGTGACGGAAAAACACCGTAGAGACACGGAAATAAAAGAAAGGAACTGAAGTGGATCGTTTTTATCTTGATGATTGCGTTGTCATTCTGAGAAATGACAATTAGATATAAACCGAATTGATAGTTCGTTCTAAAAATTTATTTGACTACATTTTTATTGATTACTTAGCGAGATTGTCTATATAAAGCATGAAAAATCAATCTCAAATTGTGAAGCATGAACAAAAATTACCTAGCTTGAACGGTAAAAATGGAAGATGAAGGTAACAAGAAAGTTTACCTAGCTTGAAAGCAAATGGTTTCGAAAGGTTTAGAGAACAAAAGGGAACAGCAACGACGAGTCAAATAACCTAGCAAAGAAGGCTCAACTTCAGTTTACACTTTCTCCACGTCCAACTTCATTTGATAGCGGATTTTAATAACTAGAATTCTAAATTTTTAAAATTAGATAAGATATAAATCAATCTAATCTAAAAATCAATCTCTAAAATCTCTAAAGTAATGGTGCATGGATTGCAGGCATTCATTAATGGGATAATAATTGTCGATCAATGTCCCCCTTTTTTTGGAAGGGAATGTTTAAGTATTTTCAATTGTTTCTTTCAATTTTTTAAATTGTTAGGAGAACTCTTACTACTCTTTTGTAGTTTATAGAACAACTTTTTAATTTCTTCTTCGATGAATGCCATTCAACCTTTCAAAAAAAAAGAAAATCACTCTTTACCCTAAAGAGAGAGTAATCACTTGAATACTTTACTTTTGAGTAATATTAGATTTAACTACAGTGAAAATTTATATGGAGTTGTTTTTAAGTGAAGTTGATATTTAAAAATTATTAGATAATTTGATAAGTTTAACTAAATAATTATCTAATAGTTTTCAACGGTTCAATTTCATATAAAAACATCTGCATGTGAGTATTTTATCTTTAATTATTTTGAAGATCTTTATATAGTGTGTATATGGAATGATAAAAAATTTGTTTTGAAAAATTTAGATCATATATGACGCTTTTCATTTTTAAAATGGATGCAAAAATGGTGTTTTATAAATTAAAAAAGAATAAAAAAATATAAAAAATGAAAATTCCTTAGAAGCAAAATGTGCTCTTTTTAGTTTTGGTGTTAGTCTTTCAATGGTATTTTTAAATAATGTAGATATTTTTAAATAATATAGAGATTTGATGTATTTTTTTTATATGGAGATTGGAGAACACAAATTTTAGGGTCAAATTTGTATCTAAATGTACAACTTAGATCCTAAATTTTTGTATCTCAAATAAAACTGAGCCTTCATTTTCACCACATCACAAACTAAATTCTAGATTTTGTATTGCTGACAAAATTGAGCCTCCAATTTATAAATTTTAATTAAAAAAATTCATTTCCATATCTATAACAAAATGCTATAGTTTTATAACTGTACATAACACATACTAAGTCTCCATTACAAAAAAAAAAATTAGCCAGAAAAAGGGTTAGGTTAGCTTTATTTTTCTTTTTTGTTTACTCTATCCAACACTGAAAGTAGGTTGGAATTTAATACTTAGTGGAGTATGGGAAATAATTATTATGTCTTATAAAATCATTTTATATTTTCCTAACTATTATAAATAGAAGTAGTAGCATTGGCCAAAGAAGTATCCGAAAATCGTGGGTCTTGAATAAAGAGTTACTGGTTTTTTTTTTTTTTTTTTACCGAAGATATGGAGACTCGAACCCGCAACCTCTTAATTGAGTATGGAGAGACTATGCCATTTGAGCTATTGCTTCTTGGCAAAGAGTTACTGGTTTGTTTGAGTTTCTTTTGTGAGATTGATTGTATATACCATTTGGTTTAATATCAATAAGTATTTAGATATATTTGATATGAATTTGTGTGGTTTGTTATCATTTCCAGTTTGATTTTTTTTTTAAATATTTGGTAAAGATAGGATTATAACTATTTTAAATTTTTGTCATATTTTATAATAAAATATTTAGTTATTAGTTTGTTAGTAAACTTTTAGAATCACATAAATTTTCTTGTACCAATATTATTTATTTCGGTTTCCTTAAGAAACCAACTAAAAAGATAGTCAACTAGAGCTAACTAATTGAAAAACAAAAAATCTGTTATAAAAAAGAAAAAATAAACCCCCACTATCCTAATTTTTTGAATTTTAAAACTAGAAATACAAAAAATTGGCTTGAGATAACTTATATTGTAGTTGACTCTTTAAACTTTTTCTATTTTTTTTATGTTTCTGGTCTCGTGTAATTCATATCTTCTAAAATCCTAACAAAATCAATGCAATTCCATTGGGAGTTAAAAAAGTTTATAAAAGTTTCTTCTCATGCTTTTCGTCACCATTGAAAAGTGTTTTTCTGCCCCAACAAACTGCGTATTCTTATATGCACTCATAATTCTTCCTTATCAAAATTTTCCAGCCTTATGTGATTTCTAAAAATAATGTCTATTAAGCTTTACAAAAGGTACAAAACCTTCATGAATTCTTCAGCTCATGCAGAAAAAAACGGAAATATCTAGCAACAAAAAAATATTAGTCAAAACAGTCAGAATTTGCATTATTTAGCATTAATTAATTGTTGCAATAATTAATGAATGTTAAATAAAGCAAGTTCTGTCTATTTTTTTTGCCTCCCTAGTATTACTGAAAAGAAAATGACTTCTCTGTCTAACCATAACAATTGGCATACCTAATTATTGCAGCTATTAGATAAAAAAAATGTTAGTTTACAAAAGTTATTGTAAATTATTTTTGATAGAGGCTATTATAATCATTCTCTTAAGCTTTTCTACCTCTAGAATGTGATGTTGAATCTCTTTAACCAGATCTTCACATTCATGGTTGTTCTCCAAAATGCACTGCAAAACAATTTTGAGGCTTGTGATTTCTTGTTTTGCGGCTCTCATTTGAGTCCAGGTTCAACATGTTATTTAGCATGCAATGCAACCATGTAACACAAAATAATGAAATACAACTTCATGCAACATATAAAATACACAAATCATATTTCACAATGTTACGTTCTAAATTTCAATCTTGCTACGCTTGAAAATAGAAGAAAAAACGAACCTTACTAGACTTAGACTTAGGTTCCTTTGCAACTGCTCTCACATGTCAATTTTGCCTTGTTCACATGTTATCGAAAGGGATCAGCCGCTAGATTCTTCTCTGCCAAGTCATATGCACAAATGAATCTGACAGCTTTGATATACTGCTCATTCTTGATAAGATTCTCAACAAAATCTACGTGAAAGCAAGAACAATGCATTTTATAGAAAATAACCAGAGAAAGCTAAGTCCTATATTACTTCAAAAGGCAAAATACTAGTGCATTGTGCATGCAAAGTTCAAGTCATAAAGAATAGTAAAAAGAAAAAGGTTCTGGTTACAATATCTTGTAACCTTAATTTAGCGGAAGCATTAATTAAGATCTTAAAAGTTGTAATTTTCATACCTGAATTGGTTGCCATAATGAATTTTGGTTATGGTAGAGTTGGACTTTAAGACTGATTTCTCTCCCTTTTCTTTTCTTGTAGACGTTCATCAAGATGGCAGTTTCTCGGTATTTTCAGTGAGTGAAAACTATAAAAGATGTCGTGTCTAAAGGCAGAGAGAGGACCACTTTTTATCTGTTATTATCTTTAAATCTAATGTGTCCATCAAACATTAGAATTAACGGATGAGATTAAGTCATTAATAATTTATAAATAATTACTATTAGGCCACAACAGAAGTTTAAATTACAATAAACTTCTAATATTCTCCCACTTGGCCTAAGTGTAATCATATTTTCACACGTTACATAATTGTTTTAATATGGTAAAATACTTTGTGTGAGTTATGGCAGTCATGCATTTAATATGAAACACATTTCCTTCCATATACTACAATCACTAGCATCTTACTACACAAGCTACATAAATAACACAATTTTATATTTGTCTCGTTAAATTTCTAGATCATTATGTTATAACTCATAAAATAATATTACTTTA
The DNA here is from genome assembly GCF_059453495.1 of Arachis ipaensis. NCBI lineage: Eukaryota > Viridiplantae > Streptophyta > Magnoliopsida > Fabales > Fabaceae > Arachis > Arachis ipaensis. The sequence goes on along the minus strand of NC_142437.1, from coordinate 7,700,730 downwards.
ACTAGAAACAACAAACTATCAATGTTCAAAAAATACATAAATAAACATAGTGAGCTCAGAGTGTTAGCATCATTTAGAAGAACCAAGACCTATTTTATGTACATTTTCCTTAAATGTCTTTGGTTGCAATCCTTTAGTTAATGGATCAACAAGCATAAGTTTTGATCTAACATGTTCTATGAACATTCTTTGTTTCCGAACTTCCTCCTTAACATCAAAGTACTTTATTTCCATATGCTTGGCACCTTTAGAATATCTATCATTTTTGGAAAAAAATACCGCTGCAGAATTATCACAATAAATTTTCAATGGCCTAACAATTGAGTCAATAATACTAAGTCCTGAAATGAAATTTCGCAACCATAAAGCTTGATTTGTAGCTTCAAAACATGCTACAAATTTTGCCTCCATAGTAGATGTTGCCACAACATTTTGCTTGGAGATTTTCCATGATATGGCAACTTCTCTAAATAAGAATAAGTAGCCAAATGTAAACTTTCTTGTGTCAGCACATCTACCAAAATCTGAATCTGAATAACCAATTACTTCTAATTAGCTAGACCTTTTGTACATGAGTATATAATTTTTTGTACCTTGAAGATATCTTAAAACCTTCTTCGCAGCTTTCCAATGATCCATTCCAGGATTACTTTGATACCTTCTAGCTAGCATTCCTACTGCAAAGCTAATGTCCAGTCTTGTGCAAGTTTGCACATACATAAGACTTCCCACTATAGAACTATATGAAATTCCTTCTATTTACTTCCGTTCTATATCATTTTTTGGGCATTGCATAAGACTAAATTTGTCCCCTTTTTGAATTGATGCAATTCCTGCAGAATACTTTTTCATATTGAACCTCTTTAGAACTTTATTTATATAGGCCTTCTGAGACAATCCTAACAATCTTTGTGATTTATCACGAAAAATTTCAATTTCTATCACATAGGATGCCTCCCCCATATAATTCATTTCAAAGTTTCTAGAAAGATATTCTTTAGTCTCACGCAACATTCCCAAATTATTTGTTGCAAGCAAAATATCATCAACATATAAGACTAGAAAGATGAACTTACTCCCACTGACCTTTCGGCATATGCATACATCAACAACATTTTCTTCAAAACCAAAAGAAAGAATGGTATTATTAAACTTAATATACCATTGTCGTGAGACTTGTTTCAGTCCATATATTGATTTTTTAAGTTTACACACCATACGACCTTTTCCTTCCGTTGGAAAACCTTTAAGTTTATCCATATAAACTTCTTCATCAAGATTAACATTCGAAAAGGCAGTTTTTACATCCATTTGATGTAACTCTAAGTCATAATGAGCCACAAGTGCCATAATGATATGAAATGAATCTTTCTTAGAAATAGGTAAAAATATTTCTTTATAATCAGCACCATTCTTTTGAGTAAATCCCTTAACAACAAGTCTAGCTTTATATTGTTCAACATTGCCTTTTGAGTCTCGCTTAACTTTGAAGACCCATTTACAACCAATACATTTAGCACATTCTGGCAATGCAACAATATCCCAAACTTTGTTATCTTCCATGGATTTTAACTCTTTTTTCATGGCATCAATCCATTTTTCTAAATCATCACTATTTATGCCTTGTGTAAATGAAACTGGATCTTTAGGTATCCCAATATCTTCTTCTTGTAAATAAGTCTCATAATAGCTTGGAATAGCTGACTTTCTTTCCTTTGAGATCTCCTCAATGGTATTTTTAGAGACTCATTTCTTTCTGATATTTGTGAGTTAGTTTCTTCATTAGGAGCATTATCATTTAAATCTTGTTCATCACAATTAATGTGTTCAACAATAGTTGGAACAACTCTTTGAGTAGGTGTGGATAAAAGAACACTAACATATATAGGAACATTAACTTTAATTTCCTTTATTTCTATATTTTGATGATTTTCACTCCCACTAACTTCACCATTTTCAAAGAATTTGGCATTACCAGTTTCTACAATTCTTGAACTATGATTTGGATAATAAAAAATATACCCTTTAGACTTCTCTGGATAGCCAATAAAATAGGCACTTACTGTTCGAGAATCTAATTTCTTTTCTTGTGGATTAAATATTCTTACTTCTGCTGGACAATCCCAAACACGCAAATGTCATAAACTAGGTTTCCTATTAGTCCATAATTCAAAAGGAGTCTTTGAAACAGCTTACTAGGAATTCTATTTAGCAAATACATGACAGTCTTTAATGCATACATCCACAAAAATTTGGATAAAGAAACATTACTCATCATACTTCTAACCATATCCATTAACGTTCGATTACGCCTTTCTGCCACACCATTTTGTTGTAGTGTGTATGGCATTGTGTATTGTGCACATATACCATGTCTTTCTAGAAGTTTTACAAATGGACCAGGATATTATCCTATTTCATTATGTTTTCCATAATATTCACCACCTCTATCTGACCTAACAACTTTCACCTTTTTGTCTAATTGTCTTTCAACTTCTTTAATATAAATCTCAATAGCATCAACTGCTTGAGACTTTTCTTTAAGCAAATAGACATATCCATAACGTGAAAAATTATCAATAAAAGTGATGAAATATTTTTCTCCACCAATAGATGGAGCATCAAAAGGTCTGTATACATCAGTGTGTATAATTTCAAGAAGCTAACTACTTCTTGTGGCACCTTTCTTGTTTTGTTTGGTTTGTTTTTTTCTTAATACAATCCACACATAAACCAAGATCAGTAAAATTTAGATTTTCTAAAATCTCATTCTTTACTAATCTTTCTATTCTTTCCTTAGATATGTGACCCAAGCATTTATGCCACAAGAATGCAGAACTTTCTTTAAGCATATTTGATCTAACTACGTCATTTTGGTACTCAATAAGCAAGGATTCAGAAAATTGATCAAGAAGTTTTAATTTATATAAGCCATCAATTAAAACACCATAACCAACAACATTAAAATTTTTAAATAAATTAAAACAATCATGTCCACCATTAAAAGAAAAACCACAATTGTCCAACTTTGAAACAGAAATTAAATTCCTGACATTGAAGGTACATAAAGAGTTTTAGGTAAATCTAAGTGAAAGTTTGTATCCAAACGATAAGTTTCTATTCCTTCAATTGGTACTTTCACACGGTTTTCCATGTAGAGGAACATCTTACTTTGGCTTGTGATTTGGATCGTAAGAAATCCCTGCATTACATTAGATACATGAGTTGTAGTACCAGAATCAAGCCACCAAGAATTATGAGGAATATCAATTAAATTTGATTCATAAGTACATACATATGTTTCAAATATACCTTTCTTTTCGAACCATGTCTTAGGTTTAGGACAATCCTTTTGGAAATGTCATTCCTTCTTACAGAAATGACACTGTTTTGCATTGGCATATCCTTTCTTCTTAAAATTCTTGGGCTTTGTCTTTAATTTCTTTTTTGATTTGTCAGCTCCTTGAACTAAGTTGACAGAATAACCACCACAATTTTTAAGCCTATTTTCTTCCTATATGAGCTTTCTAATCAATTCATTAACATCCCATTTTTCCTTCATAAAATTATAATTAATTTGAAAAGCTCCATACTCAGAAGGTAGTGAGTTCAGAATGAACTGCATCATAAAGGAGTCATCAACTGTGATACCCAGTGGCTTTAATTTTGTAGCAATATTAGTCATCTCAATAGTATGCTCTTGCATATGCTCTTAGACCCATCAAACTTCATGGTCGTAAGATGTGACATTAATGTACTAGCAAGTGACTTATCAGCAGAACAGAAGCGGTCTTTCACAAATGTAAGATATTTTTTAGCACTTTCTGTTTGTGGAAGGGTAGTCTTAGTATTGCTTGTCGTAGTCATTTGCATAAACATAAGGCTTAATCTATTAGAATGTTCCCATGTCTTAAGTGCATACTTCTCATCCTCATCATTATCATCAGTGATAATGGGTCTCTCCTCCAAAAGTGACAAGTCAAGATCTAAAAGACCTAAATGGAACTTCACGTGTTCACTCCATTCAGATAAATTTAAGCCATTAAACATGGTAATAGATGAAACTTGCAAATGAATTGAAATACCTGTCATTTAATCATACAATGCTCATATTAATTTTAATTTTATCATCTACTCAAATTACAGAACATAACAAAGTATATTACAATTCACCTTTGGGTAAAATTCTATAATATACTAACATACAAATAAATGCCATATTTATCCTACTTGAAGATTGAAATTCTCTGCCAAATACATATACCATCTTTGGACAATATATATATCTGACTCAAAAATAATAAATTTTCTCTTTCAAGTCTATTAATAATAGAAGAGATTTTTCTTTGGGTAAATCTAATTCTAAAATTAATTAACATATTATTAACTATACTGGCATTTTACGTTATAACTTGGTCACTTTGGTGTACACAAGTAGTAAATAGTCAAAATAAACTTAATACTATAGATAAAATATTTATAGGTTTTTCATAAAACTAGAGTACGTACTCAAAATGAATTCATAATTGTCATCAACACTAAACATAAACTCAAGATTAAATTCATACATGAGTATAATTTATGGTCAAATTAAAATATTCAGAAGAAAACATATAAAACATATACAACCACAAATATACCGTTTTGATGGCATGGAATTTGAAACTCACTTAATTAAAATTCTACTATAAATAATTAATCAGAAACATCTGGACATCATAATTAGATCAGAAAAAATCACACACTTTCAAAACACATGCTCTGATACCACATGTAAACTTAATTTAGCGGAAGCATTAATTAGGATCTTAAAAGTTGTAATTTTCATACTTGGATTAGTTGCCATAATGAGTTTTGGTTATGGTAAAGTTGAACTTTAAGACTGGTTTCTCTCCCTTTCCTTTCCTTGCAGACGTTCATCAAGATGGCAGTTTCTCAGTATTTTCAGTGAGTAAAAACGGTAAAAGACGTTGTGTCTAGAGGTAGAGAGAGGACCACCTCTTATGTGTTATTACCTTTAAATCTAATGTGTCCATCAAACATTAGAATTAACGGATGATATTAAGTCATTAATAATTTATAAATAATTACAATTAGGTCACAACAGAAGTTTAAATTACAATAAACTTCTAGCATATCTAAGCAGATTTTTTGCATTGAAAAGACATTTGCAGTGATGTTCAAAACAAACTAAAAACAAGAAAATTTTTTACCTTCCTGTTTTTGCTCTTTGAATGATTTTACAAATGCTTCATGCTGCATCATTTTAGCCTTAAGCTCCTTTGATTGAGCTTCAACTTGCTTTTCTTTGAATAGGATTTTGTTCAATTTGCTTTCATATTTCTTTATAATTGATTCAACTTCCTCCAATTAGCTTTCAAATTGCTTCTTTTTTGAATAGAATTTCTTCATTCGTTCGTCAATTTGCCTCTCCTTCAATTCAATGTCTTCCATTCGCGCAGAAAATCGCTTTTCTTTTGACTAAAGCTCCTTTATCCGTCCTTGGATGCCTCTTTGCAGCCCTTCATACTCTTTCTTTTTTACTTCTTTGAAGAATATGAACTCAATTGTCTGTGAATAGAATCAAATTGTTTCTTCTTGCTTTTAAGCTTTTTCGAGAGTTCCTCAATATCTTTCTCTAGGAAGGGAAATTTCTGATTTATAGCTTCCCTTTTATTTTGGCATTCCTCTAAATACTGAACCGAAAATATCTCTTTTCCTTTCAAATGTGTTATAGAAGTCTCTTTCTCTTTCAAAGAAGGGAGTAAGTTATGTTTTGAAGCACTTTCCGACATCTATAATTTCTTAACCTGCTGCACATAGTTTTGGGAACTACGCATCTTATTACTAACGGGAATGTCATCATCATCGTCGTCATAGTCATAGTCGATTATATTTTGGAGGCTCTTGGTTCAACTTAAGCGATGTTGCTTGCACTTTTTTCAGAGGTTCCTGGACATGCTCGAAGACTTGCCGACACATCTCCTTCCAAATATTCCAAACTATAATCAAAATCAATCGAGCTCTTTGATGGCTTGTTCCATGAAGTCTAGTATGTAACACCGAATCCCTCCAACAGTCAAAGAACAAGGAACATCTTTGGTCCGGAATGAGGTAAGCCAAAAGATTATTCTTACACACTAGGTTAGCATCGTCACAGAAGAATAGACAGTGCATAACTGATTCTGGAGCTAACTTACAGATTGGACAAGTTGCCGGAGTGGATGAGAACGGCTAGTGGATGAGAAGCAGAACATGAAGCTTACCATGGAGGATTTTTCACGCAAAGAGAAAAATCTTGTGAGGAATTTTCGGCTTCCATAAATGGCTCCAAACTGGCCTCTGTTGCATGAAGTTCGAACAAAATTCAATGGAGGTATGGTAAAATTGGTAAGCAATCATGTATCCTAATGCAACATCACATGTTTTTGCTCATTTTATTACCCATTGAATTGTGTCTTCACCTTCTCTTGGGTTATGAAGAGGATTCGTTGAGCAATTTCTAGAGGAAAAAAATTTGAGATTAATATTTGGTTCCATTGTTTATTTGACAAAAATAGTTCTTTCACCCATAACAGATGGTAACTATTTGATAATAGTTTCACAGATGGTAGAACAGTGAAGGGGTAAGGAGGAGGGAGCCATAGTTCACTGAAGATTCGGATATTACCAGAACTTACTTTCCAACTAATACCTTTCTCTACAACTCGTCTCCCTTCAAGAATACTTTGTCAACCCCAAGAAAGTAAGTTTTCTATTTCTGCTGTAAAGATAGAATTAAATCTGAAGTATTTACCTTTAAGTATTTTAGAAAAAAGAGAGTTAGGTTGGGTCATGATTTTTAGCACTATTTACCCACCAAAAGAGCCAGGTTTTAAACCCTGAGATCTTTGAAATCAAGTCCTCCTTCTTTCTTAGGCCTAGTCATCTTATCCCAGAAGAATACCTGGTTTTCTTCATTAGATAACAAGCACCTTTTCCATCCTTGTGTCCTTTTGAGAACCTTATTTAATTGAGTTGAAGGTGGCTTTCTTAGAGCGGTTGACAAGGGAAGATAGACCTAAATATTTATCTTGTGCACCTATGTGAGAAATATTCAACTGGGCTGTTAGAGAGGTTCTAGTCAGCTCTGGAATCTTATTACTGAATAACAGGGCCGGTTTATTAAGATTGACTCTTTGCCCACTGCAACTCTCATAAGATTCCAATAATTCTAAAATAGAGGCACAACTATTTTCTGAGACTTTACTGAATAGAATGGAATCATCAGCAAATAGCAAGTGATTTATAGTTGGGTATCTTCTGTTTATCTGAATTCTCTGAATGAGATAGTTTTGCTCTGCTTTGTGTAGCAAGAAGGAAAGTTCTTCTGCACATAATAAGAAAAGAAAAAGCGATAGAGGGTCACCTTGATGGATGCCTCTATTTGGTTTAAAAAATCATAGGGTTGACCTTCAACAACAAGAAACAGTTGTCAACAATTCACGAACCCAGTCAATGAATCTCGATTCAAAGCGCAACTTCTCCATAATAAACCATAGAAAATGTCACTCCACCTTATCATAGGCTTTACTCATATCAAGTTTGAGTGTCATTTCGTATTTCAAGCATCACTTCTTTTGTTTAAAGTAGTGCATACATTCGTGTGGTATAAGAATGTTATCAGAAATAAGTCTACCTTTCAATAATGCACTTTAAGTAGGGCTAATTACCTTGTTCATACATCTTTGGAGTCTGTGGACTAGTACCTTTGAAATAATTTTGTAGACAATAGAGGACAAACTGATGGGCCTTATCTGAGTCATATCACTCGCATCTGGGACCTTTGGTATTAGACAGATATTAATGTGGCTAAAACTTTTCAAAATTCTACCTCCAGCAAAGAAACTCCTCACAGTCTAGAACGCGTCTTCTCCCACTATATTCCAGTAGAATTGGAAGAATTTAACTGTTATACCGTTCTCTCTTGGTGCACTCTGAGGGTGGATAATAAAAGTAGCTCTTTTTACTTCCTCCATAGAAACAAATCTTCCACCAAGTTTCTCACCTTGATCAATAATAGAATTGAAATCACCAACAATAACCGATTTATCTTAGAATTGGGAGAGCACTAAAGAGATTTCTTGGAACTGGGATAACCGAATATTCTCATTGCCATTTAAATAAACGCCTACAAATTTCCATTCAATATTGAGAGGGACATCTTTTATCAAGGTAGCAATATAAAACTCAAAACAACTGAATGGGCCATATGTGCTTGATTTTGTTGGGCCAACCTTGAACTTGTATTTAAAATAAGGGATAAGTATTGTTTTGGTCCCTAACGTTGAGGGTCAGAATTGAAACCATCCCTGGTGTAATTTTGGATTTAAAATCATCCTTAACGTTTTTTTCGTATTAAAATCGTCCTTTTAATTTTTTCCGGACAAAAATACCCTTACCACTACTGGCACCTTTACTTCCACCACCGGCACCGGCACCTTTACCTCCACTACCGGCACTGGCACCGGAACCGGCACCAACACCGGCACCAACACCAACACCTCCACCTCCACCTCCACCTCCACCTCCAAGAATAACAACATCAATGAAATGAACACAAATTCAACAAATCAAAGGAATCAGAAATTCAACAAATCAACACAAATTCAATAACTAAATCAACACAAGCAGAAACAGAAAGTAGAAAATTCAACAAGAAAGAGAAGAAGCACAAATTCAACGATGGAGAATTAGAAGCAAAAACTCAAATCACAAAGCAGAAAATTTAACAAAGAGAAGCAGAAGCAGAAAATTCAAGCACAAAGCCAAATCAACAGAGAAGTACAAAGCCAAATCAAAAATTCAAAGCACAAAGAAGTAGATGCAGAAGGCGAAGTAGGACCACCGGCAGCTCGTGGGCGACAGAGCGACGGCAGCTGGGTAGATCGGCGATGGCAGGAGCATGCATGAACGGCGGCGACGCACTCCACAGCTGGGTAGATCGGCAGCTCGGGCTCCCCTTCCTGGCGACGCACTCCACGGTGGCGGCAGAAGCATGCATGAACGACGGCGACGTCTTCCTCTATTCGTGGTTCTGGCGGCGGCTCGTGGGCGGACTGGCGACGATGCACGTGTCGGATGGTGGCGGCGGCTGTGGCGATGGCCTCTTCCCCTCCCTCCCGCATTTCCTTCCCCCCCAACAAAAACGCGTTTCCTTTGCCCCCCCTCCCCCAAAACGCATTTTTTTTATTAAAATAGGGGTAGTTTAGGAATAAAATTAAAAATTTTATTAAAAAAGACAATTTTAATACGAAAAAATGTTAAGGATGATTTTAAATCCAAAATTACACCAGGGACGGTTTCGATTCTGACCCTCAACGTTAGGGACCAAAACAGTACTTATCCCTTAAAATAATTATTTTCATATTATTTTTTAATTAGATTTATTTTTCTGATACATGGTGTATTACATGTACCTTGAGTCACAGTTGTAAAACTGTTTCTTTTTAAATTTTTTAACATTGTTTAAGCTTAGACCTTTGCACTTACATAAAACTGACCAGTATTCTATAAGTATTACTTTTTTCAGCGCTTTTCATTTATGACATACTGATTATGTTTTCTAAAATTTTCATTTCATTTGTTTATATTTTGTTAAGGCAAATGCATAAATGTGTTCATTCAAAAATTGCTTTACTTCATTAATATTGGTTCTTAAATCTAATTCTGCCAAGATCAAAAGTTTAGCTGGGATTGTGAAAGATGTATTTTAAGAGTTTGTGAACTTATCTGATCTTCTCATTAACATTAAGCTGAATGCAAGAGTGCTGAAGGAATGGCTGAATCTGCTCTCAAGAAGACCAAAGACCATATTCGCATCCTTCAAAACATTGCTAAATACATTGAAGTTGGTTTCATTATCTCTAAAAATGAGGATGATGAAGCCTCGAACGATACCAACTTTGATGTCTAGATTATCTCATTTCTGATCTAGACTCTTCAAACTCTTTCTTAATACTCTGCCCTGATTGCTTATTGGCTGCTACTTTTATGCTTCTAACACTTTTTTGCAGGTTCTTTGTTTTTATTCTTTGATGACAAAAGGAAAAGAAAAGAAAAAAAACTCTATTATGAGACCTTTGATACTTAATGCTTATACTATCTTCTACATGATAGGCAGCATGTGTTCAGTGTCAATTTGCTGCTGCATATTTTTCATAGTTCTTGTGATAGTTGATTATTTGCTCTCTACTATTGTTGCTATACTATATTGCTTTGGTGTTGGTTTTTGGCTACTTTGAGCATTTTCTATTTCAAGAGAAAGTCATGATTAAGGGGAGATATGCTGACATTGAGGGGGAACAATACTCATCCATATTCAGTTCAAATGAGCATCAAAGAGAAGTGTTCTTACTCCATTTAAATTAAATTTTAATTTCAATTTCATTTATCCTCTTTTATCATATTTGTCATAAGGAGGAGATTGTTGAGTTAGAATTAATTTTGTTAAGTTAATGTGATTACAAACATTTATCATTGGGTTAAAAGTCCAAAGTGTGGTTACTATATGTATTAGTGTTACAGGCCCAAGATGTTCATCTCAGCCCAGCTCATGTTGCTTCAGCCAAATCAAGACATCAGCCCATTATATTTGAAGAACAAGCTTCATCTCACATGTAATGGTGAGCAACACATCAGTTTCATGAAACTAAGAGAAAGGATTCAACAATTCATAGTTGACCAAAGAAGAAAAAGCAAATGGGACAGTTGGTAATGTTAGAAAAGAAGTAAGAGACAATAAGGACACAAGGACATTACAAGATCAAACTACAGAAGGCCACTAACTGAGTTTGAAAGAGCAAAATAAAAATGCAGTGCATTGAGCAGCAACTGTATTGGCACAAAATGGAAAAAGCTTTGCCTGCCAAGGAAGACAGCAACTCCAAGAACAGCAAATGATCAAAATTTCAAAGGTTGGTAGGGCAACAACAAAATACAAGGACAACAGAGGTTGTGGAGCAAAGTGAAAAAGTATTTCATGCCAAAGAAGACAGCTGCAACGGGAAGAATAAACCAGGAATTGGAAGAGGTAGTGAAGAAAATTTGAAGAGCAAGCTGCATCCTATAAAACTGGACTCACAATATCATTTGAAGACAAGGAAAAGAGAGTAGCATTTGAACATCATTCTTCACACTTGAGCAGGAATCTTTTTCCTTCAACATTGAGCTTCAGTCGAAATTTTAGTGTTATGGCTATCTAATGTTATCATTCTATAATTAAGAAAAAGGCTTGTTATGGTGAGTAGAAAAATATGAAAAAGTCATGAGAGAAGAGACAAGAGAGATGCATGAAAAAACTAATATAGTTTCTGTGTAATTTGGTTTTATTGAACTAAGGTTTAGTTCCCCTTTCCAAGTTGGGATAGCACTTGGTGGTTGATTGAACCAGTGGATTTTTCTTTGTCAAGTTGGAACATCACTTGGTGGTAGCTAGGCTTGGGTATAAACTTAGAATTTGATACTAGATGAATTAAATTGTAATTCATTAGTATTGGTGTATGTAATCTGGTTGATTATAGTGAAAATTCTACCATGATTATGGTGGAGACTGGATGTAGATTTCATGGCACTAGAAAACCGAACCAAGATACATATTGGCCTCATTCTTTTCTTCTCTTCTCTGTTTATTTCTGGTTTTAGAGATAAAAAGAAAAAAATTTCTTGCATAATCAGCTTCCGCAAAAAAATAGAGCAAAAGAAGTTCACTTCTGAATTCAACTTGATTGAACTCCCCCTTTTCAAGTTCTAGTAGTTTCATCACATAAGAATTTAATTTTGATGCACTGTCAGTGTAAAATAATTTTACACGTGCATTCAATTACGTAACACCATATTAGTAAAAATAACTACCTTTCACATTGACTGCATGAATGATCATCCAAAAAAACAGATATAATTGTACGACTGTGTAAATGTTTTACACTATTAGTACATCAAAATTAAACTCTACTCATAATACTTTGTTTTATAGATATTTTAGTTTAAAAATACAAATAAATATGACCATTTATGTATTTATGATTTTTCAAATTTTCTAAAAATTAATATGTTTAATTATCAAATAATATAACACTAACTGTTGAGTTATGAAATTCATAACCCATATAAAATTATTTGACAGTGTAAATCTCTTGACTTATATAGTTACATCTAGTATATAGTATATGGTATATTATTAAAATTTTTGTTGGACCTCTTATGGTATATAGTATATTATTTAATTTTCTGTTCTAGTATGTAATTTTTGTGATATAAATTAAAGGGTAAACTACTTAAATAAATTAAAGACATAGAAATATTACTTATATCACTCAAAGCATAAAATGGTACATAGATCTTTCAAAGGCAGTTTCTATGTAAATTGAATCAGAGTAATTCGAATTATAATTTTAGTAGTAAATCGAATTAGGCTACATAGATTTATTAGGAGAGGTTTAGATACACATAAATCAAATTAGGCAATTTCGATTTACACATGCATTAAGTAAATCGAATTAGGCTGATCAGATTTATGCATAGTTGGTATGCTTTCAAGTAAATTGAAGTAGCTTAATTCGATTTATTTTGTTGGAGATCAACATGCATAAATTGAATTAGAGTAGGCATATTTACTATAGTTTCAGCAACATTTAAAAAAAAAAAACATCTTTTGATAAAATTGATAGAATTTAAAATAACATAAAAATGAATCAAAGTCTATTAATGATTCTAACACTTTTTATAAAATTATATATATGATATTTTAGAAAAAAAAATTAAAAGCTTGAATTCGAATGTCTGGATCACCAAGTACATTACATGTGTACAATAAGCCCAGAGATGTACATACCTTCCATATTTTACCAGATTTTGAAAAAAAATGACAAGAGGATTAAAACTAAAGATAATTTAAAATAACCCATTGATACAAATTTTGTGAGATAAATTAAGAACTATCATATGTCAATTGGTCTAATTATAAGAGTAACAACTAAGAATTGGACAAGAGAATGATCAACGATTATGGAAAGTCAAACGTCCTACTATCTACAAGATGCATTGAAGACTCCCATTAGTTAAGATGAATTAAATAGGCATCACTTTCTTAGTATTTATTTTATGTTTATTTTATTTTAGTTTGTTTTGTTTGTTTTAAAACTTGATAGCCACTTTTTTTTTTCTTAATTTTGATGAATGAAAATTTCTTTGAGTTTCTTTGAGAAAGTTGGGTATAAACAGGAGAGTGGTAGAGTGATTTCCTTAATTATTGCATTAGGAAATCAAATTGAAGTAGAAAAGTCTCTTTTCTTTAATTTTCTATCTTACTCTAGGTTATATTCTATATCACCTATTCTATATTTTTTTTTACCATAAATTTTATCAAAAAAATATTTTTTTTTAAAATGTTACTAAAACTATAATAAATCTACCTACCATAATTCAATTTATGAATGTTGATCTCCAATAAAGTAAATCGAATTAAGCTATTTCGATTTACTTAGAAACATACCAATAATATATAAATTTGATCATCAGTCTAATTCAATTTATATGTATCTAAACCTCCCTTGATAAATTTATATAGCCTAATTTAATTTACTACTAAAAAATGTAATTTAAATTATTCTGATTCGATTTATATAAAAATTACTTTTAAAAAATCCACTTATCATTTTATACTTTAAATGATATAAATAAATTTTCATACCTTTAGCTTATCTAAGTAGTTTATTCTAAATTAAATAAGCATGCATCAAACAGGAGGGCAGCCTAATCAAATAAAATATATACTACAATACTATCACTTTCATTGGCATCTCTGTCCTTTCAAGCTATTAAATTAATGTATTACCTAAACATGCAAATTCTAATGTAAGGATTATCTATGTGCCAAAGAAGAAAAATAGAATAAGCCACTGGTTAATAATTAATATGAATAATAAGTAAATTATTATTTGTATTCATAAAAGTTAAAAATGTTAACATATCTACCTATAGAAAAAGGAAATTGTCATTTGTACCCATGAAATATAATTTTTTGCTAATAAAATTATCCAAATTCAAAAAAAATATTTAAAATTTTCAAATTACCCCACTACCACCACTTACTCCACACCGCCACTTTTTCAATCCCGAACCTACCACCGAAATTCTTCCTCACTACCACCCTAAATCCTAATTACCATCATCACTCAATTCAAAGGCACCACCACCTTATTTTCTTCATCACTACCATCACCACCACCACTATTATACCTCCATTATCATCTTCTTCACATAAAGCAACAACAACAGCAATAGAAAAAGCAAATTGTCTGAGACCACCACACCACCACCGGTGAACACCAAGCTGTCCCTCCTCACCCGATTTTCACTCTTCTTCCTCTCTCTCGCCCCTTCTTAGCTCCTCTGCGTAACCACCGCCGCGGCACTCAATAGTCGCTGGCGCCGTCAAGTCCCACCCAACCTCCACTCGCCGCCGCCGCGTCTTTTCCCCCTTTCTTTCCTCCTCCACCCTTTCTCTCTCTCTTTCTTCTTCTTCTTCCCCTCGCCTTATCTCCGCGAGCCCAGGACCACTGTCGCCTTCTATTTTCGCCGCCTTTTACAACCCTAGAGTCACTGCCGTTGCCTGATCGCTACCGCTGCCCCAACCCGTTCTAACTAGCCCTCCATCTCTCGCTGACACAGAGCTCCAACCCCTGTCCAGTCTGCGGTTCTATCCGCTCTTCCCCAGTCTACAAACTCAGAGACTACTGAACCTACATCACGCAACCATTCGAAGAAGTAGAAGAGAGAGAAGCAAAATATAGAAGGAAAGAGAGAAAAATAGAGAAGAGAGGAAGGAGTTGGCAGAGTTGACGGACTCTGGCGGGGCGACGAGCTCAGAAAATGGAAGGAGAGAGAGAGGATGAGGTTAGTAGTGGTGGAGGGAAAAATATGATGTAGATGATGATAAGGGTAACTTGAAATTTTTATGTGATTTTTTAGTGTTTGAATAATTTTGTTATATGAAACTCATGTTTTATGGGTACAAATAGTAATTTTCTTTTTTTATGAGTAGATATGTCACCGTTTTCAATTTTTGTGAATAAAAATGATAATTTACTCATGAATAATTGAATAATAATAAGCATTGCTATTCAGAAAATGACAAAAGAATCTGTGACGAGATTGCTTACATAGAAGAATACAAGTCTTCTGTAAAGGTGTGTCTCTTTCATTGTGAATTGTCAATTTCTTCCTTTATTATTTCCCATTCACCTTTTTTTGGTACATCTCTAATGACCTAAGCAAATAATCTAGGAGTGTCTAAAGATTACAAACCTCCATGAAAAATTATTGACCTTTGCTTGATTTCGTAAACCTTAACTTGCCTCGTCATGTTCCCAAAATTACGCGGCGCTCACTTTTGCAGTTACCCGATCATAAAAAAAATTCATTTATTTAAAAAAAATCCAAAAAAAAAAAAATTGTTTAGTAGGTCAGGTACCGGACGGTTCGTGTTGGAGTCCTGCAGATGGTGGGGTCTCGTCCGGTTTCGGGTAGCCGGTCAGGTAAGTGCGAGGTCCCGAGCACTTCGTGTAAAAAGGGGGGGTGCCACCTGCAAAGACACTCCGACGCTCTTGTCAGTAAATGTGCAGGCGGAAAGGGTGATATGATGTGTGACGTACCTTGGGGGAAAGGTAAATCCTTCCCCTTATATATTGTGTCAGGGGTGGGCCCTACAAGGACAGGCCCACTTTCTCTGGGACATTCTCCCACAGCCGTGAATGAGCTGTCTGGGACGCGTGTCCGGGTTGGTTGCGAGGCGCCTCACCCGTGGCCGTCCGGGTCGGGTGGCGCTCGGGTCGGGCCGACCCGTGGAGGGTTTGGGCCAGGCCGTAACAGTGCCCCCACGCGCCAGTGATAGTCGTGGGAGCTATCAGTGGCGTGTTACTTCGCGTTTCGTTCATCATCGTTAGGTCGGCCGCTCGTGGAAGGGACATGCCCCCTGCGCGCGTGTCTTTTGGTTACTGAGGCAACCGTTTGTCGCTTCGTTCCTCGTGCCGAGCATTAAATGCTCATAATGGGTTGCAAAACCCCGTGTGTAAGTACTATTTTGCCCCCAAGTCTTTCGCGCTTCCTGAGTGGCAGTTTTAAATAGTTTACCTCCCACTCTTTTTCTTTTTACGCTCCTGTTTCTTCCATTTCCTTGTTATCTCCCTCTTCTTCCCTCAGAAATTCCAGAGTGTTGTTGCAGTTTCTTCGAACATCTTCCTCTCATCCTTCCAGCTTTCGCAACAAATTCAGGTAATCCTCGGACTTCTCTCTTTTCTGCTCTGTTATTGTGTGCTTGTTGTTTGTATTTGCTTGTTCTTGCTGTCTTGTTTGGAATTTGTTGTTATATGACCTTTTGATTCTAGGTAGACGTGTTAGGGGAGGGGTACCATTCCAGGGTAGATTTTTAGGTGGCTTTCGGGATAGGTGTAGCTTTGGCCATGCTTGATCTTAATTGTTGAATAGGATAAACGTAGTTTTTGGGTTTTTCCGGGCTCCTGACCTCATAGACTAATGGAGTGGTACCCCCACTGTAGGTATGCCTCGCGTCGTCTCCCGGGCTTCCACCTCCGCGGAGAACTATGATCCCTACGCCTGGGTGACCTCAGACGTAAAGGACTCGCCGAACCAGATGGATCTGGAGGAGTTGACGGAGTTCCGGCAAGCCGGGTATCTGTGCGGGGGGACAGATGAGAAGACCAATTACGAGACCTTCGTCCCTGCGCCCAACGAGCGATTGTACGAGATTAATTTCCGTTCTCCCCGGGTCGGCGACTGGATTTGGTTTTACAAAGCCATGTTCACCCAGGTCGGCGTTCGCCTGCCGTTCTTCGATTTCCAGATGTCTCTTCTTAATCGGATATCCGTGTCGCCGTCACAACTCCATCCGAACAGCTGGGCTTCTATCCGCTGTTTCGAGATGATTTGTGAATATCTCAAACTGCCGGCGTCAGTGGATGTCTTCCTCTTCTTTTTCAACCTTACCAACCCCTCCAAACAAGGGAAAGCGAGGAAAGGGTTTTTGTCTTTCCGGTCTGCCCAAGGCCGGAGGATATTTGGCCTGTTCGAGGACTCTTATCATGGGTTCAAGGACAAATTCTTCAAAGTTTGCCCTGTTAAAGGTCGCCATCCCTTTTGGTTATCGTTAGAGGGGGAACGCCTCATCCCGACTTATTGGAGTTTCGGGGCGGGGTCTAACTCTTTCATCAAGGTGACCTACAAGGGAATGTCTCCTGTAAATAAAAGGATTGTCGATGTGTTGTTTGCTATTTTTGGAAAGAACCCCGTGAACCCCCACCTCCTCATGGGTGAACGGGAGTCCGTCAGGAATTATATTTGTGAGCTATTCTGCCTTGTGTTTTTACATTGTTTGTTGTTTATTTTGTTTTTCCCGACTTCACGACTAACGTATTTGGTTTCCTATTGTAGTGGAGATGTCTGCTTCGGTGACTGGGCTCGAAAATTTAGTCAAGACCTTCTTGGAGGATAGCGATGATGAGAAGGCTGACGAGAAGGATGCCGGAAAACCGGAGGGCCCTTCCGGGGAGAAGGAGGATCAGGCCGTGCCCACTCCCCAGGATACCGGGATGTCTGAAAAAGATCCAGCCAAGGTGCAGGCTTCCCCTATTCCCGAAGAGGCGGCCGTTGCTGGGCACTCGTCTCCTACCCATCAAGACTATGATGATGTTGAACTTATTCATACTCCTAAGAGGCGAAGGGCATCTGCCAGCCCGGAGGGAACTCTTACCGTCATGGAGCGAAATTTTGATGCTACGAATTTCATCGACTCCCATCTGATTCCTGGGATGGAGGAACATTTTCTTGGATCCGACCTGGCGGGGCAGGCGAGGTGGATGTACCGGACTCTGCTCCGGGGGGCAGTGATAGCTCGAAAGGCCGAGTTCGAGTTGTCGGGGATGCAGGCTCTCCGAAGGAAACTCGAATCTTCAGGCAAGGCGAACAATGACTTTAAGGTGCAAGTCGAGCTGCTCCAAGGTCAGTTGTCCGAGATGGGGAAGAAGCTTAAGGCTGTGGAGGAGAAAGCGACGTCTGTCGAGGAGAAATTGAAGACTTCCGATGAGTCGGTGGCCCGTCTAGCCGAGCGGGAGATGACCCTAAAGATCCAGCTGAACGCTGCTCAGGGTCGGGTGGCGGTCCTGGAGAAGGAGCGCGATCAGGCCGTTGCATCGGCTAAAGCTGCTAGGGCCGAGGTCGAAGAGCTCAAGAGAAAGCACAAAGCGACCAAGGAGCAAGGGAAGAACGCAATCTTCATGACTGAGGGTGCTCTGAAGGCTCAAGTGAAGGTCGTGGCCCCTGACTTCGATACGTCGGCTATCGGGGTCTTCAAAATGATCCAAGACGGCAAGATTGTTGACATGCCTCGGAAATGATTTCTTGTAACTTTGGTTTGGTATGGATTTGTTGAACATTTCGTTGTGACTTCTTAACTTTATGCTTAATTGGTCGCTTGATCGACTTATCATTACTATCGTTTATCTTGCTTGGTGTTTTGTTTTCGTTACCGTCTTTTTGGGGCGGACTTATTGCTTGTGTCCGTTTTGCCGTTTGTGTTGGTAACCCGATTGGAACCGTTGTGGTTTTATTTTTGAAACCATTGTGGTCTTATTATCGCGGCCGTTCGATATGGCTATGGTTCCGTTGGCTTCTCGGGATGATCAATCCCGGGTTGCCGTTTATGAGCACGATCTCGCGGGGTACGCGTTGGAAGATAATAGATGGAAGAATTTGGACAAGTAAGAATTAGTCGTTAGCTAGACAAGTTCATGAACACAGTAGGCATTTGATAAAAGTAAATAATTGGGAATTAACATTTGATTAAAGTGAACCTCTACCCAGTTTATCAGGCCGCTTGGTCGGTGGACCCAAGCTACGAATAGAACCTCCTCAGGTTACCTGCGTTCCATGTTCTTGGGATCTCTCTGCCGTCGAGTCTTTCCAGCTTGTAGGCGCCTTTACCGAGCACTTCTTTGATTCTGTAGGGACCTTCCAAATTTGCTGCCAGTTTTCCTTCTCCTGGGGTCGGTAAACCGACGTCGTTGCGTCGCAGGACGAGGTCTCCTTCCTCAAAATCCCTCCTGAGGACTTTGGTGTTGTAGCGCAGAGCTATTCTTTGTTTTAGTGCTGTTTCTGACAAGTGGGCCATCTCTTTGGTCTCTTCCACCAGGTCCTTTTCCACCGCTTCGTCTACTCCTACGAGAAGTAACCGTGGACTCGGTTCGCCAATTTCCACAGGTATCATTGCGTCGACCCCGTACGTTAGGCGAAAAGGGGTTTCCCCGGTGGAGCTTTGCTCGGTTGTCCGGTAGGACCAGAGGACCGAAGCGAGCTCGTCGGCCCATGCGCCTTTCTTGTTGTCTAAGCGCTTCTTGAGGCCTAGTAGGATGACTTTATTTGTGGACTCCACTTGTCCGTTCGTCTGGGGGTGTTCTACTGAGGAAAACTTTTGTTTTATCCCCAGGCCGGTGAGGAATTCCGTGAACTTCTTGTCAGTGAACTGCGTCCCATTATCCGAAATTACGACCTCCGGGATACCGAAACGGGTTATCACCTGTCTCCACATGAACTTCCTGCAATTGGATGAGGATATGCTGGCTAGTGGTTCAGCCTCTATCCATTTGGTGTAGTAGTCGATGGCGACTATGAGATATTTAACTTGTCCTGGGCCAACCGGGAAAGGCCCTAAGAGGTCGACTCCCCATTGAGCGAAAGGTCGTGTAGACGTCAGTAGGCTCAGCTCGGAGGCTGGCGCTTTGTGGAAGTTGGAATTTTCTTGACACTTTACGCATTTTCTGACGAATTCTTTGGAGTCTCTCATCATTGATGGCCAGTAATATCCAGCTCGGATGAGCTTCCTTGCTAGGGCTTTGCCCCCGATGTAGTGGCCGCAGCATCCCTCGTGGACTTCTCTAAGTACATAGTCCGTCTGGTCGGGGTGTAAGCACTTCAATAGGGGTTGACTGAGCCCCTTTCTGAACAGTTGTCCTTGTATGATTGCATATTTGGAAGCCTCCCTTCTCAACGTTTTGGTCGCTTTCTCATCATCAGGCAGCTTGCCATGTTCTAGGAAGTTTGTGATGGGGTCCAGCCAGGAGGGGCTTGACTCCATCAAATGGAGGGCAACCGTCGGTTCCTTCACCATGCCCTGGATGAGAGACCGGTTGCCCGCTCCCGGCTTCGTGCTTGCTAATTTAGATAGGAGGTCTGCCCGTGTGTTCCTTTCTCTTGGAATGTGTTGGACCGTGACCTCTTGGAACTGCCTGGTCAATTCTCTAACCTTTTCCAAATACTTTTGCAGGAGGGGGTCCCTGGCTTGATAGCTTCCGTTTACTTGCGAGGTGACGACCTGTGAATCGCTGCACACTTCCAGCCTTGTTACCCCGACTTCTTGGGCTAGGGTTAGTCCACCTAAGAGGGCTTCGTATTCCGCTTGATTGTTCGACACCGAAAATTCGAACTTGGTCGATTGCTCGTAAATGACTCCCGCCGGGCTCTCTAAGATGACCCCGGCTCCCCCGGACGTCTGGTTGGAGGCCCCGTCTATGTGGAGCCTCTACCGTGTGCCCATTTCCTCGTGGGGATCACCCGTTACCTCTACCAAGAAATCAGCCATCGCCTGCGCCTTGATTGCATGTTGGGGGCTCATACTGCAAGTCATATTGGGAGAGCTCGATGGCCCAGGTCATCATCCTTCTAGCCAAATCAGGTTTTTGGAGTACTTGGCGAATTGCTTGGTCCGTTCTCACGACTACACGGTGGCCCTGGAAGTACTACCTCAACCTTCGGGAGGAGGTTAGGAGTGTCAGCGCCAGCTTTTCCAGTTTGCTGTACCTCAGCTCTGCTCCTTGTAGAGCTCTGCTTACGAAGTAAATCGGTTGCTGAGCCTTCCCTTCTTCTCGTACGAGCACTGCTGCAAGCGCTTCTTCTGTTACTGCTAGGTAGAGGTAGAGTGACTCTCCGGCCTTGGGCTTCCCGAGCACCAGAGGTGCTGCTAGGATCTCCTTGAAGTGGTTGAATTCTTCCTCACACGCTGGGGTCCATTCGAATGCTATCCCCTTTTTCATCAGATTGAAGAAGGGCAGAGCTTTTGCTGCCGATGCGCCGAGAAAACGGGATAATACAGTCAGCCTTCCTGCCAATCGTTGGACGTCTTTGATACAACCCGGGCTCTTCATCTGAAGAATTGCTTGGCACTTCTCAGGGTTGGCTTCTACTCCTCTTTGGGTGATCATGAACCCTAAGAACTTCCCAGCCTCCATGGCAAAGGCACATTTGAGCGGGTTGAGCCTCATGCCGTGTTGCCGGAGGGACGCGAACACGCCCCCCAGGTCGCTTAGGAGTTCGTCGGGCCGTGTGGTTTTCGCGAGGATGTCGTCCACGTAGACTTCTACTGTCTTGCCTATGAGCTTGCTGAATATCTTGTTCATCAGTCTCTGGTACGTGGCGCTAGCGTTTTTCAAACCAAATGGCATTACCTTGTAGCAATAGATCCCTCCCGGCGTTATGAACGCTGTTTTGTCCTCGTCGGGTCGGTGCATCGGTATCTGATTGTACCCGGAGTAGGCGTCCATGAAGCTCAGATATCGGTACCCCGCCGCCGCGTCGACGAGCGCGTCAATATTGGGAAGGGGATAGCAGTGCTTGAGACATACCTTGTTGAGGTCGGAATAGTCTACACACATTCTCCACCTCCCATTGTGTTTTTTCACCAAGACCACGTTCGATAGCCAAGTCGAGTAGTCCAATTCTCGGATGAACCCTGCTTCCAGGAGGCTGGCCGTCTACCTGGCCACCTCCTCTGCCCTTTCCTGCGACATCTTCCTCCTCCTCTGGGCCACTGGCTTAGCCTCCGGCTTGACGGCCAGATAGTGTGACATGAGCTGGGGATCTATCCCTGGCATATCGGCTGGCGTCCAAGCGAAGAGGTCGGCATTGGCTCTGATCATCTCCATCAAAGGTTCCTTTAATTCATGGGGGAGATTTCTATTTATGAATGTGAACTTCTCCTCCCCGTCACCGACCCTAAATTTTTCCAATTCCCCCTCTGGCTCGGGCCTGGGTTTGTCGTCTATTCTGGCATCCAGGTCGGCAAGGAAAACCCCTGATGCTTCTTTGGACTTTTTCCTGAGAGAGAGGCTGGCGTGGTCGCAAGCGACTGCCGTTTCCAAGTCCCCTCTGATGGATCCTACGGATCCGTCATCAGTAATAAACTTCATTACGAGCAGCTTCGTACTAATCGCTGCCCCAAGGTCGTTGATGGTTTTTCTCCCCAGGATGATGTTGTAGGCTGTGGAGTCCCGCAGGACTACAAAATCGGCCATTACTGTCCTTCGCCTCTGTCCTTGTCCCAAGGAGGTCGGGAGGGAGATGATCCCATCCGGCTTGATGAAGTGGTCTCCCAACCCTACCACACCATGCTGGTGGGTCACTAGGTCAGCATCACGCAGTCCCAAGGCATCAAAAACGTTGCGAAACATGATGTTCGAGTCCGCCCCCGTATCCACTAGGATCCGTTTGACGAGGCCGGTTCCGACTCTGGCCGTGATGACCATGGGGGGACTTTCCGGTACCTCGTCGAACCATTGGTCCTCAGGGCCGAAGGAGATGGATGGGAGTCCCCGGGAACTTCGCGCGGATGAGGAGGAGACTGCCAGGACTTTGGTGTCTTTCTTCTGTGCCGATCTCGACCTCGGGGCGGAATTTCTCGCTGTTACGACGTTCACCACCGTGAGACCGCGGTCGTCCCCCTCTGGTTCTTGGCGTCGTCTTGTCACCCGGGATCTGTCCTCGCCCTCGTGATCGCGATTCCGTCTCCTCGGCTCCCTTATGAGGTGGGAGAATTCGGCAAGCTTTCTGTCCCTGATTGCTTGCTCCAGGGCATCCTTCAGGTCGAAACAATCTTGGGTTTTGTGTCCGTATCCCTTGTGATATTCGCAGTAAAGGCTTTTGTTTTCCCCCGTTCTGTCCTTCAGAGGTCGGGGTCTCGACAGTATCCCCTTCTCGGCTATCTGTTGATAAACTTCCGTGATTGGTGCCGTGATGGGGGGTGTAGTTGGTGAATTTCCCGACTCGGGAAAATGGCTTTGGCGTCTTACTCGGACTGCCGTCCCTGGCGTGTTCCTTTTGTCTTTCTCCACCCTCGTAGTGGCGGGTTTGGTTGTAGGGGGGTTGTCGTTTATTGGCAGCCACGACCCGGCTGACTTCTTCATCGTTAATATACTCCTTACCGATGCATTAGATCTCCTGCATCGTCCATACTGGCTTTGTGGTAAGGTGCTTCCTGAAGTCCTCGTTCAGGAGCCCGTTCGTCAAGCACAAGCTCGCCACCGAGTCCGTCAACCCGTCGATTTCCAAGCATTCATCGTTGAAACGATCTAGGTATTTCCTGGTCGGCTCCCCGGCTCTCTGGGTCACCCCCAGCAAATTGATCGGGTGCTTGGCTTTGGCGATCCTGGTCGTGAACTGAGCCAGGAAGGCATGGCTGATGTCTGAGAAGTGGGTTACCGAGCCCTGCGGGAGGTTATTGAACCACCGTATTGCAGGTCCCGCCAGGGTGACCGGGAAAGCGCGGCACCTTACCTCGTCTCCCACTCCTTCTAGGTTCATCCTGGCCTCAAAGGCCGTGAGGTGTTCCAGCGGGTCTTGCGTTCCATCGTACCTCATGTCCGTTGGCTTGTCAAAGTGTTTTGGCAGCCAGACCTCGAGTATGGAACAGTGGAATGGGGTCGCTCCCATTATTACAGGTCCTCGTGTTCCCGTCGTTCTTCCCTCGTCGTTCTCCCGACGAGTGTCCTCATCCCTGCGGTTCGTGGTACGCCGCCTGTCACGTCTGGCGTAAATGACGGGGTCGTGACGTCTTCTCGCGTGCCCTCTCTCCCCGGTGCTTTTGGACTCAGCTTGGGGGCTAGGCGTGCGTCTGGAGCGACTCCTGGAGCGAGAGCGGGAGTGACTCTGCTCTGGGGTGTGTTGGTCGCGTTCCCTATCTGCTAGCCGGCGTTCCAAGTCTTGCATTCTATGGCGTAGCTCTTGCATTATTCTGGCGTGGTTGTCGCCAGTCCCCCAAAGGGGCGTCTCTCGTGTGACTGTGTTGCGTTCCTCGGAGGCGACCTTGGATGTTGTCGGGTTTCCGTCGCGGCGGCGTCGCCTCCGGTTGCGGCGGCGTCGCCTCCGGGCACGGCCTTGCAGCCTGTCCCAGTTTGGACTAGCACGAAGTCCATGGACGAGTCCCCACAGACGGCGCCAATGTTCGGTAGGTCAGGTACCGGACGGTTCGTGTTGGAGTCCTGCAGATGGTGGGGTCTCATCCGGTTTCGGGCAGCCGGTCAGGTAAGCGCGAGGTCTCGAGCACTTCGTGTAAAAAGGGGGGGTGCCACCTGCAAAGATACTCCGACGCTCTTGTCAGTAAATGTGCAGGCGGAAAGGGTGATATGATGTGTGACGTACCTTGGGGGAAGGGTAAATCCTTCCCCTTATATATTGTGTCAGGGGTGGGCCCTACAAGGACAGGCCCACTTTCTCTGGGACGTTCTCCCACAGCCGTGAATGAGCTGTCTGGGACGCGTGTCCGGGTTGGTTGCGGGGCGCCTCACCCGTGGCCGTCCGGGTCGGGTGGCGCTCGGGTCGGGCCGACCCGTGGAGGGTTTGGGCCAGGCCGTAACAAAAACAATTCAAAAAATAAAAAAAAAACTTCAAAACTTATGAAAAAAAAAATCAAAGCTAAATTATACTTTTTATCTTTGAAATTTGACACAAATTTTAAAAATACCCTTAAGTTTTATTTTGTTTCAATTTTGTTCTAAAAGTTTTCGATTTGCATCAAATATACTCCTGACGACTAATTTTTCAAGAAATTTAAGAGAAATTCAACAACAATTTCATAAGAACAACTCTCAACACAAGAAAATTAAGGATAATTTTCATGTATTATTGTTAATTTGGTCTTAAATTTTTTGAAAATTTAGCCATCGAGGATATATTTGATACAAATCGAAAACTTTTTTGACAAAATTGAAATAAAATAAAACTTAGGAGTATTTTTTAAACTTTTGCTAAACTTCTGGAACAAAAAGTATACTTTACCTAAAAATCAATAACCCATATAAAACAGAATCATTCATTTGCACGAAAAGAAACATTTAAAACCCTATAAAAGAAACATCCGAAAAAATAGTCAAAGAAAAAAAAATAGAAATAAAATACACACAAGCGGCGTTACTTTGTCTATGAAGTCTTTGCAATAGCGACTGCTTCGTTCGACAACCTGGAGCGTCGACAACGGTGCTGGCAGGAAGATCGGCGACACAGCAATACGCATTTCACAGGGAGAGACCAATCGCGCCAAGGATTTGTTGCACGTAGAGATGCGTGTCGCGACGATGAGAAATCGACGTTGGGATGACGACAATGCGGCCCAACGCACTCCACGACAATCTCAGACAGCGGAAACTTACGCTAAGCAAAGCTCGACGTCAACGATCTGAATGCGTGACTCACGACAATGAGGATGCCATGCAGGTCAGTTCGGCGTGACGCACAGAGGATTGCGGCAAAGGTCACTTCGACAGCACAACAGACGGTTGGACTTGAAGGATCGACGACGCAATGAGAGAGTTCTTCACATTGACGAAGCGGTTACACGATGATATTAAGTGGAAGGTGACGTTGCAGTAATCTTAATTTTGTAATGCTAATCCTAATTATTTATAATCTTATTTTTTAAAAATTTAAAATCTTTTTTTAAATTGTTCAAGTTGGCTGATAATATAATTGGTCCATAAAAATTGATTTCCAATATATTTAAAAAAAGGTTATTTTAAAAAAGAAATGAATAGTTTAATGAAAATATTTATTTGTCTTAAATTGAAATAAAAAAAAATTCAGAGATTGATATAATATATATATTTTATTAAAAATAGAGAGACTCGAACCCACAATTTCTAAGTGAGTATGAAAAGGTTGTGTCATTTAAGTTATAATTCGTTGGCTATTTTTACCAAAAATAAAAAAATTCGAACCTATAAGACTATAACTTCTTAAGTAAGTATAGAAAAACTATGTCATTTTAGTTATAACTTATTGACTTATATTTTTTTATATCTAGGATGCAATTATTTTTAAGATAACCCACATCTAGGAACATATGAGATGTGTTTAATATGTCAAACGAGTCAGTCAAAATTCCAGTGTATCTAAAATCAAAGTATTAAAATTCTTTTCATATCATCATTGCATTGAGATAAATATATATATTTATCTTGTACCTAATATATTCAAGATGTACTTCAGGATTTAAATTAGAAAATATTTTAGAAATTAGACATATTGATAAATAAGAGATTTATTTTATTTATATATATAAAAAATCTGTCCTTAGCACCATGCACCTTGCCTTAAACGGACAAAGTACTAAACTGGGGCCTATCCATATTTAGGTAATGACAGGTACCATTCTCTAATAATGCTTCGTACACCTAGTTGGCCAGGCAGCCTAACAAGCAGTAACTCTGCCTTCAAATAATCACTTTACTGCCTTATTATGAAGAAAAATTGGAGTATTAATGTTGTTTGGTTGTATTCCTAATAGCCCTTTCAAAATCAGTTTTAGTAAAGTACAGAAAAATATATACGAATTTACTTTTCTTTTTCATTAAAATAACTTAAAAAAAATGTCACCATTATTTCTATTTCATGGTATACAATCCACAAGAGTGTAGGATTTAGGATCTGTCACAAATTCGCAATCAGTCTCTCTTTCAAGGCATACAAAATGATTTCAAAAGTAATGGTGCACATGCACGGATTGCAGGCATTCATTAATGGGATAATAATTGTCGACCAAAGTCCCTCTTTTTTTGGGAAGGAAATGTAAATGAGTATTTTGCAAGGTTCGGTCTCATAAACTATTTTAATTACTGTTTTATTGATTTATTAATTCAATTAATTCAATCATATTTTAATTAAAATAATTATTTTACAATAAAATAATAAATAAAATATAAATAAATATATTAAAATATAATTATAATTTAATATAAATTTTAAATATTATTTAAATTAAAATATTATATATATATTAATCACAATGTTCTTATTCAAATATAAATTTAAAAATGTCAAGAAGCAATAGCTCAAATGGCATAGTCTTCCCATATTCAATTAAGAGGTTGCGGGTTTGAGTCTCCATATCTTACCTAAAATTTTGTTAAGCCCTCTTTTTCACAAATGGTGTGCACTAAGCATCAACATGGATAGCCAAACTACTTTATAAAAGTTAAAAAGATGAATCATCAAACAACTAGAGGCTATTTTTTTACCTGAATATTTTATACATAATGAGAACAAGTGTAATACTGAACTAATTAAAAAAATTACGTGTTAAGATGAAGCAATAATTTGATCAACGTGTAAATTTGTTAAAATGCCTCTGGTTTAGTTTGTTATTGTCTTATACATATATAGGTTTGTTGGTCCAATTATAATTAGTTAGTGATTAATTTTAGAGAGTTTGTTAAAATCTTGCGTGAATCTTGTGGTTTAATTTCTCTTATATAAAGCTTATCAAGTTATTATTGAACTTAAGCGTGATTCACATTTTCAATACAATTCTTCTACGTTTTTGATTCATGCTCTCTCTTCTAAAGTACCTTCACTCTCTAATTCTCATTATGGTATCATAGAGCCACTGATTCTGCATCCATGGCCAATGCTATTATTCCTTTCCAATCTTCTTCAAACACTTTCTCCTATCCAATCTTAGACAAGCTTGATGAGAACATCCATTGTATCTGGCAGCAGTTAGCTTTACATGTCATTAGTGAAAATAGTTTAGGAGATCACCTGATTGAAGCAAAGATTCCAGCACAATTTGATAGTGAAGCATTGAAACAAGCTGGTACAGAATATGAGCAATACAAATCATGGAAGCTCAAGGATCATCAATTGATGACATGGTTACTCACCTCCTTTGATCCCTCATTCAAGAACAGAATGCTTGATTTCCACTTTGCTTAAGTTTGGAATAAAATCAATGATTATTTCTTCCAGATCTCGAAGATAAGGATTCAGCAACTGAAGGCCTAACTCAAGAACGTCAAGATGCATGGATTAACCACTACAGAATATCTTCAAAGAATCCGCAAGGTAGTTGATGCACTCACTGGTATCAGACATCTTTTTTCATTAGATGAGCATATCACTGTTATTACCGATGGCGTTAGTGAAGAGTATGTCATGTACATATCATCAATCATGACAAGATCTAGTGCAATTTCACTAATTGAGGCAGAAGGCTTGCTTTTGGCACATGAGAATATGTATGAAAGGTTTAGAAAATCTCAACTTGGCCCTCTTGTGCAAGCTAATTTTACAAATCCTACTCAAATCGGAAGAGAAATTTTTCGTAGAACTTCACAGCCAAAATAAGGTTGCGGATCAAGATTCTTCAGAGGTGGATGAAATTCAAATCAAGACTCGCGCCCTCAATGCCAAGTTTGTGGCAAACATGGTCACATTGCTCTTTCATGTTTTCACAGATTTGATCAAGCATTTCAAGCCAATTCGGGTCCCTCTGCCACCTCTCAATCTTTATCAATCCTGCCACCATCTTCTACCTTCCACAATCCTCGAGCTTACCTTGCCACTCCTGCATCTCTCTCAGATTTTGCTTGGTTCCCTGACACTGGTGCAAGTCATCATGTGACAGCCGATTCATCAAATTTCTTAACAATATCGGAATATAATGGTCCTGATCAAATCCTCTTGGGTAATGGTTCAGGTACCAAGATTTCTAATGTTGGTTCATCTTTTTTTGTTTCTTTAGATAATCATGATGCATTTATTTAAATAACCTATTGCATGCTCCTGATATAGTCCAAAATCTTGTTAGTGTTAGAAAGTTTGCAGCTGATAATTGTAAGAACCGCGACTAATCAACCAGTTAATTAAGTGATTAATTGCCCAAATTAGATTCCAAAAAGTTAGAAAGAGAATTTGTGGGTTTAAAGTTGATTTTTGGACTCAGTGGATTTTTCTGAGTCAGAAAATGTGCTTTCTGCAAAAAACCGTAAAAAACTGCGAACCGGCAGTTGAACCGGCTGAACCAGTTCAAGTCTGCCCGGTAGCGCATGAGAAAAAGTGAAAACCGGTGAAAATCTTAGAAAAATATTAGAAATGGAAAATTGGGCGTTAATTTTAAAGGTTTAGCCCGAAGTTAGGCCAAACGGGCTAAAAACGCTAACGGGTTAGACCGGGCCCAAGTTGGGCCCAAGCCCAACATATAAAAAGCTCTTAAGTGAATCCATTTTCAGCACAACACATAATCAAACACTACACTTGCATGCTGAAAAGGGGGAAGAAGAGAAACCCCATGGTTATATTTATCTCAAATTTCCAAAGCTCATATCTTGAGCTAGAGAGCTCCGATCGCCGCACTGTTTACGGCTACGCGTTCCTTGTGAAGAGCTCTACAAAATCCATATAAGAAACTGGTAAGAAAAGCTCGAATACCCCTCAGTTTTTCTCCTCAAAATTTTGGGTTTATAGGGTTTTTTATTAAATGAGTTTTGTAATTTTGGATGTTTAGGTTTGCTCTAATCCTTGCTTAGCCTTGGATTCTTGCTAGTAAATTTGTTGGAGAAGGTAAGAGCTACTAAACCCTTGTGAATTTATATTTAATTTGAACCCTAGGTTGATTTGAGGTGATTTATACGTATATAGTTTGATTATTGTGGCTTTGGAAGCTCTTGGAACTTAATTGTGCTTATTGTAGTGGAAGTGAAAGCTTGGAATTTGGTTAAAAGATATTTGGTGATCAATTTGAGTTTTGGTGCATAAAGGAAATCGGCCAAAGTATGGTTTCGGTTTCCTCTATGTAGTATATAATATTCATGGACACATAGACTAGTGACCAATAAGATAGGTTGAACTAAAATGATGGTTGGTGTGTTAAATGTTGATGAATTGATAAATGTTGGGTTGATTTGTGATTAATTTTAATGATATGATGTTGTTGAATGATTGTATGGATTGGAAGTTGGTTCCTTATGATAATTATAGTGTTGTGATTTATGAAATGGTGGGTTTGATGGTGATTTTGATCATAAGTGATATAGTTGATGTTGGAATTGGGAGTAATGAAATGAGAAGGAGAATGTGGTAAGGTTGGTGTATTATGGTATAACT
The DNA here is from genome assembly GCF_059453495.1 of Arachis ipaensis. Lineage (NCBI taxonomy): Eukaryota > Viridiplantae > Streptophyta > Magnoliopsida > Fabales > Fabaceae > Arachis > Arachis ipaensis. The sequence goes on along the minus strand of NC_142437.1, from coordinate 7,670,475 downwards.
AGTACATTTTGATGAAAAGTGGTATTTTGAATGGCTTGATGTGATTTGGTATGGGTATGGTAATAAATTTTGGAATTTGTGAAGTTTGGTAAAATTGGGTTTTTGATGAACTTTGTACGATCTTAACTTCTGCCTCGTTTTTCAAAACTGATTGAAATTTGTTTAGAATTAAAGATCTTTGAAAACTCTTTAAATCGATATAAAATTTGTGAAAATTAGAATTTTGTAGAGGAAGTTATGATCCTTCAAAATTGGTGTTAAAAATCTGAAATTCTGAAAAGTTGCAGAATTTCATGATTTCTAATATGTGCGGGCGCACACCCTCGTGCGGACGCACACCCTGCAAATATTTTGATCTATGCGGACGCACACACTTGTGCGGACACACAGGTAGGGAAATACATTCTGTTTGCAGTGCCAGCACGGCTTGTGCGCGCACATATCCAAGGAAAAATTTCAACCTGTGCGGACGCACACGTCGGGAAGGTCAGTCTGTTGGGGCGCTGGCACAGGTTGTGCGAGTGAACAGATTTTAAAAATTTTGTCTTCTGTGCAAACGCACACTCCTGTGCGTACGCACACATCTTAAAATCTCCTGGGCGTGCGCACGCACACACCCCTGTGCGGCCGCACACGTCCTGTTTCTTAAATTTTTCTTGTTTTTTAACTATTCTACCTTCTCAACAAGGTTGTAAACTTCTAAAACACCATTTTAAGACTTATGGGATTAATATTGAGTGTTAGAACATGTGATGTAACTTAAGGGTTCTAGAACATGGTTTTATGATAAATTAGAAAACGGAGGCCTAAGTTTTTGGCGTGCTGAGAATGATTTGACGTTGGGTGGAGGATAAGTGATATATGAGATAAGGAATGATGAACTTTTGACATTGGAAATTGAGTTATGAATGGACAGTGGTTGAGATGAGTCGAGGACTCGGATTGAGACGATGGATCTCTGTATATTGAAAATGTTTTCTGAAAACCACTGAAATAATGTTTTTACTGAGATTATGAGACGCTATGCGCCTGGCAGGGACGGCGGTTGGATCCCACCTGTCGAAGTAGTAGCGGCGGTGTAAGGGCGGTGGTTCATCCTGCTTGTGTTGAGATGTGAGGTCTGAGGCAAGAGTATCCCGCTCGCATCCCTTCCGATCTATAGGCGAGCAGGCGCCGGTACCTGGACAGTGATCCAGGCACTATATCTCGAGGGTTCCCATATGAGAAATCCAAAGGGCGACGTCTCCATGGAGATGTGTCGGGTTGGTAGTTGAACCGACAATGTGATATCATAGCCAGTAGGGCAGGCATTCATCATATGCATTTCCTATCTGTTTGTTTTCTTTGCCGACTTGTAATTATATGCCTAATTGAATAACATGTCTAATTGCTTACTTGATCTACTTGCCTTGTATGCTTTTACTTGTGAATTACTTGCATTGTTATTAATTGTGTTTTCTACTGGGATTGAGGAGTTTCGGAAGGCGGTGACGATGGGATCGCATGGAGGATAGGATATGAAGCTTAGGATTATCTTTGGCGTCCCGGGGTCTTATATCCTACATCACTGGGCACTGTTACCATACTGAGAACCTTCGGTTCTCATACCATATCTTTGTTGTGTTTTTCAGATGCAGGTCGCAACCTATCTCGGTGAGTTACTTGGGATGGTGACAGAAGTGGAGGATCCTGGATTATTTTGGAGTCTTTTGGTTTATTATGTTTATACATCTCTCCTTTTGTACTTTGTCTTTTCCTAGAAGCCTGTATTATGAGAGAAAAACTTGTATAAGTTGTTTTTAAACTGTCAGGTTTCTGTATGGTTTTGTATATCTATATATGGCTAGCCGGCTTAAACTCCGCGAGTCGTGGCTAGTTTCCTATGATATTATATACTTATCTTTTGATATATCTTATCTGTTTCTTGTGCCTCAAGCTAGTAGCTTTGTTAGTACGTTTTGCACTTTTCAAATCCAAAATTTGAGCTATATCTTTCATCGGGCTTCTAGATATTATATTATTCTTCTATATATTATACGTATGAGCTTAGAACTATCGTAACCTCTGATTAAACTTTGCTTTACGATGCGAGGTAAGGCTTAGGCTAATTAGGGTGTTACATTTAGTGGTATCAGAGCAGTTCGTCCTCGTGAGCCTGAGGGATAGACTGATCGTGCTTCATTGCATACTCTGTGTCTTTTTTTTATGCTATTAGGTTATCTACTTGATATACGTATAGCATGCTTGTTTGTGAGTGCCTGTTTGGGATAATTGAAATACTAGGCTTTTGATATTGAGATTGATCACCTTGATATTGATTGTTTGGTGTAGACAGGAACCCTAATGGCCACTCGCGGGCGAGGTCAAACACGTACGCGAGAGAGTAGGAATGAGCAACCAACTGATAACCATGCCGAGTTCATGGCGGCCATGCCTAACTTAGTGAACACCATGGAAGCGAATGCTACTGCGACTCTGCAAGCTGTGCAGAGGCTAGGCCAACCGGTGGGAAATGGCAATGGGAATGATGAAGGGAATGCCAATGATAATGCTGAGGGTAACGGCGATAACACGGGAGGAGTTCCGATGACCTTGGCAACGTTCCTCAAGGTTCATTCGCCAACTTTCCGAGTGTCCACAAATCCTATTGAAGCAGACCACTGGTTCCAGGCTATGGAGCGTGCTTTACAGGCGCAGCATGTTCCTCTTAATCAATATGTAGAGTTTGCCGCTTATCAGCTAGCGGGAGAGGCCCAGCCCTGGTGGCAAGTTGAGTGTCATTTGCTACAGCTTCAGAACGCCGACATTCCATGGGAGGTGTTCCAAACGGCTTTCTACAGGAAATACTTCCCTGAGTCTGCAAGGGAAGCAAAGGAGATGGAGCTAATGCAGCTGAAGCAAGGTTCCATGTCTGTGGCTAAGTACACCAACAAGTCCAAAAAGCTTTGTAGGTTTTCTCGCGTGTGTCAGGGTGACCCGAAGACTTTCGAGAGCTGGAGGTGCGTTAAGTACCAAAGGGGTTTGAAGAAGAGCATTATGACTGTTGTGGCTCCTATGGAGATCCGTGTCTTCTCCGACTTGGTGAATAAGGCTAGAGTAGTGGAAGAATATGCCAAGACCGTAGCGGCATCCAAGGACACTCGTGGAGGGAGTTCTAGTCGTGGGCGTGGCAAGTATTTTTATCCGAGAGGACAAAGCTTCAAGAGAGGAGGATATACGCCTCAAGGCCAAGGGGGCTTCAGAAAGAACAATCAGAATCAGTTTCAGTATGCTAGGGGAAGAGGAAATCAGAGTAAGGATTCTCCGGATTTAGCTTGTAATCGTTGTGGACGTTTTCACCCTTATGAATCATGCAAGATTGGTTTAGGTGGTTGCTTCAAGTGTGGGTTGCCTGGCCACATTGCGAAGGATTGCCCTCGTGGGAGGAATCAGAATGCAGGCCAGAGTCAGCATCAAGGCCGAGTCTTTGCTGTGAATGCCAATGATGCTTCCAAGGCGGATCCTTTGATGAGAGGTATATGTCTAATTGGTGATAAGTCCTTAGTTGCATTATATGATACTGGAGCTTCGCATTCATTTATTTCGTTTGTTAAAGTTGAGAAATTAGGTTTGAAAGTGTCAGAGTTGCCTTTTGATCTGCATGTATATACTCCGTATCAGACAGTTATGACTAGGTCAGGTTATAGACAAGTAGGTTTTAAGCTTAAGAGTAGAGATTTTGTGCATGATTTGATCTGTTTACCAATGGTGGGGCTTGAAATGATTTTGGGGTTTGATTGATTGTCAAAAAATCGGGTTTTGTTGGATTCCTTTGAACAGACAATTCGGTTTATGCCAGAAGGAGAGAATGGAGCCGTGGTAGCTACGGGGTATTACCTGAACTCTGTAATGGTGCATTGTAGTGGGAAGGAGTGACATGGTTATATTCTGTTGGCTGCTAATGCGTTGGGTGATGCCCATAACTTAGATCAGATACCGGTGGTTAAAGATTTTCCAGAAGTGTTCCCAGAAGATATCCCTGAGTTTCCACCTCAAAGGAAAATTGAATTTGCGATCGAATTGGTGCCGGGAGTCGGGCCAATGTCGATTGCGCCTTATAGGATGGCTCCGATAGAGCTGGCAGAGCTAAAGACTCAATTGGAAGAGCTTCTGAATAAGTGGTTCATTCGACCGAGTGTATCACCGTGGGGAGCGCCAGTTTTATTGGTGAAGAAGAAAGATGGAGGAATGCGTTTGTGTGTGGATTACCAACAGTTAAATAAAGTAACAGTGAATAACAAGTACCCGCTGCCAAGAATATATGACTTGATGGATCAATTGCAAGGAGCTGGAGTATTTTCCAAGATTTATTTGAGATCCGGTTACCATCAGATAAGTGTGAAGGAAGATGATATCCCTAAGACTACGTTTAGGACACGCTATGGACACTACGAGTTTGCGGTAATGTCCTTTGGGTTAACGAATGCACCTGCTATTTTTATGGATTACATGAACAGAGTATTTCGTCCCTTTTTGGACAAATTCGTGGTGGTTTTGATAGATGATATATTAGTTTATTCTAAAACAGTGGACGAGCATGAGGAACACTTGAAGATTGTGCTGCAAATCTTGAAGGAGCGGAAGTTGTACGCTAAGTTGTCAAAGTGCGAGTTCTAGAAGGAGGAAGTAAAGTTCTTAGGCCACGTGGTGAGTAAAGGAAGAATAGCTGTAGATCCTTCTAAGGTAGAAGTGGTGATGGAATGGGAAAGACCGACGACTGTGACGGAAGTCAGGAGCTTTTTGGGTTTAGCCGAATATTACCGGAGATTTATCAAAGTATTTTCCCGGATTGCGCTACCAATGACAAAGTTGACAAGGAAAGAAGTGCCATTCGTGTGGATGTCGGAGTGTGAAGAGAGTTTTCAGACGTTAAAGCAGAGATTAACTTCAGCACCTATTTTAATCTTGCCAGAACCGCATGAACCGTTTGAAGTGTACTGTGACGCTTCCTTGAAGGGTTTGGGTTGCGTGTTGATGCAACACCGGAACGTGGTGGCTTACACATCGCGTTAGCTGAGACCGCATGAGGTGAATTACCCCACTCATGACTTGGAATTAGCGGCAATGGTGTTTGCATTAAGATTTGGAGACACCACTTGTACGGAGTAAGGTTTAGCCTCTTTTCTTATCATAAGAGTGTCAAGTATATCTTTGATAAGAAAGAGCTTAATATGCGCCAGAGGAGGTGGATGGAGTTGCTTAAAGATTATGATTTTGAGTTGAGTTATCACCCTAGAAAGGCGAACGTGGTAGCAGATGCTCTGAGTCGGAAATCTTTAACAATTGCTTGGATGAGAATCAAGGAAGAGGAGCTAGTAGATAAGTTTGTGGATCTTAAGCTGGATATTGGTGAAGTTGCCGGGAGAGCTTGTTTGAACCAGCTACAAATCTCAAGCACGTTTAAATCAGAAATACAAAGGGCTCAGCAAGATGAGCAGAAGCTTCAGCAATTGTTTCAACCTGTTGGTGATAAGAGGCGCGAAGAATTCACTAAGGATGATAAAGGGTTATGGAGATACAAGGGAAGAACTTGCATACCGGATGTTGGGAGTTTGAGGCGAGACTTGCTGTCGGAGGCTCACAACAGTGGGTTTTCTATTCATCCCGGAAGTACGAAGATGTATTATGACTTGAAGAAGATGTTCTGGTGGCCAGGGATGAAAGGTGATGTAGCAACCATGGTATCCAAGTGTTTGACTTGTCAGAAAGTGAAGATAGAGCATCAAAAGCCGTCAGGAATGCTATAACCACTTGAGATTCCTCAGTGGAAGTGGGAATGAGTTGCTATGGATTTTGTGACCGGTTTACCGAGGACTAGGTCGGGATTTGATGCGATTTGGGTGATCGTGGATCGCTTAACCAAATCCGCTCATTTTCTGCCTATCAGAGTAAACTGTTCTATGGAAGATTTAGCAAGATTGTACATCAAGGAGATAGTACGGTTGCATGGTGTGCCGTCGAGCATAGTATCGGACCGTGATCCCCGATTCACTTCAAGGTTTTGGGGATCCTTCCAAAGGGCTTTCGACACAAAGCTATGTTTCAGTACCGTATATCATCCGCAAATTGATGGACAATCGGAAAGGACTATTCAGACGTTGGAAGATATGCTAAGAGCATGTGTGTTGGATCAACCCAGGAGTTGGAATCGTTACATGCCATTGGCGGAGTTTGCATACAACAACAGTTTTCATGCGAGCATTGGGATGGCTCCGTATGAGGCTTTGTATGTACGGAAGTGCCAGTCTCCACTGTTGGTATGAATCTGGTGAAGCAAGTGTATTGGGTCCAGATGTGGTAGCAGAGACTACTGAGAAGATTAAGAGAATACGAGAAAGGATTTTGACTGCTCAGAGTTGACAAAAGAGTTATGCGGATCAGAGAAGGAAACCGTTAGAGTTTGAAGTAGGAGAACACGTATTCCTTAGGGTTACACCGACAAATGGGATTGGAAGAGCAATCAAGACCAAGAAGTTGAACCCAAGATGCATAGGACCGTTTGAGATTCTGAAGAGATTCGGGCCGGTGGCGCATCAAGTCATTTTGCCACCTCATCTATCTAACTTGCATGATGTATTCCACGTGTCACAACTCTGTAAGTACACGTCGGATGCAGCTCATATGTTGGAGCCTAAATCGGTCGAGTTGGAAGAGAATTTCACTTTCCAAGTAACACCAGTGAGGATCGATGACACTAGTGTAAAGAAGCTGCGAGGAAAGGATGTCCCATTGGTTAAAGTTGCTTGGAAGCGAGCAGGAGTAGAAGAGCACACCTGGGAATTGGAGTCTGAAATGCGAAAGGATTATCCCGAGCTTTTCTCAGGTAATTCAAATTTTGAGGACAAAATTTCTTATTTGGTGGGGAGAATGTAAGAACCGCGACTAATCAACTGGTTAATTAAGTGATTAATTGCCCAAATTAGATTCCAAAAAGTTAGAAAGAGAATTTGCAGGTTTAAAGGTGATTTTTGGACTCAGTGGGTTTTTCTGAGTCAGAAAATGTGCTTTCTGCGAAAAACCGTAAAAAACTGCGAACCGGTAGTTGAACCGGCTGAACCGATTCAAGTCTGCCCGGTACCGCATGAGAAAAAGTGAAAACCGGTGAAAACCTTAGAAAAATATTAGAAATAGAAAACCGGGCGTTAATTTTAAAGGTTTGGCCTGAAGTTGGGCCAAACGGGCTAAAAATGCTAACGAGTTGAACCGGGCCCAAGTTGGGCCCAAGCCCAACATATAAAAAGCTCTTAAGTGAATCCATTTTCAGCACAACACATAATCAAACACTACACTTGCATGCTGAAAAGGGGGAAGAAGAGAAACCCCATGGTTACTATTCATCTCAAACTTCCAAAGCTCATATCTTGAGCTAGAGAGCTCCGATCGCCGCATCGTTTACGGCTACGCGTTTCTTGTGAAGAGCTCTACAAAACCCATATAAGAAACTGGTAAGAAAAGCTCGAATCCTCCTCAGTTTCTCTCCTCAAAATTTTGGGTTTATAGGGTTTTTGATTAAATGAGTTTTGTGATTTTGGATGTTTAGGTTTGCTCTAATCCTTGCTTAGCCCTGGATTCTTGCTAGTAAATCTGTTGGAGAAGGTAAGAGCTACTAAACCCTTGTAAATTTATGTTTAATTGGAACCCTAGGTTGATTTGAGGTGATTTATATGTATATAGTTTGATTATTGTGGCTTTGGGAGCTCTTGGAACTTAGTTGTGCTTATTGGAGTGGAAGTGAAAGCTTGGAATTTTGTTGAAAGCTATTTGGCGATCAATTTGAGTTTTGGTGCATAAAGGGAATCGGCCAAGGTATGGTTTCGGTTTCCTCTATGTAGTATATAATATTCATGGACACATAGGCTAGTGCCCAATAAGATAGGTTGAACTAAAATGATGGTTGGTGTGTTAAATGTTGATGAATTGATGAATGTTGGGTTGATTTGTGATGAATTTTAATGATATGTTGTTGTTGAATGATTCTATGGATTGGAAGTTAGTTCCTTATGATAATTGTAGTGTTGTGATTTATGAAATGGTGGGTTTGATGATGATTTTGATCATAAGTGATATAGTTGATGTTGGAATTGGGAGTAATGAAATGAGAAGGAGAATGTGGTAAGGTTGGTGTATTGTGGTATAACTAGTACATTTTGATGAAAAGTGGTATTTTGAATGGCTTGATGTGATTTGGTATGGGTATGGTAATAAATTTTGGAATTTGTGAAGTTTGGTAAAATTGGGTTTTTTATGAACTTTGTACGATCATAACTTCTGCCTCGTTTTTCAAAACTGATTGAAATTTATTTAGAATTAAAGATATTTGAAAACTCTTTAAATCGATATTAAATTTGTGAAAATTAGAATTTTGTAGAGGAATTTATGATCCTTCAAAGTTGGTGTTAAAAATATGAAATTCTGCAAAGTTGCAGAATTTCATGATTTCTAATATGTGCGGGCGCACACCCTCGTGCGGACGCACACCCTGCAAATATTTTGATTTGTGCGGACGCACACACCTGTGTGCACGCACAGGTAGGGAAGTGCATTCTGTTCGCAGCGCCAGCACGGCTTGTGCGCGCACATATCCAAGGAAAAACTTCAACCTGTGCGGACGCACACGTCGGGAAGGTCAGTCTGTTGGGGGCACTGGCACAGGTTGTGCGAGTGAACAGATTTTAAAAATTTTGTCACCTATGCATACGCAAACTCCTATGCGTACGCACACATCTTAAAATCTCCTGGGCATGCGCACGCACACACCCCTGTGCGGCCGCACACGTCCTGTTTCTTAAATTTTTCTTGTTTTTCAACTATTCTACCTTCCCAACAAGGTTGTAAACTTCTAAAACACCATTTTAAGACTTATGGGCTTAATATTAAGTATTAGAACATGTGATGTAACTTAAGGGTTCTAGAACATGGTTTTATGATAAATTAGAAAACGGAGGCCTAGATTTTTGGCGTGCTGAGAATGATTTGACGTTGGGTGGAGGATAAGTGATATATGAGATAAGGAATGATGAACTTTTGACATTGGAAATTGAGTTATGAATGGACAGTGGTTGAGATGAGTCGAGGACTCGGATTGAGACGATGGATCTCTGTATATTGAAAATATTTTCTGAAAACCACTGAAATAATGTTTTTACTGAGATTATGAGACGCTATGCGCCCGGCAGGGACGGCGGTTGGATCCCGCCTGTCGAGGTAGCGGCGGCGGCGTAAGGGCGGTGGTTCGTCCCGCTTGCGTTGAGATGTGAGGTCTGAGGCAAGGGTATCCCGCTCGCATCCCTCCGGATCTATAGGCGAGCAGGCGCCGGTACCTTGACAGTGATCCAGGCACTATATCTCGGGGGTTCCCATATGAGAAATCCGAAGGGCGACGTCTCCATGGAGATGTGTCGGGTTGGCAGTTGAACCGACAATGTGATATCACAGCCAGTAGGGCAGGCATTCATCATATGCATTTCCTATCTGTTTGTTTGCTTTGTCGACTTGTAATTGTATGCCTAATTGAATAACATGTATAATTGCTTACTTGATCTACATGCCTTGTATGGTTTTACTTGTGAATTACTTGCATTGTTATTAATTGTGTTTTCTATTGGGATTGAGGAGGTTCGGAAGGCGGTGGCGATGGGATCGCATGGAGGATAGGTTGGTGAAGGCTGTGGGACAGCGGTGTTTGGTTAGAATAGAAATATCCCTTAAGATAGATCACCCAGTTTATTTATGATAAGGTTTATATTATGCTTATTTGTTTAGAATGCTCTAAGTTTGAATCTTGTGATGGATATGAAGCTTAGGATTGTCTTTGGCGTCCCGGGGTTTTATATCCTACATCATTGGGCACTATTACCATACTGAGAACCTCCGGTTCTCATACCATATCTTTGTTGTGTTTTTCAGATGCAGGTCGCAACCTACCTCGGTGAGTTGCTTGGGATGGTGACAGAAGCGGAGGATCCTGGATTATTTTGGAGTCTTTTGGTTTATTATGTTTATACATCTCTCCTTTTGTACTTTGTCTTTGCCTAGAGGCTTGTATTATGAGAGAAAAATTTGTATAAGCTGTTTTTAAACTGTCAGATTTCTGTATGGTTCTGTATATCTATATATGGCTAGCCGGCTTAAACTCCGCGAGTCGTGCCTAGTTTCCTATGATATTATATACTTATCTTTTGATATATCTTATCTGTTTCTTGTGCCTCAAGCTAGTAGCTTCGTTAGTACGTTTTGCGCTTTTCAAATCCAAAATTTGAGCTATATCTTTCATCGGGCTTCTAGATATTATATTATTCTTCTATATATTATACGTATGAGCTTAGAACTATCGTAACCTCTGATTAACCTTTGCTTTACGACGCGAGGTAAGGCTTAGGCTAATTAGGGTGTTACAATAATGATGTTTATTTTGACTTTCATGCTAATGTGTGCTATGTAAAATCTTAGGAAACTCACAAAATTCTACACAATAAAGCTCCTAGGCATGGCGTTTATGAATTTGAAAATGTAGTTGTTACAAAAAATAATCAATTAGCTCCTATTTCAGCTTTTAATTTTCCTAAAGCCTTTGTTGCTAAATGTAATGAGTATTCCTTATGGCATAAAAGGCTTGGACATCCAGCCCCAAAAATTGTAATATATGTGATGAAACACTGTAATTTGTCTCCACCTACTTTGAATTCAATAAAGACACCACTTTGTGATTCTTGTTACATGGCTAAAATTCATTTACTCTCTTTTCAATTAGATTCATATAAGTATACTACTCCGTTAGAGATGGTTTACACTGACATTTGGAGGCCATCCCCTGTTACCTCTTATCATGGTTTTCGATACTATATTACTTTTATTGATTTCTTTACTCGATATACTTCAATTTTCTTGCTCAGAACTAAATCTCAAGCTTTTGCAGCATTTTTACAATTCAAAACACAGACGCAAAATTACACTGGTTTAAGAATTAAGAGTTTATAATCAGATCATGGAAGGGAGTATCTTTCTAATAAAATTACCTCATATCTTGTTACACAAGGGATATCCTGTCATTTCTCTTGCCCATACACACACCAACAAAATGGTAGGCAGAGAGAAAATATCGACACATTACTGAAACAGGTCTTGCTATATTAGCAAATGCATCTATTCCTCTCTTACATTGGGATGATGCTTTTCTCAGTGTTGTTTATCTTATTAATTGTTTGCCTTCTACTAATACTTCTTCTTTGTCACCATATGAATTGTTACATAAAGTCTCTCATGATTATTCTTTTCTGAAAATTTATGGATGTGCATGTTTTCCATTTCTTAAACCTTATGATGTGCATAAACTTGATTTTAAATCTCAACTTTTTATATTTTTAGGCTATGCGTCCAACCATAAGGGCTACAAGTGTTTAACATCTAATGGCAAATTAGTAATCACAAGACATGTTATCTTTGATGAGAGTAGGTTCCCTTACACTGAGATGTTCCCTCATCCACCAAATTCTTCTAAAGTTCAATTCTCACATACTCTCTCCATTCATTTAATTTCACCTCCCATGCCATTCCTCTCCACCAAATACAAGTAATACCTCATTTTTGAATCCTTCATTATCTACTGATGTCTCACCTTCTAGTGATTATAATCCATCTAATCCAAGTCAGGGCCCTAGCATAAATTCGGATACTAGTAATCTAGCTTCTCAAGCTAATGCTAGTAATTCCTCTCGATACTCTACTGACAATATCAATTCTACTACTTCTTTTCACCCAAAAAATACTAGTGCTTCTATTCCTTTATACCAATCTTTGCACAAGGACAGCATCGCCATCTTAGGGTTAGAAATTCAGTTTGGAACTCTTCCTCCCTCATCTCATTCCTCTAACATACACAAAATGCAAACTAGATCCAAATTTGGGATTTTCAAACCAAAATTATTTTCAACTATTTCTTGTGCACCCTTAGATCTTCTTAATAATATACCAACTTCTATAGAAAAAGCCTTATTAGCACCCCACTGATAAGTCACTATTTTATGATATATTTTGGACTGAATTGAATAGATTTTGTTAACTATTCTCACACTTATTCATGTAAATTGCATGTTTTTCATTTCCTTCCTAATTTTGTGCTATGATTGAAAACATGCTTCCTAGGCCTTAAAATTGTTAATTTTTAATTCTCCATTATTACCATTCGATGTCGTGATGTGTTTGTTAAGTGTTTTCAGGTTTACAGGGCATGAATGGCTTAAAGGATGAAGATGAAGCATGTTAGAGTGGAAGGAACACAAGCAACTAAAGAAATGAGAAGCGAGGAGCGACGCGCACGTATGGCTGACGCGTGCGTGTGATCCAGAGCATCTTTCAGCGACCCGTACGCGTGATAGAGCGTCACGTGCTGCACTTAACAGAACTCGCTGGGGCGATTTATGGGCTGATTTGGACCCAGTTTCAAGCCCGAAAACACAAACTAGAGACTGGGATGGTGCTGAGACTGAAGACACTTCACTTTTCACTTTAGTTTTAGTTTTTTAGTTTTCGAATTCTAGAGAGAGAAACACTTACTTTTCTCTAGGGTTTTGATGTTCTTAGTTTTGCTTTGGATTGAATTTTGAGAGAGCTGCTACTACCTTCAATTGGAGTCATTATCTTTACAATTTTCTCTCCAATAACTCAATTACTCTTTTCCATTTAATTGCTTTGAATTCATGTTTAGATCTTATTATTTTGAATTTTATTAATGCATTGAAGTATTTTTATGTTTATCTTTATTGCTTGTTTGATTCTTGTTGATCATTGTTAGCGCAAATTTTAATTTAATTAACTTCTCGTAATTATCATGTCTTTTATTTACTCCTATTATGTGTTTATGAAAATGGCATTCATGTTAATGGCTTAAAGCTCCCAACTTGGTTGGGGGTTGATAATTGAAAACCCTTGAGTTGTGATACTCAAGTATTAATCTGTAAGTGGGAATCATTGGGTAACTCAATTTTCACCAATTCTAGTCCTTCCCCACGAAGTGACTAGGACTTGTGAGTCAGAGTTAGTGACAACCACTTGACTTTCCTTCAATTGTTAGAGAATAACTAAGTGGAAGTAATGAACCTTTACTATTATACTTGAAAAAGACAACAAGGATAGAAACTCCAATTCTCTCCCCTGACCAAGGCCTTTTATTTTAAATACATATCACCTCTTGTTATTTGCTCATTGCTTTAATTTCTAGTTTCTTTATTTTTCCGTTCTCAAGTTCAGAAAATATTCAGAAAAATACTAACCAATAATTTGCATCCTGTGTCAACTCTTAGGGAAACGACTCGGGATTCTACTCCCGGTTATTTATTATTAACTGTGACACAATTTAAATTGATAGTGAAAATTTCGTCGGTTAAGATTGTACTTGCAACGCTGTTTTAGAAAATATTTTTCAGGAATTCTTAACCAGCATTTTTCCTCCCATCACCCACTGGAAATAGATATGTTGGAAGAGCTTAATGCTCTTTATAAAAAACAAACGTGGTCCTTGTTACCCATGTTCCTGACCAAAGAATTATAGGTTGTAGATGGGTGTATGCCATCAAGAGACACCCAAACGGTACCATCCTTAAATACAAAGCATGATTGGTTGCTAAGGGTAATCATCAAATTAAAGGCATTGACTTTGATCAAGTCTTTGCACCAGTGTTAAAACCAGCAACTATTAGGATTATTCTCTCCATTACTCTCTCTTATAAATGGATTATTCATCAATTTAATTTTAATAATGCTTTTTTGAATGGTGATTTGTATGAATTAGTTCTTATGAAGCAACCTTTAAGCTTCCATCAAGGTGATTTTTCTCAAGTTTGTAGGTTAAATAAATTATTATATGGATTACGACAGGCCCAAGGGCCTGGTTTATTAAGTTGGCAGTAACATTATCCTCTTTTGGCTTTTCAAATACAAGGCCAGATCCTTCACTTTTTATTAAAAAATTAGGTAATCTTCAACTCTTTCTTCTTGTATATGTTGATGATATACTCATAACGGATAATGACCCTAATGCTATTAGTTCAACTATTACTCAATTGAATGATATATTCTCTTTAAAAGTCCTTGGTGAGTTTAGTTATTTTCTTGGTATTGAGACTACAAAACTCTTATCAGGAGTTATTCATTTGTCACAAACAAAATATATTAGTGACCTTTTAAAGAAAGTTGGCATGGATGATTCAAAGGGTGTTCCGACACCAATGTTCTCCACTACTAAGTTGACAAGTCAAGGGGCTGCGTTGTTTGAGAACCCTTCACTTTATAAATCAATTGTAGGATTTTTGCAATATGCCATTCTTACCAGACTTGAAATTGCATATTCTGTTAATAAAGTTAGCCAATTTATGCATTCTCTTCTGGTTCCTCATTGGAAATGTGTGAAGAGAATACTTAGATACTTGGCTCGCTCTATCCATCAGGGGGTTAATTTTTCATTCTAGCACTGATTTTGGCTTGTTTGCCTTTTCAGATTCTGATAGGGCATCCGATCTTGATGACAGACGATCAACTTGTGGTTATTATGTCTACATGGGTTCCAATTTGATAGCTTGGTCGAGTAAGAAACAGGCTTCAATCAACAAGTCCAGCACTGAAGTTGAGTATAGGGGGCTAGCTGTTGTGGATACTGAGTTAATTTGGGTTCAAAACCTTCTCAAGGAACTTCACATATCATCATCAGGCATTCCAGTTCTCTACTGTGACAATATCAGCACTGTTCTTTTTGCAGCAAACCCAATATTACACAGTTGCACCAAGTATTTTGAGATCAATTTACACTTTGTTAGGGAGAGAGTTAACCAAAATCAACTAAAGGTGGTGCATATAAGTGTTGTTGATCAAGTGGCTGACATATTTACTAAGCCGTTAACGGCTAATCCCTTTGAAAAATTTAAGTCCAAACTTAAGGTAATTTTCAAAATTCCCCTGAGTTTGAGGGGGCGTCATGAGGACAAGTGTGATAATGAACTAATTGAAAGAACTATGTGTCAATATGAAGCAATAACTTGATCAACATGCAAGTTTGTTAGAGTGCCTTTGGTTTAGTTTGTTAGAGTCTTATGCATGTATAGATTTGTTGGTCCAGCTGTAATTAGTTAGTGATTAGTTTCGGAGAGTTTGTTAAAGTTTTGCATGGGTCTTGTGGTTTAATCTCTCTTATATAAAGCATGTCAGGTTATTGTTGAACTTAAACTTGATTCACATTTTCAATACAATTCTTCTACGTTTCTGATTCATGCTCTCTCTTCTAAAACACCTTCACTCTCTAATTCTCATTAATACACAATTCACATGAGTATTGCAAAATGAAAATAGAAAGGCTTCATAAAGCAAGTCAATACATGACTGTAAAATCATGTATTCAGTAAGTTGGTGACAAATTCAAAGCTTTCAATTTGCTGATCATATTTGACATATGAGGCAGCCATTCACATAACCTGTATTAATCCTTGTTTGATAGAACAGGTAATACCTTAGACACAATCAGTTACAAGTCAGTGAGAACTCTAGACCCTATCTTATTTGCGTTCAAAGTAACAATCCACCAATTAAGATTTATAAGACTGGCTAATAAGTTATCAAGTTAACAAGTTAATAAGATCAAGAACATGTCAAAACAAATTAATAATCAAAACTAAAATATAACAACACAAGTTAATAATCAAAACAAGTTAATACAGCAAACGAACAACAAAACAAAAACTTAAAGTCTGGAACAGCAACCTAATAATTAAAACAACAACAAACTAAAACAATAACTAAAAATCAACAGATGAGGGAAAGGAGCTGGAGTTTTATAACTCGATGGAGATGGCTGAACAAAGGGTTGAGCAGCGGTGGAACGACGTCTGAACAGAGGCTGAACAGTGGCGTTGCAACAACGTTGGAGAAGCGTGGCCGGTGGTGGTGGCTAGATTGGTTGAAGAACGACGACGAGATGGAGGGTGGTGCGTCGCGGAACTGGAGCAGAGGAGGGTGGAGTGTCGCAAAATTGGAGCAGAGAAGGACTGGAGCACGGTGAAACAGAGTTGGCACGGCAGAACAGTGGCTGCGCGATGGAGGAATGACGTGAGATGATTTGCAGTGGAGACGGCGGCTTCAAGCAGTGGTGGAGACGACCGTAGTAGGAAATACAGCTTCAAACAGTTGCAACGGCGATGGTGACACGACGATGGCTGGACGAAGCAAGTGTGGGAATGAGGAAGGAGCTGGAATGGGGATTAGGGTGCTCAAGGAAGAGGATTAGGGTTTTGGCCTTCTATGCTTTCCCCTTCAATGTTATTGTTTTATTTTTTTTAGAGAAAAGGACAAATAGGTCCTTGACCTTTTGATTCCAAATATTTAAGTTTTTGAGGATTTGAAAATACATTTAAGTCCCTGACATATCGATCCCTAATGTTCATTTGGGTCTGTCAGAATCAACAGAAAATTCAAACGTGACTCCCATTGTACTAACCTGGTTGATACGAATGCACACGTGAGAGAGTTTTTAAAATTGGACAAATTAAACTCAGGGATCGATGTATCCAGATTTTGAAGATGTCAGTAACTTAATTGTATTTTTAAATCCTCAATGACTTAAATGTCTGCGTACCAAAAAATCAGGGATCGATTTATCCTTTTTTTTTTTTAATTAATGAAGTAATGAACGAAACGGCGTCGTTTTCTTTTAAACTGTGAAAACCAACCGACGACTGACCAATGTTTGGCCGATTCAACAATTCAATTACAATTTACAATTTTTAAAATTGGTGGTTATAATTTTTTATTGAACTGCAATTTTTATCGATTTTCAGAACCCTGATATTTTGACTATTTTCAATTGTTTCTTTCATTTTTTTTTTATTTGTTAGGAGAACTACTCTTACTACTCTTATGTAGTTTATAGAACAACTTTTTAATTCCGTCTTCAATGAATGCCATTCAACCTTTCAAAAAAGGAAAATCGCTCTTTACCCTAAAAGAGATAGTAATCACTTGAATACTTTGCTTTTGAATGATGTTAGATTTAATTATTTTGAAGATCTTCATATATATAATGTGTATATGGAATGATAAAAAAATTGATTTAAAAAATTTAGATCATATATGACGCTTTTATTTTTAAAATGGATGCAAAAATGGGTGTTTTATAAAGAATAAAGTTCTACATTTAAGTTATAGCCTAACCAAGTTTAACCAAATATTTTAAATTAACATGTGCACATTTTACTGTCGTTACTTCTTCTTCTTCTTCTTTTAAATTTGCGCATGCAACTTCTTTCTTTTTCGTTATCTTTCTCTTTCGTTATCGTCATCACCAACAATACCAATATTTTGCTAACATCTTTATTGGTTCTAATTTTTTCTGGTGCCATCATTAAATAATTTCGATTCATTTCTTAGTTTATTTGAGGTTCATTTAGATTCATAAATAAATTTGATGTGTTTTTGTTGATGATTGAGTATTTTTGACTGCTTGTTTAAATATGAACTAATTTCGATTCATTTGTCAATTAATTGAGATTCACTTGATGCTGCTGATAAGTATTGACAAAATTTTTTATTCCTTAAGTAATTTCGGTTCATTTTTTAATTTAACTGAGGTTCATTTGAATCTAGAAATGAATTCGATATGTTTTTGTTGATGATTGAGTCTTTTTGACTACTTATTCAAATATGAATTGATTTTGATTCATTTGTATGTTAATTGAGGTTCACTTGATGCTGTGATAAGTATTGACCAAAATTTTTATTCCTTAAGTAATTTCAGTTCATATTTTAATTTAATTGAGGTTCATTTGGATCCAAAAATGAATTCGTGTGTTTTTGTTGATGATTGAGTCTTTTTGACTGCTTGTTTAAATTTGAACTAATTTCGGTTCATTTGTGTGTTAATTGAGTTTCACTTTATGCTGCTAATAAGTATTGACCAAATTTTTTATTTCTTAAGTAATTTTGGTTCATTTCTTAGTTTAATTGAGGTTCTTTTGGATTCAAAAATGAATTCGATATGTTTTTGTTAATGATTGAGTTTTTTTGACTGCTTGTTTAAATTTGAACTAATTTTAGTTCATTTATGTGTTAATTGAGGTTTACTTTATGCTGCTGATAAATATTGACCAAATTTGTTAGCAAAAAATAATGAGATTATTCATTATCACTTTATTCAAGTGCATTAGATTCTATTCCATTTCATTCAATTTGTCTTAAAAGTCATCCTAACTTTTGGGACAAATTGTTCGTCGACAACATACTTATACAGTAAATAAACTGAAATATTATTATAACAACACCATTGTGTAATAACAAATGAACCGAAAATTATGCATTTTATAAACTCAGAAACTCCTGTAATTTCGGTACATTTGGTCTCATTATCCTGTACAATTCAAAACTCTTCTTCCTTCTCCTTCTTATCTTTCGCTTTGTCTTCTTCTTTTTTTCATCTTTTTTCTTCATCTTCTCATTCTTATTTTATTTTCTCAAATTTTTTTTATTTACTCTCTTTTGAGAAATAAAATTAAAAAAAAAGAAGAAAATAACAAATAAAAAAAAGAATAAAATGACTGTAATAACATGAAAAAAAAGAGGAGGAGAAGAAACAAAAATAAAATGCAGCAACAACATCACTAATAAAAGGAGAGGAGGTGCACGAAGAACAAACATAAAGTGCGGGGTTTCGTTTATATTAGTGAAACGCGTGTGTATACACTACGTATAATGAAAGTAATTTTTGTTAAATTTAGACCAATTCAATTAGATTTAGTTAAAAAAAAATGTTTAGATATGTAGCTGCTCTCTTTTATAAATTAAAATAGAGGAATAAAAGATATGAACAATGAAAATTCTTAGAATCAAAAAGTGTTAGGTTAACTTTATTTTTCTTTCTTGTTTACTCTATCCAACACGGAAAGTAGGTTGGAATTTAATACTTAGCGGAGTATGGGTAATAATTATTATGTCCTATTAAATCATTTTATATTTCCATTGACTACTACTATAAATAGCAATAGCACTGGCCAAAAAGGCATCCCAAATTCGAGGGCCTTAAATAAAGAGATACTAGTTTGTTTTAGTTTCTCTTTTCTGAGATTGATTTTATATACCATTTGGTTTGATATCAATAGTATTTGGATATATTTGGTATGAATTTGTGTGGTTGGTTATCATTTCCATTTTGATTTCTCTTTCTTTTTTTGAAATATTTGATCATGATAAATTATACCTATTTTTAAATTTGCCATATTTTATAATAAAATATTTAGTTGCTGTTTTGTTTATGGATGTATGTAAACTTTAGTCGAACCACTTAAAATCTCTTGTACCAATATTATTTTTTATGTTTTCGGTCTAATTCATATCTTCTAAAATCCTAACAAAATGCATGCAATTCCATTGGGAGTAAAAAAAGTTTACAAAAGGTTTTTCTTATGTTTTTTGTGACCACTGAAAAGTGTTTTTCTGTCCCAACAAATTGCATATTCCTACATGCACTCAGTTCTTCCTTATCAAAAATTTTTAGCATTATGTGATTTCTAAAAGAGAAATTTTAGAGAACTAATTATAGCATAAGCCAACTCAATTAATTACCATGTTTTGAGGTACTGAAACAGAGATTGGAAGACTGAGACTCAGTATCATGTTTGTTGATTTAGAGACTAATACTAAATTTTCTGTCTCTGTCTCCAAAATTTCAATATTTCAGTACCTCCAAAAAATAGGAACATAGGGAACTAAAATTTTTAGAGATAGAGACTGAAATTTTAATAACATTTTATACCTAAAATACCCTCATTTCAATTTTACCATTTGTGCAAATTAAAATAGAATTTTATTCTTGTTTCAATTTCTGTCTCCCACTTTGCACCAAATAGAATACTGAGATTTATTTCAATTTCTGTCTCTTTAGTCTCTGTCTCTCAGTCTCAGTCTTTCCGTCTCTGTCTCTCCACCAAACGCTATCTAATTCACCATACTTCAAGTTGGTTTCCTAGCAGAATCTTTTCTAAAAAATTTGTCTATTAAGCTTTACAAAAGGTACAAATCCTCCATGAATTCATGGGCTCATGCAAAAAGAAAATGACTTCTCTATCTAACCATAACAATTGGCATACCTAATTATTGTGGCTACTAAATAAAAAAAGCTGAGCTTACAAAAGGTATTGTAAATTTTTTTTTATAGAGGCCATTATAATAATTCTCTTAAGCTTTTCTACCTCTAGGATGCGATCTTGAATCTCTTTAACCAGATCTTCACATTCTTGGTTGTTCTCCGAAATGCACTGCAGAACAGTTTTGAGGCTTGTGATTTCTTGTTTTGCGGCTCTGATCTGAGTCCAGGTTCAACATGTCAGTTAGCATGCAAAGCAACCATAGAACACAAAATAATGAAATACAATTTCATGCAACATATAAAATACACAAACAGGTTTTATGTTCTAAATTTTAATCTTGTTACACTTGAAAATAGAAGAAAAAACAAACCTTACTAGACTTAGGTTCCTTGCAACTGCTCTCACATGTCAATTTTGCCTTGTTCACATGTGCTCGAAAGAGATCAGCCGCTAGATTCTTCTCTGCCAAGTCATATGCACAAATGAATCCGACAGCTTCGATATACTGCTCATTCTTGATAAGATTCTCAACAAAATCTGCGTGAAAGCAAGAACAATGCATTTCATAAAAAAGAACCAGTGCATTGTGCATGCATAGTTCAAGCCATAAAAGAATATCATAAAGAGAAAACCAGTTCTAGTTACCATAACTAAGCAGAAGGAACTGTACAGAATCAACCTCAGATTAAATAGAAAAATGGCAGGCAACAACATACATAAAAAGGGATCTTAAGTTCATTTCTAAAAGCTAAACTAGAATCAGATTCAATTTCATATGAATAAGCTACCCTTAATCTTGGCAACTGAACAAAATAGTTTTCAATCAACATACCAGAGATTTTATCTGCGAAACCAATCATCCGGAAGAGCTCAATAGATGGCTTGTGGTGAGCAACAATTTCAAAAAGCTTTAAAACTTCATCTTCATCAAAGGAGGAAACTAGTTTATAAATTGACAAGATCATTAGGAAACTCAGAACCGCCAATGAATTGTCAGTACTTAATCTCATATTAGCTTTCATATTTAGAGCAAGCTCCATTGCCTCCTCTCTAACATGAGATTCAATATCTGGTGAGATTTTCATCAGCTGCTCGAGAAGGAAGATGTGGTTATTATCTATAGCCATGGCTTGATCTCCCTTCTTATCATGTGAATCCATAGGATCCTTCATTATATCCAAAATGACTTTTGCTGGATCCGATGATGACCGGAGAACATCTAAAATGTCAGTATCATTTGGCTCGCTTGCGAAAAGTCGAAAACTCCCTTCATCAGTAGAAGACTGATTATCTGTGTAATTTGCAACTGTAGTGCTGTGATGTTAAGACACTTAACCAAGGATACAATATACTAAGATTTTCTGCATTGGAAAGACATTTGAAACGGTGTTCAAAACAAACTAAAAACAAGCACATTTTTTACCTTCTTGTTTTTGCTCTCTGAATGATTTTACAGATGCTTCATGCTGCATCATTTTAACCTCAAGCTCCTTCAATTGAGCTTCAACTTGCTTCTCTTTGAATAGGATCTCGTTCAATTTGCTTTCATACTTCTTCCTGATTGATTCAACTTCCTCCAATTGGCCTTCAAATTGCTTCTCTTTTGAATCGAGTTTCTTCATTCGTTCTTCAATTTGCCTCTCCTTCAACTCAATGTCTTTCATTCGTGCAGCAAACCGCTCTTTAAGCTCCTTTATCTGTCCCTCAATGCCTCTTTGCACCCCTTCATATTCTTTCTTTTTTACCTCAACATTTGAAGAATACGAACTCAGTTGTCCTTGAATATAATCAAATTGTTTCTTCTTGTTTTCAAGCTTTTCCGACATCTCCTCAATATCTTTCTCTAGCAAGTGAAATTTCTTCTTTACAGCTTCTCTCTTCTTTTGGCATTCCTCTAAATACCGATCCGATAATGATATCTCTTTTTCTTTCAAATGTGGTTTAGAAGTTTCTTTCTCTTTCAAAGGGAATGAGTTATGTTTTGGAAGATTTTCCGACTTCTTTAATTTCTTGGCCTTCTGCACATAGTTTAGGGAACCATACCTCGTAACAGTCAGGGGAAACAGATCAGCATCGTCACAGTCGATTATATTTCGTTTCTGAGGTTTAGGAATATCCTTTTGAACAGAGCTATCATTTTTACTGTTGGATTTTGCTAAACTAGAATTCAGAGCTAAGCGTGATGACAAAGGAATATTGTCATTATTATCAGACTCTTCAGAATTCGAGCTGTTAACAGCAGCATCAAGGATTTTATCCTTCATTTTCAATTTAGTACTCACTGGATAATCATCATCTGAATCATAAGAAAGAGAAGCTAGAGACATTTTCCTGATCTGAAAGAAGTTTAGTCTCTCTCTCTCTTAGGCCGTGTTTGAAACTACATACAGAGACAGAAATACAAAGTAAGGGAAAGAAGGACAAAAACAAAAACGAAATTGTATTTTGTATCATATTCAGTTATAATTTATAAACTTATAATAGCATAGACAAGAAAAAATGTGGATTCATCATTTTTCTTATTTTTTATGACTCTCTATTTCTGTTTTAATCGCTCTAAATTTAACTTGCAATAACTTGCAATAGGGAACTTCACAGGCCAGTGACAGTGTACATGCAAAACCCTCAGATAAAAAACCGGAAAAAAAAATTATTAAGAAAGTCCTATAGCAATGAAATAGTTCCAAACCAAAAAAATGGCATGAAAAAAAAAATCACATTATTTATGATCTATATCGCACTTCATACTTCATAGTACATGCAGAACTAATGAAGCAATGTACAAAGAATGAAAGCTAAATAAGTAAATAATTCATGATATATATAAAAGAATGAAAAATCAAATTGTGAAGCATGAAAAAATGGAGTTAGTTACCTAGCTTGAAGAGTAAAACTGGAAGATGAAAGGTAATAAGAAGGGCAAGATGTAAATGGTTTTGAAACGGCGTGAGAAAGAGTCAAACAACTTAGCAAAGAAGGTTCTACTTCCGTTTCTACTGGCTCCACGTCCAACTTCATTTAAAAGCGGATTTTAATAACTAGAACTTTTTATTTTCAAAATTTAAAAAATTTTAATTTTATGATGATTTGATTATATAAGGGATGCTTTGGTGTGTTTTGGAGTAAAACTATAAAATTAAAATTATTTTAATAATTAATTTTCATATAATATTTGTTTATACAATCAATTATATAAGAATTAACTTTCTTCAAGTTTACTTTGGAATAGTTTGTTTTGTTTGAATTTTATTGAAAAAGAGTAAAGTATCATTTTTGTCTCAACGTTTAGGATAAGTTCTAAAGTTATCCCTAACGTTTTAAAATTGACTCAATGTTGTCCTGGTGTTAGGGATCCATTAACAGAATTGACGGCTGGACAAAATTGAGACGATTCTGAAACGTCAGTGACTTAAATAGAATGAAAACGTTGGAGACAAAAACGATACATAGAAATAAATTTTAATTTTATCCTTCAATAATATTAATTTTTTACTGTATAATATTCAATTATTTTTTAATCATATCTAAGTAAATAGATTTGGATACTCTAAAGTTTGAATTTAAGAGTAAAGTGTGATCTTTCACTGTTGCTTTCATAGGTGGACCAAGAATAAATATAAAAGAGAAATTCAAGGGTAGAAAATCACAATTTACTCTCTAAAGTAAAATTCAAACTTTAGAGGATCAAAATTCAATATAAAAATATAAAAAAATTATTTAGAATAAAAGTAGTGTTATTAAGTGTAATTTACTTAGATGTGATTAAAAAATAATTGAATATTATATACAGTAAAAATTTGATATTATTGAAGGATAAAACTAAAATTTATTTCTATGTATCGTTTTTGTCTCCAACGTTTTCATTCTATTTAAGTCAGTGACGTTTCAGAATCGTCTCAATTTTGTCCAACCATTAATTCTGTTAACGGATCCTAACGGTAAGATAACATTGAGCTAATTTTAAAACGTTAGGGACTTAAATAGGATGATTGAAACGTTAGGGATCATTTTGGGACTTACCTCCAAACGTTGGAAAAAAAAACGATACTTTACTTATTAAAAAAAAAATATTTGTGCATACAAAAATGTTGAAAATGATTTATATACGATAATAGTAATGTTAAAGAGAAAAAAAAAGTCTAAATTGATTTTATTTAATATTTATTAATTTTAGTAATAATTATTGAATATTAAATAAGATAATTTTTTTACTATTTTTTTTATTATTAAATATTTTCGATATAATAGTTGTTTATATTGTTTAATGGTGTTAATTTAGTAAAAAATAACATTGTGTACATGTGTATTGTGAAAAAGAAAAAAGAAATCACCAATGGTGCTCAAGATTGAGTTTTTTGCTTTTCTTGGTATAACCAGCTTAAATTATTCGTAAATATCGATAATTCATATATATTAATATAAATTATTATAATTTTTTAATATTAATTATCACTAATGTACGATAATTTATTGTAGGGCCAATAAAATGGAAAGAAAGAAATAAATTTAAAATGTTATGCACACTAATCGAGAATTTGAGATATTGTATAAATATTACATTTTTAAAAAAATTTAAAAGATTGACGGTAAAAATTATTATGGAATATTATTTGAAAATCGCTGTTAACCTAGCTTATAAATTGGGGAAGGATTCCCTTTAGTTTTTGCATTAGATTCAGAGTGAGAAAGGCAATTAATAATTAAACTGCTGGAAAATATATTCTCTGTAAGAGAAAATAGAAAGTATAAGGATGTGTTTTATTTACTTGTTTTCTATTTTCGTTTAAAAAAACTGAAAATATTAAAAAAAAAAAACGTGTTTGTTCGATCATCTTTATTTTCACTTTTAAAAATATTTTGAAAACGAAACAAAAAAAACATTTTCGATGTTTTCAAAAGAGATGGTAGTATTTTTGTTATTTAATCAAAACCTATTTTTTCTTTTATTTATTTTTTCACCTAAAGAATCCTTTTCTTTTTGTCCATCATCTCCCCCTTCAGACAACATTTTTCTTGCTCCTTACAGAGTATGCCATTGATTTTTCCACCATGGCCATGCTTGCAATTTTGGATTTCCAGTATAGTGACAACTAACTCTGCCATAGCCTTAAAAATAGTTCTTTATTTGAGATTCATTGTTTTCTTAATCAAAATTATAGAGATGAAAGTTGGGTGAAAAAAAAGACTGAGGTGGTTATGGCTGAAGTTTGAGCAAATAGAATAGCAAGTTTGTGATGATGCTTGATGATTAAGATGTCAGTGGAATGATTGTGATACATATGAATAAAAATGGTAATGACTAGGTGGGTGAAGGTTTTACAAGATGTTTTGGATGTTTTGAAAGGTGGTTCTCTTGTTCATGATAGTGTTAATGTGTGTTACTGAGTCGATAAAGAAGTTGTAGATTGAAAATAAAGATTTGAGATTCATATTATTTTTATTTTTTATGTAAAAAATACAAGAATACAAGAAAATAAAATGTTGGAAATTTTTAGTTTTTTTAATCTCAAGATTATAAAGGTAGTGTTTAGAAGAGAGACAGAGACTGAGACTGAGAAACACAGAGAGATTAAGATACAGAGATTAAAAATAAATTTTAGTATTGTGTTTGGTGTAAAATGGGAGATAGAGATTGAAATAAAAATGAAGCTCTAATTTAATTTGTACAAATGGTAAAATTAGAATTCA
This sequence comes from Arachis ipaensis, assembly GCF_059453495.1. Taxonomy (NCBI): domain Eukaryota; kingdom Viridiplantae; phylum Streptophyta; class Magnoliopsida; order Fabales; family Fabaceae; genus Arachis; species Arachis ipaensis. The sequence continues at coordinate 7,644,631 of NC_142437.1, read as the reverse complement.
TTAATTGAAATTGGGATATTTTATGGTATAAAATATTATTAAAATTTCAGTCTCTATCTCTAAAAATTTAAGCCTCCTATGTACCCACTTTTTGAAAGTACTGAAATACTGAAATTTTGGGAATAGAGACTGAAATTTTAGTACCAATATCTACACCAACAAACATGATACTTAGTTCCAGTCTTCCAGTCTCCATTCCAATACCTCAAAACAAATGCTACCATGTTAAATCATCAACAGAGAAATATTTGAGAGTACAAAAATATACCTGAATTGGTAAGTATAATTGAGAGAATTTGATTATTTAATCTTCCTCAATCAAAACCTTTTGTATTTCTGGTCAAATTACAACTCTTTTTATAAAAAAAGAGTTATGGAGTAGACGTGTTTGAGACCAAAATATTGAAGTTATTATTTATATTTGAATGTCACACCCATTATATCTTAAAACCCAAATAAAATAGTATCTTTGATTTTATTTTCATTTAATTCTAAATCAAAAATAATAATGACTTATTTAATTCAGTATTTATGACAAATAAAATTACCGTTATATAAATTCTTTAATGTGATATAACTTAATTTGTTATTATAATTAATTAATATATGTATTATCCATAAATAAATTAAAAAATAATAATTTCCTAACATAAAAAAATAAAACAAACACATTACATTTTCAAAATTTAAAAACAAAAAATGAAAACAAATTTTTAAAATCTAAAAATAAAAAATAAAATTAAAAATATTTTCTCATATCAAGCACACCCTAAATAAATCACCAATATTATAGAATGTAGATACAGTGAAAATATTTTTAGTTGTCATTTCTGTTATTTTTTGGTGCTAATTTGAATAGAAAGAAGATTTTATTTGAAAATATTATATGTACCTTTTGAATACGTAAAAATATAAAAAGATACTGTATAATTATTTTAAATATAACAAAATTTATGTCAAATTTGGCTCACAATTTTTATTCAATTTTAAAAATTTTCACCTTAAATATTAGTGTAAGTTACTATCAATAAATAGTACTTGTATATTATTATAAGGAATTTTTTATTTTAATAAATAAATTAATTACAATAATAACTGAAATAAATAATTTAAAAAATATTTACCAAAATAAATATTTTTTTCTTATTTCGTTTACACTGTAAACGAGATAATTTTGCATGCATCTCGTTTATAATGTAAATAAACGAGATAAGACAGGTGCACGCGACACGTGTATATTTCGTTTACAGTGTAAACGAGATACATGTATTTTTAATGAGAAATTTTTTGAAAATAATAAAAAGTATTAATAATATCAATAATCCAAACTTTTAAAATGCAATTAATACATAAAAAAATTGGTAAGAGAGATTAAAATGTATATGTTTGATCAACTTATACTCAAAAAGAGTATATAAAAAAATTTAGATTAAATTATGATCCAATTGAATTGATTTAAATTTAAGAAATAAAAAATTCGTAAGTGTTCAAGAAAAGTTCCATGATGAGAATAAATACGGTAATTGTGTCCACTTCTAAAAATTGAAAGATGAGAAGCGTGAAGTATGCATGATAAATAAAACACAAAAAGATGAGATAACCGTTTGCCAATTGTTAGGAAAGGTTGATGGAGATAGTGGGAAGAGAATTGAAACGGTTATCTCCACGTGGATAGTGAGTGAGAGATAACGTGTTTTTATTTATCGTGCATCAACTTCACGCTTCTCATCTTTCCATTTTAATCTATTCTACCAATCTTTTTATGTACTAATTGCATGCTAAAAGTTTGGATTATTGATATTATTAATATTTTTTATTATTTTTAATTTTTTTATTATTGCAATTTTTTTTAAAAATACATGTATCTCGTTTACAGTGTAAACGATATATGTATCTCGTTTATACTGTAAACAAGATATACACGTGTCGTGTGCACCTGTCTTATCTCGTTTACCGTATAAACGAGATAAGAGAGATATATTTATTTCGGTAAATATTTTTAAAATTATTTATTTCGATAATTATTACTTTTATTTAATTTATAAAAATAAAAAACCCGTACTATAAGTCGATATATATACACACACACTGTTGATTCATACAGCGGTATTAGTAACGAATCCAAAAAATTTTATCAGTGAGGACAAAAATGTATATAATATAATAATAATTTTTATAATTATACTATGATATTATAAGATATGATTATTCTTTAAATTATTTAACTATTAAATTAAAATAGTAAAATAATAATTCAAAATAATAACAAATAATTTAGAATTTCATTCTTCTAGGTTTCATATTTTAAAAAAATTGAATAATCTTTTCATTGTCAATACGATCAAATGTCTCTCTTTCTATGTATGTCACTAAACAATCATTTAAAAATTGATCTCCCATACAGTTACAAAGTCGACTCTTTATGATGTTCATGGCAGAAAAAGTTCTTTCAACTGATGCAGTTGCTACGGGCAAAACTAAAACTAACTTCAAAAGAAGAAACACTAATGGATAAATAATATTTTTTTGTGTTTCAACTAACTTCTGAGAAAGAGTACCAATTCCATTTTAGTCCGAGAATTGATCATCAGAATGCACATTTAGTATGAAGTTCTCAAGTTGACTGTCAAGTGGCAAAAGTTGAGTGAAAGAAAATTCTAATGGATAGAATTGAGCTAACTGTATCAACTTCTCCTTATCAAATGTAAAAAATGAGTGTCTTGAATTCAAACAAGCTATGCAAAGAAGCAATTCAGTATTCACCTCTAAAAAACGATTATTGAGTTCTTGAAGTTATCTATCAATTACTTGATAGAATATCTCAACTTGAAAATGATGCAAATTTGATATCTTTTGAGCTTTGCGTCTTGATCTTCCTTGTGACACAAATATATCATCCATGATTGGAACAGTAATATTATGTTAGTCACAAAATAGTGAGACTTCGTCAAGTAAAAGAGACCAACCATCATCTCTTATATTTTGCATTCGTTGCTTAGACACTTTAACTAATGCCATAGCATTTACAGTGTCTTGATCATTCTTTTGTAACGCTTGAGATAACTCATTAGTAACTCCCAAGATATTTTTCATCAAGTGCAAGTTGAAAATGAATTCAAAAGATCGAATGACATTCAATAAATGACATGCTTCAGCTCTTTGTTATGAATTATTTCCATCTTCCTCAACATATTTAAGAACATTAACCATAGAAGGAAATAAAAAAATTAATCTAAGTATAGTTCCATAATGTGAATCCCATCTAGTGTCTCCAACTCTTTTTAAAGCTATTTCTTGATTTAAACCACGCCCACTAAAAATTTCTCCACTTTTTAATGCTTCAATTGTCTTAGTCATCCAACTATCATGAAGCATATCTCTTCGTTTACACGAAGCTCCAACAACATTACACAAATTGGTTAATAATAGGGGTGCACATGGGTCGGGTGAAGCCGGGTTTAATGTGACCCAGACCCGACCCGAAATATACACCGGGTCTATTTATTAGACCCGAACCCGGCCCTAGACCCGATGAAACCAATACACTTTCGGGCCACAATTATACCGGATGAAAACCGGACCGTTAACATTACATTACGTTGATACCTTCTTGTAAGCTAGCATGTAAAAATATCCAAATTTTCAAGACTCTAACCATTATTTAACATAGTAAAATTCACTTAGAAAAATATAACAAAAACCAACCCTTCTTCAAAATTAAAGCATAACCACAATCAATACTAAAACATAACCACAATCAATACTAATATTGTCTAATAATACCAAATATTTAAATCAATACAAATAACACAATATTATGCATTAGTCTAAAGTCTTATGCATTCTAAACATAAAACATTAACTTATAGTCTTATAATGACTAATAACACAAAATATTAAGGTTTACAATACTTAAATTCCACATAAGAATAGTCATGATCCATCACTAATAACACAAAATATTAATTGTGTATGATGACCGAGCCATCGGGCCGACTTCGGGTGACCCAAGCTATGGCCCGGACCCGACCCGAAATAATGACCGGGTCTATTTTTGAGATTCTTACCCGGCCCTAAACCCAATGAAATCACACCAAATTAGCCCCTAAAGTGTTCGGGACTGGGCCGGGCCGGGTCACATGTACCCCTAGTTAACAAATTAAAAAACAAAATAATTTCAACTTTTTTTTGCAACCGTTACAAGAGCTAACTGAAGTTGGTGGTCAAAGCAATGTACATAGAAAGCATAAGAATTTTCTTTCAATATCAAAATTTTTAAACCATTAAAATCTCCTTGCATATTACTTGCACCATCATATCCTTGTCCACATACTCTTGATAAACTTAAATTATATGTTTCTAATAATGACTCCAATGCTAATTTTAGAAATAAAGCATTAGTATTAGAAACATGAACAAGACCAAGAAAATACTCCCTAACTTGTCCTTCTTTGTTCACATACCTTAAGCAAACTGACATTTGCTCCTTAATAGAAATGTCGCAGGCTTCATCAACCAATACAGCAAATAATTCATCCCCAAGATCATCAACAATAACTTTTTTCGTTTCCCTTGCAGCAGCTCTTACAATGTCTTTTTGGATTGAAGGTGCTATTAGTTTAAGATTTCCACGAGCATTTTTGAAAGCACGACCAATCTCTTTATTATGTTGCACAAAAAAGTTTAGAAGTTCCAAAAAAATTTATTGGTTAACAGAATCATCTATCTCATCATTACCACGAAAGGCCAATCTTTGTCATAAAAGAAATCTAATACAATCAATTGTTGCTGTCAAGTGAATATGATAATTCTTTTTAGCTTGCTCAGATTGTTTTCAATAGCAGCAGTGATGTGTTGTTTTGGTCTCATAAATGCTTCACATTTTCTCTAAACTTGATTATGAGCGCTATCATGAATCTCAACATGAATTTTTAGTCTCTCATTTTTTTCCAATTTGAAAAGCCATTCATTACAAAAGCATCACCACCTTTACTCTCGGATTTCATAAGATAACAACAAAGACAAAAAAATAGCATCTTTTGATATACTATACTCTAACCAATTGCCATAGTCATCAAACCAATTAGGATTAAATCTTCGAAAAGAAGAAGCACAAACAGTTTGCGAAAAATCATGAGTCATTGGTTGACAAGGACCTTTTTGCAAATATGCACATCTAACTTTGTCTCTGTCATTCGGGTGATAACTTGAAATATTTGGTCGTTATCTTGGATCTGTTATAAGACTCTCTACTTCGAATTCTAAAAACCTCCTTTTATTAGTAGAGGTCGATGGATTGTTTTGGGATCCAATCTCCAATGATGAGATTTTTTTGAAATATTTCTCCATTACTAATAGGATAAAATTATAAATCTAAGTTAATTAATTAATAAAAAAATTCACAATTCTACACAAATTGAAAATTACAATATAAAATTATAAATATAAAATTGATAAGCATATGTCATTCAAATTAATTTCCAACAACAACCACAACTAATAGTATCCCAAATTCCTAATTCAAAATAGGTCAATACACAAAAATAATTAACAAACAAATTAATGAAACTAAATTTGCAATTACATCATCAGAACAAATTCAATCACAATTAAAAAATCAACTATATCAATTATCAAACAATAATGAAGCAAATAAGTGAATAAGCAATGAAGTAATAGCAGATATCGATTTCCGTAAATCATGATTCATGAATGTACCAAGAATAATCCAAGACTGAATCTGAATAGTTGAACTCTAGGAAGCAGAACTCAGTAGGCAGTAGCGATGTGGCGTCTAGTGGCAGCAGGCAGCAGGACGAAGGCGTTCTCTGCTGAAGCCTAAAGACCGAAGAGAGAAGAGGATCGCAACCTTCACATAAGAAGAAGAAGAAGAAAGAATCAATCGTTGAAGAAGAAGAAGGTAGAACCACTACTCTACCAGATGCGGCGCAGTGGCGATATAAGGAGAAACTGACGGAGCCACGCGGGACGGCGGGAGAATCACAGCGATGCAAGGAGAAATTGACAGAGCCAGTGAGACAGTGACAATGGTGGAGACGCGGCAGTGACTCTGGAGACAGGAGGGTGGAGACGTCAACGGGAAGAGAGCTGTGACATTGGCTGAGACGCGGAGTGGCAGCACACAGCAGCAAGCCAGCAGTGGCTCTAGTCTCTAGAGACAGGAGGGCAGACTGCGGAGGCTGGAGCAGGTGAAGAGGATTGGGGGAGAAAAAGAAGTGTTAGGGATTTGATTTGGGGTGGGGTCAAAATTAATTATATAGTGGAGACAATTAAGGCACTTCACTAAGAACTACTAAGTAATTTTTGAAATTTCACTAGGGGCAGTTGCCCCTACTCTCCAATGAATACATCCGTCCTTGAGCGGTATTATATATATTTTTTATTTATATAGTTATTATTGATAAATATAATTTTGTTCGTATTTTTTTAACGTGATGTAGTATTTGATAGATTTTAGTATAGAATTTTTTTTAATAAATAAAAAATATTTTATTTATTGTAAATAAATAATTTTAAAAATAATTACAAAAATACGTAGCATGTTTTATCTTGTTTACACTATAAATGAGATAAGACAAAGCGAGTGACACGTGTATATCGTATTTACAGTGTAAACAAAATACAGCAAGACAAATTTTAACAGCTATAAAAAGATGTGCAACCCTTGGTATTTTCCACATACACTTCATATCCTCTTCTCCTCCGTCTTTCTTCCAAAAATTAGGCAAAAATATCCAATAGTAGCAGATATGTGATTGTTTGTGTGTATCCCAATTGTTGTATGAGAAACAGTGACAATATAATAATATATGAGTGTGATAATCTGTTATTGTTGTGCACTCAGCGAGTAAGTTCGTTGTCAGAGTTGAAGAGTCTGATATTGAGTAACTTTGGTGATTTAGGAAGAAAAGAGATCGGAAGGGTGAGGTATAGGTTGCTAGCACCGTTGGGAAACTGAATTTTTCAGTTTTGTCTGTTTCGCCTCCATAGAGACGAGCATGTCTGTCTCATATTTGACATCCATGGGAGAATCATGGAGAAACAATTGATGGAGCTTTCCATGGAGGTTGGTGATGTTGGTGGCGGTGGATCCGTCCATTCAACCTTTGTGCAAGATGACCCACCTCTCGCACCACCACCGATTCATGTTGTTAGTCCAGTGGAAGACATGGACATGGATGATGAAGACTCTGACGAAGAGTATGTTGCAGATAGTAACGATAGTGGTTCTTCTAAAGATGATGAGGAGGAGGAGTTTGTACCAGAGATGCCTGCCGAGGCAGCAGTGTGCTATGTTTTGCCTCCCTCCCACCCGATTCCAGCGCTATCAGATGTACCAAGTCACTATCATGCATTGGATGCATGAAAAATCTCCATTTTCCAACACCGGGAAAGATGATTACAACCTAGACAGTGGGGTGGAGTTTCGGATCGGCAACAGATTCAAAAACAGATATGCAGTAATGCAGGGTGTGAAGAACTACAGCATTCGCAGAAGTGCTGATTATCGAGTTGTCGAATCGGACCGATTAAAGTACTATGTGAATTTTTGCTAATCTGCAACTGAATGTCCTTGGAGTCTCCGTGTAGCCCTCCAACAGAATCTCGGATATTGGTGAGGTCAAGTTTAATTGTGCCATTTTTAATTATTATATCTGGTGTAGTTTCCAACCATGAATGTTTTATTTCGTTAGGGAGGTTCGGAGGGTTGGTGGAGCGCATACGTGTTTAGCAACCACCATGTCCCAAGACCATTGATAGTTGGACAGCACCCTCATCTACAATGTCATCCTGCCGTTGATACAATCCAACCCATCCGTCAGCACCCGGTCCCATAGGGTGTAGTTCGGCAAAGCTATCACTTCAAATCCTTGTATAGAAAGGTCTGGATAACGAAGAAAAAGTCAATTGCACAGATATACGGGGACTGGGAGGAGTCATACAACAAGGTGCCAAAGCTGCTACAAGCACTATAGAGTTGTTATCCCAGAACAATATGTGAGCTCAGGGCCTTACCTTACTATGATGGGCACCTTATGGTCCGCGACTGTAGCATGTTCGACAAAGTATTATGGGCCTTCCCATCTTGTGTTAAGGCTTTCAAGCATTGCAAGCCATTTGTTTCTATTGATGACACGCATTTGTATGGCAAATATAGTTGTGTGTTGCTGATTTCAGTGGCACAAGACGGTAACAGCAATATCCTTCCTGTTACTTTTGTAATTGTAGAGTCTGAGAGTACGGAGTCATGATCTTTCTTCCTGGCTAATTTGAGATGACATGTCACTCCATAGGAAGGCCTGTTGATTATATCTGATAGATCCCAAGCGATCAAGGCTGCGTTGAGGGTCGATGATAGTAGTTGGCATCCTCGCAGGACGTTCCATGCTTATTGTGTAAGACACATGGCCGCAAACTTCATATCTCATCTTAAGTCCAGCAAGGGCAAGCGATACCTCATAAACGCTGCTTATAGTCCAAGCAAGGCTGGCTACGAGTGGTACATAGATGCCTTGAGAGGTTTATCACGAGAGATGGCGGACTGTGTTGGTAGGTTCAACAAAGAAATATGGCTACAACACTGCGACGACGGTCGCCAGTTTGGTCACATGATAGCGAATCTCTTAGAGTGCATCAATACAATGCTTAAGGTTACACGGTACTTGCCGATTTCTGCCATCGTGCGATGCACTTACGAGAGGCTGCAGAAGTTGTTCGTCACGACGGGCAGGGAGGCTGAGGCACAACTGGCGGCTAGAAATCGTTACTCCCAATGGCTAATGACTGCCATTGAAAAGAACAGAGAGGACATCCCAAATATGCGTGTTACTCACTGTGATAGACGGGTTTCAGTATTTGTCGTTGAGGTGTTGGAGCCTTTTGAGAGTTGGTATCAAGGTTCGTTCCGTGTTCGGCTCACGGTGGGGACGTACGACTGTGGCCTTTTCCAATCTCTTCATTTTCCATGCCGTCATGCGCTTACCGCTTGTGCTGCCGCAAGTGGTATGGGACACGGCTTCGTCCCATCCCCCTCATGCGCAGGAAGGCTATTGGAAGACCTGTATCCACTAGGTTTCGGAATGACATGGATGAGGGCGAGCGCTAGGAGAAGAGGTGTGGCCTATGCAGGCAAGTCGGGCATACTAGTAGAGGTTATCCCAACCAATCCACAAACAAAGCTTAGATGGTTGTTTCCATTTTGGTGGCTGGAAGTTACCAGTTGTTTAGGGTTGAGCTTTCTTTTTCCGAGTTGCACTCGAGGGTTATTTTCATTGTGTAAAATACTATGAATGTTATGTTATCTGCATGCAGTTATCGTTTATGCCATAATTGAAGATTGTGTTCTTTGTTACTAATTTTATGGTGTCTTTTATCGTTATTTTCTTTGTTTACTTCGTGTGTTCTAGACTTTAGTACTGAAACATCATTGATATAAAACATTCATACATAATATCGGTGAAGTTGCATACATCATAAAACATCCAGTACATAAAAAGTGTGGATAAGACAAGTTTTGCAACATGATAAATGACATAATAAATAACATAAAATCATCGGTGCTGGTGGTCCTGGTAGTGCAACCGATGTCTGGTGCCACATCGCAGACACTGTGCCTGGCATTGAGGTCTGCATGGGGTTGTGCCTGTGTAGAGGGATCCTATGGCTGCAGTGGTAGAGGTGGTGGAAGAGACATAGTAACCTCCCGAGTAAGGAATGGGGACATATTGATACATCTGACGCTGAGGCTGAGGCAGTGCAGGGTACGACGGTGTAAAGCTGTGGACGAGATGACGTGACCAGAATGTTGAACTACTGGAGGCCTGGCACCAAGTAGTTGCTCCACCAACTCCCAAGTCTCTATGCCATACCATATGTAGAAATCACGGAAGCACCCCCACTGGCTCACCATGTGTGTAGTCTGAGGTGGTATGCAACGTTCTGCAGGGTGATGGTGCACTCATCCCATGGCAGGTGAAACTTGTGGATCTCCAGACACCAGCACTCCACAAATACCGTGATCAGGGAGTTATCAAAGATGAAGTCCTTGAGAGGCCCCATGGTGCCGAAGCCAACCTCCCTCAAATATGGGACGATGGCGTCCAGTGGTGCAAGTGTGTGACTCACTCGCCAAGGAAGAAGTAGGTGAGGCCGCTGACAAAAAATAAATGATCACAATTAGAAAAATAAAGTCCCAATGAACATTAACATAACAAATTGAGTTAACTATTATATGCATTTATTTACCAGAAATTTATAAATATATACTAACTGAATTTATTTAAATGAAACCTTTTACGTTAATAATTACTAAGTTAATTAATAAACATCTCTTCAATACGTTAATTAAAATAAAAATATTTACTAAAGTAATTAATAATCTAATTAACAAACTTTTACTTAATGATTTAATTTAGATAAATATAAAATTACATAATTATTTACTTAAAAAATAACTTCTACTTGGATAGTTAATAACTAAATTAATAAATTAAGAAATATATAATTAATAAATTAACTTTAAAAATAACATCTACCACAATATATAATATCTAAACTAATAATAATTATGTACTTAATTACAAAAAAATCAGAACCACATTTCTAAAATCATACCCTATCAGTAACCTGTTGCTAACGATATATTTAGCCACCTAAATTATAAATTATATATTAGTTTTTGGCAAATATTTTAACCATGGATATACATATATGCGCTAACATAAACATGAAGATAACAAAACTAACCGCAAAGTCGGCTGCCCTGGCGATGTGTCATATCGCGTTCAGTCAATTAATGTTCGAATCACGTGCATCTATGCGCGCCATCTTAGAGTTACTCAACAATATGGTCAGAAAATGATAGAAGAGAGGGAAAAGTGGTCAAAAGGTTGGAAACGGGGCTCGAAACATTACTGTCAACGATATGTATATATAGGTCGTGCCCAATCTTATCTCGTTTATACATATCTCGTTTACACTGTAAACGAATATACACGTGTCACTCGCTCTGTCTTATCTCGTTTACAGTGTAAACGAGATATGTGTAAACTTATCTTGTTTACACAGTAAACGAGATAAAAAAAATGCTACGTATTTTCGTAATTATTTTTAAATTTAGTTCAGTAAATTAAATATTTTTTATTTATTTAAAAAAATTCTTCTAGTATGTTAAGAATATTTTGGTATTTATTAGGGGTGTTTAGAATCAAACTGGTCCAAAAAAATTACAAAACTGCACTGATTCAAACCGAAAATCGAAACAAATCGCTCAATTTTAAATATTTTTGGATTTTGGATCGGTTTTATTGTGGTTTGGTTTAATTTTGCAATTTCACTCTGCAAACCGAACCGAACCACATATTATAATAATAATAATAATAATAATAATAATAATAATAATAATAATAATAATAATAATAATAATAATATCCTTACTCAATTACTTTACTCCCTTACCTTTCTCCACACTGCCGCACACACCTCATCATTCTCTTTTCCCCCAAACATACACAAACCCTAACCTAAAGAAATTCTTCTCTTCACTCTTCACTCTTCACTCTCACTCACTCTCACCATATCATATCTCAAACACACCTCACTCACTCTCACCGTCACGCGCCGACACCATCCACCGCCTCCTCTTCTCAACGATGCCCTCCGCCACCTCCTCTTCTCGGTGACGTCGTTGCCGTCTCCTCTTCTCGATGATACTGCTGCTGTCTCTTCTTCTCAGTATGTTTTTAATTGTTTTCGTTTAATTTTGTTTTGTTCTGAAGGATAACATTTTAGTTTTTATTAAATTTTGTTAAATTTTGTGTTGTATTGTTATTCTTGTTATTTTTGACAATTTGTTCTTGTCATTAAAATTTGATAAACTTTATATTAAATTAAATATTTTATTCTTGTTGTAGTATTATTCTTGTTATTTTTTATAATATGATCTTATTATTAAAATTTGTTAAACTTTATATTAAATTAAATATTTTGTTCTTGTTGTACTATTATTCTTGTTATTTTTTACAATATGATCTTATTATTAAAATTTGTTAAACTTTATATTAAATTAAATATTTTGTTCTTGTTGTACTGTTGTTCTTGTTATTTTTGATAATATGATCTTGTTATTAAAATTTGTTAAACTTTGTATTAAATTAAGTATTTTGTTCTTATTGATTGAATTTTATTTTTTTTATCTTTTGCAGATTTTATATTTGTTCAGTTGATTTTAGTTTTCAATTTGAAGGTCAACAATGTCAGCTTCATATCTTGAGATAATATTCTTATTTTGTAATATGTATATTGGTAACTATTCAATATGTTGATTAATTAAGAAAAATATTAAAATAACATAAATTTATTAACTATTCTTTGTTATCACAGGATGTTCAAAGGAGTGAGCCAAGATTTATCAGTGCTACTCCGTCCACTTTTGAATCAGTCAGATCTTCGGGACAGTCAGAGTCGATGCCGCAGTCGCAGCCACAAACTCAGTCGCAGACACAGCCACCATCGCTACCGCCACGCAGTGATCAGAACAGTGAAGGAACTAGATCTAAGAGGAGGAGAGGCAAAGCAAATGTTGCTGATGACTCACCTAATCCTGGCCAGTCTGAGGAACCAGGTACAAGTAACACTAAAAAATCTGTTAGACCTAGATCTTGGACTTGGGAGCATTTTAAAAAAGATGAAAGTAGTGCCAAACCTAAGGCTATATATGTAAGTAGTGTGGAGCATCTTATGTGGCTGATTCACATAAAAATGGTACTAGCAATCTTAAAAGTCACTTGTTGAGTCAATGTAAAAAATTTTCAAAAGATTCACTTGATCCCATACAAAAAACACTTTTTATGTATCAACTTAAAAAAGAAAAAGAAAATGGGCTGGATAATTGTTTGACTACTAATATTATTTGATCTTGATTTATGTAGACAAGCTCTTGCTAAAATGATAATCGTAGATGAGTTACCTTTTAGATTTGTCGAAGGAGAGGGTTTCGTTATTTCATGAGTGTTTTGCAGCCAAAACTCCATATTCTGGGCAGGATATCAGTTGCTAGGAATTTTTGGAACTTGTTCATGAATGAAAAATATAACTTGTTCCAACAATCCCTAGCAACTGATATCCTACGCGGAATATGGAGTTTTGGCTGCAAAAGACTCATGAAATAACGAAATCCCTATCCTTCGACAAATCTAAAAGGCAACTCATCTACAATTATCATTCTAGCAAGAGTTTGTCTACATAAATCAGGATCAAATGATACAGCAGTCAAACAATTACCCAGCTCATTTTCTTCTTCTTTTTTAAGTTGTTACATAACAAGTATTTTTTGTGTGGGATCAAGTGAATTTTTTGGAAATTTTCTACACTGACTCAACAAGTGCTTTTAAGATTGTTAGTACCATTTTTATGTGAATCAGCCGCATAAGATGCTCCACACTACTTACATATAGCCCTAGGTTTGGGACCACTGTTATCTTTTTTTTTTTAAATGCTCCCAAGTCCAGTATCTAAGTCTAACAGGTTTTTTAGTGTTACCTATACCTGGTTCCTCAGACTGATCAGGATTAGATGACTCATTAACAACATTTGCTTTGCCTCTCCTCCTCTTAGATCTAGTTCCTTCATTGTTCTGATCATTGCGTGGCGGCAACGACGGCAGCGATGGTGGCTGCGTCTACGTCTACATCTGAGTTTGTGGCTGCGACTGCGGCAATGGCGCCAGCATCGACTTTGCCTGTCCCGAAAATCTGACTAATTCAGAAGTGGACGGAGTAGCACTGGTAAATCATGACTCACTCCTTTGAACATCCTGTGATAACAAAGAGTAATTAATCAATTTATGTTATTTTAATATTTTTTTAAATTAATCAACATATTGAATAGTTACCAACATACATATTACAAAATAAGAATATTACCTCAGGATATGAAGCTGACATTGTTGACCTTCAAATTGAAAGCTAAAATCAACTGAACAAATATAAAATTTGCAAAAGATAAAAAAAATAGAATTCAATCAACAAGAACAAAATATTTAATTTAATACAAAGTTTAACGAATTTTAATAACAAGATCATATTGTCAAAAATAACAAAAACAACAGTACAACAAAAACAAAATATTTAATTTAATATAAAGTTTAACAAATTTTAATGACAAGAACAGATTGTCAAAAAAACAAGAACAATGGTACAACAAAAAATTTAACACAGTTTAACAAAAACTAGAACGCTACCCTCTAGAACAAAACAAAATTAAACAAAAATAATTAAAAACATACCGAGAAGAAGAGGCAACAGAAATGTCACCGAAAAGAAGAGGCGACAAACGGCGTTACCGAGAAGAGAAAGAGGAGGTGGCAACGACGTTACCGAGAAGAGGAGGCGACGGAGGCATCGTTGAGAAGAGGAGGTAGCGAACGGCGTCAACGTGTGACGGTGAGAGTGAGTGAGAGTGCAGAGTGAAGAGAAGGGCTTCTTTAGGTTAGGATTTGTGTATATTTTGCGGGAAGGGGAATAAGGTGTGTGCGGCGCTGTGGGAAAAGGTAAGGGAGTAGAGTAACTGAATAAGGGTATTATTATTATTATTATTATTATTATTATTATTATTATTATTATATGCGGTTCAGTTCGGGTCAGTTGTGCAGAGTGGAATTGTAAATTGGATCGAACTGCAATAAAACTGATCCAAAATCTAAAAAATATCCAAAGTTGAGCGGTTTGTTTTGGTTTTTGATTTGGATCGATGCGATTTTACAGTTTTTTTTTAATCGGTTTGGATCTGAAACCTATCTAATGTTATTATATTAATTTTTTTAAACTTTTTATGTAATAAAGACTTTAACGACATGATTTTTTTTATTTTATTAAAAAAAACTTGTTAGCTATTAAACAACTTTTGTTCAAAATCAAGTATCCATTGCAACCGTAATTGATCATCTCACAGCATGAATTCTGTAAACATAAGTTGACTACAAATTATCTTCTATTCTAGTAAATAAATGAATAAAACTCTACATTCAAACAAAATTCTTATCCAAATCTATCCAAATTGTTGTAACAACTTTTCAAATCACGCGCTCCTTCTCTGTTTCTTTCTCCTTCTCCTTCTCCTCCTCTTTCTCTTCGTATTTCTTTTTCTTCTTCTTCTTCCAAATTTGCGCAGGTTCTTCTTCTTCCCTTCTTCTTCTTCTTCTTCCAAATTTGCACACACAGGTTTTTCTTCTTTCCTTCTTCTTCTCCTCCTCTTAGAGATTATCAATTCAATTCAATTCAGAACACCTGGGTCCATTCAATTCAATTCATAATGAACCGAATATGTTATTAAGGTGAAACAATTGTATAGTACTAAATGAATGGAATATTATCCATTATATAAAATCAAATTCAAAACAGCTTTCTGCATAATGAACCGAACACGTTATTAAGGTGAAATAATTGTATAATACTAAATGAACGGAACATTATCCATTATATAAAATCAAATTCAAAACACCCGTGTCTACAATTTAGAGATTATCAATTCAATTCAATTTAAAATACCTGCGTCCATTCAATTCAATTCAACTCATAATGAACCGAACATGTTATTAAGGTGAAACAATTGTATAGTACTAAATGAACGGAACATTATCCATTATATAAAATCAAATTCAAAATAGCTTTCTGCATAATGAACAGAACATGTTATTAAGGTGAAACAATTGTATGGTACTAAATGAACGGAACATTATCTATTATATAAAATCAAATTCAAAACACTTGTGTCTATAATTTAGAGAATATCAATTCAATTCAAAACACTTGCGTCCATTCAATTCAATTCAATTCAATTTAGCAATTGCATTCCATTCAATTCGATTGAAAAAATAATCCATTGGCAAAATGTTGGTGTTGTTGGTGATGACGATAACAAAAGAGAAGAAGAAGAAGAAGAATCTGCATGCGCGAAAGAAGGAGGAAGAGGAGGAGGAGGAGGTATGCGTGAATTTGAAAGAAGAAGAAGAAGAGGACGTATGCGTGTATTTGAAAGAAGAAGAAGAAGTGCAAGGGAGAAGAAGAAGCGTGGGGGAGGAGAAGAAGAAAAACGCGTGTAATGACACTCTTTTAATGAGAGTGATTTTTGTTGGTGTTGGATCTACTTGGATAAACTTAAATGAAAAAATACTTGGACGTGTAGCAACACCCTAAATAAATAGATATCGAACTCCATCCTAGGTAGTAGGGGTGTGCATGGGGTGGGTGAAACCGGGTTTGATGTGACCCATACCCGACCCGAAATATATACCGGGCCTATTTATTAGACCCGAACCCGGCCCTAGACCCGATGAAACCTATGCACTTTCGAGCCACAATTATACCGGGTAAAAATCGGGTAAAAACCGGGCCATTAACATTACATTACCTTGATACCTTCTTATAAGCTAGCATGTGAAAATATCCAAATTTCCAAGACTCCAACCATTATTTGACATGGTAAAATTCACTTAGAAAAATATAACAAGAACCAACTCTTCTCTAAAATTAAAGCATAACCATAATCAATACTAATATTGTCTAATAACACTAAATATTTAAATCAATATAAATAACATAATATTATGCATTAGTCTAAAATCTTATGCATTTTAAACGTAAAACATTAACTTATAGTCTTATAATAACTAATAACACAAAATATTAAGGTTTACAATACTTAAATTCCACATAAGAATAGCCATCATCCATCACTAATAACACAAAATATTAATTGTGTATAATGACCGGGTCTATTTTTGAGACCCTTACCCGACCCTAAATCCAGTGAAATCACACCAAAATAGCTCCTAAAGTGTTCAGCACCGGATCGGGTCTTCGGGCCGGGCCGGGCCATACACACCCCTACCAGGTAGTTACAAAACGAGATGAATTACTATCATACTATACTTAATATTATTCTTTCTATTTTATATTATGTATTTATTTGATAGAAAAGTACAAGAAATAACTCTCCTACAAGCTAACATAGGCTCACTCTATTATAATTTAAATTTTATAAATAAATAAAAATTTAAAAATCAAAAATCAAAATTCTTTCTTCATTTATCCTAATCACATTTATAATACATAATAAAAACAATCCATAAAAAATTAATTAATCCATTTTCATTCATTTGGAAATAGTCAAATCTCTCTCTCCTCAAATCCACCGTCTCTACGTATTTTCGACGCCGCCTCCCACTGACCACCGTCGCGTCTTTCGTCGCGCTGCGCAGCCTCTTCCACGCATTCCGTCGCCATCCTTCTTTCGTCGATGCCGTCGCCCACCGTCCCGTTGCGACGCAGCCACCGCTGGTCCACCATTCGCGACGTGCGATCAACTACTCCGATCTATAGTGATTCCTCCACTCGCGATGCCCAACCTCCGTGACTTCCTCCTCGCAACGCGCCACCATGAGTCTCCCACCGTACACGCAATACCGTCTAAGATGTCGTCGCCGGTCACCCTACGGCTCTTTTTCTTTTCTCTCCTATTTGGTTTTGAATGATTCTTTTAACTAATTTTTTATGTTTCTTTTTTCTAAATTTCGGATGATTTTTTTTATTAGTTTTGGATGATTCTTTTTCCTATGTTTTATATGTTTTTTCTTAGAATGTAGATAATTCTTTTTCCTATGTTTTGTATGTTTTTTTTTCTTAAGATTTAGATGATTTTTTATTTTATATTTTGGTGTTTTTTTTTAGTTCTGATGTTTTTTTTAAAGAGAAATTAGAGTTTGGATAATAAATAGTAAAAGATGAATGAGAATAAAAAGAAGTAATTAATAATAATTAATTTTATATTTTTAAAAAATATAATTTAAATAATTAATAATTAATAACAATTAATTAGTATAAAATATAATTTAAATATATTTGTTAGCTTGTTGTTATTGGGTATACCCTGTTTGTTCGTAACAGAATTCTTATTTGATTATATCATATATACCTTATTGGGAGCTTTACTTACCTTGTCAAGATCTACTTTCACAAATCACAAGCTAAAAAAGGGACCGAAACTTGAATATGGCAAAGATGATTATGACCTTAAAAGAGTCGCATATATCTTATTAATTGGCCATAAAGTATAGTAGAGGAAAAGAAACAAGTGACACATGCTCTTATTAAGCCAAAGCTTCTCTCACAATAACCGTACTATATAAAATTATAAATAACAAAAGACTCAAATTAAACAACAAAACAACTAATTAAAAGAACATATGCTTCGCCATACATAATACCTTGCTATATATCTTCTAGTTAAGTCTTTCCTTATAATAAAAGCAAAGAAAATAAAGGGAATAAAAATCAATGACTAGTGAATGCATGCATTCATTTGTCAATTTTCTTTCCTTTTATTTTCTCTCTTTCATATCATAGTCAGGTAAATCTTTTTAATTTTACTAAATTTTTATTTAAATTTTTATAATTTATAAATAAAAAAATATAGGTAGATAATGAAAATATTAAACAATGTGAACAATGGATATATCGAATGTTCAATTTACTAGATATGCAGATGGTTATTTTAATATTAAGATTTAGGTTAGTAATTTAGATATATAGTGTGTTTTACTTGAATTGGGCTAATTTTAGGATCCGTTGTTCATGTTGTTCAAAAGAGTTATTGGTTACCTATAACCCTTTATAAATTTATAATTCAATTTCTGTATTAATTAAAAAAATTTATCTGATAAAAAAAACTCAATTATAAACTTTAAAATTATAAAAATCTAGTTGAAAAATTAGTAAAATTATAAAAGCATACCGAATAATTAAGCAAAAAATTAAACAAGGAAAGATCAACCTTAATTTTTACTATTATGGTGGTTGTCCTTTGGAACCTTGTGGTCACCAGAACTTGGTGAATTGACACACCCAGCAACACACCTATAAAGTTGGTTATGGCGTGATGAAGGTCCAGAAGGTGGAGCCAACACTCCTTTTGGAAGAACATTGAATACCGCGTGGCTAAACCCTGAATAAACGTTGCCGTACTCACCACCATGTCTTCTAGCAACACTTCTTGAACCGTGGGGAATGTTGAACCCCTTGTAGTATCTAATGGTTTTCAAGTTATCATCAAGAGTGGTGGAAAATGAAGCATTTGATGATGTTATGGCTATGGTATAAAGGAGAAGGAAGAAGAGCATAAGGGTGCTTAATGTGGCTAAGAGGGGATTGGAAGCCATGGCAAGAACACAAATTGTGTGAGATCAAGGTAAGACCTTGGTTTCAGTTTTTTGGGTTTATATTTTGACTAAATGGTAATGGTGAAAATATGAAAATGTTAAAATTATTACGGTAGTGTCACGTATGCAGGATAAGAAAAGGAAAAAGAAATGGCTTTAATTAAATGTGATTTTGAGAAAGAAAAAACAAATGTGTAATGATACATGCATAAATCAGTAAAACTATTAGCAGAAATTCTTACAAGGGTCATTGTGGTAATGTTACTTATCTTTAGTGAATCTTTTAATTAATCTTGTAAATAAAATATATTTCTAAATAACCCTATCTAGAGGTTTTCGGATTAAAAGATATTTTTTTTCCTATAGACTCGAATTACAAACCTTTGCTCTCCTAAATATTTCTTCTTGAATTGACTTTATCAACAGACTCTGACATAGATAGCAATGCCTTAATTGAAATCCCAAGTTCACAAATCATGAAGGTAATGTAACATTTTTCTAATCAGTATTAAAAACATGAAATAAAATAAAATAAAAACAAAATTTTTATATAACCAAATATGCCATCATAAAGGATCAAAGTCTTATTATATAAATAACAATAGTATTAGCGACACAGTCATATGATGCTGATCTAAATATCCAGCAGACATCATAGAATAGGTTATACAATGTTTACATATCCACTGACATAACCAAAAAAAAATGCCAATTTTTTTCAGCTTCTTAACCTGTGTTTTGCATGCCAGCAGCAATACCCTTCATTGTCAAGATAAGTGTGTCCTCCAAACCAGGAGCATACTCACTTTTTGGGTTGAGTTTAACAAGTTCTGCAGCTGGCTTGTTTGATTCCATGAATTCCTTTGACAAATGTGGCCTCAACTTGACATGGTAGTCGGGGTCGCGGATTCTCTTCAACGTGTAGGCTTGTAACACATTCAGGGTTGTGATGTATGAATCGCGGAGACGAAGCCTTTGCTTCAAGTAGGGGTCACCTTCAAGAAGATCCCTGTGCCCAGCAACCTACAATATACACAAAAGATGTTGAAGTACAAAATTTGGCAAGTTAAAGTGCCATGATAAGTTTCATTCAAATTTATAGATATAATTTATCATGATGTTACAGCAAGTAATGAATTACCTTAAGGAGAAAACTCTTGGTTTCTTCATATTTAGTCCTCAAGCGCTCTCCGAATGGCAACAGCTCTTCTGACACTAGGAGTTTGTCGTACAGGGAAGCGATCCCCGGGTCTCCCTTGGCGAACACCATCTCGATCAAGTCCAGGGTGACCCTGAAGAAAGGCCACTGGTTGTACATATCCTGAAGCATTAGGAGATTCTTTGGATCCTTCTCAATTGCATGCTTAAATGCAGAACCAAAGCCAAGCCACACTGGCAAATGAAACCTTGTTTGTGTCCAAGCAAAAATCCATGGAATAGCACGCAGTGATTCGATTCCTCCACTCGGCTTTCTCTTTGATGGACGACTTCCAATGTTCATTCGTCCATACTCCAACTCAGGGGTAGCCTACAGATCACAATAATAATCATAAATAAAGAAGAAAAGTAATGCTTTATATCAAATTATTTTAAAAACTATAAAACTAATGTTACATAAGCATTTGTTATGAACATTATCAATGAAATCTCAGCAAATTTTTACTTAATGAAGAATACCACCTAATTTGCTATATATTTTCTTCCAAGGCTATCATCTTCTATATCTAGGTTAATAAATCAAGATCGAGTGTAGATAATACTTACACATCGGAAGTATTCAACAAAACGGGGTTCCTGGAAAACAATGGAGCGATACTCCTTCGTTGCAATGACAGCCATCTCATCTAGCAGCACTCGCCATTCCGGTTTGGGTGACACGGGAGGGTGCATTCCGTGCTCAAGTGTAGCAGCAGTGAATCGCTGGAGAGTTCTAAAGCACAAGTGCTCCTCTCCAAAGGATTGTTCAATAACTTCACCTTGAACTGTCACCCGAAGTGAGCCATGAATGGTTTCTGGTGGCTGAGATAATATAGCAAGGTGAGTGGGGCCGCCTCCTCTTCCAACAGTCCCTCCTCTGCCATGGAACATTGTCAGCTTAACACCGAAATCCTTCGCAACCTTTATGAGCTCCTCTTGAGCCTTGTACAGCGCCCAAGCCGCAGAAAGACGACCGGCATCTTTTCCTGAGTCTGAGTATCCTATCATAACTTCTTGCTTCCCATTGATTCGGTTTCTGTACCAATCAATAGAGAAAAGCCGCGCCACTGCAGCAGGAGCAGACTCAAGATCAGCAAGCTTTTCAAACAATGGCACAACCCTTAGCGGTTGCTTCACATGGCATTCCCGTTGTAAGAGCTCAACAGCAAGCACATCAGACGGTGCTGTTGCCATTGAGATTATGTAGGCACCAAAGTTGTCTGAGGGAAGTTCTGCAATGACATGGAAGGTTTCCAGAACATCGGCGATCTCTTCTGTTTTGGGAAGATCAGGGCCGAACAGAGGGCGCTTTCCACTGAGCTCTGACAGAAGCCATTCCTGCCTGCGTTCCTCAGACCACTCTCGGTATGATCCAATCTCCAAGTGTTTGGTAATGGCATCCATGACATCAGTGTGCCGGTCTGACTCTTGACGAATGTCGAGTCTTACCATTGAGAGTCCAAATGTGGAAACTTGCCGCAAGAAATCAAGAAGGCTACCATCTGCTATTGGTCGGTCACCACATGCGCAGAGTGATCTATAGCAGAGTTCAAGGGGCTCCAGGAACTGCAAGAAATGAATTGGAGTCAAATAGTGTTTTAACATATATTGCCATGCATTTTGTATTGTCCTTTGTGAATCATGGATTTGCTACTCTGAATGAAATAAAAAACATAAGAAATCAATTTTAAGGAGCAACATAAATATTTACTGCTCCAAAACCACCGTGGATAAACCTGAAGAATATGTATGATATAGGTAATTATAAGTGTCCACAAAAATTAGAAAGTACCACGGTAAAGAAGGAACTCAGTATGTGACTACAAACCATAAGGTGATTGCAGTTTATAGGGCTGTTCTGAGGACAATACCTGCTCAACATTTGTGAAGGTTGTCTCTTCGGGGATGTCAGAGGTTCCATTGGCTAATAACTGGCGAGCACGTTCGCGTGTATTGTATAGTTTGTCCCTCACATCACCAAGAATAACACGATATGGCTCATTTGGAGGAATCTGCTTCCAAAATTCTGAAGGAATGAAGAAATTATTACAATGAATGACATTCAAGAGCAACTGAATTTTACTTGCCAAGTATTCAACTCTAAATGAATCAATAGGTGTGAACAGTTCAGTTTTGTAGATTCCAATGAAGATTTCAATAGTTCATTATGCAGTTCAGAGAAAAGTAGAACATACCAATGTAATGTTTTGCATCTCTCCTTGAGGACACATGGAGTTCATCAGCACGAACACGAAGCTCATCATTGCAGCGCCACATAGACAGCTAAAAATGCAGATAGAATCAATAATTTAAGAATCATGCTTTTAATGCTTTCACAAAATTATTACATACCAAATACATTGTTATAATAGCAGCATATTTGATACCTCAAACATGAGATCTTCTATCTGAGAGAAGTATAAATTAGCAGCCATCATTCTAGCCAGCAAACACACATCCCTTGTAACTTCAGGGGTTACCCTAGGGTTACCTGTAATGGACATTATACATATGAAGCTGAGAATCAAAACTCAAAAAGAAAAACAAACAAAGAAATAGCGAAGCATCATGGATGAGGTGAAGATATTTTAAATCCATTCCACATGAATACTTTGAAGATAATTAAGTTTGAGATTTAACGAGAAATAAGTTTGTGTGCTAATTTTTGGGAAAAAAAAAAGTAAGGTACCATCACGATCTCCTCCCATCCAAGAAGAGAATTGAATAAGAGGGGCATTGTATGGGACACGCTCATTTATTCCGATGTTCTTCAGAGCTGTGTCAACACGGCGCAAAAACTTTGGTACACCTTTCCATATTGTCTCATGAAAGTAGCTCATTCCTGCCCTCATCTCATCTTGTGGTGTCGGAGGACTCCTTCGAATTTCATCTGTGCGAAATGCAGCTTGAATCTGCATGAGAGAAACATCTTTAGAGCTATTGCTTTACCATAAACATAGCCACATATATGTAACCACAAATTTGAAACCATAAAATTTACTGACATATCAAAGGGAAATGGTAATAGAAATCATACACAGCTGACAATAAATAAGAAAAGAAACCCAAATGCATAACAGTACACAGAATCAAGAATGCACCTCTCTTTGGAGAGCCTCATCAAGTTCCTGCTTATCATCCGGTGTTATGTCTTTTGCATACAACTGTGTCAGACAGTTCCTTATCCTGAAAAAAGAGGACAATGATTACCAATGAGATCAATGATTTCCAGATTCTGGTGAATTGAAACGATAAATTCGCAGTTAATGGACTATAATTATTCCTGAGTCCAGTGACAAACCTTCCATGCTTTTGCAGCAGAGATCGACGAATGGACTGAGTGGGATGAGCAGTTAGGACCAAATCTACAGTTTGGTTCTTCAAGGCATCAAACACTTCCTGTGGGGACTTCTTCAGTTCAGTCACAAGCCTCTTGAAGGTTTCTTCAATGTCAGATTCAGTGATGGCAGAGTTCTCATCAGCAAAATCGCCCTTCTTTAATAGTTTAATCCTTCTTCGGTAGGCAATTTGGACTTCTTCTGCCAAGTTAGCCAAATTAAGCATGTGGGAAAATGATTTGGCAATGACAATAGAATCCCCAGCATCAAGACCAGTTAGCATATTCCCAAGTTCCTCCAACTTCTCAGTCTTATGCTTCCCTTCATACTCAGCTGAAAGCTCATAACAATCTTGAACCTATTAAGCATCAAATTGTTGAAACTATAAGCCACAACAGGAAAATAACAAAGAAAGAAAAAATTACAAAACAAAGCGGAATATTTGGTTCCTCTTTTTGAGTCAGTGCCAATCCATAGTATGTAACATGTTTGAGAGTACTTGTGCATATTAAACTTCTCCCCTCTTTTCTAGAGTCAATAGATCAAAATATTACCAGGAAAGAAAAAAAGGATCAGATTTTGTGCATCACATCAAAGTGGAACTGAATTTATTTACTTAAGAGTTTGCATTTATTTATGGCTCTAAAACAAAATCAAAAAGAGTAAAGGCCCCTGGTTCTAGATTAACGTTTCTGTTGCATTCCAATTGCTACAATTGAAGAAAAATTACGAGTAAATGCAGCTGAAACATTGAAGTACTACCATGATAGTGACACAGAGTAATTTGAAAACTGTATAGTCAACTAAAGATTGGAAAAGTGAAAATTTCTCAAATCCAGGGGACACACTACCATACAAATCAAAAGGGAAACGTCCAAACACCAACAAGGATTAATCTTTCCATGAAATTCGAAATGGGGTTTAAGAAATCAGCTAAAATTAAACCAAAAGTAAAGTCCTTGATAGAAAATTGAGGTGAATTACCGTTTGCCTGATATCTTCACCATGCAAATCCTGAAGAATGTCAAGGAATCGATCAAGCAACAAAGCATCATACTCAACAAGCTTGTCATCATCAGAAACCTTCCTTGGTGCCAGCAACCTCAGCTGAGCATCAATTGAAGCCATCTTCTCAATGTTCCTACTAGTAGCTGCCATCTTAGTCCTTCCTCACAAAAAACTATGTGCTATTTTTATATCTGTATTATAACAACAATTCAATTCATGCAAATAAATATATGTATGACCCCACAAAGCTTCACAACAATCTATTTCTTGTTACTGTATAACAGTGACCTCAGAAAATTAATCTATTAAAAGAAAAAAGAATACTAGAGAGAGTGAGAGAGATTAATCCCGTGACACACCGTAGATGAAAGATGTTGTTGCTAGAAGGGTGCTGACGATGTGGGCACGAGAAAGTGCATAGAAAAGAAAAGAAGAAGAAGCTGATAGGGTGGAACAAGTTGAAAGACTTATTAATAACTGAAAGAAACTCCTATTATCACGGACACACACACAGAGAAGAGGAGAGTGTGCTTGGAAACGGCATGTGAAACTAATAAGAAAGCTCGTATCTCGCCGTCTATTTATAGAGACTAAAATCACTTATATTCAAAATTTAACATTTATGAAATAGGATTCGAACCGGGACACTTAAGCTAACTACTAGACCAATTTAATTAGTTAAAAAAAAAATTTTTTATATTAATTATACAAATAGTTATTTAAAAATTTAAATTTGATGTCAATGAATTATAGCTTAAATAGTATAGTCTTCTCATACTCAATTTAGAAGTTGTGAGTTCGAGTCTCTTATTTTTTTTGTATAAAAAAAAACTTAAATTTAATTGGATGATAGTATAAAATATTTTATACAATTAATTCGTTAAAATTAAACCTTTTGCTAAATCACATCCGTTAAGATGCTTATAATAAATATTTTAATTTCTTGGTTGACTACTACCGATAAAGTTTGGGCTGTTTCGAAGACGGTCAAAGAGCTGTTTGAGAGCTGGATTGAAGCGCCTGATCGTAAATCTGAGTAAAAGAAGTGGCTGATAGGGTTCTTTGCGGTTATCTGGAACATTTGGTTAGAACGGAATAGCAGAGTATTCCGGAGCTGCGAGACAGGTGTTGATGGAATCAAGAATATGTCGTTTGTAAGTGACAAGGAGTGGTGTGGTGTTGATCCGTTCAATTGTTGATGGCAATGTCGGAAATGACAACGGATTATACCGTATTGTATGGTGTTTATTTTCTTGTTTCTTTTTTTGTGTTTTACATTCTTATATGCTCCACTTTAATGTGTTGAGCTCTTTTTGTTAAAAAAAAAATATTTTAATTTCTTTATAAATATATTATAAATGAATTGAAAAATTTTAGTTCAAATAAATTTTTTGTCTTCATAAAATATTTATTTGTTATTTTTGTTAAATTTTTCTTTTGATTTTGATCAAATATAATTTAAAATTTTTCTAGTTTAGTCTTTTACTACTAATTTGTTTCGTTAAATGTTGATGAAACATATTAAATCCTATGTGACAAACTGAAATACTAATATGACAAAATATTAGTCAGTATTTAATTTGTTTGGAAATAAATACTAACATATATAAGTCTTTTTAAAGTTAAACCAAAATGGAAAAATAAAAAAATAGAAATTAAAACTTTTTTAAGCCAACAATTTTTCAAAGTAAATATTTTTTAAAAAATAAAATTTTTGTTTTGGATTAAAATATTTGTTAGTTAAATCTATATTTTAAATGGATGGAATATTATTTTAATATTGATACACTAACTGAAAATTAACGAGTTTCTTCCAGGTCAAACTAGTACTACTGATTGATATTGGCATTCTTGTTTCTATTTATATATTCCAAATTGAAATGTGGCTACAATATTTTTCATTTGGAAAATTATTTTTGTCGAGACATATTTAAGACTGTATCTTCGTGTAGTACAACTCAAAACACTTACGTACAATACGGCCACGTCTTAACAAAATACAACAAAGGAATCATTGACTAAGAAATTTTTTTTATTCCATACATTAAGAAAGAAGAGAAACAAAAGTTGAGTGCTTAAACCTCAAGCACAAGCCAAATTGGAATATATTTGCCATTTTCTTTTGTACTCGGGAAATAGAATTCAGAATATTGTGTTGTGACCTTGTGAGTTGTGGTTTCTTTTCTTTTCTTTTTTAGTTGGAATATTATTTGAGTTTAATTAAAGAGATAATTTTTTTAAGTTAATATCAGTTAATTTTTTAAAATTATTTTTATATTTTAAATCTTAAATTCTAAATTTTTTTATATCCTAATTCTAAACATTAAATACTTCAAAAATAAGGGTTAAAAAATAATATTTGAAAATTAATTTTATAATAAAAATCAATTAGTATTAACTAATTAAAAATTAATTTTTTATGTATTTACAAGGTTTTGAAAATCGAACCGGTCATTGAACCGTTCTAACAACTGATTCATTGATTTATAAGTTCAACCGGTTCAACTGTGGTTGAATCGAAAATATTATTTTATAATAAAATAACAAATAAAATATAAATAAATACACTAAAACATAATTATAGTCTAATATAAACTTTAAAATATCATATAAATTAAAAGTACTACATAAACCAGAATGTTATGATCTCATTCAAATACAAACTCAAAAGTCAAATAACAAAAACAACAAATCAAACATAAAATACCAACATCCACGGTTGTCATCAATCATAGAAATTTATACATGTTGAGAAATTTAACAAATGGTTTTATAGATGTTTATGAAGGTAGTAACTCGGACGACCTACCCGGTTTGCAAATTTATACTTTGTTGATTAACACAACCGATATGCAGCATGAGATGTTGAAGAGACTGCACACAAAAATGCAAAAGTGCAATGGATATCCTCGAGTTAGAGCTTTTGATAACTCTTGGGTCCATACATACTTGGTTGATCAAAATTGCTGAGAGAGCTAGAGAAATGCAAGTTTGATTTGAAGATAGGGTCTAAGGTAAAATTTGTTATGAGCCTTATCTATCGCGTGGTCCAGAAGGAGAAGATCCTCATCTTCTGCCACAACATTGCACCAAGTGAAGTTATTCATAGAATATTTTGAGTTGTTCTTCAAATGGAAAAAAGGGCGGGAAATTCTCATGTTTACCGAGGAACTAGAGCTCTTCGAGCGTGGTAGAGTGATGGATAAGTTTGAGGAACCTAGTGGAGTTTCAAAGATACTCCTTGCTTCGATTACAGCTTGTGCCGAAGGCATTAGTTTGATGGCAGCTTCTCAGGTGATCATTGTAACACTCTAATTAGCCTAAGCTTTACCTCGCGTCGTAAAGCAGAGGTTAATTAGAGATTACGATAATTCTAAGCTCATACATAATATATATATAATCTAGAAGCCCGATGAAAGATATAGCTCAAAAACAGGATTTCAAAGCGCAAAACGTACTAACGAAGCTACTAGCTTAAGGCACAAGAAACAGATAAGATACAACAAAATATAAGTATATAATATCATAGAAAATTAGCCTCGACTTGCGGAGTTTAAGCTAGCTAGCCATATACAGGTATACAGGACCATACAGTGAAAACAACTTATACAAGTTTTGTTCTCTCAAATACAAGCCTCTAGGCTAAACAAAATACAAAAGAGAGATGTATAAACAAGATAAACCAAAAGACTCCAAAAGAATCCAGGATCCTCCGCTTCTGTCACCATCCAAAGCAACTCACCAAGGTGGATTGCGACCTGCATCTGAAAAATACAACAAAGATATGGTATGAGAACCGAGGGTTCTCAGTATGGTAACAGTACCCAATGATGTAGGATATAAGACTCCGAGATGCCAAAGGCAATCCTAAACTCCATATCCATCACAAGATTCAAAGTTAAGCATTCTAAGACAAATAAACATAATATATGAACCCTTAACATAACTAAACAGGGTACTCTATCTTAGGGAAAAACTATTCTAACCAAACACCGCTGTCCCACAGCCTTTACCAACCTACTCTCCATGCGATCTCATCGCCACCGTCTTCCGAACCTCCTCAATCCCAATAGAAAGCACAATTAATAATAATGCAAGTAATTCACAAGTAAAAGCATACAAAGCAATTAGATCAAGTAAGCAAATAGGCATGTTATTCAATTAGGCATACAAGTACAAGTCGACAAAGCAAACAAACAGATAGAAATGCATATGATGAATGCCTGCCCTACTGGCTGTGATATCACATTGTCGGTTCAACTGCCAACCGGACACATCTCCATGGAGACGTCGCCCTTCGAATTTCTCATATGGGAACCTGGTGCACGAAATTGTGATCATCAACAATGGCGCCAAAGAATTGGAGCTCTCAAACGTGAATCACACTTTGTCACAATTTCGCACAACTAACCAGCAAGTGCACTGGGTCGTCCAAGTAATAAACCTTACGTGAGTAAGGGTCGATCCCACGGAGACTATCGGCTTGAAGCAAGCTATGGTCGTCTTGTAAATCTCAGTCAGGCAGATTCAAATGGTTATGGAGGATTGATAATTAAAGATAAATAAAACATAAAATAAAGATAGAGATAGAGATACTTATGTAATTCATTGGTAGGAATTTCAGATAAGCGTATGAAGATGCTTTGTTCCCCCTGAACCTCTGCTTTCCTATTGCCTTCTTCCAATCATTCATACTCCTTTCCATGGCAAGCTTTATGTTGGGCATCACCGTTGTCAATGGCTACTTCCCGTCCTCTCAGTGAAAATGTTCTACGCACGCTGTCACCGCACGGCTAATCATCTGTCGGTTCTCGATCATGTTGGAATAGGATCCATTGATCCTTTTGCGTCTGTCACACGCCCGACAATCGCGAGTTTGAAGCTCGTCACAGTCATCCCTTCCCAGATCCTACTCGGAATACCACAGACAAGGTTTAGACTTTCCGGATCTCAAGAATGACCGCCAATAATTCTAGCCTATACCACGAAGGTTCCAATCTTAGATTAGAAACCCAAGAGATACACATTCAAGCCATTGCTAGTAGAACAGAGGTGGTTGTCAGGCACATATTCATAGGTGAGAATGGTGATGAGTGTCACATAATCATCACATTCATCATGTTCTTGGGTGCGAATGAATATCTTAGAGAAGAAGTAGACTTGAGTTAAATAGAAAAACAGTAGTACTTTGCATTAATTCATGAAGAACAGCAGAGCTCCACACCTTAATCTATGGTGTGTAGAAACTCCACCGTTGAAAATACATAAGAACAAGGTCTAGGCATGGCCGTGAGGCCAGCCTCCCAAAAGCGTGAAAAGGTCTATCAAAAGTATATATTTTTATACAATAGTAAAAGGTCCTATTTATAGAGAACTAGTAGCCTAGGGTTTACAGAAATAAGTAATTAATGCAGAAATCTTCTTCCGGGCCCACTTGGTGTGTGCTTGGGCTGAGCATTGAAGCTTCCATGTGTAGAGACTTTTCTTGGAGTTAAACGCTAGCTTTTGTGCCAGTTTGGGCGTTTAACTCCAGTTTTTATGCCAGTTCTGGCGTTTTGACGCCAGAATTTTTGTGCTGACTTGAAACGCCGGTTTGGGCCATCAAATCTCGAGAAAAGTATAGACTATTATATATTGCTGGAAAGCCCACTTTCCAACGCAATTGAGAGCGCTCCAATTGGGCTTCTGTAGCTCTAGAAAATCCACTTCGAGTGTAGAGAGGTCAGAATCCAACAGCATCTGCAGTCCTTTTTCAGCCTCTGAATCAGATTTTTGCTCAGGTCCCTCAATTTTAGCCAGAAAATACCTGAAATAATAGAAAAACACACAAACTCATAGTAAAGTCCAGAAATGTGATTTTTATTTAAAAACTAATAAAAACATAATAAAAACTAACTAAAATATACTAAAAACATACTAAAAACAATGCCAAAAAGCGTATAAATTATCCACTCATCACAACACCAAACTTAAATTGTTGCTTGTCCCCAAGCAACTGAAAATCAAATAGGATAAAAAGAAGAGAATATACAATGAATTCCAAAAACATCTATGAAGATCAGTATTAATTAGAAGAGCGGGGCTTTTAGCTTTTTGCTTCTAAACAGTTTTGGCATCTCACTTTATCCTTTAAAGTTCAGGATGATTGGCTTCTATAGGAACTCAGAATCCAGATAGTGTTATTGATTCTCCTAGTTAAGTATGTTGATTCTTGAACACAGCTACTTTATGAGTCTTGGCCGTGACCCAAAGCATTTTGTTTTCCAGTATTACCACCGGATACATAAATGCCACAGACATATAACTGGGTGAACCTTTTCAGATTGTGACTCAGCTTTGCTAGAGTCCTCAATTAGAGGTGTCCAGAGCTCTTAAGCACACTCTTTTTGCTTTTGGACCACGACTTTAACTGCTCAGTCTCAAGTTTTCACTTGACACCTTCACGCCACAAGCACATGGTTAGGGACAGCTTGGTTTAGCCGCTTAGGCCAGGATTTTATTCCTGTGGGCCCTCCTATCCACTAATGCTCAAAGCCTTGGATCCTTTTTATTTTACTCTTTCCTTTTGGTTTAAAGAGCTATTGGCTTTTTCTGCTTGCTTTTTCTTTTTCTTTCTTTCTCTCTCTTTTTTTTTCGCATATTTATATTTTTTTCTACAAGCTTTTCACTGCTTTTTCTTGCTTCAAGAATCAATTTTATGATTTTTTAGATTATCAAATAACATTTCTCCTTTTCCATCATTCTTTCAAGAGCCAACAATTTTAACATTCATGAATTAACAAATTCAAAAAATATGCACTGTTCAAGCATTCATTCAGAAAAATAATAGTATTGCCACCACATCAAAATAACTAAACTGTTTTAAAATTTGAAATTCATACACTTCTTTTTCTTTTTCAATTAAAAACATTTTTCATTTAAGAAAGGTGATGGATTCTTTTTCATAGCTTCAAGGCATAGACACTAAGACACTAATAATCATGTAATAAAGACACAAACATAGATAAACATAAAGCATAATTTTTGAAAAACAGAGAAATAAAGAACAAGGAAATTAAAGAACGGGTCCACCTTAGTGATGGCGGCTAGTTCTTCCTCTTGAAGATTTTATGGAGTGCTTGAGCTCCTCAATGTCTCTTCCTTGCCTTTGTTGCTCCCCTCTCATGACTCTTTGATCTTCTCTAATTTCATGGAGGAGGATGAAATGCTCTTGGTGCTCCACCCTTAGTTGTCCCATGTTGGAACTTAATTCTCCTAGGGAGGTGTTGATTTTCTCCCAATAGTTTTGTGGAGGAAAATGCATCCCTTGAGGCATCTCATGGATTTCATGGTGAGGAATTTCCTCATGTCCATGAGTGGGATCTCTTGTTTGCTCCATCCTTTTCTTAGTGATGGGCTTATCCTCATCAATGAGGATGTCTTTCTCTATGTCAATTCCAGCTGAATTACAGAGGTGACAAATGAGATGAGGGAAGGCTAACCTTCCCAAAGTAGAGGACTTGGTCCAACCTTTGATCAAAGTTGACCCTTCTAGTGTAGGGGTGTGCATCTCCTTGTATCATGGGCAAGTTGAATGCCAACCTTACATTCTCCGGACTAAAATCTAAGCATTTTTCCCGAACCATTGTAAGCCAATTCTTTGGGTCCGGGTTCACACTTTGATCATGGTTCTTGGTGATCCATGCATTGGCATAGAACTCTTGAACCATTAAGATTCTGACTTGTTGAATGGGGTTGGTGAGAACTTCCCAACCTCTTCTTCGAATCTCATGTCGGATCTCCGGATATTCACCCTTTTGAGTTTGAAAGGGACCTCGGGGATCACCTTCTTCTTGGCCACAACTTCATAGAAGTGGTCTTGGTGCACCCTTGAGATGAATCTCTCCATCTCCCATGACTCGGAGGTGGAAGCTTTTGCCTTCCCTTTTCTCTTTCTAGAGGTTTCTCCGGCCTTAGGTGCCATAAATGGTTATGGAAAAACAAAAAGCAACACTTTTTTACCACACCAAACTTAGAAGGTTTGCTCGTCCTCGAGCAAAAGAAGAAAGAAGAGAGTAGAAGAAGAAGAAATAGAGGAGATGGAGGGGGCTTAATTTTTCGGCCAAGGGGGAGAAGTAGTGTGTATGTTGTGTGAAAATGAAGGAGTGAAGATGGGTTTATATAAGAGTGGAGAGGAGGGTATGGTTCGGCCATTATGGGTGGGTTTGGGTGGAAAAGTGGTTTGAATTTGAATGGTGAGGTAGGTGGGGTTTTATGAAGGATGGATGTGAGTGGTGAAGAGAATGGTGGAATTTGATAGGTGAGAGGTTTTGGGGAAGAGGTATTGAGGTGATTGGTGAATGGGTGAAGAAGAGAGAGAGAGGTGGGGTAGGTGGGGATCCTGTGGGGTCCACAGATCCTGAGGTGTCAAGGATATCTCATCCCTGCACCAAGTGGCATGCAAAAATGCCCCTTTCTGCCAATCCTGGCGTTAAACGGCAGGTTGCTGCCCATTTCTGGCGTTTAATGCCAGCTTCTTGCCCTTTTCTGGCGTTAAACACCAGTCTGGTGCCCATTTCTGGCGTTAAATGCCTAGAATGGTGCCAGACTGGGCGTTTAACGCCCATTCTGCTACCCTTACTGGCGTTTAAACGCCAGTAAGTGTCTCCTCTAGGGTGTTCTATTTTTCATTCTATTTTTCAGTCTATTTTTGCTTTTTCAATTGTTTTTGTGACTTCACATGATCATCAACCTACAGAAAACATAAAATAACAATGGAAAATAACATAGATAAGTAAAATTGGGTTGCCTCCCAACAAGCGCTTCTTTAATGTCAATAGCTTGACAGTGGGCTCTCATGGAGCCTCACATATGTTTAGAGCAATGTTGGAACCTCCCAACACCAAACTTTAGAGTTTGAATGTGGGGGTTCAACACCAAACTTAGAGTTTGACTGTGGGGCTCTGTTTGTCTCTGTATTGAGAGAAGCTCTTCATGCTTCCTCTCCATGGTTACAGAGGGATATCCTTGAGCTTTAAACACAAGGGAGTCTTCATTCACTTGAATGATCAATTCTCCTTTGTCAACATCAATTATAGCTTTTACTGTGGCTAGAAAGGGTCTGCCAAGGATGATGGATTCATCCATACTTCCCAGTCTCTAAGATTATGAAATCAGCAGGGATGTAGTGGCCTTCAACCTTTACCAAGACATCCTCTACAAGTCCATAAGCCTGTTTTTTTTTTTGAATTGTCTGCCATCTCTAGTGAGATTCTTGCAGCTTGTACCTCAATGATCCCTAACTTCTCCATTACAGAGAGAGACATGAAGTTTATGCTTGACCCTAGGTCACACAGAGCCTTCTCAAAGGTCATGGTGCCTATGGTACAAGGTATTGAGAACTTTCCAGGATCTTGTCTCTTCAGAGGTAATTTCTGCCTAGTCAAGTCATCCAGTTCTTTAGTGAGCAATGGAGGTTCATTCTCCCAAGTCTCATTACCAAATAATTTGGCGTTTAGCTTCATGATTGCTCCAAGGTACTTAGCAACTTGCTCTTCAGTAACATCTTCATCCTCTTCAGAGGAAGAATACTTATCAGAGCTCATGAATGGTAGGAGTAAATTCAATGGAATCTCTATGGTCTCTGTGTGAGCCTCAGATTCCCATGGTTTTTCATCAGGGAATTCCATGGAGGCCAGTGGACATTCATTGAGGTCTTCCTCAGTGGAGGTCACTGCCTCTTCCTCCTCTCCAGGTTCGGCCATGTGAGACGTGCTTATGGCCTTACACTCTCTCTTTAGATTCTCTTTTGTATTGCTTGGGAGAGTACTAGGAGGGAGTTCAGTAACTTTCTTACTCAGCTGGCCCACTTGTGCCTCCAAATTTCTAATGAAGGACCTTGTTTCAGTCATGAAACTTTGAGTGGTTTTAATTAGATCAGAGACTATAGTTGCTAAGTCAGAGTGGCTCTGCTTAGAATCCTTTGTCTGTTGCTGAGAAGATGATGGAAAAGGCTTGCTATTGCTAAACCTGTTTCTTCCACCATTACTGTTGTTGAAACCTTGTTGAGGTCTCTGTTGATCCTTCCATGAGAGATTCGGATGATTTCTCCATGAAGGATTATAGGTGTTTCCATAGGGTTCTCCCATGTAATTCACCTCTTCCATTGCTGGGTTCTCAGGATCATAAGCTTCTTCTTTAGATGAAGCTTCTTTGGTACTGCCTGTTGCTGCTTGCATTCCAGACAGACTCTGAGAAATCATATTGACTTGTTGAGTCAATATTTTGTTCTGAGCTAGTATGGCATTCAGAGTATCAATTTCAAGAACTTCTTTCTTCTGATTTGTCCCATTATTCACAAGATTCCTTTCAGAGGTGTACATGAATTGGTTATTTGCAACCATTTCAATGAGTTCTTGAGCTTCTGCAGGCATCTTCTTCAGATGAAGAGATCCTCCAGCAGAGCTGTCTAATGACATTTTGGACAGTTCAGACAGACCATCATAGAAGATACCTATGATGCTCCAT
This sequence comes from Arachis ipaensis, assembly GCF_059453495.1. NCBI lineage: Eukaryota > Viridiplantae > Streptophyta > Magnoliopsida > Fabales > Fabaceae > Arachis > Arachis ipaensis. Next base: position 7,609,348 of record NC_142437.1, on the reverse strand, counting down.
TCTGAAAGCATGTCAGAAGGACACCTTCTGATCAATTTCTTGTATCTTTCCCAAGCTTCATATAGGGATTCTCCTTCCTTCTATCTGAAGGTTTGGACTTCCACTCTATGCTTGCTCAATTTTTGAGGTGGAAAGAACTTTGCCAAGAAGGCATTGACTAGCTTTTCCCAAGAGTTCAGGCTTTCTTTGGGCTATGAATCCAACCATGTCCTAGCTCTGTCTCTTACAGCAAAAGGGAAGAGCATAAGTCTGTATACTTCAGGGTTAACCCCATTGGTCTTGACAGTGTCACAGATTTGCAAAAATTCAGCTAAGAACTGATGAGGATCTTCCAATGGAAGTCCATGAAACTTGCAATTCTGTTGCATTAGAGAAACTAATTGAGGCTTAAGCTCAAAGTTGTTTGCTCCAATGGCAGGGATTGAGATGCTTCTCCCATAGAAGTCGGGAGTAGGTGCAGTAGAGTCACCAAGCACCTTCCTTGCATTGTTGGCATTGTTGTTATTTTCGGCTGCCATGGCTTCTTCTTCCTTGAAGAGCTCTGTTAGGCCCTCTAGAGAGAGTTGTGCTTTAACTTCTCTTAGCTTTCTCTTCAAGGTCCTTTCAGGTTCAGGATCAGCTTTAACAAGGATGCTTTTGTCCTTGCTCCTGCTCATATGAAAGAAAGGAGAACAAGAAAGTATGAAATCCTCTATGTTACAGTATAGAGATTCCTTGAAGTGTCAGAGAAAAAGAAGAATAGAAGGAGAAGGTAGAAAGAGAAGAATTCGAACTTATCAAGAGGGATAGAGTTTGAATTGTTGATAGTAGAGGAGTGTTAGTCCTTAAATAGAAGGATGTGAGAAGAGGGGAAGAATTTTCAAAATTGAAGTAAAAGATTTTGAAATAATTAAAAGAAATTTTGAAAATTTGATTGATGATTTTCGAAAACAAAGATTGGGAAAGAAATTAAGTGATTTTTGAAAAGATTTTGAAATTAGAAATCAAAAAGATATGATTAAAAATTAATTTTGAAAAAGATGTGATTGAAAAGATATGATTGAGAAGATATGATTGAAAATCAAATTAAAAAGAGAAAGTTTTAAAATTAAAGTTGATTACTTGACTAACAAGAAATTAAAAGATATGATTCTAAAATTTAAAATTTGATCCTTCCTTAATAGGCAAGTAACAACTTGAAAATTTTGAATTAAATTACTAATTGTAGCAAGGATTTTCGAAAATAGTAAAAAAAGATAAAAAATGGAAAGAAATTGATTTTGAAGAGATATGATTGAAAAGATATGATTTGAAAAAGATTTGATTTTGAAAAATTATGAAGATTTGAAAAAATTTGGATTAAAAACAATATCTTCCCTCTAGTGTCATCCTGGCGTTAAACGCCCAGAATGGCATCCATTCTGGCGTTTAACGCCCAAAATGCTACCTTTTTGGGCGTTAAACGCCCAGCCAGGTACCTTGGCTGGCGTTTAAACGCCAGTTTTCCTTCTTCACTGGGCGTTTTGAACGCCCAACTTTTTCTGTTTAATTCCTCTGCTGAATGTTCTGAATCTTCAATTCTCTGTATTATTGACTTGAAAAGACACAATTTTAAAAATATTTTTGAATTTTTAATGATGATAAACAATAAAAGTGCAACTAAGATCAAATAAACAATGCATGCAAGACACCAAACTTAAAAATTAGTCACTAGACTCAAACAAGAGACAAAAAAAATATTTTTGACTTTATGATTTTATAAATTTTTTGTGATTTTTCAAAAATTATATGGAAAAGAGAATAAAGAGATTCAAAACTTTTAATAAGAATTCCAGGAATCATACAATGTTAGTCTAAAGCTTCAGTCTAGAAAGATTAGACATGGCTAGCCGAGCTTCAGCAGGACAATACATTCAGCAGCTAAATTGATGAGAATCAATCAGCTTTTGTGATGATAAGAACATCATCTTGAAATTCTAGAATTCATTCTTAAAAATTCTGAAAAATAAAAAGAAAAGTACCTAATCTAAGCAACAAGATGAACCGTCAGTTGTCCAAACTCGAACAATCCCCGGCAACGGCGCCAAAAACTTGGTGCACGAAATTGTGATCATCAACAATGGCGCCAAAGAATTGGAGCTCTCAAACGTGAATCACACTTTGTCACAATTCCGCACAACTAACCAGCAAGTGCACTGGGTCGTCCAAGTAATAAACCTTACGTGAGTAAGGGTCGATCCCACGGAGACTGTCGGCTTGAAGCAAGCTATGGTCATCTTGTAAATCTCAGTCAGGCAGATTCAAATGGTTATGGAGGATTGATAATTAAAGATAAATAAAACATAAAATAAAGATAGAGATAGAGATACTTATGTAATTCATTGGTAGGAATTTTAGATAAGCGTATGAAGATGCTTTGTTCCCCCTGAACCTCTGCTTTCCTATTGCCTTCTTCCAATCATTCATACTCCTTTCCATGGCAAGCTTTATGTTGGGCATCACCGTTGTCAATGGCTACTTCCCGTCCTCTCAGTGAAAATGTTCTACGCACGCTGTCACCGCACGGCTAATCATCTGTCGGTTCTCGATCATGTTGGAATAGGATCCATTGATCCTTTTGTGTCTGTCACACGCCTGACAATCGCGAGTTTGAAGCTCGTCACAGTCATCCCTTCCCAGATCCTACTCGGAATACCACAGACAAGGTTTAGACTTTCCGGATCTCAAGAATGACCGCCAATAATTCTAGCCTATACCACGAAGGTTCCAATCTTAGATTAGAAACCCAAGAGATACGCATTCAAGCCATTGCTAGTAGAACAGAGGTGGTTGTCAGGCACATGTTCATAGGTGAGAATGGTGATGAGTGTCACATAATCATCACATTCATCATGTTCTTGGGTACGAATAAATATCTTAGAGAAGAAGTAAACTTGAGTTGAATAGAAAAACAGTAGTACTTTGCATTAATTCATGAAGAACATCAGAGCTCCACACCTTAATCTATGGTGTGTAGAAACTCCACCGTTGAAAATACATAAGAACAAGGTCTAGGCATGGCCGTGAGGCCAGCCTCCCAAAAGCGTGAAAAGGTCTATCAAAAGTATATATTTTTATACAATAGTAAAAGGTCCTATTTATAGAGAACTAGTAGCCTATGGTTTACAGAAATAAGTAATTAATGCAGAAATCTTCTTCTGGGCCCACTTGGTGTGTGCTTGGGCTGAGTATTGAAGCTTCCATGTGTAGAGACTTTTCTTGGAGTTAAACGCCAGCTTTTGTGCCAGTTTGGGCGTTTAACTCCAGCTTTTATGCCAGTTCTGGCGTTTTGACGCTAGAATTTTTGTGCTGACTTGAAATGCCGGTTTGGGCCATCAAATCTCAGGCAAAGTATAAACTATTATATATTTCTGAAAAGTCCAGGATGTCTACTTTCCAACGCAATTGAGAGCACACCAATTGGGTTTCTATAGCTCTAGAAAATCCACTTTGAGTGCAGGGAGGTCAGAATCCAACAGCATATGCAGTCCTTTTTCAGCCTCTGAATCATATTTTTGCTCAGGTCCCCCAATTTCAGCTAGAAAATACCTGAAATCATATAAAAACACACAAACTCATAGTAAAGTCCAGAAATGTGATTTTTATTTAAAAACTAATAAAAACATAATAAAAACTAACTAAAATATACTAAAAACATACTAAAAACAATGCCAAAAAGCGTATAAATTATCCGCTCATCAGAACCCCCGAGATATAGTGCCCGGATCACTATGCAGGTACCGGCGCCTGCACGCTCTATAGATCCGAAGGGATGCGAGCGGGATACTCTTGCCTCAGACCTCACATCTCAACGTAAGCGGGATTAACCACCGTCCTTACACCGCCGCCGCTACCACGACAGGCGGGATTAACCACCGTCCCTGCCGGACGCATAGCGTCTCATAATCTCAGTAAAAATATTATTTCAGTGGTTTTCAAAAAGAATTTTCAGTATACAGAGATCCATCATCTCAATCCGAGTCCCCGACTCATCTCAACCACTATCCATTCATAACTCAGTTTCCAAATATCAAAAGTTCATCATTCCTCATCTCATATATCAATCATCCTTCACCTAACGTCAAACCATTCTTAGCACGCCAGAAACCTATGCCTCCATTTTCTAATTTATCATAAAATCATGTACTAGAAACCTTAAGTTATATCCCATGTTCTAATACTCGAAACTAGGCCCAAAAGTCTTAAATGGTGTTATAGAAGCTTACAACCTCGTCGGGAAGGTGAAATAGTTGAAAAACAAAGCAAAATTTGAGAAACAGGGCGTGTGCGTCCGCACAGGGGTGTGCGTGCGCACGCCCAGGAAATTTTTAAAAGTGTGCGTACGCACAGGTGTCAAAACTCAAAATAGTCTATTCACCCGCACAACCTGTGCCAGCACTCCCAACAGACTGGCCTTCCCAACGTGTGCGTCTGCACAGGTTGACATTCTTCCTTAGATATGCGCGCGCACAAGCTGTGCTAGCGCTGCAAACAGAACGCACTTCTCTGCCTGTGCGTGTGCACAGATGTGTGCGTCCGCACAGGTCAAAATTTTTCGCAAGGTGTGCATCCGCACGAGGGTGTGCGCTCGCACATATCAGAAATCATGAAATTCTGCAACTTTGCAGAATTTCAGATTTTTAACACCAACTTTGAATGATAATAACTCCCTTCACAAAATTCCAAATTTTACAAACTTTATATCGATTAAAGGATTTTCAAAGATCTTTAATTCTAGAGAAGTTTTATCAATTTTTGAAAACCGAGGCAAAAGTTATGATCGAACAAAGTTCACCAAAAACCCCATTTTACGAAACTTCACAATTTACACAATTTCTTACCATACACATTCCAACTCATACCAAACCATTCAAAAACTCCATCTTTCATCAAAATTGACCTGTTGTGCCCTAATGCACCAACATTACCATATTTCCCTTCATATTTCATCATCTTCAACATCAACACCAATATATCACAATTTTACAACCATAATGCCAATTCATCAAATCCAATACCACTTATATCATCATTATGCTATTTCAATTTACACAATCAATCATCATTATCATATTACCATCACTCATTATACTCAAACCCAACAATCATTAATTCATCATAATTCACCACATATCCTCATTTAACAACTCAACAACTAATTAAATTCAAACCTGTCCTATGGGTCACTAGCCTAAGTGTCCATGAATATTATATACTACATAGAGGAAACCGAAACCATACCTTGGTGATGCGGGCGGAAATTGGCCGATTAAGAAATTAATATAAGAAATACTTTGTGAGTACAGTTCTTAACCAGCGAAAATCCGCTTATCAATTTAGAAAGGTTGTCACAAAATTAGAATAAAAATACTAGGAGTATGAATCCCAGGTCGTCTCCCAACAAGTTGACAAAAGGGTGCTATCTTATTAATCAGGAATTTTCCGAGAAATTTTGAGAGTTGAATAACAGAAAATAAATAATTGTAAATTATCGCAATGAAAATTAAAAGAGATTTATATATTCAAAATAAAAAGCCTTGACCGGGGGAAGATTAATTGGAAGTTCTATCCTTGTTGGAATTCTCTCAAGTGTAGTATCAAGAGGTTGTTGTTTTCACTTAGTTAACCCTTACTAAATAAAGAAAAGTCAAGTGATTGAGCTAACTCTTATTCGCAAATCATAATCCTCTCCCTTGGGAAGGACTAGCGTTAGTAAATAGAGAATTAGCCAACAACTTCCAATTTAACTAATCACTTGAGCATTCCAACTCTAGGGTCTCCATTTAATCAATCCCCAAGTCAAGTTGAGAGTCTACTCCATTGACATGAATATAACGCTCACAGAAATATAAAAAGAAGACATAATAAATTAAATGAAATAGGAAATGAAAATTAATTAAAAGTAAAAATAATTCTTCGCATTAATAAATTCTAAAAACAATCCAATGGTAACTCTGAACAAAGATTAAGGATATGGAAGAGTAAGGGAATAAGAAAATAAACTAGAAAACAATCCAATTTTCCTTGTCACGCGTACGTGTCAGGCACGCGCACGCGTCGTTGTGCAAACTCCAATTTACACGCACGCGTGAGCCATGCGTGCGCGTCACTCCTCGCCGATTGTCTCCTTTATTTCTTGTGCTCCTTCCATTTTTGTAAGCTTCCTCTCCATCCTCTAAGCCATTCCTGCCCTATAAAGCCTGAAAACACTGAACACATAGATCACGGTATCGAATGGTATAAAGAGGGATTAAAATACACAAATTAAAGGTTTAAGAAGCAAGTTTTTAACCATAGAACAAAACTAGGAAGGAATTGTAAAACCATGCAATTTGTATGAATAAGTGTGCAAAGACTTGATGAAACCACTCAATTGAGCACAAGATAAACCATAAAATAGTGGTTTATCACTTGGCCGATCCCCTATATGTCCAAAACTCAATATTGAGCACCCAAGAGCTTTCAACCAAAATCCAAGCTTTCACTTCCACTCCAATAAGCAAAAATTAAGTTCCAAAAGCTCCCAAAGCCACAATAATCAAACTATATACATATAAATCATCTCAAATCAACATAGGGTTTCAATTAAACATAAATTCACAAGGGTTTAATGGCTCTTACCTCTTCCAATAGATTTGGATGTCAAAACCCAATGCTAAGCAAGGCTTAGAGCAAACCTAAACATCCAAAATAACAAAAACTCACTTAATCACAAACCCTAAGAACCGAAATTTTGGAGAGAAAAATAGAAAAGATTTCGTGGTTACCTCTCCAGTTTCTTGTATGGGTTTTGTAGATCTCTTCACGAGGAACGCGTAGCCTCAAACGGTGCGGCGATCGGAGCTCCGTAGCTCAAGATATGAGCTAGAGAAGAAGAGGGTGAATAGTGTTTCTTCTTCCCCTCCTCCCCTTTTCTATTTCTGAAGTGTGTGTGTATTTAATGGAGTTGTGGCTGGTTTGGTTCACTTAAAGACCCTTTTATATGTTGGGCTTGGGCCCAACTTGGGTCCGGTCCAACCCGTTAGCGTTTTTAGCCCGTTTGGCCCATCTTCGGGCCAAACCTTTAAAATTAACGCCCGATTTTCCATTTCTAACATTTTTTCTAAGGTTTTTGACTATTTTCACATTTTTCTCATGCGGTACCGGGCAGACTTGAACCGGTTCAACCGGTTCAACTATCGGTTCGCGGTTTTTCACGGTTTTTTGCAGAAAGCACATTTTCTGACTCAAAAAAACCCACTGAGTCCAAAAATCACCTTTAAATCCTCAAATTATCTTTCTAACTTTTTGGAATCTAATTTGGACAACATTAATTACTTAATTAACCGGTCGATTAATTGCGGTTCTTACAATCATGCTGGATTCCGAGTGGAATCCATCGAAAACAAAATTAATCAATAATTATCCAACCCATTAACAACAGCATGATTTAGTGGTTTCCAGACTAACTAACAACAATTATTCAACAATTATTCAACTTAATAACAATAACAAGGTTCACAGATTGATTAAGAACAATTATTCAACAATTATTTAATCTATTATTCTACCTAGTAATTCACATATCAGTCAACAATTATTCAACCTCACAGATTATTCAACAATAATTATTTAACAATTATTGTAAAAAAAAGTAAAATACCTATAACAAGTGAAGAACAGAGCTGGCGAGGAGGCAACAACTAAGCTGGCGACGGAGGCAGGAAGTCAGGAACAAAGCTGGCGATGGTAACTGTCATCAATATACTGTCATCCCTTAAGCCACTATGAGTAATACAATGATTAACTGTCATCAATATACCCCAAAAAATAAAAAATGAAAAGTCATTTCCCAGATGCAAGAAATTGAAAGTCAATTAAAATAGGTGTGGATACTATGAACTAAAGCAGACCAGGTAAAGAGAGACCACCGAATTATCTGAACTGATTGATTCAAATCCAGGGTTATAGAAAATGTGCCGCCTCCAATTTGGTAAGATTAGACCTCAACTACAAGATATCTTGACAGGCATGAACAAGAACACAATCATTTGATTGACTCAGAAGCATTCTAGCGCGCGTCCACTTGAAGTCAGACCTAAGGCAAACTCATCTAAAAAAGTGGATGATTTTAAGCTCCAGTGTACATTTATATATTTTCAGTTTAATATACTTGTAAATTACTCCTCAGTTCTAGTTGGATTCTTCATGAAATTTCACATTTTCTTCTACCAGTAATCCTGACATGAACATGAACCATCATTGAAATGATGAAAACGTGTGGAGTCTCTTACAATAATTTCTCTACCAACAAGCTTAGAGATATATTTTATGGCGAAATGACAGTTATTGCAGACTCTAAGGTTTTTCATGATCCTCAATGTCGCAATGTCGCATATCCTGGAGTATTTAACAAAGCAAATGCAATAGCGAGTTTTTCGCTATGGTGTCTAAGGATTTGTTCCTTCACTTCCTGGTCTAGATCATGCAAGACAGAATTAGTGTTTGGAATAAAGCCCATTTTCTTTATCTCCATCCATATTTTTGAAATCATTCTATATATTGGATCTCTTTGTGGATGAAGCCTATCTTCAACCCTAAAAATATGGACCTTGTTGTGGATTTGAACCCAGCTGATTCCTTGTTCCTTCTTTACTACTCTGTCCTTCATTGATTTCCTAATCATAGCAGCATCTTTCCATCTTCTACAAGCTGAAAGCGTATTAGCAAGTGCTGAGTAAGCCCCACTATTGTTGGGATCAAGAAGAAGCAAATTTTCAGGTGCCACTTTAGCTAAATCCACATTTTTATGAACCCTGCAAGAAGCCAAAAGTGAACCCCAAGCTATAACATCTGGTTCAACAGGCATGTTTTTTATAAAATGATATGCTTCTTCAAGCAATCCAGCACGCCCAAGCAGGTCAATCATGCAAGCATAATGGCTAGAGGTGGGTTCAATGTGATGAACATTTTTCATTAAACTAAAGTAACTCTTACCCTGTTGTACCAATCCCACGTGCGAACAAGCAAACAAGACACCAACATAAGTAATTTGGTCAGGCTCTATGTCAAGTTTCAGCATAGTGTCGAACAGTTCTGCGGCATCTTTTCCAAAACCATGTTGAGCTAGAGCTATAATCATGTAAGTCCAAGTCAATTTATTCTTGTTAGAGCATATTTGTTTGAATACTTTCCCTGCATCTTTGATGCTTCCTGATCTTGAATACATAGTAATTAAAGCATTACCAACAAAAATTGATGATGCTTCTTGTAATCTTATGGCAGTTGCATGAAGGTGATTACCGTGACCAAGAGAAGCCAAGCTTGAAAAGACACTTAAAACTGCTGCTAAAGTATAGTTGTTTGGCTTTGGACCTTCTCTAACCATTTTCTTGAAGAGATCCAAAGCATCGCTAAGTAAACCATTCTGTGCATAACCTACAATCATGACTGTCCATGCAACTACATCTCAAAATTCTAATGAGTCAAATATATCTCTTGCCGGGTTTATATCCCTGTTCCGAGGGTTACCTGAAACTGTAGGTCGATCTCGGATGAGATCTTCTGTGCTGGTCGGAGCTGTTGTGTCCGACTTGTTGATGGTGGCCGGAGCCGCCGCGTCTGACTTGTTGATAGTGGCCGGAGCCGCCGCGTCCGACTTGTTGGACTGGCTGCACTGCTGATCCTTGGCCACCGGAGGGTGGGGGGTACCTGCAAGAGACTCCGATGCTTAAGTTAGCATGGGTATTAAACAGGTTTTATGTAGAATCAGAGTATGAGTTATACCTGGGTGCTCCAGTGTATTTATAGTAGTGTGGAGTGACCTTTCTGGAGATAAGATAACTATCTTATCTTATCTTATCTTTAAATGAGGTCATCTTATCTTCTGGGGAACCGCCTTTATCCTTCTAGGCTTTGGCTGCCTTTAGATTGGGCTGTGTCCCTCTATTTGGGCCCTTATTGGGCCTCTGTAGCGTTTTGGCCGAGCTCTTTGAGAAGAGGTCGGTCATTGGCCGAGCTCTTTGAGAAGAGGTCGGATAGTCTGACCTGAAGAGGTCAGTCGGCTTGTCGCTAAACATCCCGGGTCGGACATCTTGACCCAGGGTATGAACAGTGCCCCTGCTTGAGTTCGATCTTTCCGTGAGATCGAGCTTCGATCTCTTTGGAAGTCGTGCTCAAGCATCTGTCTGGCTTGTTTCTTCATTGCTTTGCAATTCTGGCAGATTTTCTAGAGGTTTGGTACTTCACAGTCCGTCCTCTTTTGAGTGGTGGTGTGGGTTTTCTACCCTTACCTTATGGATCACGCCTTGCTTTTGTGTTGACAACCCTCTGCTTTGGCGAAGTTATCCTTGCGGCTTGATATCCGGGCTTTTAGTGACTTGTCCAATGACTTTTTAGTGTTCTTTATATTGAACCTTTTTAGCCTCGGATGACGTACGTAGCCCTGTTTGAGATTGTGCCTTCTTTGAGTGGAGTTGTATCCCTTTTAGCTAAGCACATTTGAGCCTTAAGTTGTTTCTCAACCTTTTGGCTTGTTCTTTTTTGAGATCGTACTTACGCCTCTTCTTAACTAACGTCGACCTGTACGACTTTGCCCCTGCTTGAGTTTGGACCTTTCCGCGAGATCGTGCTTTCGGAGCTTCGATCTCTTTGGGGAAGTCGTGCTCAAGCATCTTGGCTTTGGTCGATCTTGAGTAGTTTCTCCTTGTGCGAGTCTGGTATTTGCCCCCTTTTTAGTTTGTTGAGAGGACTTCAGCCTTCTTTCGACTTGTTTGTCTCCACTGCTCGAGCTTTTTAGTCATAATCCAACAACTTTTTAGGTAGTGTTTCGATGGGGAACCTTTTTATAGTTTGTTTGGATGACTTTTTAGCGCCGTTCTAATCTATGGTTTTGCCTTTTAAGTAGTCTCTTTTTTCAAGACTTCGTAGCTTTCAGCAAAGCATTCCTGGCCTTCCTCTGGCCGTTGCGAGATGTCTTTGTCCCTTTTGTGGATCTTTGTAGAGTGTTGGTACTTTGTTGTCCAGCCTCTTTTTGATTAGATCTTTTTTAGTCCGTCTTCTGTTTAGGCGGGATGACTTTTGGGGCTAACTTGTCCGACAACTTTTTAGTGTTCTTGGTAGAACCTTTTTAGTTAGTCTGAACAATTTTGATAGCCTTGTCATGAAGCCGTGGATTTTTGGGCGGACCTATGTCCCTTTTAGCGCACGCTTTTCGTTGGTCCGATCTCTCGTGTCGATTCGAGCTGTAGCTTTCGTTGGTCCGACTTCTTCCTGTCGGTCCAAGATGTAGCTTTCGTTGGTCCGACTTCTTCTTGTCGGTCCAAGCTGTAGCTTTCGTTGGTCCGACTTCTTCCTGTCGGTCCAAGCTGTAGCTTTCGTTGGTCCGACTTCTTCTTGTCGGTCCAAGTTGTAGCTTTCGTTGGTCCGACTTCTTCTTGTCGGTCCAAACTGTAGCTTTAATTGGCTCGGGTGCGACTTCTTCATGTCGGTCACTTCTAAGTTATTTTTGTAATCCTCTTTCTTGGACCCTTGTCAGGTATCTTTCAGGGATTACTTTTATAACTTGTTTGTTGTAGGAGACCGACTTCGTTAGGTCGATCTCTTCTAAGTTATTTCGTAATCCTCTTTCTTGGACCCTTATCAGGTCTCTTTCAGGGATTACTTTTATAACTTGTTTGTTGTAGGAGACCGACTTCGTTAGGTCGATCTCTTCTAAGTTATAGCAATTCCTCTTTTATAGGGTTGGCCAGACCTCTTTCCAGGGATTTGCTGATAACTTGGGTTGACTTGGTCTGACTTCTTAACGTCGGCCAGTCTTTAAGTTACTATTTAGCAATCCATTAAGACCTCGTCAGGTTCTTTTTTCGGATCACTTTCGATAACTTCTTGCATTATTCTGTGTTCATCTTTGCCGATTTGTAGAAGGTGATTTCTATCTTTGTTTGGTCGACCTTTAGATGAATCGCGTTTTCATCTTTATTGGTCTTCCATTGTGATCGTGCAGTGAATTTGTTTTTCACTTTCTGCCGATCTGTTGCTTTATAATCGGGCGATGAACTCTGTTTTCACTTTGTTGCCGACCTTGTCGAAATCGGGAGATGAATTCTGGTTTCATCTTTGCCGACTTTTATCGTGATCGGGCGGTGAATTTGGTTTTCACCCCGCCGACCTTGTCGTGATCTGGCAGTGAAATTTGCGTTTCAGATTAATGCGTCTTGGTATAGTAGTGAATTTTGTTTTCACTTTGTCGAAACCGAACGATGAATTCGGTTTTCATCATGGTCGGACGGTGAAGTTGGTTTTCACCTTGCCGACATGTCGCTTTGTAATCGGACGATGAGTTTGGTTTTCACCTTGCCGATCTGCCGTAATCGGGCGTCTTGGTAGGAAACTTTTTAGGGAATCTGCAATCTTTTAAACAATAAAATGAGGATAAGAGTGTGTTAGTGCTTACCCTTCTAGGTCGGACAATCTTTTTAGATCTCGGCCTGGCGCCCTTTTTAGATTGCAGGCATACCATGACCTTGGTAGCTCTTGCCCTTCGAGTTTGGACAGTCTGTAGTAGCCCTTTCCAAGTACTTCTATGATTCGGTAGGGTCCTTTCCAGTTTGCTGCCAGCTTTCCTTCTCCAGGTCGAGTTGTTTCGATATCATTTCGGATTAGGATGAGGTTGTTGTTGGAAAAGCTTCGCTGTACTACCTTCTAATTGTATCTTGAGGCCATTCGACGTTTTAACACCTCTTCTTTGATCGGAGCTCTCTCTCGGACTTTTGGAAGTAGGTTGAGTTCTTTCCTTTGGATTTGAGAGTTGACCTCTTCATTGTAGAGGATCATTCTGGGGGATCCTTCTTCGATCTCTACTGGGATCATTGCCTCCATTCCGTAAATCAATCGGAAGGGTGATTCCCCCGTGGTGAAGTGTGAAGTTGTCCGATATGTCCATAGGACTTGTGGGAGCTCTTCAGCCTAAGCTCCCTTTGCGTCCTGTAGTCTCCATTTTAACTGAGCTAGTATGACTTTGTTGGCAGCTTCTGCTTGTCCATTGGCTTGTGGGTGTTCTACGGATGTGAATTGGTACTTTATTTTCAAGTCAACCACCAACTTCTTAAAACCTGTGTCCGTGAATTGAGTGCCATTGTTTGTGGTGATGGAGTAAGGAACCTCAAACCTTGTAATAATGTTTCTGTACAAGAATTTCTGACTTCTTTGAGCAGTGGCATTAGCTAGGGGCTCTGCCTCAATCCATTTTATGAAGTAATCCACCCCTACAATGAGGAACTTGACTTGTCCCGATCCTTGGGGAAATAGTCTGAGGAGGTCGAGTCCCCTCTTTGCGAACGGCCAAGGTGATGTTACACTGATGAGCTCCTCTGGTGGGGCAATGTGGAAGTTGGCATGCTTTTTGATGTAAAGCTTTGACTTTGTATTTGGGTTTTTGCTCTATTGTTGCCTCCAAAGGGTGCCCCTGGACCTTCGTGTGAGTCCTGGGGTTTTCCTTTTACTGCTGTATCTGACACCTAATGTTTTGCTATTATTGTCCGAGTTGTTTCCTTATTTCCCGAGTTGTTTGGTAGTAACCCCATAGTTGACCTATGTCTTTGAGGTGTATACTAAGATCCCGGATGGCATGTCTGATTGGCTGGATTCCATAGTTTTAATGCGTGTTACTGTGGCTGACCCTGAGTACATCCCTTATACCGCCTTCGAGATTGACTTGTTGTGGTCTTGTAATGTAGCCTGGATGAGGCTTATGTTATTGCCCCCTGGTTTGGTGTTGGCTAGTTTTGAAAATGCATCAGCTCGGGCATTCTGCTCCCGAGGTATGCGTCGGACCTCATATCCCCGAATTGTCCGAGCTGTTGGTGCTGGCTGGTTTTGAAAATGCATCAGCTCGGGCATTCTATGTGTTGGACTTCATTTTTCCCAATTTGTCCGAGCTGTTTTCTATTTTTGTCCAGGGTCCCCTGAATTATCCGAGATGTTCTCTGATTTTGTCCAGGGTCCCCCGAATTATCTGAGCTGTCCTCTGTAGGATTCTTCCAGCTAAGTTTTTTCTGTAGGATGCCTTTTATGGGCTAGTTGGTCCGAACTCTGATAGTGTGAGCTTGAAAGTAGTCATCGAGAGGTGAGTATGAGGGTGTAGACGAACTTTTTCTATCTGTTGATAATTTAGTTCGGTCCCTTGTAGAGATTTGCTGAGGAAGTAGACGGGTTGTTGCCCACTTTCGTCTTCTCTGACTAGTGCTGAGGCTATTGCCTGACTTCCCACTGCGAGGTATAATGAGTTCTTCACTTTCCCGTGGTCTGGAAAGAATGGGTGGTTGCCCTAAGAATTTTGAAATCTCGGAAGGCTTGTTCGCACTCCGTTGTCCTTTTCAACTCGTCCGACCTCTTTGGTGTGAGGTGGACGTTCAACTCGTCCAACCTCTTTGGTGTGAGGTGGACCTTCAACTCGCCCGACCTCTTTGTTGTGAGGTGGACCTTCAACTCGTCCGACCTCTTTGTTGTGAGGTGGACCTTCAACTCGTCCGACCTCTTTGGTGTGAGGTAGATGTTTAACTCGTCCGACCTCTTTGGTGTGAGGTGGACCTTCAACTCGTCCGACCTCTTTGGTGTGAGGTGGACCTTCAACTTGTCCGACCTCTTTGGTGTGAGGTGGACCTTTAACTGGTCCGACCTCTTTGGTCTAAGGGGGACCTTCAACTTGTCCGACCTCTTTGTTGTGAGGTGGACCTTCAACTCGTCCGACCTCTTTATTGTGAGGTGGACCTTCAACTTGTCCGACCTCTTTGGTGTGAGGTGGACCTTTGTCCGACCTCTTTGTTGTAAGGTGGACCTTCAACTTGTCCGACCTCTTTGGTGTGAGGTGGACCTTCAACTTGTCTGACCTCTTTTTGTGAGGTGGACCTTCAACTCGTCCGACCTCTTTGTGAGGTGGACTTTCAACTTGTCCGACCTCTTTGGTGTGAGGTGGACCTTTGTCTGACCTCTTTGTTGTGAGGTGGATCTTCAACTCGTCCGACCTCTTTCTCCTTTTTGCTTTTGATTGGGCGAGGTGGTGAGATCTTCTCAGTGTTGCGTATTTCTCGTTAAACATCCACAAGAGATAGGTTTCTCAGTGGGTTGGTCTTCTTTCTTCCTGGACTCTTTATCCTTGTCCTGTGTTAGGAGAATTCGGTTTCTGAGCTCTATCCTAGCCGAGAGTTCTCCTCCATGTTGATGTATTTTTCCGTCCTTTTTTGAACCTCGTTTTAGAGATGTTGGGTACTTTTTTGATATAGACTAGCTAAAAGGTCCTTCTCTTAGGCCATTGATGAGTCCTATGATGGCCGCTTCTGTTGGAAGACTTTGTGTGTCAAGGCATGCTTTGTTGAATCTTTCCATGTAGCTGCGGAGATTTTTCCGATCTCCTTGCTTGATTGACTTGGGGCGTGCTTGGCTTTGTCCTTCTGGATGGAGAATAACGGATTGCATCTGAGGCCTCCGTGAGATACATCCTGCTTCTGAAATTGCTAAGATGATGGCTTGGATCCGATGTGTCGTCGTACGGAGCCATGTCGGGAGCTTTGAAGTCCTTTGGGACTTTAGATTTCATGATCTCTTTGGTGAATGGGTCTTGATCTTTGTGGGGGCTGTCTTCGTGACCGGATTGAGTTGTTTTGTCCTTGAGATCTGCTTCGAGTTTTAGGAGCTTGTCCTTTAACTCGCGGCATCGCCTTACCTCTCTTTGTAGATCCTTGCCAACTTCTTGTTGATGCTGGCTTTCTTTTTCAAGTTGCTTTAGGTGATCTTGAAGCGCTTCTATTACTCTGGGATTTGATGAGTTTTTGTCCCCGTTGGATTCCGGAGCATCCTTCAGTGTAGTGTCCGCGTTCTTGTGCGGCGTTCTGTTTTCTAGATCTGAATCGTGGTCGTTGTCATGGCCATCCGCCATGGTATTGGGATGACTTCCAGGTTCCCCGGCAACGGCGCCAATGTTCCGAGGGTTACCTGAAACTGTAGGTCGATCTCGGATGAGATCTTCTGTGCTAGTCGGAGCTGTTGTGTCCGACTTGTTGATGGTGGCCGGAGCCGCCGCGTCAGACTTGTTGATAGTGGCCGGAGCCGCCGCGTCCGACTTGTTGGACTGGCTGCACTGCTGATCCTTGGCCACCGGAGGGTGGGGGGTACCTGCAAGAGACTCCGATGCTTAAGTTAGCATGGGTATTAAATAGGTTTTATGTAGAATTAGAGTATGAGTTATACCTGGGTGCTCCAGTGTATTTATAGTAGTGTGGAGTGACCTTTCTGGAGATAAGATAGTTATCTTATCTTATCTTATCTTTAAGTGAGGTCATCTTATCTTCTGGGGAACCGCCTTTATCCTTCTAGGCTTTGGCTGCCTTTAGATTGGGCTGTGTCCCTCTATTTGGGCCCTTATTGGGCCTCTGTAGCGTTTTGGCCGAGCTCTTTGAGAAGAGGTCGATCATTGGCCGAGCTCTTTGAGAAGAGGTCGGATAGTCTGACCTGAAGAGGTCGGTCGGCTTGTCGCTAAACATCCTGGGTCGGACATCTTGACCCAGGGTATGAACAATCCCCAATTTTGACAAAGCCGTCTAGCAGTGATGTGAATGCTATAACATCAAGATTTGAGATACCTGTAATATCTACAATCCTATGAGAAATTTTAATGCCACCAGCCTTTGCATACATTAAGATCAGAGCATTTCTCACGGCTCCAGATATGTCTATATTAGCTCTTACCATGTACGCATGGATTTGTTTCCCAAGTTTCAAATTTTCAAGATTGGCACAAGCTGACAGAACACTTTCCAAGGTGTACTTATCTGGCTTTGAAGATGAACTGTTAAGCATAAGCGAAAAAATTTCAAGGGCTTTGACATCATGTCCTTGATGAGTATATCTTGTAATGATCGAATTTCAAGAGACAATGTCTGGATTAGTCATTTCCTGAAAAAGGGCAAGTCCAAGGTCAAGTTGACCAAAATGCATATGCTTCGAAATCATAGTATTCCAAGTTGATTTGTCTTTTAACCTCATCCGGTCAAACACAACATTTGCCATTACTGAATCACCTGACTTTGCATACATGTTAAGAAGTAAATTGGCCACAGGAACAACACTAGATAATCCAAGTTTTACAATGAAGGAGTGAACCTTTCTACCAATATCCAGTGCTTCAGTTGCAGCACATGAAGCAAGAACATTGGTAAATGTGAACTGGGTTGGCGACACTCCACATGAAATCATCCTGAGAAACATATGAATGGAATTATCAAAATGACCCAACATGTTATACCCCACTATCATTGAAGTCTAGGAAACAGAATCGGGTTCAGGAATTTCATCAAACACTCGCTGTGCAGCTTTGAAGTTCCCCCTTTTGGCATATGCTGACAGAATGGTGTTCCAGGAGAAAATGGTCTTCAGCGGCATTTTAGTGAACACGCGGTGAACATCAGAGAAGGAACCAGTTTTAGCATAAAAATTGAGGAGATTGTTCATCAAGAAGACATCCAAGTGAAGGTCGTGTTTGATGATTTGAGCATGAACGGATCTTCCGACAAAAGGGTCTCTGGATTTGATAGCGGATTGGAGAACATCGGCGTATAAATCGGAATGGGAAGCATAAGAAGTAGTGCAGGGAGGTTTTGTGATCCCCATCAACACAAAGTGAGAGTGTTGAATTCAGCACCCGCATGAAGATGGAGGCTCTATTGGTGAAGTCACGGAACCCGGCCGGTTTTTTTAGTTTGCCCAAAAACCTCAAAACGTAGCGTTTAGCATTCAGTAACCCCCAACAACCCTTACCACCAAGGTTCTGAGAGATAACAAGTATATCAATACTCGATACTCTTAATTGTTATTATCTTATTCCGCAACATATGCAAGCTATAATGTACAAATACTTTGTTTCTACTCAAATATCTGTACCATAGGCATATCTGCATCATATACTATTAAATTAAAGTTCCTAATTGTAACTATAGTTTTGATAAAATGGCCCTATTTACATATTCCTATTTGTGCAAAATGGAAGGCAAGACTAGCTAGCTTTAATTATCTTACAAGAAACTAGTATAAATTGGAAAACAACAATGATAAAGCCATGAAGTGATTCTATTAGTTCCTACTAAACAAAACAATTAGATCAAAACTAAGGGTGAATTTTCAGTATTAAGAAATTAACTGCATCTCTTGAATCTCCAATTCAATTATGCCAGTAATCCAAAGAGTTGACTTACTATACAATGAAGGAGTGCAGAAATAGAAAGAAAGATGAAGTGGTACCAGGGGGTAGAAAAAGAGTTAGTTTTCTTGTTCCTGCGAGTGTGAGAATTGAGAAAGATGATCAACACAAAGCAAGTGAAGAGTGGGGAGTGAACATCCAAAATTGAGAAAGATGATCAACACAGCAGAGCCACAAAACACACCACAGCACACCAGAACCCAGAACCCACAGCAGCAGCAGCACAGCCAGAAAATTAATAGCAGCACAAGATTAATACTACCAATAGCATTTAGCATTCAGCAATAAAAATGATCATTCAGCAACAAACAGCATTTTATTTTATTTCCATTTTTAACATTCAGCAACAAATATTACAAAACAGCAACAAATAATACCTAATCACACTAAACATGAAATCAATAAAGCTAAACAAAAAAAAATTCAATAATGATTTGATTTCCATTTTTAGCAGCAATAAGAAAATTTCAACAAAAAATCCAGGAATTAAAAAAAAAGAACAGTAGCACAAAATCAATTATTTTATTTTTATTAATCCATTCACAATTTCACATTCAAAAATTAGCAAACAGAGTATAAAAGAAAGAGAAGAACCGAAGAAGTGAAAGCAGTGCACTAACCTTCGATGGAGACACGAACGGCTACCGGCGAGACGGCGCCGAGCTACTCCAACATCGAACAGAGAAGCCAGGGAGGACGGGGACATGGGGAAGGAGGACGCTGAGCTACAAGAGAGGGCCTGGGCTACAAGAGAGGACGCGGAGGCACCGACAGCAAGGACGGCGGCGGCACTGTCTCAGAACCGTTGCGGGGAGAACCTAGGGTTTTGGTTGGGTGATTTTGAACTTTGCTCGAGTTCAAAGATAGTGATTCATGAACAGGAGGTGTTGGGGGAAGGGGGTGAGTGAGTGAGGGCCAATGTTCTGAAAACTAGCTGCTGCGCGATGGAGGGGAAGTGAGCGAGCATGAGGCGGTGCTGTTCGAAGGAACGAAGACGGCGGCGGCACGAGACGGTGGCTGGACGGAGGTGAGCTCGATGAGATTGAGAGGATTGAGGAGCCCTCCCCCTGACTGAGTGTGTGCGAGAGACTGAGAGGAGCTCGATTAGGTCTTGGCTTACGCGATGGAGTAAGAGTTAGGGATTGCTGGTGATTGAAACGGCGACGTTTAGTTGTCTTCTCTAAAAACCGATCGGGTTACAGTTCGATTCGACTGACCGGTTCTCGATCGGTTCACCGGTTTAATAACAGTTTTTGAAATTTGCGATTTTATTTATTGTCAGAACCGCTTTTTTCAACGGTTCACGATTTGACCGGTCGGCCCAAACCGGTTTTCAGAATCTTGTGTATTTATTATTTTTCTTTTTTTTTTTTAAATTACAACTGTGGATGGATTCTTTTCATTGATTATTTAATTCATTTTTCATTTCCCTTGTGGGAGAAATTGACATGTTGAGTGAGTCTTTTCTACTTTTCGCTAATTGTTGGTTTCTCTTCCCTATATTGCGCCGTGTGTTCATATCTATCATTACCATTTATGAGGACCATAAATCTTCATAGGATTATCGGATATATACATATAAGTAAATTATTTTTTTTAAAAATATGTAAATATGTGAAATTGTGAAGTTCAATCAATTGAGAACAAGAGAGTAAATCCGAGAAAGCAAGATTGCCTGAAAATGGTGTTTAGAATTTAGAAGCAAAGATGCAATAACGAAACATCAGATTTAGCATATTAATCATTTATAAAGTCCCTTTTTTTATAAGTATAAAAAGATATTTATTATTCAAATTTTATATCTAAAAAAATGCTTTCAACTCAAAAAGATTTTTCTTTTCTTAAGTAAACCAACCGTTCTCAATTTTCCTTTGACATGATCATCAAGAGGAGAGAAGTAACTTCCGAATCTAAGGGTAAACATTTATTAGAGTGCTGTTACATATATTTTTTTTTAATCAATTTTAACTAAATTAATTTAAATTTAACAAAAATCACTCTCATTAGTCATTATATATATCATATACACACGCGTGCTTCACTAAAATAAATATATCCTTCTTCTTCACGTTTCATCTTTTTTTTTTGCGTTCTTCTTTATTCTTTTTCGTGTTCCTTCTTTTTATTCGCTTGTTTTCTCTCTATTGTCGTTCTTTTATTCCTACTGTTGTTGTTACGTTTTTTCTTTTCTAATAATTTTACAGCATTAATTTTTTTTTTTTTTAATTCTTCTTAAGAGAATGAAATAAGAAGAATTATGAAAAAATAAAATAAGAAGAAGTAGCAAAAGATGAGGATGAGGAAGAAAAATTTTTTTGAATTATGTAGAACTTATCAGAATAAGAATACACCGAAATTTCTTAACAATAACACATAAATTTTTTAGTCTTTACACCGAAATTTTGCTATAAAAAACACAAAAATATCTTTTTTAATACTGCATTTTTTCTTATTTCTTTCTTTCTTTTAGTTGAATGAATGTAGGTTCATCATCTTCCTAGTAATTTTGCAGTATTATGTGTTTCTTCTTCTTCTTTATTTGATTTTTTTTGTTTTTATTCTTGTTAAGTGGGTAAAACAAGAAGAAACTTGAGAAGGTAAAATAAGAAGGAAAAATGAATAAAGAAAAAAAAAAGATGATGATGATGATGATGAAAAAAAAGAAGAAGAAGAAGCAGCAGAAGATGAAGAGGATGAGTTTTGAATTATGCAGAACTTATCAGAATAAAAATATACCTAAATTTCTTAACAATAACACATAAATGTCTTAGTTTTTACACCAAAATTAAATCCAGAATGCACCGAAATTAGGAACAAAAACATATTCAACGGAAAAAAAAAATTCAAAATCCTACATTACATTCAAATTCAAACTTTCAATCATGAACACTAATTTTCAAGAACAAAAATAAAATTACACAACTACAGGAGTATCAAATACTAATGAACTACATTAACGAGGTTCTAACCAAACCTCGTCCACTTGATTCGTTTCAAAACAATAATCCAATTTGCCCTAATTCAACTCACAATGTAGACTTGCATCATTCATTGTCTTCGAAAACAAATGCAGAGAAGGAAGAAAATGTAGAAAACGTTGAGAAAATTAAAAAAAAAAAAAAGAAATCTGCATAGAAAAAGTTGTTAGAGATAGTAGCGCATGAAGCTGAATTACGTTATAGTAACTTGATTGGACTTGGTTGATTAAATGACTTTGATATAGAACTTTATTGCATTCATTAATACTAAAAAAATTGTCTTTCAAAGTGTCAAGTTGATACAAAACAAAATAAACAAAAAGATATAAATTGAAATTGAATAAAAAAGATATATTAATATTGAAATAAAAAAAAGAATATGTTAAAATTGAATACAAAAAAAAAATTAATTTTTTATTCAATTTTTTTATGCAACAAGAAAGGGACTTCTCAATGTAATTTGTCCACACTATAATTTGAGAATTAAATGAAGGGATTTACTCAATCTTCTATCTAATTTCTCGATACAATAAAAAAAAAAGACTCATTCAACCTCACTTGTCCATACCCTAATTTCATCATGAAATTCAGAAAGGGGAGTTTTTATACCTCTAATCACTCAATAATATACCTTCTATCTAATTCTTAGCTACAGTAAGAAAAGGAGTCACTCAATCTTATTTGTCCACACCATGGTTTCATCACGAAATCGAAACAGAGATGTCATGAAATCCTATATATCATAGTTGTAAAAATCGAATCAGACCGATCGGTTCGACCGAAAAACTGTTAAACTGAACCCGTGAAAAATGGTCCGACCTAACTACTCAAAAGAAAATTCCAAAATTGATGAAGATATGGTTTGAACCTAAATCCTTTTTGTACTGCATGCTCCTCTTACCACTAAACTATGTTATTCCTTATTATTTTATATATTAATTACTAATTATATAGTAAAATTGTACAATAATTTTTTAGATATTATTTTAATTTTATATTCACTTATATTTAAATTTATTATATTTTTTAATATCCATAATTATTAATATAAATATTATTAAATATGTATAAATAAAATATCAAATATTTTTATTAATTAAAATATAATTATTTTTTATGATTATAGAATATTTATTAATATTATTTTTTAATAAATGCATATAGTATATAACAATATAATAAATATAAAAAAATTTAATATAAAAATAAAATTAAAAATATTTATCATAAAAAAATACTAAAATTTTATATACTTATTTAATAATAACCAAATTATAACTTGTTGATTATAATTTGTTAAAAATTGATTTTTTTAAAATATTGGTGAACGTATGTATTTTAAATTTTAATTTTAGATTTTTGACTATTTTATATTTTATATTTATATAGGATCAGTTTTACTGGTTCAATCAATAGCTTATCAGTTAAATCAGTAAACTAATAACCTAATTGGTTCGATTATCGATTCAGTTCTTACAACTATACTAGATATAATTCGAACTGTTAAAATCCTTCGACAAAAATGTATATATAAATATTTAAACAATTGAAAGTATTTGATAATAAAAAATAATTAACTAAAAATAGTCCAAATTTATTTTATTTAATATTTATTAATTATAATAATAATAATTAATAAATACTAAATAAAATTTTATGTCCTTAGCATTATCATTAAACGAGATCCTAGATTAATGAACAATGTTGCCTTGCTTTTCTAGATGATCGATGATAGTAGTATGTGTTTATGTAATAGTTGATGTTATTTCTTATAAGTATTTTATATGTTAATTTTATAAAAATTTTGTAAAACTATAAAAAAGTATTTACTAACACATATTATATTATATGGGTTGTTCTAATAGTTAGCTCATTAATTTGTTTAAGTAAGTATTGAGGATTATTCGAATTTTGTCTTGTACATATAATAATTTATTGATCAACGACAAATTTTTAAATAGAGTTCAGTATCACGATAAATTAGTCTTTGACTTACCGTACTGGAGAATACCATAAAAAACTAAAAAAATATTTCATTTTACTCTCAGATATACTATTAATAATTAGAGAAAATTTCACTTTCCTCCCTTGCGAGATGCTAAAATAACATCCCTCTCCCCTCTATTTATAAAATGTACATTCCACTCCCTTATAATTTTTAAAAAATCTTTTCTTTAATCTATTTTAATTTTTTTGTGTTAATTAATGTTAACTTTATCCATTTTTCAAGACAAAAATAAATTATTTTTTACAAAAATACCCTTTAACAAAAATTTTATTTTTTTTGTCATTAAATTTTGCTTACCAAAATATCCTTTAATAAATTATTTTTTATTAATTAAATTATATTTTTATCAAAATATTTTTTAAAAAATTAATAATTAAATTATTTTTTAAGATACACTTCATTAATTTTTTAATTATTAAATTATAATTTTACCAAAATTTTTGTTAATATTTTTTTTATATTTTACTATTAATGTTTTATATCAATATATATTATTTTAATATTAAAAAAATCTTAATAAGATTATTTTTCAATATTAATATCAATTTATATTAATTGTTATACATATTAATAATGGTAAGATTTTTTTATTTAATATTAAAATAATATATATTGATATAAAAAAATTAATAGTAAAATATAAAAAAATGTTAACAAAAATTTTAGTAAAATTATAATTTGATAATTAAAAAAATATTGAAGAATATCTTAGAAAAAATAATTTAATTATTAATTTTTTTAAAAATATTTTGTAAAAATACAATTTAATCAATAGAAAATAATTTATTAAAGGATATTTTAGTAAGCAAAATTTAATGACAAAAAAATAAAATTTTTGCTAAAGCATATTTTTACAAAAAATAATTTATTTTTCTTGAAAAATAGATAAAGTTAACATTAGTTAACACAAAAAATTTAAAATGGATTAAAGATGAGGTTTTCTAAAAGTTATAAGGGAGAAAAATTTATATTTTATAAATAAAAGGGAAGAGAGTGTTATTTTAGCATCTCGCAGAAAAAAAGAGTGAAATTTTTTCTAATAATTAATAATAAAACATACACTAATTTATACTATATTAGTAGAAGAAAAAAATATTTACATCAATTTTTTTTTAGGACCGTGCCCACATTGCGCCACTATTCTGCACGTAGTCTAGGAAATAAATAAACATGCAGAGACGAAAGAAGAAAGTTCTAGAAAACTACATCTCATATTCTCAATTTCGCATCAGTCATCATCGACATGCATATGTAATTATGTATAAGTAAACTATCATTTTTAAATATAAAAATTTATGCTATTAATAAATAATGAATAAAATTGTATGCTTATAAAAATAAATAAATTGTCATTTTTATTTTAAAATTTCAAAACGTTAATTAATTTATTCATAAATAAAAAATATTTAAATATTTTAGTGACATAAAAATTACTTTTGTCTTTTATTTTTAGATAAAATAAAATGATATTCTGAACTTTTGTAGATTTAAATATATAATAATTTTACTCTGAACTAAAGTCCTGTTCAAGTTGTCTCCCCAGGATTCAACATTGTAACGTGCTAGCTCTAGGGTGGAAAAAGGAGTAGTTGAACCAATCATTAGATTATAGGGTCAAAAACTAACATAATTAAATTGAGACGATATGGATTTGGTGATGGTTGATACTTGATATAGATATGTATATATGACACATGGAGCTAACTTGAACGGTGCATATAAATAATTAGGTACCTAAAATGTTTAATTTATTAAAAAAATTAAAAATTAAAATTTAATTTTAAAATATAAAAATAAATAATTTTAAATATTTAAAATTTATCATAAAAAATAAATTAAATAAAAGTTAAATTTTATAAAATTTACCTATAAACTAAGGGACTCACGGCTATTTTAAAAAAAAAAAAAGAAAAAGAAAAAAATTGCTTGAATATTATTATACATTTTTTTTAGTAAACTACTATTTTTATCACAAAAATTTTAAACATGAACAAATCTATTTATGAAAAAAAGAAATCAAAGTTGTACTCATAAAAAAATGAGTTAAGTATGACAAAATTAACCAAATACTAAAAATTCAATTAAAAATCCCACTTGTCCTTCTATTAATCCTAATCTCAACCTTCCTCCTCCAAATCTCAACCCTCCTTTTATTCTGGATTTCATCATCTTCACCAACACCATCGCCGCCAACCGTCAACCCCATCACGTGTATTGGTGACTGAGAAGCGGCAGTAAAACGGATACCATAGGCGGATAACAAGGTATTCAAGAGATGGCGTATCCAATTCATCAAAAAGCACGATTCCAGAATTTCCCGAATCTATAAACTCTAAACGTTTCAAGGAAGGCACGTGGATCTTGAGGGTGCTTATGTTAGGGGCACAATGCTGGAATCTCTAGATGGTGAAGTGCATGGTTTCCAAAAGAGGACAACCGGAGAGAATAAAATCCACGTTATCAGCAGAGTCAAGAAATAAGTGGAGAGTCTTGAGCGATGGCAGGTGAATCAACGACGATGCTTCTGGAGTTAGCTCAAGAGTCACGCCAAGCACGTTGAGGTTCACCGATGCACGGCAACTGAACACGCCGGGTGGCACCACATACCTGAATTCAATTTTGTCGCTCCACACCTTGAGCCGAAGTTCTTTCAAGTGGGATCCGATGGCAGCTTTAACTCACCTTATGACAACGTCCTTATTGAAGTCAAGGTAGAACGGTCGATAAACCAGGCTCAAGTTTCGGTTCTGGAGCAGGTTTCACTGGACCAGAATTGCATTCGCTAGATCCAAGAGTCGGTTATCCTGTGTTTTTCTAGACTTTCACCACCACGTTACTTTAGCTCAAGGATGAAGGAGAAGTTGAAGATTTGGAGATCCTTCCAGAGGTGGCACCACCTGTGGGACAAGTAGGGGTGGCAAGCGGGGAAGCCCGTCCCGCCCCGCCAAAAGCCCACCCTTTGGCGGGCCGGCCCGCCCCGCCCCGCCTAACTGCGGGCTGGCGGGCTGGCGGGCTAAGCCCGCCAAAGCTCCTCTTTTTTTTTAAACTATTAACTCCTAAATAATATATATAATTTTATAACCATATTAATAAATTCATAATTTCTAAAGGTATAAAAAATTATATTTTTTATATTCATAAGCATTAAAATCTTTGTAATTATAAATATCTAATAAACATAATTATAAACCAAATTTTCATCCAAAACATAAGTATAAATATTCTCTCCAAAATAAAATAAACATAATTTAAAATATAATTATAAATATTGTCTCCAAAGTAACATAAATATAATCCAAACCACTTAATTTTTATCTTCATACTCTTGTAAGTTAGGTTGGGAGAAGTTAGATTTTGGCCAAAAAATTATAAAAATACCCCCTCACTAAAAAAATACTAAGCCCGGCGGGGAAGCCCGCCCCGCCCCGCCAAAGCCCGCGGTTTAAGCGGTGCGGGTTAGGTGGGCTTTTGCTATTTGGCGGTCCCAGTTTTCCAGCCCAACCCGCCTATTTTGGCGGGTTACGCGGGCCGACCCGGCGGATTTAGGCCCGTTTGCCACCCCTAAGGACAGGATGCAAGTTCTGACAGAGATACTTATTGGGAGAAAGGAGAAGATATGGCAGAGAATAAAGTCTGGTAGGTTACTAATAATCTCGTCGTTTGGCTTGCAAAAAGGATTTGTATCGGCCATGGAAGGGAGAGAGAAGTTCTTGCTTCAATGCTTTGAGGGAAGGGTAATTTGGATTTTTTTTGATAATTTTTTAGGATTTGAATAGTTTTGTCGTACGGAATCGATCTTTTATAGATATAATTTTAATTTTGATATTTCGTAGATAAATTTTTCAGCCTTTAAAATTTCTGTGGATAAAAATAGTAATTTATCTTTTTTTTTTCAATTATTATTTATCTAACTGTTATTATCTCTGGCTACCTGACTCTTTCTCTTTCTTATTGCTGGGGAAAAAAAACTGAGTTTTCTAATAATTGGACTACTATTCGCTTTATTATACTAATTACTAAACACCATATTTTGCCTAAAATTCTTAATATATATATATATATATATATATATATATATATATATACACGAAAGTATGAAATTAGTTGCTATTTTACTCACTTACCTTGTGACAGATCTAGGATTCTCTCGTTCGGACTATATATATACATACACACGAAAGTATGAAATTAAACAAGCATCCTAATGGAATTCTAAAATTGTATTTATATACTATAACTTGGAGATAGAATATAATAATGAAGGACAAAAATGCAACAATAGAGATATATATTTTTTCTCATTTTCAAAAAGTATAAAAGAATACATGAATTTTTTATTTAGAAGACAGCTAGAAAAAGTTTTGCATCTCAAGTTTATCTTTATTTATTAGTATGATCCAAATGAGTTTTTGAATATATATATATATCGGAACTTTATTCAATAAAGTCCAATTTGCACTGTAAGGCCACCGACGGTGCCCGTAAATCAAATAGTAGCAGCGCCCGTGGAAAGCATGTAAAGAGAGATGATGCAAAGTAGGGGTTCAAAAGTCAGGGCTCGTCCCCGGTCAATATTGGATCAAACAATAGAGGGCCGTAGCACTGACCTATTTTTTTTTATTGATTCAATACAATAGGGGAAATCTCGTAAAGTTCCCTACCGAGACAACAGACACACTCTCAATGGATCCTCCGCACGCTGGGCATACCAATGTGCCTGAATTTGACTTGCTTGCTTTCACACTTCTTCCTTCTCCAGCTTTAAGGGCTATTCTTCGCATAGAGCAAGAAAGATGTTTCTGTCATTCGAAGAGCTAAAGTAAAGTTCCTCACAAGGCTATACTCGAAAAGGACGTGGATCGATCATGACGAAAATGGACTTCTCCTTAATGGTTTAGAAGAGTCCCCTTCTTCTGTGAGCCAGTTCCCCGGGCTTTCTCCCTTCTCGACCCATGCTTGTTTCCTGAGGGGGCGACCGTTCAAGTAAGGGAAGCTTCTATCTGAGCTCACCTATAGCGCCTATGTTTCCCAAATACAAGAACAGGGCACGAGGGAAAGCGTTCCGTATCGGCGGGTCATCCAGGCCGTACGCAGCTCTCATCTTCTTTTAGAGAGAGCCGACGAGAGGTGGATTTGATATATATATAAAAAAAACTCGGGGGGTAGAGTGTTGAGATTTTCGAATAGGTCAACCTTTCGAACTGCTGCTGAATCCACGGGCAGGCAAGAGACAACCTGGCCAACTGAAACATCTTAGTAGCCAGAGGAAAAGAAAGCAAAAGCGATATATATATATATATATATATATATATATATATTATATTAAGAATTTTAGGCAAAATATAGTGTTTAGTAATTAGTATAATAAAACGAATAGTAGTCCAATTATTAGAAAACTCAGTTTTTTCCCCTCAGCAATAAGAAAGAGAAAGAGCCAGGTAGCCAGAGATAATAACAGTTAGATAAATATTAATTGAAAAAAAAAGATAAATTACTATTTTTATCCTTAAAAATTTTAAATGCTGAAAAATTTATCAGGAGATAAATAAATCAGTTTGACTATATGTATAAAAAATTATAATAAATAATAATAAATCAGTTTGACTAAAAACAAGAGATGATTGTCAACGAACATACAGTTTAGTTAAAATTTAAAGCAATTTTTTTTATAAGGTTGCATTTATTTGTATAGACAAGATACAAAAACATAAAAAGTAAATATTTAAAAAATATTTAAATAGAAAAATATAGACACTAAATACAGTATTTTTTTGTCCACTTTTAAACGAAAGATAATAATAGATATAGAATTTGAGAGAGTGAACACAGGTTTTTAATAAAAAAAAATTTGTCTATAGATAATTATCCTTTTTTTGAAAAACCATAATTTAAGCTTCTATGTTCTTTATGTTCTTTTTCTTTTTCTTTTAATTGGAATAAAAAGATCAAATCCAACACCTATTGAAAAATTTAAAGAAATACAAATTAAAAATAAAAAATCTAAAAAAATACAAATTAAAAATAAATTGTACCCAAAAAATTTTGAATATTGAGTTGGGTAAGAAAGACTGAATTGGCAGAGTTTAACAAATATAATAGGTATCATTCTTCCTTCAAAAACTAGAGAAGGGTTATGCGACAAGAAAGGAGTGAGCGACAAAAGGAGGGAGAGAAAGATATGAGAAATATGTTCATGTGTATCCAAACATAATATTACACATTACATTAATATTTTATATATTATATTCAAAAATAATATACAAAGAATAATTTTTAGTATCTTTATTCTATTATCTTTCAGTATTTTATCCTGTACACAAAAATAAACACAACCTTAGACTGCGTTTGTTTCTGAGAACATGACAGGACAAGACACTGAGAACAAGACATTCAAGGACAGAGACACAAATTTTTGTGTTCTTGTATTCTATTTGGTGATAAACAACAAATTATAAAAATTTAATTTATTCTCATTTTTTTCATTTAAAAAATTTGAGATGAAAAATATAATAACAAAAAATATAATCATGAAAAATTAATAAAAATAATGAAAGAAAAAATAAAAAATAAGTTGTGTCTCTTGTTAGTGTCTCCGTGTCCTTCCTGTCAGGATGGACACAAAATATACTAATTTAGTGTCTCTGGACACATTGTTTCTGTCCATGTCTTTTCTACCAAACACAATTCTGTATTTCTATATCTCTATTTTAGTGTCCTGTCTCTATAAACAAACGCAATCTTAGAGTCGGAGTTTTGTTTAGACAATGAGAGTATATGATTCTCCTAAGATTTTATTAAAAAAAACTTAATAATTCTACTTTAAAAAGAAGAAAGTAATTTAGTTGGTTGAGGATTTGAGATTCTATGCTCTCAATTCTCTCTAACCATGTTCGACATTCAATTTCACTATTCATTCAATGTTTTTTATTTTTATTTTTATTTTTTTTCAGAGTAAGGCTCAGAAAATTCAGCTCAAACACAAAACAACAAGACTAAATGAATAGAATTATAAGTTTTTCTCCCTCACCTAAACTAATAAGTAATATCTCTACCTGAATAACAAAAATAAATAAATAAATAAATAAATAAATAAATAATAACTCTACCATGCACACAATTACCTCAAATTTTTTACTTTGAACATAATGAAATCTAATATCATTGTAATAATTAAAAGACAGTATCATTATAATAGTTAGGGCTCACACAACTTAAACAAAACCAATTAAAAGAAATACAGAAACCAACTGAAAATCCTAGAAAGAAAAATAAGAATCACTGCAAATTCAGAAGAAAAATTAGGTATATTCATTTATTTAATTTAGTGATATCTTATATTTTATTAATTTTTAATTTACTTTTTTATAGTCCAAATGAGTTTTTGAATATAATTATATAATTTTTACGTTAAAATTTTTTGCCGCCTTCAAAAGTTTCCTTCAAATTCCGCCACTGACGTACACTCTATTAAACTTTAATTTGACTATATATATATTGCTATTTGCTTACGTTTCCCATTTTTATCTTCATGATGCAAAATGCTATAGTCCTAATTTCTTAATATATATGAAAATCACACACACCCCCAACGTATACTCAGTCTCTATTATTAGTGGTATACGAGGGTTTCATTTGAAGGCGAAAAAAAAAACACGTTATAAAAGATCACATAAAAATGAAGTACATAAATAATAAATATCTGATTTTCTGGTTGAAATGAATGGAAATAAATGTTATCCGATTTTGCATGACCAAAAAGTTGTGTCACTAAGTTATTGTCCTTACAAAATGTCAAGGGTCATGTTTTATTATTAAGAAGTTTGTTTGATTTGTTTCCTTTTATTGGTTGGACCCAGCTTTTTAATTCTCCAAGAGTCAAATTTCATGAACCTTGCATTTGGTATTTGATTTGCATGTGACTACCCGAAGTGATGGATTGAACTGCAAAAATGGTTAAACAAGTGATGAGCCTGAATTTCCTCCATATATATGCAATAACTTTATCAAAACTTGGAACTAAAAAAAGGTGAATACCATAATTTTTTAAAAGACTACCAGATTTTTAAGAAAAAAATTATCCATTTTAATCTCTAATACTTAACTTCCTGAGGTTGGTTAATTTTTCTGTCAACTATCTCTCTCCAAAATATACTTATGTAGAGTAAATCCCCGTAATGGTTTCCGAGATTGACGCCGTGCATTAAAATCGTCCCTGAGATTCCAATTGCACTAATTACGTTCCTGAGATTGAAAAAATTGCACCATAGTAATTCCTGTCCCGTTTTTCATTAACGACGCGCTGACGTTGTTTGATGACGTGGACATTTGGTGACATGTGTCACCTCATGATTTAGCCACGTGTAATGGTATGATGACGTGGATGAGTATGCCACGTGTCACAGTGCTATTTTGCCACATGTCAGATTATGCCACGTGTCGCAATGCTATTTGTCCACATGTCATTCATTATGTCATCATTACATGTGCACCAAATTGGTCCTTTACTTTGCATCAAATGACTCATTTTAGTCCATTCAATTGAATATCATGCACCAAATTAGTCCTTTCATCAGTTTTATCTCAATTTTTTTATAAATTTAAAATTCTCAATATTTTTTTATACACTAATTTTAATTATATTTTTTATTATACATATTTTATAATAAATTTTTTAATTAATAATGTTAACTTGTATCATTAGAGTACATGTTAACGTAACTAAAACCAAAATTTTATTATTGCCTCTTGTGTTTATTTGTATCTGTTTTAATACAGTTCAAGTCATGGTTACATTATAATATGTACTTATATTGATTAATAGTGTAATATATGAAAAAGTCACCTAACTAAAGTTATAGATAAAATGAATTATTATAATCGACAGTATAAATCTATCTTATTAATTTAGTGAGAAGTTAATTATATGAGAAATCGGATATTCTTAAAATGGATGGAATAATAAATTTATATTAGTTAATAAGTGCCTTATCAAGTATTCCTAAAATATTTATTAAAGTGTTAAATATTAAAAAAATTGTATTAAGGAATATTATTATACTCTTAACTTACACTCTTTATTAAATCAATATCAATATGTCACATAATTCTTTTAATACAATATTTTAGAAAAAATTGTATAATTAAAACTAATATTTTGAAAATATTTTATAAAAATACTTCTATTTAAATAACTTGTGAAAAGATAAAATTAAAATTAGTGTATTCAAATATATAATGAGAATTTTAAATTTATAAAAAAATAAGAAAAAAGTGATAAAGGAAATAATTTGGTGCACGGCATTCAGTTTCAGGGACTAAAATGAGTCATTTGATGTAAAATAAGAGACTAATTTGGTGCACATGTAACGATGACATAGTGGATAACACGTGGACAAATAGCATTGCAACACGTGGCATAATCTGACACGTGGCAAAATAGTATTGTGACACGTGACATACTCATCCACGTCAGCATGCCACGTGTCATTGACCGACACGTCATCATACCGTTGCACGTGGTCAAATCATGAGGTGACACGTGTCACCAAATATCCACGTCATCAAGTCACGTCAGTGCGTCGTTAATGGAAAACGAGTCAGGGACTACTATGGTGCAATTTTTCCAATCTTAGGGACGTAATTGGTGTAATTGGGATCTCAGGAACGATTTTAGTGCACGACGTCAATCTCGGAGACCACTGGGGATTTACTCTACTTATGTGATTCGTTAATCACTAATATATTCTCCATTTAATTTTTATAAGTAAAAATAATTTAAAAATTATTAATATTTTTTAATTTTATATAATAAATTTAGTCAATGTATTTAAAAAAAACAAAAAAATAAAAAAAACTAACAATTACTTTTAAAAAGCAATGAGACTCCTGACAAAATAGAATTTATCAATTCTAATTGATTTTTAATGGATAATAAATTAATAGTTTAACATGCTACGTAGGCTTATTCTATTAATATAGAAAAAAATATTGACAAAAAGACTAAACAATCTCACAAAAATAAAATTTAAGGGATAAACAGAATATTTTTTATTAAGATCTCGTTGTCTTTCGAAATAATTATCAAAAACTATTTAAAGTTTTTTTCATCAACTAAAAAATTTAGATACGAATCTAATTTGGTGTAGTATTATTAAATTTGGATCTTTTAGTGAAATACAAAAATATGAGTCTTAGATTTTTCGCAATTTGTGAGAAGCTAAGGTTTTCTTTTTCTTCTCAATTTGTTAGAAACCTTTTGAAAAATGGACCAATTTAGTCACATAGTATAGCATTAGACTTTGCAGAACATCTATATTAGCATAAACCGCTCTCCAAATAAATCTCATTTTAATCATATTACGTATATAAAAAAGATTAACAACTAAATTAACACACATATGAAATATACAATCCCACTAGCGAATTAATAAAGAATATAGCCAACTAGCAATTAATTTTTTTTAGAAAAACTATAAATTTAAATTATCACGAAAAACATTCAAAATCTAATAAAAAATATTTAAAATTTTAAAAATATATCTAACCACAATAATAATAAATAATTTAAAAATTCTAAAATTATTTCTAAAATCATTTTAAAAATTTCAAAATTCATTTTAAAAATTTAAGATCATCTTAAAAATTTCTAATAAAAAATATCTTAAACGTAACAAAAAGAAGCATATCTAAAAAAAGAATATCCAAAATAATTTTAAAAATTCTAAAACTTAACAAAATGAGACATCCAAAAATATTAGAAAAAGAACTTTCGAAAACTAAAAAAAAAGAAACTTCTAAAATTATTTTAAAAAAAATCTAAAATCCAAAACAAAGAAACATTCAAAACATAAGAAAAAAAACATACAAAACTTAGGAAAAAGAATAATTCAATACCAATCAGAGAAGCAAAAAACATTCGAAACTTAACAAGACCTAGCAAAAAAGAGATATTAAAAAACTTTTTAAAATTTTTTTGGAGAGAACATCAATTCAAATTATCACGATAAACATCCAAAACCTAATGAAAAATCCAAAATCTAAAAAACATCTAAAAATATTTTTAAAATTTATTTTTAAAATTATTTTAAAAATTGTAAAATTGCAAAATTCATTTTAAAAATGAGTAAAGTATCAAAATGGTATCTGAAATATTTTGGTGCTGACAAAAAGAATCCTGAAAGATAAAATAACTTCTAAAAAATTTTAAAATTTGACAAAAATACCCAAACATAAAAGCATGACGTCACAGTGAACGAAAAATGCTGACCTGTCAATCGAAAGTGCTGAGAGAGAACCCTAAACCCTAATTTTTCTAAATCACATCCTTTACTTTCTTCGTCACCATCACCATTTCCACCCTTTCTCTTACACCTTCGCCATCACCAGCGGTACCACCACCACTGTTGCAACAACAAGAACCTTTAACACCTCACCATGGATGAACAACAGAATATAGAACATGCTTTCTCATAGGGCTCATCGATCGCATCCTCACTTTCTTCCTTAGAGGCTCATCGATCGCATTCTCGCCTTCTTCCTTTCCCTCGCTTTCTTCCAAGCTCATTCTATATGTAAGAGATGGTGCACCCTTCTCTTCAACAACTCTTTTTTTGAATTGTACCTTCAAGTCTCACCTAAACGCCACGAGTTCATCTTCTTTAACCACAAAACCCGCAAAAGCTACATCTACAAGAACAACAACAACAATGATGCCACTGCCACTTTCACCAACCACGACAACAAGGGTTCACCGATCTCATAGAAGATCTTCTCTTGGAGGAGCAAGCAATCATTGATTCTATGGAGCAAGACTGCCTTGCAAAGGTACGAAGAGGATTTTGGATTGGAAAAAGGAGGGAAGCCATTGAAGCTCTCATGGTAGATGATGAATGAATGGTTATGAACAGGATCTTGGATTGGAAGAAAAGGAAGAAAATGACATCGGAGCTCTCTGTCGCCATCACTAAAGTTTTTTCGATTGACAGGTCAGCGTTTTTCGTTCACTGTAACGTCATGCTTTTTCACATTTGGGTGTTTTTCTCAAATTTTAAAATTTTTCAGGGGTTATTTTGCCTATCGCGTTTTTTAAGGTCTTTTTGTCAGCACTAAAATTTTTTGAGTACCATTTTGGTAGTTTATCCTTTTAAAAATTTCAATCTTTTTTAAAAAATTCAAGACTTAACAAAATGAGAACCCCAATATTATTAGAAAAGAAAAGTCCGAAAACTAAGAAAAGAAACATATAAAACTATAAAAAAAAATCCAAAATCTAAGACAAAAAAAAATCCAAAACGAAGATGAAGAAAGGCGTCACGGTAGCGATAGACGCGGGGAGAAGAAGAAAAAGCGGCAACAGACGCGAGACGAAAAAGAAGAAAAAGGAGGAAGAAGAAGAAAGTGAGTGCCGACGACTTGCAACTCGCATGGATTAAGGAGGAGAGGCAGCTGCGACTTGCGCGGTGACGATGACGAGGTAGGGGATGTCACTGAGTGGACGGCACAAGCGTCTTCCTTGCTATTTCTTCCTTCGTGAGCACCCCTGCGTGAACAACGGTAAAAGCGATAGCTGCAGTTGATTCCGTCTTGGAGGAGGGACGACAGATCTCCAAACGACGCAGTGGCACTTTTTTTCCTTCGTGAGGGCTCTTACGTCAATGGTGGTGGCTGCGGCAGACTGCAACGAGGATGACGGGTGACGGAACTCTGGAGGGTGCGGCGACGACGCAATGGCGGCACAACAAACGATCCCATGGAGGACTTAGGATAATGGATGGGTGGCACAGCATGGGGCTTAGGGGAGAGAGATTAGGGTTGGTGCAGTTATTTTATTCATTGTATACTCTAAATGTATGTGTAGGTAAAATTAAGTTCAAATTTTTTGTGTTTTTTATATTTTTTTGTGAATTATTTTTATTCTAGTTGGCTCGACTACTAGTTGATTCCTAGACTTTTTTTTAAAATATGTATTAAAATATAAAATACTAAAATACATATTAAAAATAAATTAAACAATATAAATATATAATAACAATTTGGTGGTTATTTTTATGTGCAAACAACAATTTTATTTCCTTTACACACCCACTGTGTAGTTGACCCGGCTTGTGGGCTTTTAACTCTTTCTTTTGTGGTTGGTATATTTTGGTGACACTCTTTTTGGTTGCTTTGTTTAGCAACCCATTAAAACAAAACACAATGAGTAGTTCCTAAGCTTTTGGGTCTGGCCCTGAGGCTTATTATTTTGTGTCACACTTGTTTGCATCTGTCCTAACTTCTTGCTGCTCGATTTCTTTGAACTGTTTTGTAGATGCGTGGACCCAATCCACAACCGATTTCTTTACGTCGTCTTTTTCCAAGTTATTTTGTAGTTTTTAACGCCGTCATGTCGGTTTTTCTCAGTTATCTTTAGTAATCCATTTTTTAGTTGGACCTTGGTGAGTCTCTTTTATGGATTACTTTTTGTAACTTTGTAGCTTAGTTTGGCCGACTTCATCATGCCAGTTCTTTCTAAGTTATTTTTAGTAATCCTTTTTTGGACATTGGTCAGGTCTCTTTCAGGAATTACTTTTATAACTTGTTTGTAGGGGACCGACTTCGTTAGGTCGATCTCTTCTAAGTTATTTTTGTAATCCTCTTTCTTGGACCTTTGTTAGGTCTCTTTCAGGGATTACTTCTATAAATTTTTTGCTGTAGGAGACCGACTTCGTTAGGTCGATCTCTTCTAAGTTATTTTTGTAATCCTCTTTCTTGGACCTTTGTCAGGTCTCTTTCAGGGATTACTTTTATAACTTTTTTGCTGTAGGAGACCGACTTCGTTAGGTCGATCTCTTCTAAGTTATTTTTGTAATCCTCTTTCTTGGACCATTGTCAGGTCTCTTTCAGGGATTACTTCTATAACTTTTTTGCTATAGGAGACCGACTTCGTTAGGTCGATCTCTTCTAAGTTATTTTTGTAATCCTCTTTCTTGGACCTTTATCAGGTCTCTTTCAGGGATTACTTCTATAACTTTTTTGCTATAGGAGACCGACTTCGTTAGGTCGATCTCTTCCTAAGTTATTTTTGTAGTCCTCTTTCTTGGACCTTTGTTAGGTCTCTTTCAGGGACTACTTTTATAACTTTTTCATTTTGGGCTGACTTTCTCATGTCGGGCCCTTCTAAGTTAAAGTAATCCTTTTTAATAGGGTTGGCCAGACCTCTTTCCAGGGTTTACTTATAGAAAGTGGTTGTCATCTCTAGATCGTCTTTTGGGTGAATCGCATTTTCACCTTTATCGGACGGTTATCTTTATCATGATCGCGCAGTGAAATTGTTTTTCACTTTCTGCCGATCTGTTGCTTTATAATCGGACAATGAATGCTTCAGATTAATACGTCTTGAAATCTTGTAGAATATCTAAAATATATTTTATTCAAAGAAAAGTGCAAATATATACATGTGGGAATTTTTCATCCCTTTAAGTCGGATATTGTCTTAGTCTCAACTTGGTGCCTCATTAAAAAATCTTTTCAGGAAAAAGAGTGCATCCAATAATGAGATCTTTTACCTTTTCTAACTGTAGTACCTCCTTAGGTTGCAGGCGTGCCATGATCTGGGAAGCTCTCATCCATCGAGTTCGGACAGTCTGTAGTAGCCCTTCCCAAGTACTTCTACAACTCGGTAGGGTCCTTTCCAGTTTGCTGCCAGCTTTCCTTCTCCTGGTCGAGTTGTTCCAATATCATTTCGGATTAGGATGAGATCATTCTCCGCGAAACTTCTTGGAACTACCCTTTGATTATATCTGGAAGCCATTCGACGCTTTAGTGCTTCTTCCCTGATCCGAGCTCTTTCTTGGATTTCAGGTAGTAGGTCGAGCTCTTCCCTCTGAAGTTGGGAGTTTGCTCCCTCATTGTAATGAACCACTCTAGGCGATCCTTCCTCGATCTCTACTGGGATCATTGCTTCTATTCCATATGCTAACCGGAAGGGGGATTCCTTCGTGGTGGAATGTGGCGTCGTTCGATATGCCCATAGGACCTGTGGAAGCTCTTCTGCCCAAGCTCCCTTTGCATCTTGTAATCTCCATTTTAACCCGGCCAATATGACTTTGTTGGCAGCTTCGGCCTGTCCATTGGCTTGTGGGTGTTCAACGGAGGTGTACTGGTGCTTTATATTCAAGTCGGCTACTAGTTTTCTGAAGCCTGCATCTGTGAATTGAGTGCCATTGTCTGTGGTTATTGAATATGGAACCCCAAACCTTATGACAATGTTTCTATATAGGAATTTCCGGCTTTTTTGAGTGGTGGCGTTGGCTAGGGGCTCTGCCTCAATCCACTTTGTGAAATAGTCTACCCCTACTATGAGAAATTTAACTTGTCCTGACCCCTGGGGGAAGGGGCCGAGAAGATCGAGTTCCCATCTTGCAAACGGCCAAGGCGAAGTTACGCTAATGAGCTCTTCTGGCGGGGCGATGTGAAAGTTGGCATGTTTCTGACATGGTGGGCATGTCTTTACAAATTATGTAGCTTCTTTCTGTAGAGTCGGCCAATAAAATCCCGCTCGGAGTACTTTTTTGGCGAGAGCTCGTGCTCCGAGATGATTGCCACAAATGCCGCCGTGTACTTATTCTAGCACTTCCTTTGTGTTGGAGGTTGGCACGCATTTTAGTAATGGTATTGAGATCCCTCTTTTGTACATGATGTTGTTTATGATGGTGTAGTACTGTGCCTCCCTTTTTAACCTCTTTGCCTCCTTTTCTTCTGTGGGGAGTGTTCCTGCTTTGAGGTAGTTGCTTATGGGGGTCATCCATCCTTGGTCCTGGCTTGTTATGGCTAGGACTTTTCCCTCTTCCAAGATTGACGGGTTCTGTAATATTTCCTGGATGAGGCTTCTATTGTTGCCCTCTGGTTTGGTGCTGGCTAGTTTCGAGAGTGCGTCAGCTCGGGCATTTTATTCGCGGGATATGTGGCATATCTTATATTCCCCGAGTTGTCTGAGATGTTCCTTGGTTTTATCCAAATACTTTTTCATGGTGGAATCTTTGGCTTGATAGCTCCCTGTTATTTGTGATGTGACCACTTGTGAATCGCTGTAAATGTTGAGTTTTTGAGCTTCAACCTCTTTAGCCAGCTTCAAACCAGCTAATAACGCTTCATATTCTGCTTGGTTATTTGAGGCCGGGAACCCGAACTTGAGGGAGAGCTCAACTTGGGTTCCTTGGTTGCTTTCTATTATCACGCCTGTGCCGCTTCCAGTTTTATTTGAAGAACCGTCCACATAGAGATTCCATTCCGTGGGGGTTTCCAGGGCATCTGTGAATTCTGCGATAAAGTCGGCCAGATACTGTGATTTGATGGCCGTCCGAGCTTTATATTGAAGGTCGAACTCTGATAACTCGACTGCCCATTGTAAAATTCTGCCTGCTAAATCTGTTTTCTGCAATATTTTTTTTATGGGCTGGTTAGTTCGAACCTTAATGGTGTGAGCCTGGAAGTACGGGCGAAGTCGTCGAGATGTTAGAATGAGAGTATAGGCAAACTTTTCTATTTTCTGGTAGTTCAGCTCGGATCCCTGTAGCGCTTTGCTAATGAAGTAGACGGGTTGTTGCCCATTTTCGTCTTCTCTGACTAGTGCTGAGGCTATTGCCCGGCTTCCTACTGCGAGATATAATATGAGCGGTTCTCCTTCTCGTGGTCGAGATAGGATAGGTGGTCGTCCTAAGAACTCCTTGAAGTCTTGGAAGGCTTGTTCACATTCTGTCGTCCATTCGAACTGCGTTCCCTTCCTTAAAGTAGCATAGAAGGGGAGAGATCTTATCGCTGCTCCTGCTAAGAATCGGGATAGGGCGGCCAATCTCCCGTTGAGTTGCTGTACTTCTTTGACACAGGTAGGGCTCTTCATGTTGAGTATGGCTTGACATTTATCCGTGTTTGCTTCAATTCCTCTTTGTGTGAGCATGAAACCTAAGAACTTGCCTGCTTCTACTGCAAATGTGCATTTTGCGAGATTGAGTCGCATGTCGTGCTTCCTTATAGTGTCGAATACTTGAGCCAGGTCGGACAATAACGTATCTTCACTTTGTGTCTTTATCAACATGTCGTCCACATAGACTTCCATGATTGTTCCGATGTGATCTGAGAAGACTTTATTCATTAGCCTTTGATAAGTAGCTCCCGCGTTCTTGAGACCGAAAGGCATCACGATGTAGCAGTAATTTGCTTTCGTCGTTAAAAACGAGGTTTTTTCTTGATCTGGTGGATACATGGGGATTTGGTTGTATCCCGAGTATGCGTCCATAAATGAGAGGTATCTATATCCGGAGGAAGCATCTACTAGAGCGTCGATACTTGGGAGTGGGTAAGGATCTTTTGGGCAGGCTTTGTTGAGATCGGTGTAATCGGTGCACATTCGCCACTTCCCATTTAATTTTTTCACCAAGACGACGTTGGCTAGCCATAGTGGGTACTTGACTTCTCTTATGAATCCTGCCTCCAGTAGTGCTTGTACCTGTTCTTCCACAGCTTGGGATCGCTCTGGCCCAAGTTTTCTTCGTCTCTGCTGCACGGGCCGAGATCCTGAGTAGACCGCCAACTTGTGGCACATTAGCTTAGGGTCTATGCCTGGCATGTCTGCGGCTTTCCATGCGAAGAGATCGACATTATCTCGTAAGAATTGTATCAGTAATTCTTTTGAGTCTCCTCTTAGGATCGTGCCGATATTAGTCATTTTGTCCGAGGTGTCTCCGATCTGAACCTTCTCTATCTCACCTTCTGGCTGCGGACGGAGTTCTTCTCATCGCTGAACTCCGCCAAGCTCAATTGTATGAAACTCTTCTCCTCTGCCTCTGAGGTTTAGACTTTTGTTATAAAAGCGGTGTGCCATCTTTTGATCTACTTTTATCGTGGCTATCCCCTCTGCAGTTGGGAATTTCATGCATAGATGTGGAGTCGAGACTATTGCGCCGAGTTGATTGAGTGTTGTCCGACCTATTAGAGCATTGTAGGCTGAACTTACGTCGACCACAATGTAGTCTATTTTGAGGGTCCTGGATTGATTCCCTTTTCCGAAGGTTGTATGTAGTGATACGTATCCTAATGGTTGTACCGGGGTATCTCCTAGTCCGAACAGACTGTTCGGGTATGCTCTAAGTTCCTTTTCTTCTAAGCCGAGTTTGTCGAAGGCTGTTTTGAATAAGATGTCGGTAGAACTCCCTTGGTCTATTAATGTGCGGTGTAGATTGGCGTTTGCCAATATGATAGTAATGACCATGGGATCGTCGTGTCCTGAGATGATGCCGGATGCGTCCTCTTTAGTGAACGTTATTGCAGGGATGTCGGGTGCTTCCTCCTTTCCCTCGACATGATATACTTCTTTGAGATATCTCTTGCGAGATGATTTGGAGATCCCACCTCCTGCGAATCCGTGGTGTATCATGTGGACGTGTCTTTCTGGTGTCCGAAGTGATCGTTCAGTTCGTTCGGCATCTTCATCCCTTCGTCTCTTTCTTTGATCATCATCTCGGGTGGCCAGAAATCGATCTAATTTTCCTTCTCTCACCAATTTTTCTATGATATTTTTTAAGTCGAAGCACTCGTTGGTGGAGTGCCCTCGGACTCAATGGTATTCACAATATTCCTTCCGGTTTCCTTCTCCCCTTTTGCCTTTGAGTGGCCGCGCTGGGAGGATTTTCTCTGTGTGGCAGACTTCTTTGTATACGTCGACCAGGGATGCCCTGAGAGGAGTGTAATTATAATATTTTTTGATTTTCTCCCCTTGTCAATCTTCTTTCCTTTTGGATTCCTTGTCTTTATCTCAGTAGGGGGCCCCAGATTTTGAGGTTTCTCCTAACCGAGCATTTTCTTCCATGTTGATATATTTTTCTGCTCATTCCTGTACTTCGTCTAAGGAGGTCAGGTACTTTTTTGATATAGATTGGCTAAAAGGTCCCTCTTGTAGGCCATTGATGAGTCCCATGATGGCAGCCTCTGTTGGTAAGCTTTGTATGTCCATGCATGTTTTGTTGAATCTTTCCATGTAGTTGCGGAGGCTCTCCCGATCTCCTTGCTTGATCCCTAGTAAACTGGGGGCGTGCTTGGCTTTATCTTTCTGGATGGAGAATCTGGCTAGGAATTTTTTGGCCAGGTCGTTAAAGTTTGAGATGAACTTTGGAGGTAGGTTGTCGAACCATCTTATTGTTGTCTTCGTGAGAGTTGTTGGAAAGGCTTTACAGCAAACAGCATCTGAGGCGTCGGTGAGGTACATTCTACTCCTGAAATTGCTGAGATGGTGGTTGGGATTTGTGGTACCATCATACAAATTCATATATGGGAGTTTGAAGTCCTTTGGAATTTTGGTTTTCATGATTTCCCTGGTGAACGGGTCTTGCTATTTGCGTGAATTTTCCTCAGGAGTGGTCCGAGGAGCTTTTAATTTGAGATCGGCTTCTAATTGCTGTAGTTTTTCTTCCAAATCTCGACGTCGTCGTACCTCTCTTTGTAGATCCTTTCCGATCTCTCGTTGTTGTTGGGTTTCTTTTTCGAGTTGCTTTAAGCGATCTTGAAAGCTTCTATTGCTCCCGGATTTGATGAATTTTTGTCCCCGTTGGATTCCGGGGTATCTTTCAGTGTAGTGTCTGCGTTTTTCTGCGGCGTTCTATCTTCTAGATCTGAATCGTGGTCGTTGTCATGGTCATCCGCCATGGTGATGAGATGACTTCCAGGTTCCCCGGCAACGACGCCAATGTTCCGAGGGTTACCTGAAACTGGAGGTCGATCTCGGTTGAGATCCTCTGTACGGATCGGTACCGACGTGTCCGGCTGGTGGGAGACGGTCGGAGCTATCGTGTCCGATCTGTTGGACTGGTTACACTGCTGATCCTTCGTCATCGAAAGGTGGGGGGTACCTGCAAGAGACTCCAATGCTTAAGTTAGCACGGGTATTAAACAGGTTTTTATGTAGAATCAGAGTATGAGTTATACCTGGGTGCTCCAGCGTATTTATAATGGTTGTAGAGTGACCTTTTTAGATAAGATAAGTTAGTTATCTTACCTTATCTTATCTTTTTGAGTTGAGGTCAGCTTATCTTCAACGGAACCGCCCTTCTCTCTGTAGCCTTGGGCTGCCTTTGGATTGGGCTGTTGTTCCTTGAGTTGGGCCCTTTTTGGGCTTTTCCTGTCGATTTGGCCGAGTTCTTCGAAAAGAAGTCGGTCCGCTTGACCTAAACAGGTCAGTCGCTTTGTCTCCAATCATCCCAAGTCGGATAGCTCGACCCAGGGTATGAACAGTTTCCTTGCTGTTAGGCGACGCGCACGCGCACGCGTGGATGGTGCGCAGACAAGCGACGCGTACGCGTGCATGAGCCACGTGCTGGACGTATCAGAAATTGCTGGGGGCGATTTCTGGGCTGTTTTTGACCCAGTTTTCGGTCCAGAAAATACAGATTAGAGGCTACAGAATGGAGGAATCAGGGAGACACTTCTCATTCACATAATTTTAGGTTTTAGATGTAGTTTTTAGAGAGAGATGCTCTCTCCTCTCTCTAGGTTTTAGGATTTAGGATTTCTCTTCTACTTTTATTTGTCTTAGCATTCTAGTTTATTGATCTCCCTTGTTGATTAATTTATTTTATGAATTCTCATGTTAGACTTGATTTTCTATTCAATGTAATTTGAGATATTTCATGTTTATTGCTTGCTTCTTCATTTGTTGTTATTGAATCCTTGCTATTGGTTGTTTAGATCTAATACTCTCTTATCAATTTCCTATGTTTTTATCATATGCACTCCAAGTGTTTGATGAAATACTTGGGAGAGTTTTAGTTTAGACTTTTATGTTCTTGGCTTGGGATAGT
This sequence comes from Arachis ipaensis, assembly GCF_059453495.1. Lineage (NCBI taxonomy): Eukaryota > Viridiplantae > Streptophyta > Magnoliopsida > Fabales > Fabaceae > Arachis > Arachis ipaensis. The sequence continues at coordinate 7,565,290 of NC_142437.1, read as the reverse complement.
AACTTGGGAACTCTTGAGTTACTAATGTCCAAGTAATTGATGATTGGAAGCCATTGACTCCAGTCATCACTAATTGATTTAGTGGATAGCTAGGACTTATGGACTTGGATTAATATAGCTCATTTAACTTTCCTTTACTACTAGTTAGAGGATGATTTAATGGGATTGATCCTTGCCAATTCTCACGTTGTGGTTAGTGATAAGGATAAAGATCCTTGACCACCAAACCTTGCCAAGACCTCTTTATATCATTTGAATTTCTCTGCAATTTACTTTCCTTGTTCTTAACCCAAAACCCCAAAAACATACTTTTTCCATAACCAATTATAAGCACACCTCCCTACAATTCCTTGAGAGACGACCCGAGGTTTAAATACTTCGGTTATCAATTTTATTAGGGGTTTGTTACTTGTGACAACCAAATTTTTGCATGAAAGGATTGTTTGTTGGTTTAGAAGCTATACTTTCAACGAGGACTTATTTGTGAATTCTAGACCACGCGAGGAATCCGTTCATCAAAATGGCATCGTTGCTGGGGAGTTGCAAACGTGTGCCTTATTATTGGTTATTGTAAATATTTGCTTTTGCTTGTTTGTTAGTTTTTGTTAGTTTTAGGACTTAGTTGCTTATTTTTATTAGTTTTTGTTTTCATTTTCTCTTACTACTATGAATTCTCACAACTTTGGCTATGAGTCTGGTTACAATTATGTTACAGGAAGAGGAGATTACAATGAGAACATGCATTAAGAATGGAACAATCAAAGATAGGAGGAGCCACAAGGATTTTATCAACCCTCTTGACCGCAACCCCCTCCAATGTACTACGAGCAACAACCATTCCATGATGCATACCAAGACAATGGTTATGGTGCACCTTTTTCGTGACAATCAATACCCACCACAACACATCTATGAGCCCCCTCCTCATCATAGCTTTGAGCCACTATACTCACAAGCCCCCTTCAACCAAGCACCTCCATATGAACCTAACCCATATCCACCATACCAACCACCTTATGAGCCAAACGAACCATACATAGAACCACCCTAATTGCAACCCAATTACTCCCAAGAACCACCACCTCAATATACACCCCCCTCCATATCCCTATCAAGATGAACCAACTTCCTATTATGAACCCTTTCCCCAAAATAATGAACCCTCCTATCCACCCCAACTTCCACTGGATAACAACACCCTTAGTGTTATTCACCAAGGGCAAATAAGACTTACCTCTACTCTCACTAGTCTCACCTCTACTCTCAAAGCTCTTATATCCCGCATGGACCAATCCTCTACCTCTAATATTCAACCCTCAAGCTTTAGCGCACCACTACCCTCCGTGTAAGAATACCCATATCCATCAATCCAGGAGCAACATGATCCCAATTATGCTACTGACCCAGAACAAGAGAGAAGGGATCATCTTAGGGATGTACTGGATCGGTTTTACGCACACATACTTCAAGTGAAGGAATAGTTAAAGAATTGGTGAAGGTTGAACAAGAGGAAAGTTTCATCCTTGAAGACAACTCTACACTAAGTGACATCAAGGAGGAGTTTGATTTTGTATTAGAGCAAGTGGGGAAAGCCGAGATTATCAAGGAAGAAGAAGAAGTGGTTGAAGATCTAGGAGATGCTGAACCTCTATGGGAATCTAGAGCTGCAGAATATTCCTCCAATATGCTTGAAATTGATGTTGAGGAGGATAGTGCACAACCTCCAAGACATGTTCCTTATGAAGAATGGGATGGAATAGAACTAGAAATAAGTCCCTTTGGTGATGAAGATTCCACATCACAACCTCCTAGTGATGAACTCGCATCCGCAACTGAACCCATTGATTTTGAAGACCCTTCCCCGAGTGAATCTAAAAGTGATGTGGATGTGGACTTCTCCCAACCTCCCACTTATGACTTAGAGTGACGGGGAAGAATTTGAAGAAGTTAATGAGGTTGCGGGTGAATTTGAAAAGGCTTGTAAAGAGGTGGAGGAATTCCAAGAGGAGCACCATGGAGTGGAGCTTGCAAGATCATTAGAAACACCTCTCCAGAAGCCATTACCATCCAATACAACATTCAAGTGGGTAAAATTCTTATCCTCAACCTTTGCTTTCCCACTTGAATATGGTCTATTGAAACGGATGGTCAACTTAGAGCTCTTTGTGGCTTTAAGAGTAAGAGGGAGATGGTTAGTGGTTGGAGTTGTCAGGCAAGGTTCTGATGCAGGAAAAACTTGATAACGAGAAAAACTTTGTCTCTCAACAAATTTTTCTTTGGCAAGTATACCGAATTGTCGTCAAGTAATAACTCACAAAAGAGTGAGGTCGAATCCCAAGAGATTAACGGATTAAGCAATCAATGGTTAATTGATTATCCTAGTTAGATGGTTCAGATTTGGATGATGAGCAGCAGGAATTGTAAATTGACAGAAAAGAAAGAAAAAGGAATAAAGTGTAGAAAAGTAAAATGGCAAGAAAAGTAAATGTAGGAACTAAAAATAAAATGAACATTGGGATCAAGAGATATTGCAATCCTCCGGATCAAGTTCATTCTCATCTCTTCCTCAATCAATGCATTCATTGATCTCCTTGGCAATCTTAAGTGATCAAATTCCAATTTCTTGGTATTCAATCTCTCAAATCTTGATCAATAGCCAATTACTTGGTCAATTGCTCATGAGAAGAGATGAAGTATGGTCACTGATTATACCACATGCATTCCCAAATCAAGTGTTGGTAGGATTATAGTCACCATATCTGTCCAACCCCAATTTGGTCCAACATGAGAAAGCATTTCTAGCATGATCTCTTCATTCCTCTTCCAAAGTTCCGAAGAGATCCAAGTATGAATAGTTTCTTTTCCAAGATAACTACCCAATTGAATGAAGATTGAAAGCTTACTAGTAAAATCAAGAGAAAAGATAGAAGAAGAATAATGAAAACTAATATTGATCCATCAAATTACAACAGAGCTCCCTAACCCAATGAAAAGAGTTAGTTGATCATTGCTCTACCAAAATAGAAAAGAAAAAAAGTGCAGAAAAGTAAAGATGAAGATTAAAACTAAAATTGAAACTTCAAAAATTCATAAATGAAAAGTACAAACTAGAATTAAACTACTACTGAGAAAAGAAAAAGAAGAGAAAAGGAAGAAGAGTGTTTGACGGGAGGGGTCCAAAGACCCACTCCCCTTGGAGTGTGCCAATTCACAGAAGTTTGAATTGGTCTTCACTCTCTCCCCCTTCCTTCAATTCTCCATTTTCCAAATATCTTCAATGTAGAAACTAAGGCCTTTTTATAGGCTCTCCTAAATTATAAAATAAAATGAAATTCAAAGTAAATTACAATGAAATGAAAATTAACTATTCTAGATGCTTCTTGTGGCCTTGATTGGTTGACAATTGTGGGCTTGCTTGCTTGAGCTTTTGAAGTGGACTTGAGAGAGAAGTGAATCAAGTTGAGGTCCAGGGTGACTTGGCGTTATTGTTGCCGTTATTCATACTAACGCTACAAGTGTGTCGTTAGTGCGGCGTTAGTGCTAAAGTTAGTGTGGCTAACGTCACACTTGCTACCCAGTTGGTGTTTTGGGTCTTAAAAGATGCCTTTGGTTTGTACTCCAATTTCATGCCCACCATAGATTATTATATATCGTTGGAAAGCTCTAGATGTCATCTTTCTAACGCAACTGGAATCATCTCAATTGGATCTCTGTAACTCAAGTTATGCTGCTTTGAAGGGGACAAGGTCGCTGGCACAGTCGCTAGCGTTACTGGAAAACGTGAGTCACAATAACGTTAGCGATCAGGGGATGAATATTGCCCGGTTCTGAAGTTCAAACTTACTGTCTACCCCATACTATTATATATTGTTGGAAAGCTCTAGATGTCTACTTTCCAATGCCTTTGAAAGCGCATCATTTGGAGCTCTACAGCTCGAGTTACATTTCTTGGAAGGTGAAGAGGTTAGCTGGCCTTACTACAGGTTGATACCATATTCATCTTTGTACTTTCGGGGCAGGTTTTCTCTCTCAAATTTAGTGTCCACCATGTAGTGCCATATATGCTTGGAATTCTCTGGAATCCTACTTTCCAATGCCATTGGAATCACCTCATTTGAAGCTTTGTGGCTCAAGTTATTCTTGTTTGAAGAAGGCATGGTCAGGCTGCCGGGTGAGATTTTTGCCTACGTTAATGTCCACGTTAACTACACTAACGTGGCAATTAACGTGAGTCTTCCTTTACTTCGCAAACGTTAGTGGCACTCACCTTTTCCACTAACGTTGGCGTTTCCCTTTCCTTCCACGTTAGTTCCCACGTTAATGTAACTAACGTGGAAGCTAACGTGGGTCTTCTAGCCTTCGCAAACGTTAGTGGTACTCACCTTTTCCACTAACGTTGGCGTTTTCCTTTCCTTCTTCAAAGTTAATGCCATTAACTTTCTCACTAACATTGGGGCTTCTCTTTTCTTCCACGTTAGTGCCCACGTTAGTGAAGCTAACGGGGTAGCTAACGTGGGTCTTCTTGCCTTTTGCTAACATTAGTGGCGTTAACGTTCTCACTAGCTTTCCAATCTTTCCTTCCTTCCACTTTAATGGCCACGTTAGTGGCGCTAACGTAGCCACTAACGTGGCTCTTCTCTGCTTCTTTTGGTCTGAAATCAAGCAAACAAAGTGTATCAAAGTAACATACAAGATAAACTTTACTATACTAAGTGTGCTAATAATGCCCAAAATTAAAACTTCACTTAGTGTGATCTATTTCATCATATTTACCCTGTATATTAGCTAAAATTCACCTATGCTTAAGATTTTGTTTCATGCAGAGATTTTTCATGCTATTACTCATTTATTGGCAAAATTTGTATGAAAACTAACTAAAACCTACTGAAATAACTATCAAAAATAGGCAATGATGCACCCGCATCAGGTTCATTATGGTTGGAAGCTCAAGGTCTAGATGCAGAGGTTGGTGTAGAGCTCGATCGAATGGGTCTAGGAAGCTGTTTGGACACTTCATTGAGAATTCATCTTGCTTACCACCCAAGTGGAGAAATGATAATCAACAAGAAGACGGATGCAAAAGTAAGGTTTGGGACCCCAGAATTCATTCCAACAATCAATACTCTTGGGGCCTTGTCACTTGCTTTAACTTGATTGAAGGCTTTATGCGCCTAGTTTGGGACCCCGGAGGCTATTGGAATTACAAACATTGGTGGGGATTCCTGGATGAGTTCAAGCACAAGCCACCATGACAAGGAGCTCATCAATTGTCCAACTTAAGGACTTTAACTAAAAGTGCTAGGTGGGAGACAACCCACCATGGTATGATCGTTGCTTTTCATTCTTAGTTTTATTTTGTTTTATTTTTATCAATGTTCATTCATACATTTTGCATCATCACCTGCATTCTGCATGAAAAAAAAAAAGAAAGAAAAAGCACATCCACGCGCAAGCGTCTATGACGCGTACGCGTCGTGTGTATGTGCACAAAAATCCAAAATAGGCAGCAAGTTGCGCTGGACTGGCGCTGGAATCATGCATCTAGCACAACCAGTGGTCACGCATACGCGTGACCGATGCTTATGCGTCGCCTGATCCTTTGCCATCCCGCGCGTAAGCGCCAATGGCGCGTCCGCGTGCATGTGTAAATCGGCGTAATGAGTGTTTCGAACAGAAATCTGCACGGGAGTAATGATGGAACCGCGCGTTTCGCACGATCATGGTCGCGCGTACGCGTACTACACGCTTACGCGTCCTTCACCTCTATGCCCACCCACGCGTATGCGTGGGCGACGCTTGCGCGTCGACAGCGCCGTGTAACTTACACCCAGCACGCTGCCTGATTCTGTTTGCTTTTCATTTTCTTTTCTTTTCAAATCCTAATTCTTTCCTTTTCTTATTCTTTCTTCCTCCTTCCTTACTTTCTTCTTCTTCTCTTCTCACTTTCTTCTCATCCTTATTCTCTTTCATTCTCTTTTACACACTGCATTTGCATACTTTCCTTCATTGTATTTTAATTTCATTCATATTTTTATCTCCTTTCCTAATTTCCTCTTTTACCATTGGTGTTATATGTTCTTATTCAACTGTTGCATCTTTTCTTGAATTATTTTGGTGCTTCGTGACTTGTTTTAAACTGTTGGGTTTTATTAAATATAAGTCAATGCTAATTTTATGATACTTGTATTCCATTCGCATTGATATGCACTTATATTGTCTTTCATTGCCCACACTCTCTCCCCATTATTGCAATTTTTGCACTATTCATATGCCATTTGCTTCTACTATTTTGTCACTTGCATGTTGTAGCTACCATGTAGTTGAGATCCTCATTATTTGGCATCAACCCATCCATATTCTATTTGGTTCCTTATCTTTGTTTCTGGGTTACTTTTCTTCCTTTTTCTCTTCTTTCAGGTTGGCCACCGAGAAGAAAAAGAGAAAGCTTCTCAATGGGGCAACCGACAAGTCCATCTGCACAACCTTTGGTGAAAAGCATCAGTTGTAACAACCCGTCCACTTGCACATCTCAGCATGCACCGAGGATGGTGCAATCCTTAAGTGTGGGGAGGTCGATACCAATCTCCGTGGGTTAGTTACATTCCTGTCTCAACACCAATGTTTAAAATTAGTTGTTGCATTTGCATGTTTGATTGTATGTTTGTTCGATTTTGTGCATACCATACCACTACTTGGTTGAAATAATGATTTCCTTTTCAAGAAACTATTTTATAGCATTTCACTAATTTGAATTAAAATTTTTTGTTGAACTTGTTTGAAGAAATATTATATTGGAACATGGTTTAGAGCTCGAACACATAAAACCAGTAAGATTTTGAGCCAATTTGATTGGTTGCATTTTATCAACCAATGTTTTATTTTGGTGTGTGGTGTTCTCTCTAAAATTGTGATCTATATCTTGCTTGATTCTATATTTCCATGGTTTAATGTATGCATATACTTATATGATTGAGGCCTTGTTTCACTTAGCTTACATACCCATATGGCCTTACCCTTTCATTATCTTTTGCAAACTAATTCGAGCCTATTTTACCCTATTCGTTCTTTACTTTAGCTCATCACTAACTCTAAGCGGAAACCAATAATGTCCTTAATTTGAATCCTTGGTTAGCTTAGACTAGTGATAGTGCTCATGAATTAAGTGTAGGAAAATTGGGTTTGGAAAATTTGGTTTGAGAATTGAATGTTGTATATTCTTAAGAAAATGTGAAAAAGAATGTTGAGGACATGTTTATGCATGCAATACCTTAATCATATGCATTGAGAAAAACAAAAGAAAAGAAAAAAAAAGAAAAAAAAGCAAATAATAAAAAGGGGACAAAATGCCCCAAGTTAAGTAATAATATCAATGCATATGAGTTGTACTTAAATTTGGGATGCATGAATGTGTGGTAAACATAATTAATGGGCAGTTAGATTTTGCATTGTAATTACATGGATTGTCTTAAGTTAGGTGAGAAGTTTAGGTTAATTAAGGATTCAGATTTTAGTCCACTTGACCAAATACAATCCTACCTTGACTCTAACTCCATTACAACCCTTAAAAGACCTCTTGATATGTGTATCTGTGCACTAATTCTTTGTTGATTAGTAGAAGAAGAGCAAGCCTTAGAAAGCAAGATTAGTATAGATTTGAGAGAATCGAACTTTAAACACTTGAGTGATTAGAGTGTATACACTTCCGGTGAGGGTTCGATGCTCGATTCTTTGTTCTCGGCTTTCATGAGCTATTTTCTTCTGCAAGTCTATTTGTACTTCATTTTTATGATTTGAATTAGTAAAATCCAGTTTATATTTGTTCTTGAAAGGTTTGTTTACTTTTAACCAAGTGGGTAGAAATATTTTGCATGTAGTTGCATTTAGATAGGTTGCATTGCATAAGTCTTACCATTTTGCCTTCACTCTTTTGGTTCTCTTGAGCTTAGCATGAGGACATGCTAATGTTTAAGTGTGGGGAGATTGATAAATTCCATTTTTAGGGTTTATCTTGTGCTTAAATTAATGGATTCTATCCACTAAACTCACACTTATTCATAGAAATCGCATGTTTTACATTTTCCTTCCTGATTTTGTGCTATGATTGAAAACATATTTCTTTGGTCTTAATTTAGCTAATTTTAATCCTCTCTTATCTCCATTCGATGCCGTGATATGTGTGTTAAGTGTTTTCAGGGATTACAGGGTAGGAATGGCTAAGAAGATGGAAAAGAAACATGCAAAAGAGGAAGGAATACAAGAAATTGAAGGAATTGCAAAGCTGTCAAGCCTGACCTCTTCGCATTCAATCGATCATAACTTGAGCTACAGAGGTTCAAATGAAGTGGTTCTAATTGCTTTGGAAAGCTAACATCTGGGGCTTCGTAACGATATATAATTTGCCATAGTTGCCTTGCTGTTAGGCGACGCACACGCGTGGATGGTGCACAGACAAGCGACGCGTACGCGTGCATGATGCGTACACGTGCATGACGCGTACGCGTGCATGAGCCACGTGCTGGACGTATCAGAAATCACTGGGGGTGATTTTTGGGCTATTTTTGACCCAGTTTTCGGCCCATAAAACACAGATTAGAGGCTGCAGAGTAGAGGAATCAGGGAGACACTTCTCATTCACATAATTTTAGGTTTTAGATGTAGTTTTTAGAGAGAGAGGCTCTCTCCTCTCTCTAGGTTATAGGATTTAGGATTTCTCTTCTACTTTTATTTGTCTTAGCATTCTAGTTTATTGATCTCCCTTGTTGATTACTTTATTTTATGAATTCTCATGTTAGACTTGATTTTCTATTTAATACAATTTGAGGTATTTCATGTTTATTGCTTGCTTCTTCATTTGTTGTTATTGAATCCTTGCTATTGGTTGTTTAGATCTAATACTCTCTTATCAATTTCCTATGTTTTTATCATATGCACTCCAATTGTTTGATGAAATACTTGGGAGAGTTTTAGTTTAGACTTTTATGTTCTTGGCTTGGGATAGTAACTTGGGAACTCTTGAGTTACTAATGTCCAAGTAATTGATGATTGGAAGCCATTGACTCTAGTCATCACTAATTGATTTAGTGGATAGCTAGGACTTATGGACTTGGATTAATATAGCTCATTTAACTTTCCTTTACTACTAGTTAGAGGATGATTTAATGGGATTGATCCTTGCCAATTCTCACGTTGTGGTTAGTGATAAGTATAGAGATCCTTGACCACCAAACCTTGCCAAGACCTCTTTATATCATTTAAATTTCTCTGCAATTTACTTTCCTTGTTCTTAACCCAAAACCCCTAAAACATACTTTTTCCATAACCAATTATAAGCACACCTCCCTGCAATTCCTTGAGAGACGACCCGAAGTTTAAATACTTCGGTTATCAATTTTATTAGGGGTTTGTTACTTGTGATAACTAAATTTTTGCATAAAAGGATTCTTTGTTGGTTTATAAGCTATACTTTGAACGAGGACTTATTTGTGAATTCTAGACCACGCGAGGAATCCATTCATCAGGTGGCGATGACAGAGCTTGAAGAAGAAAGTAGCGTTGGAGGCTAGGTTTTTTTGAGAGAGGGAAGTAGATGCGTAAGTGAGTGAGAGAGACAGACAGAGGCTTCTTTTTATTTTTTTGGTTGAAAAGTGAAAACCGGTTCGGTCCGATTGGCCAGTTTTCCGCCGAATCAGTGGTTCGTCACCGGTTTTTGGATCAATGGTTTCAGGAGGCTAATCGGACTGTGATTGTTGCTAGTTCACAGTTAGACAGGTCGGATTGGTTGGATCGGTCCAGTTTTTAGAACTATGATTATTTCAATATATCCGTAGTTGTCAAAATCGAAAAATCGAACCGGTAATTGAATCGTTTAGGCTACTGATTCACTAATTTATTAATTTAATCGGTGGGTCACTAGTTGAACTGTATAAATTACAATTAATAAATATAATTTAATTTATATATATCTATTCTATTATATAAAAATCGGGTTTTACACTTAATAATAAAGCTGGCGTGGCATGCTTCTAAGGGTGTTTCTTAATTTATTTTTTTAACTCATTAAATACAATTCATTACGATGGCTTAATTATATCAACTAATTGATTTGATTAGATATTTAAGTATCACACAATTTAACATTATGCATACCAATTAGTTGAATATAGTTGTTAGAGTATAATTATGGTCAATTAGATCATTTAACATTATTCAACATATCTGAATATTTATTATAGGATATTACGTCGTTATTATTTTGATTCTCTTATCACCTATAAATACCCTTCTATATTGTATCATTCTAAACAACTTGAATACTCACAAATATTTTTTCTATTGCTCCCTCTTCCCTTTCTAACATGGTATCAGAGCCATGGTATCTTCCTTGAAGAGGATAAGTTGACTTTCTTCTGGTGAAATCATCATACTTTTCATACTTTTTTTTCGTGTCATTTTTCCTTTCTCTTTTGTCAATGCTTTGATATTTTTTTGACCTCACCGATTAGCTCATCCACTACTTACTTATTCTCATGGAGAAACCATATATCTTTTGTCACCTTCCGATAGTTTGTCATCTCCTTGCACTTTGTCACTTTTCAACAGTTTTCCACCAGTTCACCATCTTTTCATCAGTTTTTCGATAGTTGGCCACTCTTGCGGCAATTCTGTCTACGTTCTCTTCTGGCAGTTCCGTCTGCGTTCTCTTCTGGCAGTTCCGTTTGCGTTCCCTTCCGGAAGTTTCGTCTGCACTTCCTTCCGATGGTTCCGTCTACGTTTTCTTGTGGCAGTTCCGTATGCGTTTCTTTGTGGCAGTTCTGCGCTTTCTTCCGGTAGTTTTGTCTGCACTTTCTTCCAGCAGTTTCGTCTGTACTTTCTTTCGATAATTCTGTCTGTGCTTTTTTCAGGCAGTTCTGTCTGCACCTGTTCTATTAGTTTATGCTTTTTTTATTTAGTTATTTCAAATAAGTTTCAAACTCAAGTTGTCACTTGAGTTTGAGGAGGAATGTTAGAGTAAAATTAGGATCTATTTGTATTATTTAACATATCTGAATATTTATTATAGGATATTATGTCTTTATTATTTGGGTTAAGTATGATTTTGATCCCTAACGTAGAGGCCGAAAATTTATTTCGTCTCCAGCCTTTTTTTTGCTACAAAATGGTCCCAAAGGTTTCATTTTATTTTAAAATCGTTCTTCGGACGAAAATACCCTTCCCCTTCTTCCCCTAAAATCAACCAAATGCAGGAACAGAAGCAGAATGTAGAAACAGAAGCAGGCAGAAGTAGAGTGCAGAAGCAGACAGCAGAAGCAGTGAAACAACAACAATGAAACAATAACAACTAGAAGAACAACACCAACAACAACAATGGATAATGAAGCAACAACAAAAACAAAACCAGAAGAAGCAAAAACAGAAACAAAAATAGAGGCAAAAACGGCGAGCGGCGACACTGAACGCAGTTTCCCCTTCTCCATCACAGGCGATGGCGGGCACAGCGGCGCGGAGAGCGGGGAGCGGGGTGCGGGGCACAGATCGTAGGGCGCGAAGAGCGGCGGCGCTACCTTCCCTTCTGGATTCTCTTTCTTCCCTCCCCCCACCCACCTTCTCTTCTCGATTCTCTATCTTCCCTCCCCCCAATTCTCTTTCTTCCCTCACCCCCTTCTCTTTCTCCCCCCTTCTCGTGTTCCCTTTCTTTCTTTCTTTTTTTAATTTTATTTTATAATTTTTTTAGGAAAAGGTAATTTGGTAATAAAAAAATTTTGGTAAAAAAGACGATTTTAAAATACATTAAAACCTTTGGGGCCATTTTATAGCAAAAAAAAGTCTGGAGATGAAATAAATTTTTGACCTCTACGTTAGGGACCAAAATTGTACTTAACCCTTATTATTTCGATCTCTTAGCACCTATAAATTCTTTTTTATATTGTATCATTTTACACAACGTGAATACACACAAACCTTTTTTCTACTGCTCTCTCTCTTACCCTTTCTAATAATAATAAATACAATTTAATTTAGTTAGAAGTTCATTGTTTTATAGTCCTATATATATATATATATATATATATATATATATATATATATAAACATGATAGAATAAAATTGTAAAAATAATATTTTTATCACTTTGGATATTTTAACTCTTTTTTTTCTCTTTACGTGTAATTTTGTTTTGCGCTAACTTTGTTTATTTAATGATAAAATATACTCATATTAATTCTATCATATAATAGTTTATTTTTCTCCTATGTATTTTGATTTGCATAGTTACTATTGATCTTGCTGTTTTTGTTTTCTTGAATTGTTCTTTATTTTTTTATGACTTGATAATTTAAATAAAAAAGCAAAGAAAGAAAAAAAAAAACAATGGCCGAGGGCAGAGACTAGAAGCCTAAAGTAGCAACATCATTCCTCGGCATTATTATTATTATTAATACGAACTTTGTTATTTCTTTTCTAACATTCTTTAATATGAGCTTCATTTCTTTTTCTTTATTATTATTAATATTTTTATTATTTTATTCTCTAATTATAAATCTCCTTATAGTTATAATCATTCTTTGATAGAATATTTTTTTGATCTAATAAAAATTTTTTCTATTTTTTGTCAAAAATAATTTATATTAAAAAAAATAAGATACAAATTAAAATTTAAAATTTAAATTTAAATAAAATGTGCAAAAAGGGTAACTATCGAATTCATTTGGTAGATTTAAACTCTTCGTATTTTTTTCATTGAAAATTTAAAATACTATTATAAAATTTTAGATATTTTTTATCTTATTGTTCTTAAATTATACATTATACTGTGTATTTGAAAAGTTTCATCTTTTTTGAAATAATAAGTGTGACATTATATAATTTTTGGATACAAAGGAATAATGAAGTTGAAGTGAGTAACAAAATTGATTATATAATAAGATACAAATTTTTTGAATTTCTAGCATAATTGACAAATTTTTAGTTTCAAAATAAATTTTTACTTTATTTTTTTATCTTTTATTTGATTTTTTATAATTTTTTATTTTCTTAATTAATTATGATTGTAATAATTCATTACAGATTTGTATTTCGTAGAAAAAATTTATCAATCATAAAATACAGAAGACTAAACTAAAAAATTTTAAAAATGTTGATTAATCACAAAATAAAAATGTATGAATTATGCTTTAATTATGTTGTAAAATACAAATTGGGGCTATTTAAAATTAATTTTTTTACCATTAATGTTAACTTAAATTATAATAAGGTAATAAATAAAAATTGTATATAATAATTTAATTTAATTATTTATACTATCAAAATTATTCTTTATTATATCTCATTTATTTTTGTTCATTGGTGATATTTAATTGTCTATTTTAAATAAAAATTTGAATGAATTGAATTAATTTTTTTCAAATTAGTAATATAATTATTGTAACATTTGCTTTGCTCAGTAATATTTTTAAATTTATTTAATCTGATTAATCATCTCTTTCTTATTTTATGCTAATTTAAGTAATTAAAGTTAATAAATTTCAGTTATTTTAATTCTTGTAACTTTTTATTCTAATAATGTATTTCAATTAATACAACAATTTTAATATTTATATGTCATTAATAATAATAATAATCTCATTTTAAAATGACGTTTTATCCGCAATATATATATATATAATATGTCTAATTGTAGAAAATTTACTTTTTTTTTATACGACTAGATTAGACATATTTATATTCAATTTATTTGATTACTTAATTAGAATTAATTATATTAAAAGATTAGATTAAGATTATAGTAGACTAATTATATTGTTATTAATTAATTATATTAAAAGATTAAGATTATAATAGATTATTATTATTTTTTTACTTTTTATTTAGATATTAATTCAGATATTAATTTTATTATTTTTTTTATTCTCTTATTCTATGTGTTTATTTTCATAAATCTTACTAAATTAAACAATGTATATCTTCTTTTTATTCCTCTTTTATATACACATAAAATTTATTAAATTATTTCTCTTCCGTCTAATAATTTGTTTCTCTTTCTATTTATATTTCTTTCTTTCAATATTTTATTGGTTCTTATTTTTCTAAATTTTACGTTAATTTATGTATTTGTTCTTATTACACCTAACATTTTTTATTTATGTGTAATATGCATTCTTATATATATTATAGAAATATGATTTGATTCTATTAACTTGCCAAAATTTTTTGAAAAATCTAAAGCTAAAGCACAAAAATATATTTATAGATATTTTATTTTTTAACTAAAAAATATAATATTTTTTGCTATATTTATTGAAATCTTAAGTTAAATATGAATATTAATTGTTGAAATAGAATAAATATATTTTAAATTTTTTTCATCTAAAAAGAATTTTCTATCGATGTTAGAATTATTTAGATGGATAAGTAATAGTAAATATAGAATTATTTAGAATAGATAGAAGTAAGTACATCTTTATATTGAAAATACGAATTTAAAAATATTATATTCAATTCTCAATAGTCAACCTCTCATTTAATCATTGTATGTTCAAAATTTTTTTGAAGAAATGAAATAATTTTAGGTATATAATTTTTTGTAAAAATTTAATTAATTCAATATATTTATTATCGTTGATTAAAAAAATAAATTGAAATGACAATTTAATATTTTTATACTCTTAAAATATAATTTATTTATTTTTATAGCATTCTTTATCATCCAATAATCACATTAATATAATTTAATTCAATAAAATTATTTATCATAATTTGATTGAATAAAATTTCTGTTTTATTTGAAAATTTTAGGATTTCTCAATTTCAAGTTCATCCATGTTAAATCATTAAGAAATATAATTGAGAGCGCAGAAGCATCCCTTCATTCGAGAGCATGATTGAGATCAGAGAGCTTGACTCTTGTGGTTATTTGATCTTTGTCAACCAAAATCTTCTGTATCCTTAATAGGGATGAATCACAACTACTCCACTGTGGAAAAAGAACTACGGAAGCGGGTTTAATGTGTTGGAGACCAAAATTCTGAAGTTATTATTTATATTTGAGTGTGACAATCATTAAACCCTAAAACTCAAATAAAATAGTATATATGGTTTTAATCTCATTTATCCAAATAAAAAGTAATAATAACTTATTTAATTCAACATTTATAACAATAAATGAGATCACCGTTATATAAGTCATTTAATGTGAAATTAATTAATTTGTGATTATAATTAATATATGTATTGCTCATAAATATATTAAGAAATAATAATTTCCTAACAATTTTTCACTTGGGCTATACACATATATTTTCCTGAGATAATTACATATTATAAATTTATGCGCAAATCTGAATGTTATTTCTTAGATTAGTTTAATAATTTGGTCTGTCTCATATATTAGTTAGGGTTAAGTACGATTTTGATCCCTAATGTAGAGACCTATAATTTATTTCGTCTTCGGCCTTTTTTGCGCTACAAAATGGTCCCAAATATTTAATTTAGTTTTAAAATCGTCCTTCAGACGGAAATACCCCTCCTCCTCTTCTTCCCAAAAGCAACCAAAAGCAAGGCGCAGAAGAACCAGCAAATAAAGCAGAAACAAAAGTAGCAAGCAGGAGCAGAATCAATAACAATCAAACAACAACAACAACAACTAGAAGAACAACAACAACAATAATAATGAATTATGATATCAGAGCAAAAACAAATGGAAAAAATGAAACTGAAGGAAAAAGATTTTGCAGTGAACCAAATGGGAAGAGTGATCATAATCCCTGAAGAACGACTTATGGATCCTCTACAACATCATCAACCCCAGCGATTACGTGACGGCCGATACCTCCCGGAAGGTCGACCACCAACTCAACGACGGCAAGAACACCACCGCCTCACGTGTCAGGCTCTCCATCCACCTCAAGGTCACCTGCCGCGACTTCCACAAGGACTCTTCCACCCTTCGCATCCACGGGCGCAACCTCGAGCCCAACGGTTACGTCGCCGTCCGATCCTTCCACACCCTCACGTTGGAGTGCAACAAACCCTTCGAGCTCCACAAGAAGCTCTGGAATCACGACGTCGTCGAGGCTCTCTTTCTCTCTCCCTCTGCTCTCTCCTCTCTTGCCGTTAGTGTGAGTATGTGTTGAAGAAGAAAGGAGCAGTGACGAGGAAGCAGCAGTGGCGGCAACGGCGTGGAGGTTTCCCACTCTCCATCACAGGCGACGTCGCGACGGCCACCTTTCCCACACCCCCTCCCCTCGCGACTCTCTTCCCTCCCCTTTCTCTTTCTCCCCGGCCCCCATCCTCTTTCTTCCCCCACCCCGTCGTTCCCTTTCTTTCTTTCTTTTTTATTTTATTTTATAATTTTTTAGTTAGGGATAAAATAGTAATAAAAATAAAAAATTGGGTGAAAAGGACAATTTTAAAACAAACTAAAACCTTTGGAACCATTTTGTAGTGAAAAAAAGGCCGAGGACAAAATAAATTTTTGGCCACCAAAATCGTACTTAACCCTATTAGTTATGAAATTACCGCAACTTTTATCACATTAGTGTCGCAACAAAACCACAATGATCGTCATACTAAAATACTCAACCACATAGATCAAATTTGGATGAGAAAATTCAGAAATTACATGCAAAAATGATATCATGCATGTCTATTTTCAACTAGTCCAGTTTGAATAAAAATTCTATTTTATTAGATGATAGACTCAGAAGAAAATGCAACGACAACACCCGGGCTCATAGCGATGACAACTAAGTGATGAGCCTGCGGAAGAAGAAGAGAAGAATTTAACAGACTCACAATGTGTGTGTGTGTGTGTGAGAGAGAGGGGGGGAGATTTACCTAGAGAAAAGGGATTTGGTAGGAGAAAGGTGGCGACGGACTCAACAACGACGGTAATGGGATAAGCAGCGATGGCGACATGTGCTGTGAAGGAAGATGAGAGTTGTGAAAGGGTAGGTGGCGATGGGCTCAGCAACGACGATGACGGGACCTATGGGGTTCTTTGTGAAGAAGCCGAGAAGAAGAAGACTCTGGGTGAAAATGATTGGGTTTCTCTTGCATGGCTACAGAGTATGATTGAAGTTGTGAATCACTAAATCCGTGATGTGAGGCAAATCTTAATTCCTAAAAAATTTTTATATGTATATATCCGGGGCGGGTACACTCTAAACCTGACCATGCCCTATCCTAAGCAATATCTACCCCGACTTAGGTCAAGTTATTACCCTCCCCAACCGGGTATGAATGGGTTGGGTACCCGTGTATTCGGGTATTTCTGTTAAGTCTAATCACGTATTAATACTCCATTTATTAAGGTTTTACCGCTAGCCAATGGATTGGTAGACGTACAAAGCGAGATTCTAATTTCTAATAGTTATTTAAGCGGACGAGTGAAATAATCACTTAACAAACTCAAATTAATTAAGACAAATACTAATTATTTTTAATATTTTAATATTAAAAATCTTAAAAATTTGATTTTAATTATAACTTTATAAAATATTTATAATAACAATTACTAAATATTTTTTATTTAATTTTTTAATAAAATTTTTTATATAATTTTATGTATTATTCCGTATAGAATAAGGAAACATATATGGGTTATATATTAAAAAAAGACAAATGTAATGAAAAGAAGTTGCCAGCCACTATACATGCAAGAAGACCCAAGTTTGAACCTAAAGATTAGCTTTTTTTTGTTAATCGTTGATTTGCGGGTCTAATTGATTTACGCTGGTTTTGGTCGGGTTTTTTTCTTAGTTAGTTAGAATATTAAATCAGACCGATTTAAAACTCCGTTCACCAATTTTTCGATCAAATTGCCAAATTCAATCTGATTTTAATAACTATAGTTATATCTGTTTTTATATTTTATTCTTATTATTCTTGATATCTTGTTTTATTATCATTAAATCACTAGTTAAGTGATTACTTAATAATTATACCTTAAACATTCTTCCTTCTTTTACTTTAATTATTCGAATATTATTTATAAAAATTAATATCTTTTGAATATTTTTTTCGACAAAAAATAAGTATAATTTTTGTTACGAATTTTAATATGATTATCTTTTCTATTTTTATTATTATATAAATATATACACTAGAGATTTAAATTTTTCTAAAGTGAAAAATTAAAAACTTAATTACCCTTAAATTAAGATAATAAAATTTACACGGATCACACCTAATCAAATTTACGAATACAACATGAATTAGTGATTAATTATCTATTTTGTCATTTTACAATTTTTTTTTTTTCATATATTAGTACTAGGACAACTATTTTGTTGTGATTTCGTTCTTCCATCATAATACCTTTTGTGGACATTTTATTCCTCAAATTGGATAGTAATTTTCAAAAGTAATTTATTAAAAGTAGTTTTTAAAAAATAACATTTTAAATATTATAATGGAATGAAGATGAATGGATTAACTTGCCCCACATTACACTAAAGACAAACATAAACATGCGTATGCAAACCAAATCCAAAAAAAAACAATAAATAACATACCCAAGCAACTCGACTTTGAAGATAGTACAGTTCTTAGAAAATCCATAAACTAGTACCCACCCAAGTCTTAGAAATAGGACATGATAAATTAAATCGTACCTTTATTTCTTGCAACTACTAACATATAACAAGCTGAGAACACCTAGTAAATATCATCTTTCTCCTTCAATTCTTTGGCACTCACAAGGTTTACACATTTAAACTTCTTCCTAAGAACCCTAGCCAAACACACCGCATTAACTTTTCCAGTCACCACCAATTTGTCTCTATCATCACCTTCCAATGCCACTGAGCTTACACCTGAATAATAATAATAATGTTGATGATGATTAGTGGTCGTCAACTAAAAACCCGGGCTCTTTACAACAATGGGTGTTTCAACATATCCCTCTATTTTTACAATTCACATCTTTATATATTAGATTCTTTTTTACATTATTTAAATTTGATATTTTTTTCTATTTTTATGCTTCTAACAATTTCTATATTTTATTTTAGGTTAACTTTGTGGTTCAAATATAATCATTTATGTCATTATTAAATGTTATAAAATTGACCTGATATTAACAATAAATAATTTGAAAAAAGTGTTTTTTTGAAACAATTCACCTAAATTTAAATTGTTACATTAAACAGACGATGATAAATATTTTTGTATTAAATCTCTTATAAAAGAAACTTATAGAAATTTTATGTTATATGATATAATTTGATTATATATTTTTTTATCTTTAATCTAAATTATTTGAATTGGCATACTATTTATTTTTAAATTTAATTAAATATCTAAGTATCTTACAATTTAATATAATTTAATTTATATAAATACATGACTTTTAATATTTATGTAATAAATTCTAGAGATATTTTTGCAAGTTATAATTTTTTATTTGTATATTTAACTTTTAATAATATTTTTTATTTATTAATATATTATTTCTATTATTTGAGTATCAATCATGCATTAGGAGTTTTTCATTGTATAAGTTACTTCAAGAAAAAAAATGATAAAATTTGATTTATAAAAATTTAAACTTGAGTGTTTACTATGATTAAGCTCAAATTTTAATTTATTTTTTTATATTATATAAATATTAAATTCTTTGATTAAACACTTATTTATTTATGATAGGATATTATATATAACTTTTATATTGGCAATTAAATTTCAATTGCTACACAAAAATAATATATTTTAGGTAATTGTACATTTTTTGTTATTTTAAAAATCATTATATATTTTTAAAATTATTTAATTATGTTTATTCTTTTAAAAGGATTGCTATTATTAGAGAACAACTAATATTTATAATAGTTTAAAATTGAAAAAATATAAAATATAAAATATTAATATTCTGAATTTTCGAAGTATAAATTTTAAAATAAATATATATGATTATGATTAATGGTTATAATTGGAGTCTTTATTTTATTCTAATTTTTTTCAGAATATATTTGCCTTATTTAAGTTTTATTTTTATATTGATTGCTTTTTTTTGGTAAAATATCAATTAAAATTTATACCTTGAATAAAATAGTTACGTGTCTAAAAAAAATGAACAAAAAAATATTTTTATTTTTAGTAAAACTTTATGTTGCTTTAGCTTTATTTCTACATCACATCTTATATTTTTACTATATTTATAAGAGAGTTTTTATTCAAATTAAGAAAATATTTTAGTTATTTTTCTTTCTTTTAGTTTTAAATATTATTTACTAATACAATAAAAAAGTAAAAATAACAATAATTACTCACATAATTAAAATAAATATCTTAATATATACATGATCCTATGTATACTAAGAATTATTATGTATAATAAATAAGTATTTATTTTTTATAATTACTATTTATAAAATTTATTACATAATTTTCTCATCTTAATATTAATATTTAATGAATATAAGATACAAAATATTATTTATATTATTTAACATACAAAACAAATATCTTAAGTCATCATGTAGAACAAGAAGTCTAATAGTGCAAATCCTTACTTACTTATTTATTCTATTTATTTATTCTATTTATTATATAAAAATTGGATTTCTGTACTTAATGATGAAACTGACGTAGCATGCTCCAGAGAGTGTTTCTCGATTTAATTATTTTAACTCATTCAATACAATTTATTACAATAACTTAATTATATCAACTAATTGATTTGATTGAATATTTAAATATTAATATAATTTATTATAATTTATATTACTTAATTAATTAGACTACGTTAATTGTAATTCATTATATCAGTGAATTGATTTTTTCATTTATGAAATCTAAAATAAAATAAAATAAATAATTTATTATTTATTCTAATTAAATTCATTAAATTAGATGACGCATAGCAATGCACACGGCGGCGGAACAGACACGACAACAGTAGTAATTGGGTAGGTGGAATAACGGTGACGAGATAGAAGTTGTATGCTCTTCTCTATTGCATTTAAAAGCAAGTCAAGCAATATTTTACTCTCCTGGATTTTTGGGAGTGAGTGAGGTCACAGAATTGAGCGCAAAGAAAGTTAGGTGACTATTTGGTTTTTCAAGGCTTTTTTTTTTCCAGATTTCTAAATACCTAAAAGAGTACAGTGTTAAAGATTGTATATCCTTCATTTCTTTCTTATTTTTTTAAAATGTAGATGAATATAAAATATATTAGAAATTATCTACGAAAAAGTTAAATTAAGTTAGACAAATATATTATTATTATTATTATTATTATTATTATTATTGAATAAATTAAAAAAATTAATTAAAAAATATCGTTATCCTTGAATTTAACTCTACCTATTATGCAAAATCTCTATTTATATGATTTATTTCTCATTATATATATAGATTACATCTCATTAATAATTATAGATAAAATTTTTTATTAATTGCATTTTAAGTTTTCAATTATATGTTAGAACTAATTTTTTTATCTAAAGTTAATGTAAAAAATAAAAAAAATTCACATCAAGTTATTATTTAGATTTTAGACTCTAGAGTCATTAATAAGTTTTTTGACCAATAAGATGTCATTAATAATCTTCTCTAAAAGTTTAAGGTGCATAAATATAATTAGATAATTTTAATAAGAATAATATTACGCATTTAAATTTATCTATTCTATCTATTCTATTATATAAAAATCGGATTTTTGTATTTAGCGATGAAGCTAACGTAGCATGCTTCTGAGAATGTTTTTTTATTTATTTTTTTTAACTCATTAACTATAAGTTATTACGATAAATTAATTATATCAACTAATTAATTTGATTAAATATTTAAATATTATATAATTTATTGTAATTTATATCAACTTGATTTGGTAGTATTTTTTAATTTATTTATTTTAATATTCTGTTAGTATTTTTAATTTATTTTTTTAATTTATTAACCCAAATTTATTGTGTATACTAATTAATTAATTTGATTAATTTATTAGCCATTAAAATAATAAATCTATGAATAAAATAGGCAACTGAGATATTTTCAACTAATAATCAAATCAAATCAAATCAAATCATATATATTGAGCTAAATTCAAATTATGTGAATTATGGACCAAATTAAAATAAAATAATTTTTTACTTATTCAATACACTTTTTGTATTTATAAATAAATTATTGTCTACTTCAATATATGAAATTTTTATAAATTTTTTATTGCGCAATTCACTTTAACACAAATAAATTAATTTATAAAAATTTAAACTTGAACGCTTGCTATGATTAAACGCAAACTTTAATTTATTTTGTCATATTATTATATATAAATATTAAATTCTTTGATTAAAAACTTATTTGATTACGAAATGATATTATATATTACTTTATATTGACTATTAAATTTCAGTTACTACACAAATATTATATTTTAGGTAATTGTATATTATTTTTGTTATGTTGAAAATTATTATATAATTTTAAGATAATTTAGTTATGTTTATTTTTTTAAAAGTATTGTCATTATTGAAAAGTAACTAATGTTTGTGATAGTATAAAATTAAAAAATAAAAATACAAAATATTAATATACGGTGTTTTTGAAGTATAAATCTTGAAGTAAATATATGTAATTATAATTAATGATCATAATTAAAAGTCTTTATTTTATTTCAATTTGTTCAGGACATGTGTATCTTAAATTTTATTCCTTTATTAATTAGTATTTTTTTGTACATTTAATTATCATTAATTTATATAAATCAAAATGTATAACTTAAAAAAATAGATACGTGTCTAAAAAATGAAAAAAAAATTTGTTAGTAAAAAATTTATGACGCTTTAGTTTTTTTTTTTGGCATCATATCTTACATTTTTACCATAAGCTAGAGGTAAATTATTAAATATAAATTAGATTTATTACTTGTTACCCTAATTCGAATTCATTAAATTCGATTTATATGAAAATGTAAATGGAGACAACTAAATAACGTTATTGAGTTTAGGGGATTCAGGTAATTTTAGGGTGACTTTGGTTTATCAACATAAATTAGCCTAATATATGATATTAGTTATTGTTTTATATATAAAAAATGTGACATATTTATGCATTGTTTAGATTAGAAGAATTTGTAGAGAAATAACATGCTGGAGAAGAAAATGGATGAAAAAATTAATTTTTCATTATTTGGTTCAACAAAAAAATTGAATGAAAAATATAAAAGTGTATATGGAGCTCACGTAAATTTTTTCTCTTCAAAGTTGCGAAGAAAATTGATTCAAAAGTGCAAACATGGATAAAAATACAGAGTTACTATTTGAATTATAATTTATATATAATATATAAAGACATTAATATAATTTTTTCTATTATAATTTTTTTCTTCTTACTTTTCTTTCCATTCAAGCAAAAGAAATTTTTTCCTCTATTTTCTTTTCATTCATTTTTTTCATCTAAACAACACACACAAAAAATATACTTTTCTTTCCATTTTCTTTCCTCTTATTTTTTATCTTATATCCAAACAATAGTTTAGTGTTTATCCATTTATCTTTTATTAATATTGTTATAACAAGGATACATGTAACTTTATAAAAATATAACCTAAACTTTGATTATATGAGAATTTATTGAGTGGCTAAAATAGCTCCACGTCACGAACTAATGAATACTAGCAATAAGGATGATCACAAAAACAGTCGAAACAGGTATTTGCAGGGATTACTCACGTTTTGGAGTTAGATGGGGACTCCTGAAATCCTCACGACTTGCCACGCAAAAATGGATGGCGACTAGAGGTGGCAAACGGGTCGAAACCTGTCGAGCTGGTCGCATAACTCGCCAAAAAAATGCGGGTTGGACTGGAAATTTATGACCACCAAACTTAAAAATCCCGCCTACCCTGCACCGCTTAATCCACGAGATTTGGTAGGCTTCGGCAGGGCAGGGCAGGCTTTCCCGCTGGGCCAAGTTTTTATTTTGGTAGAGCCATTTTTTTACAAATTTCTATGATGTTATTGATCTACAAGAGGATGAAGATGATAATTGAAGAAGTTTTAAGTTATATTTTGGATTATGTTTTATGTTTAATTGATTATAAACTTGAAGATGTTTAATTATATATTTTGGATAATATTTGTTTTGTTTTGGATAATGCTTATTTTATTATTTTGTTTCAAAAAAATTGATTTATAATTATATTTATTACATATTTATAATTATAAAGACGTTAATGTGAGTGAATTTAAAAATTATAATTTTTTTATGTTTTTAGAAATTATAAATTTATTGAAATTGTTGTGAAATTATATATAGTTTAATATTTAATGGCTTATAAAAAAAAGGAGATCTCGCGAGCCTACCATTAGGTGGGCGGGGGAAAATTCAGGACCATCTTACTAGGCGGGGCGGGCTTTTGGCGAGACAGGGCGGACTTTTCCGTTTGTCACTCCTAATAGGGGCACGAACATAAGTACCCGCCCCATGAAACTTATTAAATATACGCAAATATAAAATTATTAATTTATCCTAATTTATATATACGTAAATTCATTTCTTGAATTTAGTAACCCTAATTTCTGCCTCCAATTCAAATTTTTTTCTTTTTCTTCCAGACTCATTCTCAGCCTTGATCCTCTCTCTCTCTAACTCACTTTCTCTACCTCTCATCAAGTCCGTCACTACGTCGCTCAGTATCGTCCTAAAAAATTATGTTATGTTATTATGTTGGATTATTTTTTTATGTTTTCTCCTTTTGAAATGTTATTTTTCCTAACGAATATGTTATAAATTGTGTTGAATTATATTGAATTGATTATTTTATGATTTATTATATTATGTCTTTTTGTGTTAATTTTTTAAAAAATTTTCAAAGAATATTCGTAGATACCCGAAGAGATCTACGTTCTCTAAGGGGTAATTAAACAGGAACTTGCAATGACGGAGAAAGAACGAGGACATTTTTTCTTAAATAGGAATGAGGGATGGAAAGTGGGTTTCTCACGCTCCCCGAGTCCTCATTACCGTATCTAACTAGCAACAGAGATCCAATCTGAGCCGATTTAAGAGGGGACGCGTGGACTTCATCTGCATTGGGCCTTTAAGGTAATGAACCTAAGTCAGATTTGAGACCCTAACAATAGATTTTAGTTGATCTTGCTTGCATTGAGGTCTTACTAGACCCAAATATTTCTTAAATTAATATTTTGAGTCATTGTTATAGCAAATACTATACTATTTAATATTATAACACTTAGTATATGTAAAAGTTAGATATATTTACAAGACATTTTTTAATTCAAATTAAAAAAATTAATTATCTCTTTTTTAGTTTTAAATATTATTTTCTAATGTAACGAAAAAGTAAAAATAACAATAATCACTCACATAATTAAAATAGAGAATCTTAATATATACATGACACTATATATATCAAGGATTATTATATATGATATATAATTTTTTTTCTTTTCTGTAATGACTATTTATATAATTTATTGAACAATTTTAATTTTTTATCTTAACATTTAATAAATTTAACATACAAAATAAATAACTTAAGTTATTATTCAGGACAACAAGTATAATAGTACAAATATTTATTTATTAGTAGTGAAAAAATATGTAAATAGTATAAATTGACATTTTTTAGTATAAAATCAATAATAAAGATTATTAATTAAGTTAATTACATAATTAAAAAATTATGAAGAATTTTTTAAATAATAATAAAAAATAAGATTGCTATTTTCACATATTACAAAGTTTATAAAAAAAATTTGGATAATAAATCAATGATCAATATATTATATATTAATTCTGTCAAAAAAAATAAATAATCAATACATTAGACATTATTATTTACGTACTAATATATATATATATATATATATATATATATATATATATATATATATTATCGATTATTAAGTTTATAATTAATTTTTAACTCAATTTTTGGTAATTAAAATTTAAATGATTGAAATTATTAAATGATGAATATTTTGCATCTAACCAATTTATTTTTTTATTGAAATTAAAAAATGATGAGTTGTTAATTAATTCTGAATTTAAATTTAAATTTGAGTAAGAAAATAAAAAAATATTTTAAATTTTATCTCACTAACCAAAATTAATTTGAAGATAAGAAATTACTTTGTACATCATATATATTGTAAGATAGTATGGTCATTTGCTATTTTTAATGGTAAATATTGTCAAATAAAATGGTGTAAGAAATTAGAAGAAAATGTATTTACAAGTTTAGAAAATATTAATTTATTTTTCAATAGAATAAATTATATATTGAATAACAAAATTGTTATCGGTTTCTTTTCACACTAACTAATACTTAACGATGGTGTTTCGATACACCATATTACCAAAAAATATTAATCGATCTAATAACTTTTGTAATGACATAAGTTTATGAATTTGAAAATTTAAAAATTATTTCATAAAATGTGAAGTTTTAACAAGTAACAATGTTGATCATATTGTTTTGATTTCAAGAATGAATACGATAACAATAAATAAAATTGTCCCAAGTAAATTTCAACAAAGACAAAAATTCATAAGTATTTCTATTAATGAAAAATTAATCTATTTTAAAAACAAATATAATTTTTTTATATGGATTTTCTAACTTGGCAAGTCGAGAATTAATCCACCACATATTGATGCTCTATTTATTAAGGGTTTGTCGCTAACTAATGAATTGTGATACACACAAGGCGAGATTCGAACTCCAAATACTTACTTAAGCGGACAAATGAGATGACCATTCAATAAATTTAAATTGATTAAAATAAATATTATTATAATAATAATTACTATATATATTTTTATTTAAATTTTAATAAAAAATTTTATATAATTTTATGTATTATCCCGTATAGGACACGGGAACATACACTAGTTATTTTCTAAAATTGGTCATCTAAAATTTTAAATTAATAATTATTCTTCAGATACTTATACAATAATATTTATTTCGTGTTATGTATTATAGTAAATCAAGTTTATGAACTGATTCAATTTATCATGTATTTTCTATAATAATAAATTGAATTGGATTTATTAAAGAATTTAGTGCAGATATAATTTTTCACTTGTTTTAATAAATTGAAATGGCCTAATTCGATTTATTTAGATATTTTATCTTATTAATAAATTAAATTTATCTAATTTAATTTATATAGATATATTTAAAACAGATGTGTAATCAAATAATTTTATCTAGGACATCTGTATAATTTTAATCTCTATTTATTAACGTAAATTACCTTTGAATTTATATCATGTTTTATTATTATAATTCAATGGCTAAATTAACATGAATGCTTTTTTTTTTATCAAAGACAGGAGACTCGAACCTACCACCTCTTAATTGAGTATGTGGAGACCTCTTAAAAAAAATGAATGCTATACCCCAAAAGAAAATATAAAATGCAGGGTCTCTAAAAATTATAATCTTTATGTTGATAAATTTTATTTTTCTTAAAATTTTAATAATTTTTATTTATTTTTTTATTTTTGTGATCTTTATCTAAGGAGAAAAATAAAGCTAAAAGATCAGAAAAGTAAAAAAATAAATAAATAAATAATAAAAATTACTAAAATTTTAGAAAAAAAATTGTTAATATAAAAATTATAAAAAATAAATAAAAAATCATTAAAAATATATTTATCTTTTTATAGAAAAATTTAGTTCTTCTTCTTAAATATTATAAAAAAATTTAGTATTTCTTAATAATTTTAATATTAAAGATCCTTTTTAATAATTAAATATTCCTAACAATCCTTTACAATAATTTTCCCTATTCCTTTTCAAGTTATGATATATATCGAGTATCGACATGTATCTAGAAGGTGATTGTCAAGCTTTGCATTAGTGTCATTCAGGATTGGATGTGATGGAAGGGCCGGCTTGTAATGAGCCATGGCTGGAGTTGTACCGCGGATCAGGCCTAAAATGGGTATGGGCCTATGGGTGAGTGGCTATGCTCTTTTTGGACCTTGTAGTTTTTTATCCCGAACTGATTGACTGTATTTTTATAAAGCTGTATTTATTGTAATATTAGAGTTAAACAAGTGTAATACACGTGATAAGATTGAAATTATAATTTTAAATTATTTTATTAAAATTAATTTAAATTGTAATAATTTAATTAAAAAATAAGTAATATAATATGCATTGTTTGTATTTTTTTAGATATGGTATT
This sequence comes from Arachis ipaensis, assembly GCF_059453495.1. NCBI lineage: Eukaryota > Viridiplantae > Streptophyta > Magnoliopsida > Fabales > Fabaceae > Arachis > Arachis ipaensis. Next base: position 7,537,124 of record NC_142437.1, on the reverse strand, counting down.
AAATGTATGAGAAAAGGACAAAAAGGTCCATAACCTTTTGCCTTGCGGACATTTTTGTCCCTAACCATTGAAAAATATTTTTAAGTCCCTGACCTTCACAAAATTTGGACAGATCAGTTCCTGACGGAGGCATTTGGACGGATCAGTCCCTGGCGGAGGCATTTGGACGAAAATGTCCGCGGAGCAAAAAGTCAGGGACCTATTTGTCCTTTTCTCTAAATGTATTAACTCGAATGTAGGTATTAAGTATATAAGAATTATGTTTGAATTAAGAATTCTTTAAATGAAATTATCCCGTTTAAAATATTTAAATTATGATTTCAATCATAAATTACAATTATGATTTAAAAAAATTTCTTTGATATGATATTACATTTTTTTCCACTTTACTATTAATATATTGATATTGCAAGTCTAAATTACAATATTTTACTGAATCTTGACTGAAAAAGAAAATAGTTACGTGTTTCTATCATCTAATCTATCTATCTATTCTATCTATTCTTCTATTCTATTATATAAAAATCGGATTTCTGACACTTAATGATGGAGCTGACGTGGCATGCTTCTGAGAGTGTTCTCGATTTATTTCTTTTAACTCATTAAATACGAGTTATTACGATAAACTAACTATATCAACTAATTGATTTGATTAGATATTTAAATATCATATAATTTATTATAATTTATATCAATTTAATTTGGTAGTATTTTTTAATTTATTTGTTTTAATATTTTGTTAGTATTTTTTAATTTATTAAACCAAATTTATTGTGTGTACTAATTAATTAATTTGATTAATTTATTAGTCATTAAAATAATAAATCTATAAATAAAATAGGCAACTGAGACATTTTCAACTAATAATCAAATCAAATCAAATCAAATATATTGAGCTAAATTTAAATCATGTGAATTAAGTACTAAATTAAAATAAGATAATTTCCTACTTATTCAAGTTGAGTGCAATAAATACAAATTAATTTTGTTAAATAATCATAGTTGTCGGGTTTACTATATATAGATGGCCACATAAAATTATAAGAATCGTGATTTTTATCGTTCTTGCTATTTCAATTCTTTTTTTCTTCTTCTTTTTTTTTTTCCTATATGTATAATTTCTTTTATGTATAAATGTACCCAAAATGAGAAAATACGGATAAGTATTTTATTAATTGTTTGTTTGATAAATATATCTCAATTTAGGCATTCTACTACTGTAGATGGAAGTTGACCTGTAGCAATTCAAAGTAGCCAATATATTTTTTTATAGTATTAGATAGCAATTCAAAGGTATTTAAAGGTATTTTTATAGCAATTCAAAGGTATTTAAATTATTTTCATATAATAAAAGTGATACGCTTCAAAAAATATTTGTATATAATTTATTAACAAATATATGAGATATTTATTATAATTTTTATTTTTAATAAAAATATCATTGTATTAAAGTGATGCATTTTAAAGATGTATAAATGAGATTTTTATTAAAAAAATTACAAGATAGCAAATGCTATTTTATTTTAATTTTATCCTTAATATTTAGTTTTAATTTTACCTTTACAGTTTCAATATGTTTCAATTATATCATTAGTGTGAACAATATTAGTTATAACTAATCAATTATATTATTTGATTTGACCAAAATTAAATAAACATCAAATTATTTAATAAATTATAAATAAAAAATAAAATAAATGAATTTTATTTAAATTATTTTTTTATTATTTTTTATATCTAAAAATCAGAATGTACTTTTATGTATTTTGATTAATAGTTCTTAAAGGAGTTATTATTTTATTTACTAATATTTTAAATTTTTTATAATATTTTCATAAAACTTGATTAATAGGTTCTTTTTCACAATTCTTTTCTTGAATTTTTTAACAAAAATATAACTTAATTTTTGTCTTTCATCTTTTATATTTATTGATTATACTAATTTCTTTTGTAGTGTTTTTTTATAACTACATGTATTATTTTTCTGTCTTTTTTTACTTTTTTAAAATTATTTTATTACCTTATTTTTAGTTATTTATTTTACTTTCACTCCTCGTATGTTTATTGTATTTCACTTTATTTTTAATTTTATAGTTAACTTTTAATTATATAAAATTCAATAGTTTCTTTTAAAACATGCTTAAATATATTATCTATTATATACAATCATTAGGATAAACAAAGAAATATAAATTGAATATATAATTTAATTTTAATTTAAACTAAAAACTAAATGAATTGTCCGAAAACTAGCAACCAATTTTGTTTTTAATTTCTCTATAATTTATTTAAAGGTAAAAATCTCTCTATAACCACTAACATCGCCGATACAAAATTATAAGTTTTTATAAAATAAAAAATATATAAAATAAATAACATATATATAATTTTAAAGTTATTAATTATAGATTATGGAAAATTTTTTAAAAAAATTATGGATTAACATGTAACTTTTTTATATATATTTTTTAATTTTTCAGACTTATCAATATTTAAGTTGTCTATACACCACTTTTCAAAATATTATGATTTCACAAGTTATAATATGTGGGGTAAATCACCTTTATAAATCATTTGCAAACTAATTTTACGTATATTCCCCAAAGTAAAAAAGGCTATGCGCATGTCTCAATTTACATATCTATGTAAATTAAATTTATGGAGTTTGAATTATGTGTTTTCGTAGTAAATCGAATCTATAAGATTCGAATTACTTGAATACTATCTATGCTACTAAGTGAGTATAAATCGAACCTTATTACTTCGATTTAGTATGCACTATATAAATCGAAATTTATAGATTCGATTTAGTAGGGATGACATCATTCGAATTCTTTGAATTCAATTTACTTTCAAATCACAATGTCAAGTAATTCAAATCCTATAGATTCGATTTACTACTTATTTTCCTAATTTGAATTTATTAAATTCGATTTATGTAAAAATATAAATGGATACAATTAGTTAACGTTTTTGGATTTGGGGGATTTAGGTAATTTTGGGGCGGCTTTGGTTTATCAACGTAAATTAATCTAATATGTTATATTAGTTATTGTTATATATATGAAAAATGTGACTTATTTATGCATTATCTGAATTAGAAGAATTTGTAGGAAAATAAAATGTTGGAGAAGAAAATGAATGGAAAAATCAAATTTTCATTGTTTGGATCAACAAAAAATTGAATGAAAAATATAAAAATGTATGTGGAGCTCATGTAAATTTTTTCTCTCTAAAATTGAGAAGAAAACTTACGAAGAAGTGTATACATGGATAAAAATATAGAGTTACCATTTGAATTATAATTTATATATAATATATAAAAACATTAATATAATTTTATTCTATTATATTTTTTTTCTCTTCTTACTTTTCCTTTCCATCCAAGCAAAAAAAAAATTTTCTTTTATTTTCTTTCCATTCATTTTTTCTTCGTCTAAACAACATACAAAAAAAATATACTTTTCTTTCCTCATTTTTTTCCTTTCCATTTTCTTTCCTTTTATTTTCCATCTTATATCCAAACAATAGCTTAGTGTTTATCCATTTATCTTCTATTAATATTGTTATAACAAGGATACATGTGACTTTATAAAAATGATATAACCTAAACTTTGATTATCTGAGAATTTATTAAGTGGCTAGAATAGCTCCACGTCACGAACCAATGAATGCTAGCAATGGGGATGATCACAAAAACAGTCAAAACGGGTATTTGCAGAAATTACTCCCATTTTGGAGCTAGATTGAAACTCGTGAAATCTTCAAGACCTGCCACGCAAAAATGGATGGGGACTAGAGATGGCAAATGGGTCGACATCCGTTGGGCTGACCTGCATAACCCGCCAAAAAGGCGAGTTGGGCTGGAAATTTGAGACTGTCAAACTTAAAAAGCCTGCCTACTTCGCACTGCCTAATCCCGCTGGGCCAAGCTTTTATTTTGTCAAGGTCATTTTTTTACAAACTTCTATGATGTTATTGATCTACAAGAGGATGAAGATAATAATTGAAGATGTTCTAAGTTATATTTTGGATTATGTTTTATGTTTGATTGATTATAAACTTGAAGATGTTTAATTATATATTTTGGACAATATTTGTTTTGCTTTGAACAATGTTAATTTTATTATTTTGTTTCAAAAAATTTGGTTTATAATTATAAAAACTTTAATGTGTGTGAATTTAAAAATTATAATTTTTTTATATCTTTAGAAATTATTATATGTATTGTTTAATATTTAATTGTTTATAAAAAAAAGGAGAGACCGCCAGCCTACCATTAGGCGAGGTGGGGCGGGCCAATCCGTCAGATAGCAAACTTTTGGCAAGACAGGGCGGACTTTTCCGTTTGCCACCCCTAATGGGGACACGAACATAAGTACCCATCCCATGGAACCTATTAAATATACGCGAATATAAAATTATTAATTTATCCTAGTTTATATATACATCAATCAATTTATTGAATTTAGTAACCCTAATTTCTGCCTTCAATTCGAATTCTTCCTTTTTCTTTCGGACTCATTTTTAGTCTCGATCCTCTCTCTCTAACTCATTTTCTCTGCCTCTCAAGTCCGTCACTACGTCGCTCAGTATGGTTCAAAAAATTATGTTATGTTATTATGTTGGAATATATTTTTATGTTTTCTCTTTTTGAAATGTTATTTTTCATGTCGAATATGTTATAAATTGTGTTGAATTATATTGAATTGATTATTTTATGATTATTATATTATGTTTTTTTTTTTTTGAAGTCACCAAAAAAAAATATTGTGTTTTTTTGTATTAATTTTTTTCAAAAGTTTTCAAAGAATATTCGTAGATAACTGAGGAGATCTGCATATTAAACAAGAACTTACAATGACGGAAAAGGAACCGGGACATTTTTTCTTAAATAGGAGTGAGGGATGAGAAGGGGACTTCTCACGCTCCGCTGAGTACTCATTACCATATCTAACTAACAATGGAGATCCAATTTGAGCCGATTTAAGAGGGGATGCATGGACTTCATCTGCATTGGGCCTTAAGGTAATGAACCTAAGTCGGATTTAGGAACCTAACAATATATTTTAGTTGATCTTGCTTGCATTGAATTCTTACTAGATCCAAATATATCTTGGATTAATATTTTGAGTCATTGTGATAGCAAATACTATACTATTTAATATTATAACACTTAGTATATGTAAAAGTTGGATATATTTACAATACATTTTTTAATTCAAATTAAAAAAATTAATTATCTCTTTTTTAGTTTTAAATATTATTTTTTACTGTAACAAAAAAGTGAAAATAATCACTCACACAATCAAATTAGATAATCTTAATATATACATGACACTATATATATCAAGAATTATTATATATGATATATAATTTTTTTTTCTGTAATGACTATTTATATAATTTATTGAATAATTTTTTTATCTTAATATTTAATAAATTTAACATACAAAATATTATTTAACATACAAAATAAATAACTGAAGTCATTATCTAAGACAATAAGTATAATAGTACAAATATTTATTTATTTATTAGTAGTGAAAAAATATGTAAATAATATAAATTGATATTTTTTTTAGTATAAAAGCAATAATAAAGGTTATTAATTAAGTTAATTACATAATTAAAAAATTATGAAGAATTTTTTAAATAATAATAAAAAATAAGATCACTATTTTCACATATTACAAATTTTATGAAAAAAAATTTTGGATAATAAATCAATCCTCAATAGATTATACGTTAATTCTGTCAAAAAAATTAAATAATTAATATATTGGATATTATTATTTACGTACTAATATAATATATATTATCAATTACTAAGTTTATAATTAATTTTTAATCCAATTTTCGATAATTAAAATTTAAATGATTGAAATTATTAAATGCTGAATATTTTGTATCTAATCAATTTATTTTTTTATTGAAATTAAAATAAAAGAGTTGTTAATTAATTTTAAATTTAAATTTAAATTTAAGTAAGAAAATAAAAAAAATATTTTAAATTCTATCTCACTAACCAAAATTAATTTCATAATAAGAAATTACTTTATACATCATATATATTATAAAATAGTATAGTCATTTGCTATTTTTTAATGGTAAATATTATCATACATCTTGTGCTATTCTTGATCATGATGCAGAATCTGTCCCTGAAAAATTAGTTAGAGGGATTTACAGGCGATTGGACCTGTGGATACTCAGGCTAGAAGGAGTGTACCTTGACGTCATCCTTTTCGAGGACACCCCTTTCAAGATTATCGATGGTAGAGAGCTGGTGGCTAACCCATGGGACATGCCTGCTCCTTATCCAACAAATTTCGCAATCCTCTCGTCTTCCTCTTCGTCCTCGTCACATATTCTGGCATTGCCTTTGAAGAAGAGTGAGCCCTTGGACCTCTACCAGTCCTTGCGCAATTACTTTGTCCTCAAATACTTCGAGAGTGTGGCAAAGCGACTAGAAGGCCTTCTTGAAATGGTAAACAAATTGCGTAGTGAAATGCTGCGTGATGACCTCCCTCTACCCATGCGCCGGGACTGCCTCATCCGCTATTTCAAATGCCTTTGCATGATTAAGCCTTTGTTCCCCATGACTACCTCACCCAACCCACCTATCTTTGTTTGGTACAATGCCTTCAACCCACATCAGGACTCTTCTCAGCACAACATCCATTTGGAGAAGGCCTCTGTTCTCTTCAACCTAGGAGCCTTTGGCTCCCACATTGCTCTCTCCTGCGATCTCACCACCCTCCAAGGCCAGCGCATTGCCATAAACGCTTTACATGATGCTGCATATTGGTTCTTAATACTAACGCATGAGGCTGAGAAGGCATCTGCCACCATTGACTTGACAATAAGCTGCGCCCAGATTCTGCGCTAGATAATAACAGCTACGATTGATGACTTGGAATGCAAGTTTCCTCAACCTCGTTTTGTATCACATTCTGTTGGATGTCCTGTATGAATCGTCATCTACCTTTTCAGTTGATCTTTTCTTAGCACATTTGATTTTTGTCAATCTTGATTTGTTAAATTGTTTGATTGGGATGATGTAGGTTTCTCTGCTTTATTGGAAAGCTTTTGAACTGTCGGCATTGGGGCCTTTAGCTGAGACTTGTCTTGTTAAATCCTTGATACCTAATTATCTTGGGTCTAATTTGAGAACCTGCCATAATGAATTTATACCCAAGGTTGTAACTTTTAAGGGTTAATCTTGTCAACATTTTTTTATGTGCACACCAAATGAATATTTGGCTGCTGATTTCATTGCAGATAATTTTCAAAGAGGATTTTAGAACTAAAGTCCATGGTGGATATTTTGACCAATATGGGTATGTGTAGAATTTTGCTTTGGTCAAATTATTCAATGATGCTTTCAAATGATGAGTGAGAGATACTAATGAAAAGAATTTCTGTATAGCAATTTTACTTTCACTGATGATATTGAAAGTTGAACTTTGATTTTTCATTTTTTTTATATGCATCAATATTGAATATCTATTATTCGTTTTGTATAGAATTTCTCTTATTACGCCTATGGAAGTATAAATCATTAGTGTACAACTTTTAATTTGGCAGAATTATCCGAGACATTATTCAAAACCATCTGCTTCAGGTGAGCTCTTTATTTTCATAATGATATAGAATAATATACTTTGACATTATTATAATTATTTTGTCTTGTCAAGTGGATGCTTTTGTTAAATCATAGCTCATAAGATAGCGAATATGTTGAATTTTTCTCATCACTTTTCTACCGTTTAGGTTCTCTGCTTGGTTGCTATGGAAAGGCCTGTTTCTCTCAATCCTGAGCACATTCGAGATGAGAGAGTGAAGGTGTGCGCATTTTCGCTTCAATTTATGCCGAAATTATCATGTTATGCTGCTATTTCATTACACTTTTCTGATATGAGGCCATCAATATCAGACAGAAAATCCTTGTTCCCCTTTTAAATCGGGTTCTCATACTTGCAAATTTCAATTGAATCAATCAGATATTTTCATAACCGGAACCTTTCGTTGTTGCACTTCAATATTTATCTAGATTTTGAGATGTTCCATAGCATGCAATCAAAGTCTAAAGTATTTTCTATTGGTCACAAAAAATGCAGGTTCTTGAATCAGTAGTACCTATTAGCGACGATGAGGTTGTTCTTGGACAATATGAAGGCTGTAGAGATGACCCAATCGTACCTGATGAGTCGAACACTCCAACTTTTGCATCTGTTATTCTGCGCATACACAACGAAAGATGGGAAGGTATGATAAAATCTTTAGCATTTTCTTCCCAAAGGAAAAATAAACATAATTATCTCGTCATGCATTCCATGATTTTCTTTTTGGCATCAGGTGTTCCTTTCATACTAAAAGCAGGGAAGGCCCTAAATTCTAGAAAAACAGAGATACGAGTTCAATTCAAGGATGTTCCTGATGATATTTTCAAGGATGTTCCTCATGAAATTTTTCAGAAATTTTCTGGTACCGTACCTTTTTCATTTTTAGGTGTTATCTCTTCATACATAAAAAGTATTGAGATGTTGATCGTCTCAATAATCCATAATCCCAAACATGACAAACATAGATACCTGTTCTTTATCGGCTTTAAAAGTGAATATAAATGTTTTCTAGTAAATACTTTTTCTCATTCATCAAAATATGGATGTCTGCAAAACGAAACCTCACTGTAAACAACTTGTGCATGTCTAGGTCAGAAGCATCGAAGAAATGGGTTTCGTATCTGCCTACAAGCCTTTAGAAACTACTTACATGAAGCTTATGGTATATGATCGCCTACGTTTCGACGATTCTCTATATTGTCAGATTCATTCATTGAGATTGGAAGTTTGATGTTAGCAAATATAGATCTCCCAATACACTGTTTGGAATCAAATTTCGTGATATCTGAATGCCAAATTGGCACGGTTAAGTCCAAAATTATTTTATTTTTATCTCAACTTGTAATAATTAGACTAAATCTTCTTGCCGAATAACTGAAGAAGTGCACTCCATCTATTGATTTCTTGTATTCATTCACTTGGTAATTTAATGTTAAGTGTATTTAAAAACCATTATATGTTAGATTTAGATTATGCATTTGCTGCATAAGACTTTTAAAAATCCATGATATCTGCTGTTGTTGCAGTACAAGCTAGGTAATTTGAAGATGTCCACATATCAAAGCGAACAGGAATTGTCCTACTGGCGGGGGAAAGAAGGGGGTTACCATTCAGGATGCTTATGAGAATCTCATTCTCGGCACGTATGTTCACTTTCCCTTCATGTTTTATGAATTATCAATTTTTTCTAGCCTTCTTTTATTATACATCGAAGCCACATAATAACACTAACGGTAGAGTTACTAATCAGTTCGATAGTTCGAAAGAAACAGATTTGAGTTGAATAATAATGGCAATTGTATCCTGTTTTGCAGGATTAGAGGCGATCAGCAACAATTCGTTCGTAGAGATGAATTGGAGGTAACAAATTGTTACATGGTTTGATACAATGTTTCATATATCCTTGAAAGACTAATGTAATGTGCTTAACTATATCAGGCATCGTGAAAGATCTTCACCCCGTTATTGCACAGAATTGATAGAGGGGAGTTCAAGCCACTCCCTTATGAGGCATACGGTAGAGGCCCGAAAGAGGTCGATGAATTGCTGCGAAAAGCGGGCTATGTTGAAACACCCATTGTTGTAAAGAGCCCGGGCTTTTAGTTGCTTATATAATGTATATACAATAAAAACCTTATATGGAGCCCTCCTATATATAATGGGTGGTACAATTTATGGATTTTCTAAGAAATGTACTGTCTTCAAAGTTGAGTTGGTTGGGTATGTTACGGAGGGAATGGATCCTCTCAATTTTTTTTAACAATTGAGAGAATAAAGTGTAATCTCTCACCATTAATTTTGTAAGTGGGATCAATAATAAATATGAGAGAGAGAAGAATGAAAGGCTAGAGATCACACTTTACACCCTCAATTTTTTTTAACAATGGAGAGGATCCATTCCTTATTACGGATTTGGTTTGCATACACTTGTTTATGTTTGTCTTTAATGTGGAACAAGTTAATCCATTCATCTTCGTTCCATTATAATATTTAAAATGTTATTTTTTTACAAACTATTTTTAATAAATTACTTTTGAAAATTACTATCCAATCTGAGGAATAAAATCATTAAAATGTCCACAAAAGGTATTATGATAGAGGAACGAAATCTCAGCAAAGAGTTGTCCTAGTACTAATATATGGAAAAAAATTGTAAAAAAAAATTAAAAATGACAAAATAGATAATTTTTTTTTACCAAAAATAAGAGACTCGAACCCGCAACCTCTTAATTGAGTATGGGGAGATTATGCCATTTGAGCTATTACTCATTGGCAAAATAGATAATTAACTCATGTTGAATTTGTAAATTTGATTGGGTGTGATCCGTGTAAATTTTATTATTTTAATTTTAGGGTAATTAAGTTTTGGAAAAGCACATTATAGTATTTTCCAAAGAGATATTTTTTCAAGTGATTTTAGGTCACGCGCTTTTTTTACTTTTTTCTTCCCTCATGCTTCTTCTCTTCTCCCCCACGTTTCTTCTTCTCTTCTCCCCCATGCTTCTTCTCACGCTCGTTTACGTATGGAGCGTCTTTTTCTTCTTCTTCGCCTTCCTCCTCCTCCTCCTCATTCTCCTTCTTCTTTTTCGCGTTCTTTCTTCACATGTTTTCTCCCTTTGTCGTCATTCTTTTGTTATTGTTGCTGCTGTATTTTTTGTCTTTTTCTCCTTCTCTCTCTGGTGAAGAAGCAGTAGAAGGTGAGGAGGAAGAGTTTTGAATTGTGCAAAATAGAAATGAACCGAAATGACCAACACTACTGAACCGAATACCAATAATGTGATGAATAAAACGTGATAAACATTCAATTAGTAAGAAAAATATTTCTGCATGCACAAGGACTCAACTGAACACACTAACAATCAAGTGAATCAAAATGAGCAACTCCACTGAACCAACACTATTGATGTTCTGAATAAAACGTGATAAATATTTAATCATCAAGAAAAATATTACTATATGCACAAGGACTCAACTGAATCAAGTTAATCAAAATGAATAGCTCCATTGAACCAAGCAACATTCATGTGTTGAATAAAACGTCATAAACATTAAATCATCAAGAATAGCATTTTTCCATGCAAAAGAAGTCAACTGAACACATAACAATTATGTGAACCGAAATGACCAACACCACTGAACCGAATACTAATCATGTGCTGAATAAAACGTGATAAAACATTCAATCAGCAAGAAAAATATTTCTGCATGCACAAGGACTCAACTGAACACACTAACAATCAAGTGAATTAAAATGAGCAACTCCACTGAACCAACACTATTGATGTTATGAATAAAACGTTATAAACATTTAATTATCAAGAAAAATATTTCTACATGCACAAGGACTCAACTGAACACATAACAATCAGGTGAACCGAAATGACCAACACCATTGAACCGAACACCAATCATGTGCTGAATAAAACGTGATAAACATTCAATCAGTAAGAAAAATATTTCTGCATGTACAAGAAATCAACTGAACACATTAACAATCAAGTGAATCAAAATGAGTAACTCCACTTAACCGAGCAAAATATTGGAGTTGTTGGTGATGACTATAACGAAAGAAGAAGAGAAGCAGAAGAAGAATCTGTGTGCGCGAAGAAAAGGAAGAAGCAGAAGAAGAACCTACGTGCGCGAATTTGAAAGAAGAAGGAGGAGAAGGAAGAGGAGAAGGAGGAAACGGAAAAAGAGAAGATAAAGACGAAGATGAAGAGTTGCGTTATGAAACGCGCGTGTGATCACACTCCTTTAATGAGAGTGATTTTTGTTGATGTTGGGCCTATTTAGATGAACTTGGATGAAAAAATACTTAGATGTGTAACAAGTCTCTTTTCCAAATAAGTCCCATAGGATTTAATAAATAATTGGACTCGGCCCCACGAGATGTTGCATTGACCTTAATATGTAATTTATCAATAGGACCGGCCCAATTCATGGTTATCCAACAAAAATTAAATTAACAAATATATAAATCATATACACATTTTGTATGAGGCGCTCCACTAACTTAAAATGCACCGTTGGAGAGACTGCACCTGTAGTTCTCTTATACTAACAGGATACTGGTGAGTTATAGCCTACATCGGTTCAAATAAGGAGATTGATGCATCTGTCACTGCTGGCACAGGTAAGTGTGTATGTGTCCTGTTATTTGATAAATTTCAGTATGACCATTAGACTATTAGTATATTCTTTAACGGGGTAGATAAAAAATATTAATTGCAATGTTGTCTTTTTTGAACAAATAGACATATGAAAGAATTCATTCAATGGGTTGGATTCTGTTATCTAGTTTTGGGCTAGTCCTTTGTACACGACGCTAACCAAGAAAAAAACAGAAGACAAATTTATTATGTTTGTTATACAAATTTATGTCACTTTTACAAATTGGTTAGAAACGGATCATCGGTTTTATTATGTTTGTTATATCAAATTTATATATTAATTGGTAAACAGCAATATTTGAGAGAGAATATTAAAATTATGTTATATAATATAATATTTATAATTTTATACATAAAATATTTATAATTGTATATTTATTATATTTAAAATTATATATAATTATTTTAACAATAATTAATTAATATTAAATAAGATCACTTTAAATTATTTAGACTAATTTTTTATTATTTTTAAAATATTATTGATTGAAAAAAAATATTTAATAATAAAAATATTAGCCAAAATTTATCAAAGTTTATTATTTTTTATTTTATTTAATATATCTTATAATAAATAAATAATAAATAAATAAATTTAGACGGTTTAAATTAATTATTTTTTATCTCCCTAATTTTACTAATTGGCAAATTATTGCATTCTTCCCGCTTCAGTGTTTGTCCTAATATCCGTCTCATTAACTTTAGGGGATACTTCCATAAAGACGTGTAAAATGTCTTTTTGTAAGGACGCTTACGTATCGCATTATTATTTGACGTATTAATGAACCGATTATTTTTGAATTTTTTAACAAATTAAAATAAAACCGATTTTTTGTATAACAATAGCAATAAATCCATTTTTTTTTGGGATCTAATTGTATTTTTAAATTTTTAGAAATTCAAATGTCTGCAAAACAAAAAATCAGAGATATATTTGTCTTTTTATCAAAAAAATTTAAAGATATTCGATTTAGATTCTGTAATTCGATCGGATCAAATTGGGTCTAATAATTATAATGCAGACAATTGGGTTTATTATTATTACTATAATAAATCGATTTTATTCTGATTTATTAAAAAATAAATTATTAACCAGTTTAATAAAAATATCTAATAATAAAATAACACATATAAATATTTTTTAAAAAAGATATTTTTAGTATCTTTATTAAAGTGGTCTCCTTAACTTTATTATAATTCAAAAGCAAGCTTTTATTTAATTAATTAATGTCTAAGATTTTTGTCTCACATGAACCGTGAGTGACAACTATATTTCTTTATATGTAATGTCCAAAACTTTTTATCGCATAGAAGAATTCTTGTGTATATCATAATTAAGAAGGATAAAAATATATATAATAATTAATAATTTCTCCAAAACTTTAATTAATTAATTAATTTAATTTCATCTTTGTACACATGCAGTTCATGCTAATATCCAATTAAAGCAATGGGACAAACAAAGAGGTACTGAGCTATAGGATTGTTGTCACAAATCTATTATAAGTTGCTATAATTTTCTTCACTATGGTCCATCTGAAAGTGGAATGTATATGGTTTGATGAGGATAGATTAATTAGACTATAGACACAAGCGTATGGGATGTGATGCAGAAAATAGAAATTTGTGCCAATAATATAAGCTGTCATGTGGTTAACACTTAACATGCATGTTTATTACTTTTTCTAGGGAACAAAAAAAAACATGGTGGTGGTATGTTAGTGCTACTGTATGCAAAAATAATATACCTTATATCGGAATAGGGGGTTAAATGACAATGTCTTATAGAGCTGGACATTTTATTATTTGAAGAGACTACATAAGGCCTTCAAACACAATTAATTATTGGTTGTTAACAATTGAAGGCCCAATACACTTTTTAAAACAATTCTAATACATTTTTTATCGGTCCAAAATTTAACACAAACTTTTTTTATTTATGAAATAAATCCCACGTCTGAGGGAATAAACAATTTTTTCACAAACCCATAAACAAGTTTCCTGGTAACAAAGCAGGAAAATTTTTGCCACGCCACTAAAATTTGTGCTACGTGTTGACAATGGAAATGTGACAGCACACAGGTGCATCAATCTCCTCATTTAGATTGGTGCATTCTATAACTCACCACAGGATACTTTGTGAATTACATGTAGAGTGCAGCTAGATTTTTGAATGAATGAGTAAATGGGCTTGTATTTTTTAATTTGGATAACACACTTTTTTTTATTTTGTAGGAAATCTAAACTCAAGGAAGAAATATTGGAAAAAGTTTACGAGTTAGAAGGTAGCGTGGATTACAATAGGAAAATTTTCATTTTTGGAAAAAAAAAAGAACAAAATTTTATTTTAATCTCATTTTCTTTCGCACACAAAAATTTTAAAAATATATAATTTTAAAAATTTAATAAAAATAATAAAAATAATTTATTTTATTAATATTTTTATATCCTTTCTATAAAAAAGACACAAATATACTAATTTAATATCTAATAACAGAATATCTATATTTATATTCCATCTATTAAAAGTCTCAATGTTTGGTACTAGTAAACAAACACAACCTTATATCCAATTTTCTACTTCAAGTACAAATTAAGAGTCAAAATAAGAGGAGCAAGATATGAAGAGTCTTGCAATATACACCAAAATTTGGAGAAACAATTATATGAGCAAATTACACAAGATCCAAAGCCCAACCAGAAGAATGGCCTTTGACACGCCACAATGCAATATACAAAATGCATAGCCTTTATGATTAATCATGTGAAGGCAAATATATCACAAGATGACTTAAATAAAGTTATATCCTTTAATTTGGTCAGGTATGGTTAGAGGAGTGCAAGTTCTACATGGCTGACAAGTATGGTTATAGGGGCCTGTTGCTCCGCTGGGCCAGCATTTCATTCCACCGCAGAAAATCTGGCGAAAAGTTAAGCATGCTTGAACATCTTCATGCTAAGCCAATGGAAGTATGCAAGAACCACAATTATAGGGAGAGTCAACCGCACTAAGAAGCAGTAATACCTGTTGTATTAGTCAAACAGAAATGAAAAACATGAATTTTTAATAACACTCACGCTCCTTTGCCAAAGGAGAGGTAACGATAATAGCAATATCGATAATGGTTATAATGATTGTTGATTAAAGAAATCAAAACAAGGATAATAGCATTGTTTTGAATGTTTGTGATGTCCAAAATAGATCATTGTTTAGATATGCTCAAGACCCAATAAGGAGCTAGCCATAAGAAATACAAAGAAGCTTCATAATTGCTATGCTTTCTTCTATGTACACATGCAGAGGTTATTGATCTCTTCACAAAAAGGCTGGTGCATTCTATATTTAAAAGATTATTATATTATTTAAAATAAAAATGATCATATTTATTTTTAAAAAATTATATATTTTTTAAATTAATTTTTAAATTTTTTAATTAAATTTATTTTTTAAAAATCTTAATTTAGTTATATTAATTTTTCTATTAATTTTATAACTGATGCATCAAAATTTACTAACATTAAATAATGTCATACTGACTACAAGACATTCGTAGCAGTTAAAATAATCTCAAATTTAAAAAAATCTTAAAATATTGTTAATTTGTCAAATTAAATAATTATTTGTTCAAAAAATTTAAATATTTATAAAATATAAATTATATATTAAATATCGCATAATACGCAACTATATAATTAATATATATATATATATATATATGATCCTAACAAAGCATAGACATTTAGTTTTATTTCTTAAAAAAATATATACACAAATATGTATCCATTTTGATTGTTAGTTTGTTAGAACCAACGTAAGAATGGCGATATTTTTATGTTACCTCAGAATGTTTCACATCTAAACAATTAAGGGAAAAGCTCTACATCCATGTAAAAAATACATGGTTGTTATCCAAGTAACTTTCTCTACACACGTGATCTTCCACCCCACAGTCGTTTATTATACACGCGCCTTATATAACGTATCGCATTTTCGTTCTTCTTCTTCTTCTTAAATTCGTTGTTCTCCTCTGTTTGCGTTTTTCTTCTCTGCTTGCATTCTTCATTATTGATCTGCATTGAATTCAACGTAATAAGCTCCGTCGTTCTTCTTCTTCTTCGTTTTCTTCTTCGATCTACACTTCTGAATGGAAACAATGAATGATTCAACTTCAAATTAGTTGAATGAGGTTATTACGTTGAGACAGCTAGGGAATGATTGCTGCATACTATCACAATAATCTTAAACATTGAACAAAGTAAAAGGAGGTCACCGAACCGAACAACATTCATTTGATGAATCAAAATCACAAAGGCCACCGAACCGAACAATGTTCATGTGGTGAATAAATGGTGATCAACTTTCAATCAACAAGAATAGTATTTCTCCTCCTCTTCTTCCTCCTCCTCCTTCTTCTTTCAAATTCGCGCATGTAGGTTCTTCTTCTTCTTTAGTTCAATGGATAGTTTAACTAGGGCTTTGAAATTGGTTGTTACTATGTTCAGTACTTCTTTTGCATGGAGAAATACTATTCTTGTAGATTGAAAGTTGATCACCATTTATTCACCACATGAACATTGTTCGGTTCGGTGGCCTTTGTGATTTTGATTTGTAGGCAGAGTTATTTGAATTTGATTTTATATAATGGATTATGTTTCGTTCACTCAGTACTATACAATTGTTTCACCATGAGTACTGTGTTCGGTTCACCATGAGTACTGTATTTTGTTCATTCTGCAGAAAGCTATTTGAATTTGATTTTATATAATGGATTATGTTTCGTTCACTTAGTACTATACAATTGTATTGTGTTCGGTTCATCATGAGTACTTTGTTCGGTTCATTCTGCACTATTCAAAACTCTTCTTCCTCACCTTCTACTGCTTCTTCACCAGAGACAGAAGGAGGAAAAGACAAAAAAAATACAGCAACAACAACAACAAAAGAATGACGATAGGGTTTTAGGGTTTAGGGTTTATGGGTTCAGGGTTCAGTGTACAGGGGTTCAGTGTGTTTCAAACTTTCGGTTCACCATGTTCATGGTTGAGAGTTTAGGGTTTAGGGGTCTAGGGTTTAGGGTTCAGGGTTCAGGGTCTTAGGGGTTTAGGGGTTACGGTAGGGTTCAGGGTTTAGGGTTTAGAGTTTAGCATTCAGGGTTCAAAGTTCAGTGTTCAGGGTTCGGGTTCAGGGTTTACGGTTTAGGGTTTAGCGTTCAGGGTTCAGAGTTCAGAGTTCAGAGTTCAGGGTTCGGGTTCAGGGTTTAGGGTTTAGGGTTTAGGTTTTAGGGTTTTAGGGATTTAGGGTTTATAGGTTCATGGTTCAGTGTTCAGGGTTCTGATTTTAGTGTTTAGGGTTCAGTGTTTAGGGGTTCATAATTTTTTTGGTAAACAGGAGAGCGATTTGGATTACTCTTCTGAAACGAATTAAACTGACAAAGTTTGGATTATTCAATTTTGAATCGAATTGAATGGAATGCAATTGCTAATTTGAATTGAATTAAATGGACGGAGGTGTACTGAATTGAATTGATAATATTTAAATTGTAGGCAAAGTTATTTGAATTTGATTTTATATAATGGATTATGTTTCGTTCACTCAGTACTATACAATTGTTTCACCATGAGTATTGTGTTCGGTTCATTCTATAGAAAGTTGTTTGAATTTGATTTTATATAATAGATTATGTTTCGTTCACTCAGTACTATAGAATTGTTTCACCATGAGTACTGTGTTCGGTTCATTCTGCACTATTCAAAACTCTTCTTCCTCACTTTCTACTGCTTCTTCACCAGAGAGAAAAGGAGGAAAAGACAAAAAAAATGCAACAGCAACAACAACAAAAGAATGATGATAAGGAGAAAACACGTGAAGAAGAAGGAACGCAAAAAAGGAGGAGAAGGAGGAGGAGGAGGAACGCGAAGAAGAAGGCGAAGAAGAAAACGCTCCGTGCGTAAACGAGCGTGAGAAGAAGCGCGGGAGAAGAAGAAGCGTGGGGGAGAAGAGAAGAAGAAGAAGAGAAGAAGAAGAAGCGTGATGGAGAAGAGAAGAAGAAACGTCTTTTCATAATGAACGGGCGAGTGTTTTCACTCTCATTAATGCGCGTGACTCTATTTGAAATTAGGCCAACTTGATTACATAGTTACATGGATGTGTAGCGCGCCTGAACAATTAATACTATTTTTTTCAAAGGTAAAAATTTCATTGAGTGAAACTTAGAAGTTTGAGTTCAGAGTGGACTCCACACAAGAATAAAAATAGAATATTCCATAATCTGATATGATATTACTTAAAAGAAAAAGTATAAAAAAGTGAAAGAAAATAAACTTAACGAGAGATTAGTGTGGTCTTCAAAAAGCTTCATCTTCATCCTCTTGTTGGTGTTTGAAAATTATTTTCCAACTTAATTGCTACCTCTAAAATCTGCTCATGACCAATTCTGTTTCCATAAGTAAATAAATATATAAAATGTGTATTTATACAAAGGGGAAATAAATAATATATATGTATTCTCATATATATGAGAATGACAAAGGCTTCTAATTTTATTTGCATGAGCTTACATCCTAAGTATATAAAATTCTACATAATTAGAATAACTTTTTTTTTAGGCAATCCATGAAAATTAATATTTAGTTTTTTGTATCTATAGCTTTTTTTCCCTTCAATAAAGTAAAAATCTAAATTTATTAAATTGTTTAAACTGAAATTTATTATACTATTTTTATAAATTGATATATGTTATTATTTTTCCATAAATCGAATAATCTGTCACCATTTACGAAATAAAATTTGCAAACATGAAAACTTAAGAGAATATTAAATTAAATTATGTTAGACAAATACAACTTCTTTAGGACAAAACTATACAAGGCATTTCACACTTAAGAGGCCTGTTCAGTATTTATGGTGAAACACTGAAGCTGCAGGTTTGAAAATGAGATTCATCGAGATGCCCTCAACTTAATTCTCACCGCTTTTACTAATATGTACTTTCCAGTAGGTCAAATGCATATTTATGTGTTCAAAATTTATGATTAATTTATTCTGCTCACTCATTCAAATAAATAATTTTAGTAATAATATAAGATAACTTAATATAATAATACATTTAGAAATAAATTTTTGATAAATAACAGAGTAAAAAAGCGCTCAAGAAAAAAACGGACTAAACAGCTCCACTATTTTACAAAATATTATTCTAACTGAATTGGCAAAAAAATTAAAAAAATACAGAAAAGGTAAAAAGATAAGATAATTATATTATAAAATAAAAAACAATTGAAGGCCCTGATAAAATAAAAAACAAAAACAAATTATAATTGAACATGGAAGTATTGGCATCACAGGATATATCTCTCTGTGAATAAGCTAAGCAAATCAAATCTAAAATCTATCATAAACCACTGCATAATTTGACTATAAAATCAAAGTATAATAGACACACAGTTTTAGAGTTCAAAAGCTTAACACAATGACATTTGGAGTATATCAGTACATCAAGTTTTTAAACTAAAAGAAGACAATGTATTTCCCTATTCAATCCTTGTATTTTAGACCAACCCTCTTCTCCAATAATCTTGCGTGCCTCAAGGGGTGGGATGCTCAGGACCTAGAAAAATCAAACAAAAACAAGATGTGCTATTCAAATGAATCTTTCACTGCATCCTATTAGATAAAAGTATGACAAAAATAGATCTATAGCAAAAAATCAGAATAAGGAAAATAGTTAACTAGCTGAAGTGATATATATTTCAATATCATACATCCATTAAGATAACATTCTTAGAGCAATTAGACTGTCTTATAGAGCAATAAGTCAAAGCTAAGTGTTGAGCCCCCTAAGAAATAAAATTACTACTATGTAAACATATTTTATTCGAATTTTGTAGTCCTTATAAGACTTAAGCATCTGAGTTTAGGAGCATTGACATCCATTAATTTTCTTATCTAGTTAACTAAAGATCATGCAACTAATAAATATTTTCTCTAAAATCATGGAGGATGAACATAAGCAATAATATCTCATAGGAACATGATTACATGTGAGATAGTTATTTACAAAAAAAACAAATCTAAATAGAGCATTATAAATTTGTATACCTCTTATTCTAAATTCCTTTAGTTTCTACAAGAGCATATATTAGATTGAATTGTTAAGAATTAACAGATGAAATATTCTGTCATCTATTATGCACGTGGATAGGTGTTCTCATTCATTTTTCATAAGCATACTCATCCAATAACTGGTGCATAAAAACAATGCACATGATTGCCTTGTTATACACAAAATAAAAGGTTTAATAGAATACCATCTTAGAATTTTAGTTCAATTGAAGTGTGGCTGTAAAATGAACAATAACACTAATAGAAGTTGAAATATGGGTATGGAGAACATGTAACTAAAAATGCATTTGAACAATTTTACCTTTATTGCCATCTAGCAAAGCTCGAAAACTCTTGATGAATTCTTCACAATTTGGGATCAATGTTTTCACCAAGAACTCTACTGGAACACGAGAAGCGTCAAAACTGAGACAATCTAACATGCTCAACATTGAAGATCCCGTGGCCTCCGCATTATGTTGCCGGAAATAGTCAAGCAGCTCAGTTTGGTCCTGCCGGCCATATTGGTTAAAACACCTTTGAAGTATCAATGTTTGTTCCTTGGCCCAATCTTCTTCCTTAGATAATTCAAATCCTTCTACGGCTTTCTTTGCTATGTAGATGATACTGGCCATCGTGGACACTCCCTTGAGCTCATAAGCCTTTTTGAAGCTCGATTCCAAAGAGGCTTAAGTTTTTTGATGTTCCAATCTAGTTGGAAATTAGTATGTTGCCTTTTATTCAAAATTTCAACTTTGTCATTGGGGTATGCTCGGAGGAGTGGTTTCAAGTTACCTACATTATTAAAAACAGTATGGAGGCGGTTCATTGATCGAAGCAGTGATTGGATGAACCTCACATGAATAAGAGATTCTGATTTCGGAAGGCACCTCATCCTCTCTAAAATAATAATCCCTGATTGCCTCTCCTAATTTTCTTTCCAGTTCCATCATGTCGTCTTTCATGGAGACATCATCCGAAAACAGTGACCGCCACATAACAAGGAATTCATGTATTATTTGAAAAATTAAAAAAACTTCAGAAAAATTCATCAATGCAGATATTTCATCTTGAATAGTATATACCAATTCTTTATTGAGAGCCAAGCAGAATTCCATAAAAACACTGTTTGATGAAAGGAGAGGTGCCGAAGATTCCACCATAGAACACCCGCTCATTGAGAATGAGTATGTTGAATACGATGCTGAAGTGTTTAATATACTTCTTGATCGTACTCATCGGGGTAGCAGATCTGTCGGGTCTTAACTCCGATTTGCACAACTTCAAGAACTCTCTCCGATTTCTTGCGTACACCTCAATCTGGCTCATGGATGTCATGCTAACGACGGAAAGCTAAAGGATGACATGACATCCATGAGCCAGATTGAAGTGTATGCAAGAAATCGGAGAGAGTTCTTGAAGTTGTGCAAATCGGAGTTAAGACCCGACAGATCTGCTCCCCGATGAGTACGATCAAGAAGTGTATTAAACACTTCAGCATCGTATTCAACATACTCATTCCCAATGAGCAGGTCTTCTATCATGGAATCTTCGGCACCTCTCCTTTTGTCATGTAGTGTTTTATGGAATTATACTCGGCTGTTAATAAAGAATTGGTATGTACTATTCAAGATAAGATGTCTACATTAATGAATTTCTTTCAAATTTTTTAATTTTTCAAACAATACATGAATTCCTTGTTATGTGGCGGTCACTGTTTCCGGATGATGTCTCCATAAAGGCCGACATGGTGGAGTTGAAAAGAAAATTAGGAAAGACAATCAGGGATTATTATTTTAGGAAGGACGAGGTACCTTCCGAAATCGGAATCTCTTGTTCATATGAGGTTCATCCAATCAGTGTTCGAGCAATGAACCGCCTTCATACTGTTTGTAATGATGTAGACAATTTGGAACCACTCCTCCGAGCATACCCCAATGGCGAAGTTAAAATTCTGAATACAAGACAAGTTCTAGTTTCCAACTATATAGATTGGAACATCAAAAAACTTGAACCCTCTTTGGTGATGTTCTTCTTTACAGGAGCAAAGAGTGATAACAAACTGAACATTGTTCCCAAAAGAAACCAAACCACCATCCTGCCACAGTGATCCACCACAAGTTCTAGCAAAAAGAACTTCATAAGTTCTTCAACAAATTGGTAGCTCTTCTGAAGTGATAAAACAAAATTCATCACCGCAAATCCAGCGGTAAAATATCACCGTTTCTTCTTTGTCTTTGTTCTTGTTCTTCTCCTCTTCTTGAAGAGTAAGTGTAGAAAAATATCACCAATAAGGAGACGAACTCACCACAGGCTTTGAATTGACGCTGATAGTGTAACACTTTTCCCTGATAAATTTTCAACCGAGGGAGAGCAAATGGAAGCACAATGACAGGGGATGCATTACCGATTTCCATATTAAATGAAGAAAGAAAGGAAGAAGAAGTGTTTGTATGAGGTGAAAGAAAGGAAGAAGAAGAAGAAGTGATGTTAAACGATATGTGTGTTTGTATGGACTATGGAGTGAAGTAAAGGAAGGATAAGAAAAAGCAAGTGAAATTAGCTGGGACGTGTTTGTATGGAATGAAGCCAAGCAAAAGATTTAAAGTTAAAGTTATTATAATTAATCCATACAGAGTTAGATAATGTATTAATTTCACTATAAATTTTTAATCCAAAAAGTATACATTTGTAGGAAAAAAAAAGGTAAGTAGTATTCTTAAACTGAATTAAAAATAGTATCTATTAATAATTAATGATTTAGAAATATAAAAAATATTTTATATGAATTAAAAAGTATTTAGAAAAATAAATTTTTTAGTATCAATGAAATATTAAGATTTTATTATAATTTATTTATAAAATTCTTATATTGTGTTTACATCTGAAGAAAATTTAAAATTAGTGAATTTCACTTATCATGTCAATAGAACTATAAGTTGCTTAATGAATACACGGGTCAATGTGAGAAGAGAAAATTTTGAACCAAAGAGAGTATTGAGAGGGCCAGAGATATTGAAGGGAGAAAAATTTATTTGGGGTTTTCATTCGTGACTAATTATTGATGTGCATAATTTCACGTCATAAATTATTCAAGCAGAAAATACATGAATATTGAGCCTTGTTATTTTTGTCATACTTCGTGGTAAAATATTACCAAGCCGATCAGATTTACCTCTAGAAGTACCAGTTTGGGATTCTTGAACAACAATGTCTTGTGCTTGTGGATTACTTTGTGATTGTTCCATCTGTAACATACAACAAAAAAAATATATATGATCATGAACAATTACTAAACCAGCAAAAATCAATAACATCAGCAAACAATTATTAGCCTATTGCATTATTTAATTGGTTATGTTGGGATAAAAAAGTGCAACTACAAGAAGAAAACAAGAAGACTTGTCAATGTTAATTGCATACAAGCTTCTGTCCTGTCAGTAGATTTTGGTGACGGTCAATACAAAATGGAGCCTCACCTTAAATCTAAGAACTCCATAATCTTTATTCACCTTTCTTCACTTAGAATAATACAGTAGCCGCTATAATCAGTTAGCATTAGAGTATTCTTTTTTAAGTTAAAACATTCTGCCAATAACTAGAGAATTCTCAATTAAATCAAAGGCTGCACAGTTTTCTTGTATGAACAGAAAAAATTAAAGCACCAGCCATAAATATTATAGGGGTGTTCGCGGTGCGGTTTGGTTCGGTTATATGGGAAAAAGTCATCCGATCCGATCGTTTATTAAAATTGCGGTTCGGTTTGGTTCGATTTTCTTTCCGAAATCATTCGAACCAAACCAAACCAATTAAAATCGGTTTGGTTTGTTCGGTTTATTTAATTAATTCAAATAAAAACCATTATACCATTTCACAGTCACTAACAAATAACAATAGTCAACCTAACTCAGAGATCACTAACAAATGAGCAGAAACACAACAAACTAAATTAGCAGATAGAACAATCATCAATCGGACTCAAATTACTAACAAATTAGCAGAAGCACAACAAATTAAAATCACTAACAAATGTTGTAAAAACAGCAGAAGAAACAGATGGAACAATAATCAACCTGAACTGAATCAAGAAAATCAAGATACACAACCAAACTAATTCCAAAAATTTTGCAAAAATAGTGCCCCAATTCCAAATTAATCAAGATATAGAACCAAACTGAATGAGAAATACAACCAAACTATTTCCACAATTTTCATGTGGTGCACTAATTCCACAAATTCTTCCTCTTTCACCTTCCCCTTTCCTGCATTAACATTGAATAAACAAAAATTCAGAACCAAACCTCAGAACCAAACCTAAGAAATAGAACAAAAAAAACAACCTGAAGACTAAGCCAGAATTAAAAAAAATAAATAGAATCAGAACAGAACCTAAAAAACAAAATCTGAATCCATAAGAAGACTAAGCCAGAATTAAAAAATAAATAGAATCAGAACAAAAAAAACAACCTGAGATGGAAGGATAACACTGCTTCAATGACGGAGAAGAAGAGACTGGACAGCAACACGGCTTCAACGACGGACGAGAGACGGGCGACGAACGGCAGCGGCTTCGACTACGTCTGGTGCGTGCTGCTGCGGTTCGTTGAGGACGACGACGGCTGTTGGTTCGTGGAGGAGACGGCTGCTGGAGAGGTGGTGTGTGGAGCCGTCGAGGATGAGGGACAGAGAGGAAAGGACCGCACCACCACGATGGTGCTGTCCGGCGACGTCGATGGCGGAGAAGAAGGAGGAGGTCCGGCGCTGAGACACAGCGCTAGAGAGACTGAGAGAGAGCTCGAGGAGTTAGGGTTCCTGGTAGTGGAGGGGTGGCTGCGGCTAGATTTGGAGCAATTGTGGTGGAAGGCTACTTTTATATTAGGGTTTTTTAATAACACCGGTTCGGTTCGGTTAGAGTTTTCTCTAATAAAACCGAAAACCGAACCGAACCGCAAAAAACTGCAAAAAATTATTTTTTCGGTTTTTTTCGTTTTCAGTTTATTCAGTTATCAGTTTTTTTGGTTCGGTTGATCGGTTTTGTTCGGATTGGATCGGTTTTGAACAGCCATAATACCAGAAACAAAATTGAACTCGGCACAAACTAATTAACATGTTAAAGTTACAGGTTTCAGCATTTTAAGTTCATACGTTATCACTTTCAAACTAATGTTATGCGATAAATCATGAACAGAAAATCAGAAATAACAAATAAATGATAAATCAATAACCCCAAGCAAACAATTCCTAAACCAGCAAACAATAACTTCAGAAAATCCAGTTAATCAGCAAATTAATTATTAACAAATAACAAGTATTATCAAAATCAAGTGCTAAAGGCCTAAACACTAAACCAGCAAACAGACGCCGAGGAATCAGTGCTTACCGGTTAACACAGAGAAGGCGAGGTCGGCGAGGAGAAAGGCGATCGACGGCGACGACAGAGGACGCGACACCGGCGAACACAAAGAAGGCAAGCTCGGCGATGACAACCACGCGGTGGGGGCTGTGGGGCTGCGGTGGCCAAAACTGTCGCTGTGGGATGCGGTGCCTGCGGGCTGCGGCGGCTGCGCCGATTGGGGGCTGCGGTGGCTTCTATGGTTCGTTCACTTCCATAGAAGAGAGGAGAGGAGATGGGTTTACGGGTCGGGGAGTAACATGAAAGGGACTAGGGTTTCACTCCAATTTTGACTGATTTTGACTAAATTTATTTAGTTACCAAATATGGCCAATTCTCCCATGCCTATAACTTGAATGCCGAAATTGCCTAAATTACTCCTTATAGCAAGATTTAAAAGACACACTTAAAACCGTAACTCTTCTAAAAGCGTCACCTAATGGAAAAAAGTAAATTAGAAGATTTAAGAGAAGAAATAATTAAATTATCAAAATTAATAGATCAAAAATTAATGATTTTAACTAATGTTAATTGTAATGACACCGAATTCTTAAAATCAATACAAAATGATTTTTCTCAAAATCTTAATTTTACTATAAGTTTTATTGAATGACTTCAAAAACCTGAAAAAACCTATTTTTCACACGGAATTTCTAAAAAATGTTACCATGGAAATGATTCCCCACATCTTTATCATACTTTTAACCCACAATTAAATTCTATAGTAGATATGCTTGAAGAAATATTAGTATCCATAAAATTTCAAAGAAATAAGGAAAAAGAGAATCCCAAAGAAGAAAAATTTCAAAATATAATCAACATAACAGATTTAAAAGTAAAACCACCATTGAAATTATGAATATTGAAGAAAAATTAGAAGAAGTCACAATGCTTTTTAAACAATTAAAAATGGCTCAAGAAAATAATATTATGGAACATGGTTTTCAAATAGAAGAAGAATTAGTAAATTCTGAAAATATAGAAAATGAAGAACACATTCTAGATTATTCAAGTGACGAAGAACCAGCAATTCCAATACAAGTAAAAAATGAAGCGGGAACATCTAGGGATAATCAATCTCAATTTAAATGGGAAACATGTTTTGATAATTATGCTTTTAAAAAAGGTTTTATAAATAAAAATTCAAAATATACAAAAATACCATCAAAATACGTTCCTAAAATCCAGGAAATGGTAGGAGAAAGAATGCTCGATTTAGACTGTAAAACGAATGAAAAAGAAATTTTCGAAAACTGGTTGAATTCCTTCTTATTAGAAGCCTTTACTAATCCAAAACTTAATGAATTATCTGGAAGAGACATTTGGAATTACATAAGGTTTCATACTAAAGGAGCTATAAGAGATTATATGACATCAATAGAAAACCAAATAATAGAAGAATTAGCAACAAAAATAACAGTTTATGATAAGATATTATATATAATGATGATTCTATATAAAGAATTTTTTGGGAAAAATATTATAGATCATAAACAAGAAGTCTATAATAAAGAATATCAAGAAGCAAAAAACCATTTAGCTAACATTCACATATATGATCTATGTAATGTGGAGTCTTATATATGTGAATATAGAATACATTATTACAAATTAAAAGAAGAAGATAAAAATCATTATCTTAGTATGTATATAACAAAACTTCCATATCCTGCTAACGAATTTATTATGGGAAGATTTATAAGAGAAATAAATAGAGGAACAATTGAAAATAATTTTGGTGGAGCAACCTCTGCAATAAGAGAGGAAATAAAAGAACGTTGTATGCAAGAAGCAACTCAAAAAAGATTTGCAAATATAATTAGAATTTGCTGCCAGGATAATGAAGAGATACCTCAAAAATATGGTCTTAATAAAAATTTTCAAAGAAAAAGAAAATATCAATTTAGAAAAAGAAAATACTATCCAAACTGGAGAAAAAAGATGTATTTTAGAAAAAGAAATAACAATAAAAACAAGAGACAAAAAAGTGATTATTGCCCAAATAAAAAAGAAAATTGTAAGTGTTGGTATTGCCAAGAAGAAGGACACTATGCAAACGAATGTCCGAAAAAGAAGGATAAAAAGGATCTTACTAAACAAATAGAAATTGCTAAGTCTTGTTTCATGGAACCTTTAGAAGAATCTGATGATAATTTAGACTATATTTTTGAATATGTCTCGGAAACAGACTCAGAGACTGAGTAATAATGCTACATTTATTACTATAAAAATAACAGAAAAATTTATAAATGCTTTCATAGATTCTGGAGCAACACAATGCTTTGCTAGTTCAAATATAAAACTTGATTGGAAAAAATTAAAGAAACCATTAAGAGTTAGAATAGCTGACAAATCAATACATAAAATTGACCAAAAAGCAGAGATGGTTGAAATTTTTATTCAAAATTATAGGTTCATTGTTCCATCTATATACATGTTAGATTCTGGAATGGATTTTATCATAGGAAATAACTTTTTAAAGCTATATCATCCATTCATTCAAGAACTAACATATATAGTTTTAAAAGCTCCACACGATTCTTCAATAAATCAAAAATCAAAACGTATAAAAATACCGACTACTACTATAGATAAGATCTTAAAATTTAAAATATTTTCTATATTAGAGATATGTTATTTAAATTTATACTTTCAAATAAATATCCCAAAAAATAATCTTGAAATAAAGATAGAAGAACTTTTGGATGAAATTTGTGCTGAAAATCCTTTAGATATTAAAAATACAAATAACGAATTAGTAAGCATTAAACTAAAAGATCCGACAAAAGAGATAAATGTTCCAAATAAAATCCCTTATTCCGCAAGAGATAGAGAAGAGTTTTCATTAGAATGTAGAGATCTTTTGGAAAAAGGAATTATAAGATTAAGTAAAAGTCCTCATGCGGCTCCAGCCTTTTATGTCGAAAACAATAATGAAATTAAAAGGGGAAAACGAAGAATGGTTATTAACTATAAGAAGATGAATGAAGCAACTATTGGTGATGCTCATAAACTTCCAAGAAAAGATTCTATTTTAGAAAAAATTAAAGGGGCAACTTGGTTTTCATCTCTTGATGCAAAATCAGGATATTGGCAACTTCGTTTAGACGAAGAAACAAAGAAATTAACTGCTTTTACTTGTCCAACAAAAGAATCAACAAGTGTGTTGCTCTATGAATGGAATGTATTGCCATTCGGATTAAAACAAGCTCCAGGTATTTATCAAAGATTTATGGAAGAAAATCTAAAAGAGTTAAATGAATTTGTTTTAGTGTACATTGATGATATACTAATTTTTACAAAACAGGATAGAGAAGATCATCTTCAAAAATTATTAATAGTTTTAGAAAGATGTAAAGAAAAAGGATTAGTTCTTAGCAAAAAGAAAGCAAGAATAGCAAAACAAGAAATAGAGTTTCTTGGATTAATTCTATCCACTCAAGGAAAGCTAAAACTTCAGCCAAATGTCCTAGAAAAGGTAAATTTATTTCCTAATAAAATAGAAGATAGAAAACAATTACAAAGATTTTTAGGGTGTATAAATTATATTTCTGATCAAGGATTCTTAAAGAATATAACAGAATACACTAAAAACTTATTTCCAAAAATTAGTACTAAAAAAGAATGGAAATGGGATGAAAAAGATAGTATACAAATTCAAAAGATTAAAGAATTATGTGAAAAACTTCCAGAACTTTATATTCCAGAAGAAAATGACTACTTAATAGTAGAAACAGATGCTTCAGACATAACCTGGTCAGGATGTCTAAAAGCTAAGAAAGCTATAAAAAGTTTGAAGCAAGGAAAAGAATCACTAGATTCTAAAAATTCCCCAAAGGAATTACTTTGCAGGTATATTTCAAGGACTTTTACTCTAACAGAACAGAGATATACCACTCATGAAAAGGAAACTCTAGCAGCAATTAAATCTCTTAAGAAATGGAAAATTGATTTACTACCCAGAGAATTTACATTAAGGACAGATTCAAGCTACCTAACAGGTTTCATACGATATAATTTAAAAGTTGATTATAATCATGGACGATTGGTAAGATGGCAATTATTTTTGTTACAATATCCAATAAAAATTGAATATATTAAGGGTGACAAAAATGTTATTGCAGATACATTAACAAGAGAATAGAGTTCGTCTACAACGCATTAAATCAGGAAATTCAGAAATACGAACAAGAACTCGAAAAATGCAAGCATTGTCAGCAAATAAGGACATAGATCCAATCCCTCAAGAAGGCCATCGAAGCAATGAAATCAACACAACAACCAAAACCATCAGAGCTCAGCCAGCTAAGCGTGGTGGACAAATCAGGTGAAGAAAAAATTCCAGAAAATAAAACAATTGCTGAAATTATCAAAAAATCTACCCAAGACAAAAATATTATGTAATTTAATTATAATGGCCCCATGAAAGGAGTATATGATGCCTGGGAAAAAGCAGCACCATTTACACATCAATCAAGGATAATTCATAAAGGAGGGTTTTTAACACTGGAAGAAGCAAAAGAATCTTTCAGGGAATATGAAGCTCTTCATCCAGAGCAAACCCTAAAAAGAGTAGATAAAGCTCCAATTCAAACCCAGAGAACAGGGATAATAAGAAATATTCCTACAAGGGCTGAAATCAAAGAAAAGAAAAGGGTCTGTAGATCAAATCTCAGAGAAACCCTTAATATAGTCCTGAACTGGACTGAAGAAAAAAGAGCAATCTTGGGATATTATCCTATTGCCAAAGAACAGCTAACAAAGCTGGTTATATTTCCAGATGCATCCCCATCAGACACCTATCAGTTTTTCCAGTATGGATTAATTGATACAATTTTAATTTTTAATGATCTAAAAATTATTAGTGAGTTTCCTGCAGGATTCGTTGATGCAGTAAAGAGATTTAAAAATATGATTGATAACGTAAATCCAAGGGATATATCCCTAAAATTTACGAACAGTCAACCTATTTTTAATGAAGAAGAAGAATGCTTGGTTCCAGCACACCAAGTAATATTCATGTCCGTCTTCCCAGGAAATTTTCAACCAATTGATCAAGTTCAAGATTTAACAATCTACAGTCATGAAGGAAGGCTAGCCAGCACACTAGCAAGGGTCTTCGAAAGAACTCAAAAGATAACAAGGGAATCTCACACAAGAATTAATTATAAAAGCAGAAATACTTTGCTTGTGTCTAGTAAAAGGAATGAAATTGAAGAAAGAGAGATGAGACTCTTAGTGGAATTTGAATCAGCATTCTACAACTTATCTGGACTCTTAGAAAAGCTCCCTGAAGGGATAAAGAGGAATCTCTGCTATTTGAAGAAAGACAGAGAAGACCACAAGTGCCAGCTATGCGTCTCAGAGTTATCTGAAGAAAGTAATAATAAAACGGAATCAACCCACATGATAAAGGAAGAAGACAACGCATTTGAAGGTCACATAATGAAAGAGGAAGACAGCACATCTGAAGCATCTCTTAACATTATTGCATAGTGACGTAAGCGCTTAGGTCATAGAGCACCAACAATGTAGCTGGTGCAAGATAATAAACAATGACGTAAGCAATGACGTCATAAGAAGGGTAAGGATGGGAATTGTCCATCAGACCCAACCATTATAAATAGGTTGCTTAGGCAATTGTAGAAGGGGCAGACAATAGAAAGCAGAAGGCTAAGAGTACTCATATGCTAGGAGAGCAAGGAGGAAGCTGCCAAGGCGATTCTATAGTCTGAGGAAGAATTCCCTTAGGGAAAAAATAGTTCTAAACTCCCCTCTGGAGTTAGTATCTACAATCTCCCCTCTGGAGATAAAAACACCTCATATAAAATATACTAAATAAAGGAAGTTTTCTCCAGAAAGGTACATCTTCATCCTAGTCTTTCAATTATGAATTATTTAGAAAGTTTAGAATTAACAGAAGAATCTGATTATTATAGATTAACTGCTTTATTAGATAATGAAAAACAGGCTGTTCTAAAAACAGAATTAAATCTCAAATCAAATGAAAATTTTAATAAACAAAACCTATTAAAAGAAGTTTTTAATAGAAAAAATGTAATATACTATGGAAAAATTCAACTTGAAGCCCCTATAAAGATAAAATCCGCCAATGGAGAACTTGAAATAGCCCTGATAAATGATGAAGAATTGAGTAAACAGATTGAGAAAATTAAGGATCAACAAAAAAGATCTAAAATCGGATGGATTCATATTAGTACTATACAAGTCTTAATCAAATCTACATATATGAAAGGAATTAATTCACCAATAAGCTTAGCAATCTGTGACAAAAGAATTACTGATGACCCAATAGATCAAATAATTGGAATTGTTCATGGAAACTTGGCAAACGTAAATGTTAAATTCAATGCCCATCTTGGATACGCCATACCTTTATCAACTGAAAATCTTGGAAGATCTATAAGTTTGGCTTATAAATTTCATAGAAAGAATTTAATGGAACAAGATGATGAACCACTTTCAATTACATATGCAATAAATTATGCTTTAACAAATAGCCATCATAGTATAATATTTAAAAACAGAGAAAGAATTTATGTTGATGAATTATTTCAAAAAATTGTAAAAACAGAAATACCAAAATATAAAGCTATTGAAAACCCGGTTCTATTATTAAAAGAACCGTCAGGAAAATTAGTTTCACCGAATTTTCAAATAAGAGAATCTAAAATTAATAGCCCTTTAAGTTTATCTAAGTTAAAAATTAAAGAAGAAAATTCTGAAATAAAAGAACTAACAAAAAAGGTCGAAAAATTAAATGAAACCTTAAACACTAAATTATGACAATAAATAAAGAAGAAATATATATCACTTATCAAGATAAGAAACAAGAACTTTTTGAAAGAGAAAACCGTTTGAATTATTTGCAGTTTTCTGAAATAAACCAAAGAGCATTTGAAGCTCTAAAAATAATATATGACAAGTTGAAAAGAGAAGTGGAAGAGCTAGAAAAATTAATAGAATCTCTAGAAAATAGTGATGAATCGATGATAGAGTTTGCAGAAATTCTAAAATAAATAATGAAGCATATAAAGATTGAAAAACCAGAGAATAGAATAAAAAGAAAAAGGGCGGAAAAATTAAAAAGTAAAATAAAGGAGTATAAAAGGGAATTAAATAATCTTCAGATCGAAATTGATAGAAATAAGAATAAATATAAACAAGTTGAAATTAAACCTAAGAAATTTATAAATGCCTGAAAAACCATATTATGACTTAAATGAATTAAAGCTGCTGAAAGAAAAAATGGAAAATGAAGTCGATAAATTAAAAAGATATTTAGAAACAACAGAAAGTGTAGAAATAAAAGAAGTTCTTGAGGATTTGAGAAATTATATTAAAGAAAAAGATAAACAGATAAAAGATTTTATATATAATAATTCATGTAAAAAAGAATATTATAAATTAAAACAAGATTGAAAAACTATAAATATACGTCAAGGACTAGTAATAAATAATCATACAAGAGAAATAGTAAAAATGGTTAATACTTTAGATTATAAAAATTGCAAATTGTTTAATCAAAGTTTAAATAATCGAAGTTTAAAATTTGGTATCAGAGCCAAGTTAACGATTTAAGGTAACACTTTCTCTTTAAGCAACACTTTTAGTGATACGCTTTTAAATCATAACAATATAAAAATGACATCCTTACCATTGCATTCCCCATTTAGTAAGTTAGGCAAGTGTATATAGGCACCATAACACTCACCACCAAATATTTGCGCAAGCTTATCAGGATCTTTTTGTCCCTCGATGTACTTAGCCGAAAACTTAAAACTAGTCATAACCACATTAATATTCGCTAAAAGAAATGTATTTTATAATGCTTTATATTATTTTAATTTATCTTTTTGTGGACCTGACTTTGGATTCTCATGAAGAATTCATGCAATTTAGGAGTGGATTGTGTACAGTGAAATTGTTAATCAGTTTAGCTTGGGTTTGAGCAATAAATAAATAATGTACCTCTATTACTAATAAAAAAAAAAAAGAAAGTTTACCGCCAATAACAAAATAAAAATCCAAAGAAAAAAAGTTTATGGCCAAGAAATTTCTCTGATCACGTCATAAACTCATTATACTTAACCTTAAACAATGTCCAAAAAAAAACCTTAAACAAAAATGTTGCCTTAAAAAATTAAATTAGAAGTTACACTAAATATCACTGAAGGATATATTTTGTTATAGCTTAGGGAAATATATATATACACATTCGCATCATGATTTGGTATAGAGGTGTACATGGGCCGGGCCACACTGGGTTTGGCCTAATCCAGACCTGATTGGGTCTAATTTTTAGACCCTAACTCGATCCTAGACCCGATGAAACTTACGCATCTTCGGGTCGGGTGAAAATCGGGTAAAAATCGGGTCTTTAACATGTAAAAATCACTTAATCTCTAACCATTATTTTATAATTCACATAGTAAAATTCACTTAAAAAAATATAACAAGAACCCACCCTTCTCTAAAATTAAAGCATAACCATAATCAATATTAATATTGTCTAATAATACCAAATATTTAAATCAATACAAATAACACAATATTATGCATTAGTCTAAAATCTTATGCATTTTAAACATAAAACATTAACTTATAATCTTATAATGACTAATAACACAAAATATTAAGGTTTACAATATTTAAATTCCACATAAGAATAACCATCATCCATCACTAATAATACAAAATATTAATTGTGTATGATGACCGGACCGAGTTCGGGTAACCCGAGCTATGGCCCGGACCCGACCCAAAATAATGACCGAGTCTATTTTTAAGATCTTTACCCGACCCTAGACCCGATGAAATTATACTAAATTAGCTCTTAAAGTGTTCGGGGCCGGACCGAATCTTCGAGTCGGGTTGGACCATGTACACCCTAATTTGGTATACCACTATCATTTTTATTAATTGTGTTTTTGCATAAGTTAGACAATCTGAAATCTTTTCCTTCATATAACGCGCACAAAAAAAAAAATTTGATGGATGTGACTCATTAATATACTTATGTAGATGTTGATTTTTTTTGGGTGATTTTATGTCGATGTTGATTATTTCTTTTAGTACATACTCTTAAATAAAATTTACATTGATTATCAAAAAAAAAATTTACATTTTTGATATAAAATCGTCAAAGTTTCTTAATTCAAAATATAAAAAATGGATTTTGGGATAATATTTTAATTCATTTATAAAATAAATTCGACATAATAATTAGTTAAGTTTAGAATCAAATCGATTTGATATTATTAGAGAATATTATAGATTTAATGTTAACAAGACAAATAAAATTGATTTGTATAATAACTAATTAGACTAATTATTTATAATTTTAAAGATGAAATTACTTATATGTGTTCTTTCAAAAGAAACTATTTTGACAATAAATCCGGTAATTATATTAAATTACATCACCGTCTTTTGAAAAATGATAAAACAAAAATATCGACTAAAAAAAATAAAAGGCCAAAATTATAAGAACAATTGCATAAGGATAATCTAGCTACTATATACATTTTTCTTAATATTAATGGATATTCACACTTAGATACCTAATAAGTGGTGCCTCTAATAGTGACCTTCAGTGTATTGTGGTTTGTGGAGTTTAAGATTGTTCATAATTTATTGGGATAAATATTGTTTTGATTCCTGACGTTGAGGATCAGAATCGAAACCATCCCTGATGTAATTTTTTATTTACAATCGTTCTTAATGTTGTATTTCATTTTAAAATCGTCCTTTTTAATAATTTTTTTTATAAATGACAAAACTACTCTTATTTTATAAATCGTTATTTTAAATAAAAAAATATAAAATTAAAAAAGAAAAAAGAAAAGACACGAGGGGGAAGGTGAGGGGGAGGGGAGAAAGGGAAAGGACGTGGGAGGGGGGTAAAGGAAAAGGGGAAAGGGAGAGGGGGAAGGAGAAAGGGGAGGAGGAGGGAGACGGTGCCGGCGAAGGTTGGAGCTGCCGTCGCCGTTGCCGTCGTGAGAGGGGAGAGAGCTTCTGCTTCTGCACCACTGCTCCTCACCGCTGCGCTCTCGTCACTGCTCCTCGCCGCTGCTTCTGCTTCTTACTTCGGCCTCTGTTTCTGCTTCGTCTGGGTCTGCTTGAGTGCTTCTGCTTCTGCATCTTCTGCTTCGTCTTCTGCTTTCTTCTTCTGCTTTCTGCTTCTGCTTGAGTGCTTCTGCTTCTGCATCTTCTGGGTCTGCTTCTGCTTCTACTTCTAATCTGATTTTGATTTGTTATTTTCTGATTTTATCGTTGTTGTGTGTTGATTTGTTGAATCTGGATTTGAATAATGGATTTGTTCATCATAATCCCTAATTCCCTAATTTTTATTGTTGATTTTGTTCTTGTTCTGATTTTTGGATTGCTGTTGCTTTTTTTTGTTTTTGAATTTCTTGTTTTGGTCTTGTTCTTATATTTGGTTTCTGCACAAATCTCACATACGATAAGCATTTCGTCGTCATACAGAAGCTCTATGTACTCGGTTTTGGGGACAACAAAGACGGATCGTGATGACGAAGGTGTTGATGAAGATGGAAGGCAAAGAATGGTTTTTGATGATGATGAGCCTTCGATGGTGCTTTGAGAAGCGATGAAGGAGGACATGATGACCTCTTGTAACTGCAATTCATGAGCATACTTGTCATTGGAGATGGGGACGAGGTTACCTTCTTCCTTCTGTAATTAAATTTATAGATTTTTTATTTTTATAATTGAAGATGAATTCAAGTATTTTTAATTCTTGTAATTGAATTTTGTTAACTGTATTTAAAAATTTGAAATTTTGAGTTTTGTTAATTGAAGAAGAATGTTCTTCTGGAAGAAGAAGAACAAGAAGAATGAAATGGTGGAAAAATAGTATTTTTGTCATTTAGAAAAAAAATTTATTAGAAAGGACGATTTTAAAATGAAATGCAACATTAAGGACGATTCTAAATAAAAAATTATATCAGGACGGTTTCGATTCTGACCCTCAACCTTAGGGACCAAAATAATATTTATCCCTAATTTATTAATAATCACAAAACATAAGAAAGTTTTATTTTGTTTTCTTATGGTGTTTGCTATAGAATTTAAAAGTTTGATATTTAATTAATAAAAAAGTTTAAATAATTAATATTTAATTTAAAATATAAATTGGATAAATGTTAAATATTATAAAAGAAAAATTCATCATCAAACAATAGACATTAGAAATTTGATTTTTCTTTTTTCATTATTTGGTCTTGCATTCCTGAAAAGGTTCACACAATCTTTAGATAGTCAAGAGTACTTAAATGTTTTTTATTTTTTGGACAATAAGTGATCATTAATTATGAATATTCTATTAAAATAATTATTTTTAGGATAAGCAATTAAAAATGTACTTTTTTTTCCTTGTAGTGATGTAGTGGAAACATTAAATTTCAAAGAGATTGTTATATATATAAAATTGCTTTAGAATGTTATCTAAAAGTGGTCTCTAATTTTAAAATAGTTTTGATGTTTAAAAAATTAAACTAGGAATTAAAAGAAAGAAGTTTATGTTTGATTATGGTATAAGTGTAATGGATAAAGTAAATAGTTTAAGTTAAAATACAAAATAACTTGGCATTCCAAGCCTTCAGTCTTGATAAGATTCCAAAAACTTCTCCAAGTCAGTCTTGAGACAGAATCTTTTTTCATCGATCGAGCTGAAGACAAGAACTTCACCAGCCTTCTTTTGTTGTAACTTTTCGAACTACCTCCTAACTTCACCAGAATGCAAAATGTGGTCTTATGTAGTTGTAAACAGCAATAAAATTTCTTCTTCTGGTCTCTGGTGGATTTGACGTTCGAGGAATAATGAGATCTTTTATCCCACGAGTTTTGGACCATGGACAAGGTGACTGGTATGGCTTTGTCCTTGAAAAAGGAGCTCCGAAATATTTTTGAGTTGCAACAAGTATCTATCCCCTCCACCATTAGTGGCTCTTGAATTTCTCCCTCGGTGAGTACCTTTAAGATTAATTACGATGCTAGCTATCCTGACAATGGTGCTCGGGTTGGTTTTGCCTGTGTTTACAAAGATTGGTAGGGAAGGTGGCAACGAGGCTGTTTGGGAATAATTGAAAGTCATAGTATTCTGCAAGGAGAGTTGTTTACTATTTGGAGAGGCTTTTTTTTAGCCTGGGACTCGGGACAAAGAGATGTTATTTGTGAGACAGATTATGTGGAGGCCGTATTATTGTCAATAATTTACAGGATTGCTCTGGTTTTATTGATCCTCTGGTGTTGAAAATCCGAGATATCATGTCTTAAAAATGGCGTGCTGATCTCCCGTTGATCTTGAGAGATGCAAATACAGTAGCAAATATCATGGCAAAGACGACAATAAAGATCCTTTCTCCCCAAGTGGAGCTTCTGTTACCTTGGAAGGAGTTTGAGAGTAGTATTCAGCAGGATTGCCTTTCTTAAGCAGATTCTTGTTTGTTTTTCCTTTCTTGATTGTTGTTTGTTTTCTTTCTAGTCACAAAAAAAAAAAAACAGCAATGAAATTTAGAGCGGAAGGCATAAGCAACATCAACAACTAAACTAAGAAAAAAGTTTGGATAAATCTAACGATTTTTTTCTTTATAAAACTAGCTCTATTTTTTGAATTTGAGATTTTTTTTTCATCTATGATGTAAAATTTGTTATTTTCAACATGTCATAAGATTCGATAGTCCTACCTTTGATTTCATCTTTCAGAAGCTGAAGTATATTTGGATGGTGTGTGTCCTGATTGCCATTCAGTAAAGCACGAAATCTTTCAAGGAACTCTTCATAATTTGGGACTAATACGCTCTTCAAAAACTCTGGCAGATGATTATCAAATGGTGTGTATCCTGATTGCCATTTAGAAAAGCATGGAATCTCTCAAGGAGCTCTTCAGAATTTGGGGCTAATGCGCTCTTCAAAAACTCTGCTGAATGATTATCAAGTGAGTTAAGTTCGAGACCTCTTAGCATGTTCCACATTGAAGATCCCATGGCCTTTACATTATGCTGCTTGAAAAAGTTCAGCAACTCAATATGATTCTGCCGGTTATATTGTTCAAAGCAGCTTTGAAGTATCGACGCTTGTTTTTTGACCCAACCATCTTCCTCAGATAATTCAAATTCGAATTTTGTGGCCTTTTTTAATATGTAGATAACATTGGCCATCATGGAGGCTCCCTGCAACTGATAGGCGTAGGCCTTTTTGAACGTGAATTCCAAAGAAGCCTCAAGCTGGTTGACATTCCAATCTATGTAGTGTAAATCAGAGATCGACATCCTTTCGAACCTGAACTTTGGGATTGGGGTATGCTTGGAGGAGTGATTTCAACATGTCTCTATCTTTGAAAGTAGTATCAAGGCAGTTCAATGCTTGGATGGTAATTGGATGAGGCTCACAGGAATAAGAGTTTCCAATTTCAGGAGGCAAGTCGGTGTCCCTAAAATTGTAATCCCTAGTTTTCTTTCGAGGTCGACCATGTCAGCAGTTATGGGGTTATTATTATCATCAGGAAACAGTGACCAAAACGTAACAATTAGGTCATGCATTGTTCAGAATGTTAGGAAAATCTCAGGAAAATTCATCAGTATAGGCATCTTATTTGGATAGAACTCATAAAATCTTGCTTGACTTGCGAGCAAAACTGCATAAAAAGACTATTTAGAGATGGGAGAAGATTGGCCAAAGACTTGTTGACAGAATACACGTTCGTTGGGAACTAGTATCTTGGATACTATGGTGAAGTATTTAATACACTTTTTGATCATATTCATTTGGGTCACGGATCTATCTAGCCTCAACTTAGATTCGCACGTCATCAAAAACTCTTTCCGATTTCTGGCATACATTATCACCAACCAATTGTCCATTTCAAAATGGTTGATCAATCTTATGCTATCCACTGTTAATTCTATAATTATATTATGTCAGTTTACATGTTATTTTATCTTTTGGATCATAAGATTTTCGAAGAATATAATTATAATTGAAATTTGTTAGAAGGTTAGGATGGTTGGTTACATTTTTTATATATGATATAGTAAATTAATTGGTGTATGTTATAATCTCTATGCAACTTTAGC
Organism: Arachis ipaensis; assembly: GCF_059453495.1. Lineage (NCBI taxonomy): Eukaryota > Viridiplantae > Streptophyta > Magnoliopsida > Fabales > Fabaceae > Arachis > Arachis ipaensis. Next base: position 7,497,213 of record NC_142437.1, on the reverse strand, counting down.
AAAAATTAAAAAATGCTGCTGGAACTAAAACATATTTTTTAGTATGTTAGTTATTTTTGTTGAACTTAAACATTCAAAGTGTTTCATTTAAATACATTTTTAGCATTAGTCTTAGGCTTTTAGCCTTTTCTTTTTTCTTTTAATTCAGTTTTTCCTAAACTTTTGAAAGGTGCAGATGATTCTGTCACAAGTTTAAATTATCGCTGCTTGATTTTGATTGCTAATTTATATAATTCTATTGCATCAGATATCATTTGTTATATATTAATACTTTCCCATTTTATGGATGACTATAGATTTTTTATGTTTGTCTTTATCTTAAACTTGCTACACGTCTAATTTCATATTCCAACCAACGATTTTATTTTATAAAAGTATATTTTTCTCCACAAAAGATTAATTATTTGTTTTAATAGTATAACTTTTTGGGTTACTCTTGAATCTACTTTGTTACTTTTTTTTATTGGTTCTGATTCTGCTTTGCAACATAGCATATGCTTTTTTTTTAATTTGTTCTCAATTTGGCTTATGTGTTTGTTATATGTCTTTGGTTGTTATAAACATTAGCTAAATATATATGATTCAGGCATTCATCTATTTATTTTTAGAATTATTTATTGCAATTTGAATACTACTTTATATTATTGTTGGTTCTAACTTTTTCTTTTCCTCCTTTTAGGAAGCTACTATAGAACCTTGAGCCATCACTCTTTTTTTCCTCCTATTTTCAGATTTTATTCTTATTATTTGATTCGTTAGCTAAAACATTTGAGATTTCTTAGCACCTAAATTTTCAGACAAATTTAAATTATAGTTGTACCTGAGTCTGAGTATAGTTTTCATAATTTGGGATTAGGTATATCTTGAATTATACTTAGAAAATGAAAAATAGGATTAATTTCGAGTAATGTACCTTTATCTTATAATAATTATTTTATTTTATTTTAATTTTTTATGTTAGTAGAATGATTGGTTTTATGCTTTGCTCAACAAAGAGACCACGAGTGGATTTAAAGTATTCAATGATTTCTATAGATGAAAAAGAGTTTCAGAAGTTAGTAAGCTAATTGAAATTTTACAACTGAGATAAGCTTAAAACTTAAATTCTTCATTATTGTCAACTATTGTTACTCAAATTTGATTTCTTTTCTTTTCCATTATTTAGTATTTTGCTTTTTTCTGTTGCACCTTTTTATTTTTGGCTCCCTGCAACAATTACTATAGATGGATTTCAATGAAACATCATGTTGCTCCATGTTTTGATATGAATATTCTGCATTATTAGATGTTAGATGTTAAAAGAATCATGTCAATAAAGATAAGTAGTCTAAAATGGACGATAAAGTGGTGTGCATGATGGGATAAATGGTACAAGAAAAATCTAATGGAGATACACTACTAATTTCATTGGTAAATATTGTACCGTTTCTTATAGAAAAAGTAGATGCCAAAGACAAGGATTTGAAGGTGGTGTTAGATAATAAGAATATAGTTGAATGGATAAAAAAAGTGAAGGAACATGTAAATTGGGAGATATAGTTCTTGAAAAACAAAACAGTTAGCCTCGGGCTATCAGGCATATATTTGATATATGCGTTGTGGTCAAATGTGATAGGAAGTTCAGAGCCAAATTAAAAAATGATTGGGACCAAAAGGCGATTAGTGAAAAAGGGAAATGGACGAGCTAGGTGCTATGAGAACATGATTTACCAAGAAAAATGACATAATATCAATTAAAACGAGGCGCTTAATGTTAATAATTTTAGAGACAAAATAGTGAGCTGTGTATGAAGGACACGAACACTAGGGCTGCATTTGTTTTCAGGGATAGGACACTAAGACAGAGATACGGAGACACAAAATCATGTATGATAGATGAGACATGGACAGATACATTGTGTCCAAGGACATTGAATCAGTGTATTTTGTGTCCATCTTGACAGGAAGGACACAGAGACACTAACAAGGGACATAACTTATTTTTTATTTTTTATTTCATTATTCTTGTTAATTTTTTATAATTATATTTTTTATTATTATATTTTTCTTCTCAAATTTTTTAAATAAAAAAATGTGAATAAATTGAATTTTCATAATTTGCTCTAATTTATCACCAAACAGAATACAAGAACACAATTTTGTGTCTCTGTCTTTTGTGTCTTGTTCTTAATGTCTTGTCTTGTCCTCTTCTCAGAAACAAACGCAGCCTAGGAGACTATCACGAGATTGAATCGGTTCTGAAAGTGGAGTGCAGGTGCTATTGATTTTTTTCGTAGTTGATTTGAATACTACATCCTATGTAATAGTTGGAAGTGTAACACCCTATCACACAGAGCATTACACCTAGGATGTAATACAGTGGTGGTGAGGTGCTACGACCTCTAAAATAAAATGTGTACATATAGTAGCAAAAGAATTATAATATACTAGGAGCCTTGAATAATAGAGGAAATAAAAATCGCGAAATAAAAGCGCAACGCTCAAGAAACGAGTTAACTTGCGTGCTAAGAACGCTATAACCATCAAACATAAGATTATAAAAGTAGGAATAGAGTGCCAAAGATACAAAATAACAAGCTCCTAACTCAGCCCGCGAAGCCAAGGCTGGCCGGAGAATATTTACACATATATACATACATATCTAAAACCCAGATGTACATAAACAAAATCCTACCTCTCCATAAACCTCTAAGAGGACCAAAAAGAATAAGTTATGCAGAGAGAAAGCTAAGTACATATATATACATCTCTGTATAACAAAATAACCCAGTAACCACTTCGCTTCAGGAGCCCAGACGCCTAACGAGATGCCTCTCGACCTGCATCTGAAAAACAACAATATAGTACGGAAAGAGAACCGAAGGTTCTCAGTATGGTAAAGGTGTCACACACATAATATATAAGGTCCTGGGAATGCCAAAGGCAATCCTAGAACACCGACACTCAGATTATAGATCTTAAAGTATTAAACAGAAGCCATAAAAGGTGGTTTTTCTAAGAATATTTAATTCTAACTTAACTTAACCTTAAAATCTAAGTCCCATACTGTCATTCCTCCATACTTCCAATTCCGTCATGCATTTTCACAGACAAATAAACAGATAAAGGCAAGCACAAGAAGGTTACAATTACTGCAGGTAACAAATATACATTTAACATGGCAAGTACACATAGGCATACCTAATTAAAGCACAAGCAAATAATTCAAGTATTATGCATATGATGCATGCCTGTCCTATGGCTGATGAGGCTCATCTGTCGGTTATCCAGCCAACCCAACAAGTCTGAATTGTACTTAGACGGTCTCCCGACGTGCATCCCCAAGAGTCTATGCATAGCTTTATCTCAAATAATCAATATTTCTCAATGGGGGTAACATTCCCAAGAATTTATATAGTGCCCGGTCACACTTATGTCGTAGGGTCAACAGAGTATCGAGAACCTCGTATCTCAGAGCATTAAATTATTCAAGCCAAATTTCATACATAATCTTTCATCAGAATATCCAGTCAAGCATCATATATGACTTATCCATAACATCTCATAATCAATTCATCACTTTTCAACTTTATTTCACCTTCAAGTTATCCTCATTTCCTAGCTTCATATGATTATCAAGTTCAACACTATTATTTATGACCAATGGAATGAAAATAGAGGTTTAATAGTTTGAAATAGGTTTTAAAAAACCTTAAAATTATGTTTGCTGGAAAAGGGTGCCACGCGTACGCGTGGAATTGCAAAAACGCAGCTCGCGCGCGCGTCCCTTGTCATGCGTACGCGTAGGTGAAATCTTCATGTCACGCGTACGTGTGACCCACGCGTACGCGTGGACATGCTTTTTACCCCTTACGCGCATGCATGGACTGTCGCTTACGCATCACCGAAAATCCACTCCACGCATACGCGTGGGTGTACGTCCTTTAAAAAAAATAAGGCAGATGCATAACAATACAGCAGTAGCAGAATTGAAAAAAAAGCAAAGCTGCAGAATTAGTTTCAAACACATTTTATAAACTCAATTTTCCAAAGGGCATAACTCAGTCATTTCAAATCGTTTTTCTTCCGTTCTTCGAACGGCATAAACTTCAAGAGTCCAATTTTCGTTTAAAACATGTTGTAATCAATTTGGGGTTCTAGAAGTCAAGTTATAGCCCACCAAAGTTCAGACCAAAACCAAATTTTTCAAACTCTTTAAACCTCATTCTCATCCACAATTTTCATTCCATTCACTTTCAACATATCAATTCCAACACAACACCCAGCAACAACACTCAACCAAATATATTCATCAACAACAATATCTAACACATTTAATCATGATTCTTTCCAACTCGACATAACAACCACCATCCACAATCAATTACTAATTATCCATAAACACCAACCAAATATACTCAATAACAAATTACTAAACATTAATCATACTACTGCATTCCAACTTATCCTATAGTCATCTAGCCTAAGTTTTCACAAAACATTATATATTAAATGCAAGAAACCTAAACCATACATTGGCCGATTTTCACGTAACGACCAAAGCTATTTATTCAAAATCAAGACAGCCCCTCAGAACCTCAACTAATCAGCTTCCTCCAAGTTTCAGTATCCACAATTTCAAGCTCCAATTATTTATTCACAACCTAATACACATTCATAACACGTATATATCCAATTTAATACACAAAGCTCAAATTCAATAAAATTAAAATAGAATTATCCTATCCTCACCTTACCCAAGCTTCACATAAGCAAGAGTGAACATTTTCTTCAAGCTAATTGGATACTAAAACATCAGAAATCAAAGAAATTCAACCTTCCTATTCATAATTCAAAAATTGGGAGAAAGGAGAAATTGAGGTGAAATAACAAGTTACCTATAAAATTATTCTAGTAGAAACGTAGAGCTCGGTACGGTGATCGCGTGGCCGCAAACGGTGCGGCGATTAGAGCTCGGACGGGGAAGTTACGGGGATCGGAAACCACCGTAAGGGTTTTCGGTAAAGTCTCGTTCTCTTCTCCCCAAGGTATGCTTCAGTTACATTTCTGTTGAAATGAAGGGGATGAAGGGCTTGGGCTCATTTAAAAGGGCTGGTCCGGTTGGACCGACAGCCCAGTTTGGGTCCAGTTCAACCAGTTCGGCTCGTCCGGTCCAATTTTGGATCGATTTCTTCAAAATGAGTGTCAAAATTCTCGTTTTGATGAGCTCTACCCTAATTTAATATTATTTTTTGCATTTCTAATCTTCCTTGTTAAAAACTAATTTATTGACTAATTATCTACTAATTTAACCGGGGTTTACATCCTACCCACCTAACGAAGAATTTTGCGCTCAAAATTCAAATCTAGTTACCTGAAAAAAGATGTGGATAGTCCTTTCGCATATCTGATTCGAGCTCCCAAGTATGTTCCTCGATACCAGCTCGACTCCAAGCTACTTTTACTAATGATACTTCCTTCCCGCGTAATCGTTTAATACTAGTATCATCAATTCTCACTGGAATTACTGGAAGTGTTAGATCTTCTCTTACTTGGATTGGTTCTGGTTCCAGAACATGACTCGTGTCAGGGGTATACTTCCAAAGCTGTGACACATGGAATACGTCGTGCAAATTCGAAAGATACGGTGGTAAGGCAATTCTATAAGCCACTGGCCAAATTCTCTTCAGGATCTCAAATGGTCCAATATAACGAGGATTCAGTTTCTTGGTCTTAATAGCTCTTCCCACTCCAGTGGTTGGTGTTACCTTCAGAAAGACATGTTCCCCTTCTTCGAACTCCAAAGGCTTTCACCTTTGATCAGCATAGCTCTTTTGACGGCTTTGGGCTATAAGCATTCGGTTACAGATCTTCTTTATCTGTTCAGTGGTTTCAGCTATCATCTCAGGTCCTAACAAATTTCTTTCTCCAGTTTCATGCCAACATAGTGGAAACTGACATTTCCTGCCATACAGAGTCTCTTATGGAGCCATTCCAATGCTTGCATGATAGCTATTATTATAAGCAAATTCAACTAATGACATATGCCGATCTCAGCTCGCCGACTGGTCCAACACACAAGCCCTTAGCATATCCTCTAAGGTCTGTATAGTTCTCTCTGATTGACTATCTGCCTGAGGGTGATATGTGGTACTCAAGATTAACTGAGTCCCAAATGCACGCTGAAAACTCTCCAGAACCTTGATGTAAAGCGAGGATCCTTCTCAGATATAATGATAGAAGGCACACCATGCAGTCTGACAATCTCTTTAATATACATTCGGCCTAATTCTTCCATTGTCCAACTTATTCGAATAGGGAGAAAGTGAGCTGACTTTATCAGTCGATCCACAACCACCCAAATAGCATCACAACAAGATCGGGTTTTAGGCAAACCTATCACAAAATCCATAGCGATACTCTTCCATCTCCATTATGGAATCTCTAAAGGCTGAAGGGTTCTTGATGGTCTTTGGTGTTCGATCTTAACCTTCTGGTACGTTAAACATTTAGATACATTCCCCTTCTCCATCACAGGCGGTGGCGGGCACAGCGGCGCGGGGAGCGGGGTGCGGGGCACAGATCGTAGGGCGCGAAGAGCAGCAGCGCTACCTTCCCTTCTGGATTCTCTTTCTTCCCTCCCCCCACCCACCTTCTCTTCTCGATTCTCTATCTTCCCTCCCCCCAATTCTCTTTCTTCCCTCACCCCCTTCTCTTTCTCCCCCCTTCTCGTGTTCCCTTTCTTTCTTTCTTTTTTTAATTTTATTTTATAATTTTTTTAGGAAAAGGTAATTTGGTAATAAAAAAATTTTGGTAAAAAAGACGATTTTAAAATACATTGAAACCTTTGGGGCCATTTTATAGCAAAAAAAAGTCTGGAGATGAAATAAATGTTTGACCTCTACGTTAGGGACCAAAATTGTACTTAACCCTTATTATTTCGATCTCTTAGCACCTATAAATTCCTTTTTATATTGTATCATTTTACACAATGTGAATACACACAAACCTTTTTTCTACTGCTCTCTCTCTTACCCTTTCTAATAATAATAAATACAATTTAATTTAGTTAGAAGTTCATTGTTTTATAGTCCTCTATATATATATATATATATATATATATATATATATATATATATAAACATGATAGAATAAAATTGTAAAAATAATATTTTTATCACTTTGGATATTTTAACTCTTTTTTTTCTCTTTACGTGTAATTTTGTTTTGCGCTAACTTTGTTTATTTAATGATAAAATATACTCATTAATTCTATCATATAATAGTTTATTTTTCTCCTATGTATTTTGATTTGCATAGTTACTATTGATCTTGCTGTTTTTGTTTTCTTGAATTGTTCTTTATTTTTTTATGACTTGATAATTTAAATAAAAAAGCAAAGAAAGAAAAAAAAAACAATGGCCGAGGGCAGAGACTAGAAGCCTAAAGTAGCAACATCATTCCTCGGCATTATTATTATTAATACGAACTTTGTTATTTCTTTTCTAACATTCTTTAATATGAGCTTCATTTCTGTTTCTTTATTATTATTAATATTTTTATTATTTTATTCTCTAATTATAAATCTCCTTATAGTTATAATCATTCTTTGATAGAATATTTTTTTGATCTAATAAATTTTTTTTCTATTTTTTATCAAAAATAATTTATATTAAAAAAAATAAGATACAAATTAAAATTTAAAATTTAAATTTAAATAAAATGTGCAAAAAGGGTAACTATTGAATTCATTTGGTAGATTTAAACTCTTCGTATTTTTTTCATTGAAAATTTAAAATACTATTATAAAATTTTAGATATTTTTTATCTTATTGTTCTTAAATTATACATTATACTGTGTATTTGAAAAGTTTCATCTTTTTTGAAATAATAAGTGTGACATTATATAATTTTTGGATACAAAGGAATAATGAAGTTGAAGTGAGTAACAAAATTGATTATATAATAAGATACAAATTTTTTGAATTTCTAGCATAATTGACAAATTTTTAGTTTCAAAATAAATTTTTACTTTATTTTTTTATCTTTTATTTGATTTTTTATAATTTTTTATTTTCTTAATTAATTATGATTGTAATAATTCATTACAGATTTGTATTTCGTAGAAAAAATTTATCAATCATAAAATACAGAAGACTAAACCAAAAAAATTAAAAAATATTGATTAATCACAAAATAAAAATGTATGAATTATGCTTTAATTATGTTGTAAAATACAAATTGGGGCTATTTAAAATTAATTTTTTTACCATTAATGTTAACTTAAATTATAATAAGGTAATAAATAAAAATTGTATATAATAATTTAATTTAATTATTTATACTATCAAAATTATTCTTTATTATATCTCATTTATTTTTGTTCATTGGTGATATTTAATTGTCTATTTTAAATAAAAATTTGAATGAATTGAATTAATTTTTTTCAAATTAGTAATATAATTATTGTGATTGCTTTGCTCAGTAATATTTTTTTAATTTATTTAATCTGATTAATCATCTCTTTCTTATTTTATGCTAATTTAAGTAATTAAAGTTAATAAATTTCAGTTATTTTAATTCTTGTAACTTTTTATTCTAATAATGTATTTCAATTAATACAACAATTTTAATATTTATATGTCATTAATAATAATAATCTCATTTTAAAATGACGTTTTATCCCCAATATATATATATATATGTCTAATTGTAGAAAATTTACTTTTTTTTATACGACTAGATTAGACATATTTATATTCAATTTATTTGATTACTTAATTAGAATTAATTATATTAAAAGATTAGATTAAGATTATAGTAGACTAATTATATTGTTATTAATTAATTATATTAAAAGATTAAGATTATAATAGATTATTATTATTTTTTTACTTTTTATTTAGATATTAATTTAGATATTAATTTTATTATTTTTTTTATTCTCTTATTCTACGTGTTTATTTTCATAAATCTTACTAAATTAAACAATGTATATCTTCTTTTTATTCCTCTTTTATATACACATAAAATTTATTAAATTATTTCTCTTCCGTCTAATAATTTGTTTCTCTTTCTATTTATATTTCTTTCTTTCAATATTTTATTGGTTCTTATTTTTCTAAATTTTACGTTAATTTATGTATTTGTTCTTATTACTCCTAACATTTTTTATTTATGTGTAATATGCATTCTTATATATATTATAGAAATATGATTTGATTCTATTAACTTGCCAAAATTTTTTGAAAAATCTAAAGCTAAAGCACAAAAATATATTTATAGATATTTTATTTTTTAACTAAAAAATATAATATTTTTTGCTATATTTATTGAAATCTTAAGTTAGATATGAATATTAATTGTTGAAATAGAATAAATATATTTTAAATTTTTTTCATCTAAAAAGAATTTTCTATCGATGTTAGAATTATTTAGATGGATAAGTAATAGTAAATATAGAATTATTTAGAATAGATAGAAGTAAGTACATCTTTATATTGAAAATACGAATTTAAAAATATTATATTCAATTCTCAATAGTCAACCTCTCATTTAATCATTGTATGTTCAAAATTTTTTTGAAGAAATGAAATAATTTTAGGTATATAATTTTTTGTAAAAATTTAATTAATTCAAGATATTTATTGTCGTTGATTAAAAAAATAAATTGAAATGACAATTTAATATTTTTATACTCTTAAAATATAATTTATTTATTTTTATAGCATTCTTTATCATCCAATAATCACATTAATATAATTTAATTCAATAAAATTATTTATCATAATTTGATTGAATAAAAATTCTGTTTTATTTGAAAATTTTAGGATTTCTCAATCTCAAGTTCATCCATGTTAAATCATTAAGAAATATAATTGAGAGCACAGAAGCATCCCTTCATTCGAGAGCATGATTGAGATCAGAGAGCTTGACTCTTGTGGTTATTTGATCTTTGTCAACCAAAATCTTCTGTATCCCTAATAGGGATGAATCACAACTACTCCACTGTGGAAAAAGAACTACGAAAGCGGGTTTAATGTGTTGGAGACCAAAATTCTGAAGTTATTATTTATATTTGAGTGTGACAATCATTAAACCCTAAAACTCAAATAAAATAGTATATATGGTTTTAATCTCATTTATCCAAATAAAAAGTAATAATAACTTATTTAATTCAACATTTATAACAATAAATGAGATCACCGTTATATAAGTCATTTAATGTGAAATTACTTAATTTGTGATTATAATTAATATATGTATTGCTCATAAATATATTAAGAAATAATAATTTCCTAACAATTTTTCACTTGGGCTATACACATATATTTTCCTGAGATAATTACATATTATAAATTTATGCGCAAATCTGAATGTTATTTCTTAGATTAGTTTAATAATCTGGTCTGTCTCATATATTAGTTAGGGTTAAGTACGATTTTGATCCCTAATGTAGAGACCTATAATTTATTTCGTCCTCGGCCTTTTTTGCGCTACAAAATGGTCCCAAATATTTAATTTAGTTTTAAAATCGTCCTTCAGACGGAAATACCCCTCCCCCTATTCTTCCCAAAAGCAACCAAAAGCAAGGCGCAGAAGAACCAGCAAATAAAGCAGAAACAAAAGTAGCAAGCAGGAGCAGAATCAATAACAATCAAACAACAACAACAACTAGAAGAACAACAACAACAATAATAATGAATTATGAAATCAGAGCAAAAACAAATGGGAAGAATGAAACTGAAGGAAAAAGATTTTGCAGTGAACCAAATGGGAAGAGTGGTCATAATCCCTGAAGAACGACTTATGGATCCTCTACAACATCATCAACCCCAGCGATTACGTGACGGCCGATACCTCCCGGAAGGTCGACCACCAACTCAACGACGGCAAGAACACCACCGCCTCACGTGTCAGGCTCTCCATCCACCTCAAGGTCACCTGCCGTGACTTCCACAAGGACTCTTCCACCCTTCGCATCCACGGGCGCAACCTCGAGCCCAACGGTTACGTCGCCGTCCGATCCTTCCACACCCTCACGTTGGAGTGCAACAAACCCTTCGAGCTCCACAAGAAGCTCTGGAATCACGACGTCGTCGAGGCTCTCTTTCTCTCTCCCTCTGCTCTCTCCTCTCTTGCCGTTAGTGTGAGTATGTGTTGAAGAAGAAAGGAGCAGTGACGAGGAAGCAGCAGTGGCGGCAACGGCGTGGAGGTTTCCCACTCTCCATCACAGGCGACATCGCGGCGGCCACCTTTCCCACACCCCCTCCCCTCGCGACTCTCTTCCCTCCCCTTTCTCTTTCTCCCCGGCCCCCATTCTCTTTCTTCCCCCACCCCGTCGTTCCCTTTCTTTCTTTCTTTTTTATTTTATTTTATAATTTTTTAGTTAGGGATAAAATAGTAATAAAAATAAAAAATTGGGTGAAAAGGATGATTTTAAAACAAACTAAAACCTTTGGGACCATTTTATAGTGAAAAAAAGACCGAGGACAAAATAAATTTTTGGCCTCTACGTTAGGGACCAAAATCGTACTTAACCCTATTAGTTATGAAATTACCGCAACTTTTATCACATTAGTGTCGCAACAAAACCACGATGATCGTCATACTAAAATACTCAACCACATAGATCAAATTTGGATGAGAAAATTCAGAAATTACATGCAAAAATGATATCATGCATGCCTATTTTCAACTAGTCCAGTTTGAATAAAAATTCTATTTTATTAGATGATAGACTCAGAAGAAAATGCAACGACAACACCCGGGCTCATAGCGATGACAACTAAGTGATGAGTCTGCGGAAGAAGAAGAGAAGAATTTAACAGACTCACAATGTGTGTGTGTGTGTGAGAGAGAGAGAGGGGGGAGATTTACCTAGAGAAAAGGGATTTGGTAGGAGAAAGGTGGCGACGGACTCAACAACGACGGTAATGGGATAAGCAGCGATGGCGACATGTGCTGTGAAGGAAGATGAGAGTTGTGAAAGGGTAGGTGGCGATGGGCTCAGCAACGACGATGACGGGACCTATGGGGTTCTTTGTGAAGAAGCCGAGAAGAAGAAGACTTTGGGTGAAAATGACTGGATTTCTCTTGCATGGCTACAGAGTATGATTGAAGTTGTGAATCACTAAATCCGTGATGTGAGGCAAATCTTAATTCCTAAAAAATTTTTATATGTATATATCCGGGGCGGGTACACTCTAAACCTGACCATGCCCTATCCTAAGCAATATCTACCCCGACTTAGGTCAAGTTATTACCCTCCCCAACCGGGTATGAATGGGTTGGGTACCCGTGTATTCGGGTACTTCTGTTAAGTCTAATCACGTATTAATACTCCATTTATTAAGGTTTTATCACTAGCCAATGAATTGATAGACGCACAAAGCGAGATTCTAATTTCTAATAGTTGTTTAAGCGGACGAGTGAAATAATCACTTAACAAACTCAAATTAATTAAAACAAATACTAATTATTTTTAATATTTTAATATTAAAAATCTTAAAAATTTGATTTTAATTATAACTTTATAAAATATTTATAATAATAATTACTAAATATTTTTTATTTAATTTTTTAATAAAATTTTTTATATAATTTTATGTATTATCCCGTATAGACTACGGAAACATATACGGGTTATATATTAAAAAAAGACAAATGTAATGAAAAGAAGGTGCCAGCCACTATACATGCAAGAAGACCCAAGTTTGAACCTAAAGATTAGCTTTTTTTTGTTAATTGTTGATTTACGGGTCTAATTGATTCACGCTGGTTTTGGTCGGGTTTTTTTCTTAGTCAGTTAGAATATTAAATCAGACCGATTTAAAACTCCGTTCACCAATTTTTCGATCAAATTGTCAAATTCAATCTGATTTTAATAACTATAGTTATATCTGTTTTTATATTTTATTCTTATTATTCTTGATATCTTGTTTTATTATCATTAAATCACTAGTTTGTTGTGATTTCGTTCTTGATATCTTGTTTTATTATCATCAAGACCTGCCACGCGAAAATGGATGGGGACTAGGGATGGCAAATGGGTCGAAATCCGTTGGGCTGACCTGCATATCCCGCCAAAAAGGCGAGTTGGGCTGGAAATTTGAGACCGTCAAACTTAAAAAGCCTGTCTACCTCGCACTGCCTAATCCCACTGGGCCAAGCTTTTATTTTGTCAAGGTCATTTTTTTACAAACTTCTATGATGTTATTGATCTACAAGAGGATGAAGATGATAATTGAAGATGTTCTAAGTTATATTTTGGATTATGTTTTATGTTTGATTGATTATAAACTTGAAGATGTTTAATTATATATTTTGGACAATATTTGTTTTGTTTTGAACAATGTTGATTTTATTATTTTGTTTCAAAAAATTTGGTTTATAATTATAAAAACTTTAATGTGTGTGAATTTAAAAATTATAATTTTTTTATATCTTTAGAAATTATTATATGTATTGTTTAATATTTAATGGTTTATAAAAAAAAGGAGAGCCCGCCAGCCTACCATTAGGCGAGGTGGGGCGGGCCAATCCGTCAGATAGCAAGCTTTTGGCAAGACAGGGCAGACTTTTCCGTTTGCCACCCCTAATGGGGACACGAACATAAGTACCCATCCCATGGAACCTATTAAATATACGCGAATATAAAATTATTAATTTATCCTAGTTTATATATACATCAATCAATTTATTGAATTTAGTAACCCTAATTTCTGCATTCAATTCGAATTTTTCCTTTTTCTTTCGGACTCATTTTTAGTCTCGATCCTCTCTCTCTAACTCATTTTCTCTGCCTCTCAAGTCCGTCACTACGTCGCTCAGTATCGTTCCAAAAATTATGTTATGTTATTATGTTGGAATATATTTTTATGTTTTCTCTTTTTGAAATGTTATTTTTCATGCCGAATATGTTATAAATTGTGTTGAATTATATTGAATTGATTATTTTATGATTATTATATTATGTCTTTTTGTATTAATTTTTTTTAAAAATTTTCAAAGAATATTCATAGATAACTGAGGAGATCTGCATATTAAACAAGAACTTACAATGACGGAAAAGGAACTGGGACATTTTCTCTTAAATAGGAGTGAGGGATGAGAAGGGGACTTCTCACGCTCCGCTGAGTACTCATTACCATATCTAACTAACAATGGAGATCCAATTTGAGCCGATTTAAGAGGGGATGCATGGACTTCATCTGCATTGGGCCTTAAGGTAATGAACCTAAGTCGGATTTAGGAACCTAACAATATATTTTAGTTGATCTTGCTTGCATTGAATTCTTACTAGATCCAAATATATCTTGGATTAATATTTTGAGTCATTGTGATAGCAAATACTATACTATTTAATATTATAACACTTAGTATATGTAAAAGTTGGATATATTTACAATACATTTTTTAATTCAAATTAAAAAAATTAATTATCTCTTTTTTAGTTTTAAATATTATTTTTTACTGTAACGAAAAAGTAAAAATAACAATAATCACTCACACAATTAAATTAGATAATCTTAATATATACATGGCACTATATATATCAAGAATTATTATATATGATATATAATTTTTTTTCTTTTCTGTAATGACTATTTATATAATTTATTGAATAATTTTTTTATCTTAATATTTAATAAATTTAACATACAAAATATTATTTAACATACAAAATAAATAACTGAAGTCATTATCTAAGACAATAAGTATAATAGTACAAATATTTATTTATTTATTAGTAGTGAAAATATGTAAATAATATAAATTGATATTATTTTTAGTATAAAAGCAATAATAAAGGTTATTAATTAAGTTAATTACATAATTAAAAAATTATGAAGAATTTTTTAAATAATAATAAAAAATAAGATCACTATTTTTACATATTACAAATTTTATGAAAAAAATTTTTGGATAATAAATCAATCCTTAATAGATTATACGTTAATTCTGTCAAAAAAATTAAATAATTAATATATTGGATATTATTATTTACGTACTAATATAATATATATTATCGATTACTAAGTTTATAATTAATTTTTAATCCAATTTTCGGTAATTAAAATTTAAATGATTAAAATTATTAAATGCTGAATATTTTGTATCTAATCAATTTATTTTTTATTGAAATTAAAAAAAAGTTGTTAATTAAATTTAAATTTAAATTTAAATTTAAGTAAGAAAATAAAAAAATATTTTAAATTCTATCTCACTAACCAAAATTAATTTTATAATAAGAAATTACTTTGTACATCATATATATTATAAAATAGTATAGTCATTTGCTATTTTTTAATGGTAAATATTATCATACATCTTGTGCTATTCTTGATCATGATGCAGAATCTGTCCCTGAAAAATTAGTTAGAGGGATTTACAGGCGATTGGACCTGTGGATACTCAGGCTAGAAGGAGTGTACCTTGACGTCATCCTTTTCGAGGACACCCCTTTCAAGATTATCGATGGTAGAGAGCTGGTGGCTAACCCATGGGACATGCCTGCTCCTTATCCAACAAATTTCGCAATCCTCTCGTCTTCCTCTTCGTCCTCGTCACATATTCTGGCATTGCCTTTGAAGAAGAGTGAGCCCTTGGACCTCTACCAGTCCTTGCGCAATTACTTTGTCCTCAAATACTCCGAGAGTGTGGCAAAGCGACTAGAAGGCCTTCTTGAAATGGTAAACAAATTGCGTAGTGAAATGCTGCGTGATGACCTCCCTCTACCCATGCGCCGAGACTGCCTCATCCGCTATTTCAAATGCCTTTGCATGATTGAGCCTTTGTTCCCCATGACTACCTCACCCAACCCACCTATCTTTGTTTGGTACAATGCCTTCAACCCACATCAGGACTCTTCTCAGCACAACATCCATTTGGAGAAGGCCTCTGTTCTCTTCAACCTGGGAGCCTTTGGCTCCCACATTGCTCTCTCCTGCGATCTCACCACCCTCCAAGGCCAGCGCATTGCCATAAACGCTTTACATGATGCTGCATATTGGTTCTTAATACTAACGCATGAGGCTGAGAAGGCATCTGCCACCATTGACTTGACAATAAGCTGCGCCCAGATTCTGCGCTAGATAATAACAGCTACGATTGCTGACTTGGAATGCAAGTTTCCTCAACCTCGTTTTGTATCACATTTTGTTGGATGTCCTGTATGAATCGTCATCTACCTTTTCAGTTGATCTTTTCTTAGCACATTTGATTTTTGTCAATCTTGATTTGTTAAATTGTTTGATTGGGATGATGTAGGTTTCTCTGCTTTATTGGAAAGCTTTTGAACTGTCGGCATTGGGGCCTTTAGCTGAGACTTGTCTTGTTAAATCCTTGATACCTAATTATCTTGGGTCTAATTTGAGAACCTACCATAATGAATTTATACCCAAGGTTGTAACTTTTAAGGGTTAATCTTGTCAACATTTTTTTTATGTGCACACCAAATGAACATTTGGCTGCTGATTTCATTGCAGATAATTTTCAAAGAGGATTTTAGAACTAAAGTCCATGGTGGATATTTTGACCAATATGGGTATGTGTAGAATTTTGCTTTGGTCAAATTATTCAATGATGCTTTCAAATGATGAGTGAGAGATACTAATGAAAAGAATTTCTGTATAGCAATTTTACTTTCACTGATGATATTGAAAGTTGAACTTTGATTTTTCATTTTTTTTATATGCATCAATATT
The DNA here is from genome assembly GCF_059453495.1 of Arachis ipaensis. Taxonomy (NCBI): domain Eukaryota; kingdom Viridiplantae; phylum Streptophyta; class Magnoliopsida; order Fabales; family Fabaceae; genus Arachis; species Arachis ipaensis. Next base: position 7,480,525 of record NC_142437.1, on the reverse strand, counting down.
GAATATCTATTATTCGTTTTGTATAGAATTTCTCTTATTACGCCTGTGGAAGTATAAATCATTAGTGTACAACTTTTAATTTGGCAGAATTATCCGAGACATTATTCAAAACCATCTGCTTCAGGTGAGCTCTTTATTTTCATAATGATATAGAATAATATACTTTGACATTATTATAATTATTTTGTCTTGTCAAGTGGATGCTTCTGTTAAATCATAGCTCATAAGATAGCGAATATGTTGAATTTTTCTCATCACTTTTCTACCGTTTAGGTTCTCTGCTTGGTTGCTATGGAAAGGCCTGTTTCTCTCAATCCTGAGCACATTCGAGATGAGAGAGTGAAGGTGTGCGCATTTTCGCTTCAATTTATGCCGAAATTATCATGTTATGCTGCTATTTCATTACACTTTTCTGATATGAGGCCATCAATATCAGACAGAAAATCCTTGTTCCCCTTTTAAATCGGGTTCTCATACTTGCAAATTTCAATTGAATCAATCAGATATTTTCATAACCGGAACCTTTCGTTGTTGCACTTCAATATTTATCTAGATTTTGAGATGTTCCATAGCATGCAATCAAAGTCTAAAGTATTTTCTATTGGTCACAAAAAATGCAGGTTCTTGAATCAGTAGTACCTATTAGCGACGATGAGGTTGTTCTTGGACAATATGAAGGCTGTAGAGATGACCCAATCGTACCTGATGAGTCGAACACTCCAACTTTTGCATCTGTTATTCTGCGCATACACAACGAAAGATGGGAAGGTATGATAAAATCTTTAGCATTTTCTTCCCAAAGGAAAAATAAACATAATTATCTCGTCATGCATTCCATGATTTTCTTTTTGGCATCAGGTGTTCCTTTCATACTAAAAGCAGGGAAGGCCCTAAATTCTAGAAAAACAGAGATACGAGTTCAATTCAAGGATGTTCCTCATGAAATTTTCCAGAAATTTTCTGGTACCGTACCTTTTTCATTTTTAGGTGTTATCTCTTCATACATAAAAAGTATTGAGATGTTGATCGTCTCAATAATCCATAATCCAAAACATGACAAACATAGATACCTGTTCTTTATCGGCTTTAAAAGTGAATATAAATGTTTTCTAGTAAATACTTTTTCTCATTCATCAAAATATGGATGTCTGCAAAACGAAACCTCACTGTAAACAACTTGTGCATGTCTAGGTCAGAAGCATCGAAGAAATGGGTTTCGTATCTGCCTACAAGCCTTTAGAAACTACTTACATGAAGCTTATGGTATATGATCGCCTACGTTTCGACGATTCTCTATATTGTCAGATTCATTCATTGAGATTGGAAGTTTGATGTTAGCAAATATAGATCTCCCAATACACTGTTTGGAATCAAATTTCGTGATATCTGAATGCCGAATTGGCACGGTTAAGTCCAAAATTATTTTATTTTTATCTCAACTTGTAATAATTAGACTAAATCTTCTTACCGAATAACTGAAGAAGTGCACTCCATCTATTGATTTCTTGTATTCATTCACTTGATAATTTAATGTGAAGTGTATTTAAAAACCATTATATGTTAGATTTAGATTATGCATTTGCTGCATAAGACTTTTAAAAATCCATGATATCTGCTGTTGTTGCAGTACAAGCTAGGTAATTTGAAGATGTCCACATATCAAAGCGAATAGGAATTGTCCTACTGGCGGGGGAAAGAAGGGGGTTACCATTCAGAATGCTTATGAGAATCTCATTCACGACACGTATGTTCACTTTCCCAGTTCATGTTTTATGAATTATCAATTTTTTCTAGCCTTCTTTTATTATACATCGAAGCCACATAATAACACTAACGGTAGAGTTACTAATCAGTTCGATAGTTCGAAAGAAATAGATTTGAGTTGAATAATAATGGCAATTGTATCGTGTTTTGCAGGATTAGAGGCGATCAGCAACAATTCGTTCGTAGAGATGAATTGGAGGTAACAAATTGTTACATGGTTTGATACAATGTTTCATATATCCTTGAAAGACTAATGTAATGTGCTTAACTATATCAGGCATCGTGGAAGATCTTCACCCCGTTATTGCACAGAATTGATAGAGGGGAGTTCAAGCCACTCCCTTATGAGGCATACGGTAGAGGCCCGAAAGAGGCCGATGAATTGCTGCGAAAAGCGGGCTATGTTGAAACACCCATTGTTGTAAAGAGCCCGGGCTTTTAGTTGCTTATATAATGTATAAACAATAAAAACCTTATATGGAGCCCTCCTATATATAATGGGTGGTACAATTTATGGATTTTCTAAGAAATGTACTCTCTTCAAAGTTGAGTTGGTTGGGTATGTTACGGAGGGAATGGATCCTCTCAATTTTTTTTAACAATTGAGAGAGTAAAGTGTAATGTCTCACCATTAATTTTGTAAGTGGGATCAATAATAAATATAAGAGAGAGAAGAATGAAAGGCTAGAGATCACACTTTACACCCTCAATTTTTTTTAACAATGGAGAGGATCCATTCCCTGTTACGGATTTGGTTTGCATACACTTGTTTATGTTTGTCTTTAATGTGGAACAAGTTAATCCATTCATCTTCGTTCCATTATAATATTTAAAATGTTATTTTTTACAAACTATTTTTAAAAAATTACTTTTGAAAATTACTATCCAATCTGAGGAATAAAATCATTAAAATGTCCACAAAAGGTATTATGATAGAGGAACGAAATCTCAGCAAAGAGTTGTCCTAGTACTAATATATGGAAAAAAATTGTAAAAAAAAAAATTGAAAATGACAAAATAGATAATTTTTTTTTTACCAAAAATAAGAGACTCGAACCCGCAACCTCTTAATTGAGTATGGGGAGACTATGCCATTTGAGCTATTACTCATTGGCAAAATAGATAATTAACTCATGTTGAATTTGTAAATTTGATTGGGTGTGATCCGTGTAAATTTTATTATTTTAATTTTAGGGTAATTAAGTTTTGGAAAAGCACATTATAGTATTTTCCAAAGAGATATTTTTCCAATGATTTTAGGTCACGCGCTTTTTTCACTTTTTTCTTCCCTCATGCTTCTTCTCTTCTCCCCCACGTTTCTTCTTCTCTTCTCCCCCATGCTTCTTCTCACGCTCGTTTACGTACGGAGCGTCTTTTTCTTCTTCTTCGCCTTCCTCCTCCTCCTCCTCATTTTCCTTCTTCCTTTTCGCGTTCTTTCTTCACATGTTTTCTCCCCTTGTCGTCATTCTTTTGTTGTTGTTGCTGCTGTATTTTTTGTCTTTTTCTCCTCCTCTCTCTGGTGAAGAAGCAGTAGAAGGTGAGGAGGAAGAGTTTTGAATTGTGCAAAATAGAAATGAACCGAAATGACCAACACTACTGAACCGAATACCAATAATGTGCTGAATAAAACGTGATAAACATTCAATTAGTAAGAAAAATATTTCTGCATACACAAGGACTCAACTGAACACACTAACAATTAAGTGAATCAAAATGAGCAACTCCACTGAACCAACACTATTGATGTTCTGAATAAAACGTGATAAATATTTAATCATCAAGAAAAATATTACTATATGCACAAGGACTCAACTGAATCAAATTAATCAAAATGAACAGCTCCATTGAACCAAGCAACATTCATGTGTTGAATAAAACGTCATAAACATTAAATCATCAAGAATAGCATTTTTTTATGCAAAAGAAGTCAACTGAACACATAACAATCATGTGAACCGAAATGACCAACACCACTGAACCAAATACTAATCATGTGCTGAATAAAACGTGATAAACATTCAATCAGCAAGAAAAATATTTCTGCATGCACAAGGACTCAACTGAACACACTAACAATCAAGTGAATTAAAATGAGCAACTCCACTGAACCAACACTATTGATGTTATGAATAAAACGTTATAAACATTTAATTATCAAGAAAAATATTTCTACATGCACAAGGACTCAACTGAACACATAACAATCAGGTGAACCGAAATGACCAACACCATTGAACCGAACACCAATCATGTGCTGAATAAAACGTGATAAACATTCAATCAGTAAGAAAAATATTTCTGCATGTACAAGAAATCAACTGAACACATTAACAATCAAGTGAATCAAAATGAGTAACTCCACTTAACCGAGCAAAATGTTGGAGTTGTTGGTGATGACTATAACGAAAGAAGAAGAGAAGCAGAAGAAGAATCTGTGTGCGCGAAGAAAAGGAAGAAGCAGAAGAAGAACCTACGTGCGCGAATTTGAAAGAAGAAGGAGGAGAAGGAAGAGGAGGAGGAAGAGGAGAAGGAGGAAACGGAAAAGGAGAAGATAAAGACGAAGATGAAGAGTTGCGTTATGAAACGCGCGTGTGATCATACTCCTTTAATGAGAGTGGTTTTTGTTGATGTTGGGCCTATTTAGATGAACTTGAATGAAAAAATACTTAGATGTGTAACAAATCTCTTTTCCAAATGTGTCCCATAGGATTTAATAACCACGAGATGTTGCATTGACCTTAATATGTAATTTATCAATAGGACCGGTCCAATTCATGGTTATCCAACAAAAATTAAATTAACAAATATATAAATCATATACACATTTCGTATGAGGCGCTCCACTAACTTAAAATGCACCGTTGGAGAGACTGCACCTGCAGTTCCCTTATACTAACAGGATACTGGTGAGTTATAGCCTACATCGGTTCAAATAAGGAGATTGATGCACTTGTCACTGCTGGCACAGGTAAATGTGTATGTGTCCTGTTATTTGATAAATTTCAGTATGACCATTAGACTATTAGTATATTTTTTAACGGGGTAGATAAAAAAATATTAATTGCAATGTTGTCTTTTTTAAACAAATAGACATATGAAAGAATTCATTCAATGGGTTGGATTCTGTTATCTAGTTTTGGGCTAGTCCCTTTGTACACGACGCTAACCAAGAAAAAAACAGAAGACAAATTTATTGTTTGTTATACAAATTTATGTCACTTTTACAAATTGGTTAGAAAAGGATCATCGGTTTTATTATGTTTGTTATATCAAATTTATATATTAATTGGTAAACAGCAATATTTGAGAGAGAATATTAAAATTATATTATATAATATAATATTTATAATTTTATACATAAAATATTTATAATTGTATATTTATTATATTTAAAATTATATATAATTATTTTAACAATAATTAATTAATATTAAATAAGATCACTTTAAATTATTTAGACTAATTTTTTATTATTTTTAAAATATTATTGATTGAAAAAATATTTAATAATAAAAATATTAACCAAAATTTATCAAAGTTTATTATTTTTTATTTTATTTAATATATCTTATAATAAATAAATAATAAATAAATAAATTTAGACGGTTTAAATTAATTATTTTTTATCTCCCTAATTTTACTAATTGGCAAATTATTGCATTCTTCCCGCTTCAGTGTTTGTCCTAATATCCGTCTCATTAACTTTAGAGGATAGGGATACTTCTATAAAGACGTGTAAAATGTCTTTTTGTAAGGACGCTTACGTATCGCATTATTATTTGACGTATTAATGAACCGATTATTTTTGAATTTTTTAACAAATTAAAATAAAACCGATTTTTTGTATAACAATAGCAATAAATCCAATTTTTTTTTTTGGATCTAATTGTATTTTTAAATTTTTAGAAATTCAAATGTCTGCAAAACAAAAAATCAAAGATATATTTGTCTTTTTATCAAAAAAATTTAAAGATATTTGATTTAGATTCTGCAATTCGATCGGATCAAATTGGGTCTAATAATTATAATGCAGACAATTGGGTTTATTATTATTACTATAATAAATCGATTTTATTCTGATTTATTAAAAAATAAATTATTAACCAGTTTAATAAAAATATCTAATAATAAAATAACACATATAAATATTTTTTAAAAAAGATATTTTTAGTATCTTTATTAAAGTGATTTCCTTAACTTTATTATAATTCAAAAGCAAGCTTTTATATAATTAATTAATGTCTAAAATTTTTGTCTCACATGAACCGTGAGTGACAACTATATTTCTTTATATGTAATGTCCAAAACTTTTTATCGCATAGAAGAATTCTTGTGTATATCATAATTAAGAAGGATAAAAATATATATAATAATTAATAATTTCTCCAAAACTTTAATTAATTAATTAATTTAATTTCATCTTTGTACACATGCAGTTCATGCTAATATCCAATTAAAGCAATGGGACAAACAAAGAGGTACTGAGCTATAGGATTGTTGTCACAAATCTATTATAAGTTGCTATAATTTTCTTCACTATGGTCCATCTGAAAGTGGAATATATATGGTTTGATGAGGATAGATTAATTAGACTATAGACACAAGCGTATGGGATGTGATGCAGAAAATAGAAATTTGTGCCAATAATATAAGCTGTCATGTGGTTAACACTTAACATGCATGTTTATTACTTTTTCTAGGGAAAAAAAAAACATGGTGGTGGTATGTTAGTGCTACTGTATGCAAAAATAATATACCTTATATCGGAAATAGGGGGTTAAATGACAATGTCTTATAGAGCTGGACATTTTATTATTTGAAGAGACTACATAAGGCCTTCAAACACAATTAATTATTGGTTGTTAACAATTGAAGGCCCAATACACTTTTTAAAACAATTCTAATACATTTTTTATCGGTCCAAAATTTAACACAAACTTTTTTTATTTATGAAATAAACCCCACGTCTGAGGGAATAAACAATTTTTTCACAAACCCATAAACAAGTTTCCTGGTAACAAAGCAGGAAAATTTTTGCCACGCCACTAAAATTTGTGCTACGTGTTGACAATGGAAATGTGACAGCACACAGGTGCATCAATCTCCTCATTTAGATCGGTGCAGGCTATAACTCACCACAGGATACTTTGTGAATTACATGTAGAGTGCAGCTAGATTTTTGAATGAATGAGTAAATGGGCTTGTATTTTTTAATTTGGATAACACACTTTTTTTTATTTTGTAGGAAATCTAAACTCAAGGAAGAAATATTGGAAAAAGTTTACGAGTTAGAAGGTAGCGTGGATTACAATAGAAAAATTTTCATTTTTGGAAAAAAAAAAGAACAAAATTTTATTTTAATCTCATTTTCTTTCGCACACAAAAATTTTAAAAATATATAATTTTAAAAATTTAATAAAAATAATAAAAATAATTTATTTTATTAATATTTTTATATCCTTTCTATAAAAAAGACACAAATATACTAATTTAATATCTAATAACAGAATATCTATATTTATATTCCATCTATTAAAAGTCTCAATGTTTGGTACTAGTAAACAAACACAACCTTATATCCAATTTTCTACTTCAAGTACAAATTAAGAGTCAAAATAAGAGGAGCAAGATATGAAGAGTCTTGCAATATACACCAAAATTTGGAGAAACAATTATATGAGCAAATTACACAAGATCCAAAGCCCAACCAGAAGAATGGCCTTTGACACGCCACAATGCAATATACAAAATGCATAGCCTTTATGATTAATCATGTGAAGGCAAATATATCACAAGATGACTTAAATAAAGTTATATCCTTTAATTTGGTCAGGTATGGTTAGAGGAGTGCAAGTTCTACATGGCTGACAAGTATGGTTATAGGGGCCTGTTGCTCCGCTGGGCCAGCATTTCATTCCACCGCAGAAAATCTGGCGAAAAGTTAAGCATGCTTGAACATCTTCATGCTAAGCCAATGGAAGTATGCAAGAACCACAATTATAGGGAGAGTCAACCGCACTAAGAAGCAGTAATACCTGTTGTATTAGTCAAACAGAAATGAAAAACATGAATTTTTAATAACACTCACGCTCCTTTGCCAAAGGAGAGGTAACGATAATAGCAATATCGATAATGGTTATAATGATTGTTGATTAAAGAAATCAAAACAAGGATAATAGCATTGTTTTGAATGTTTGTGATGTCCAAAATAGATCATTGTTTAGATATGCTCAAGACCCAATAAGGAGCTAGCCATAAGAAATACAAAGAAGCTTCATAATTGCTATGCTTTCTTCTATGTACACATGCAGAGGTTATTGATCTCTTCACAAAAAGGCTGGTGCATTCTATATTTAAAAGATTATTATATTATTTAAAATAAAAATGATCATATTTATTTTTAAAAAATTATATATTTTTTAAATTAATTTTTAAATTTTTTAATTAAATTTATTTTTTAAAAATCTTAATTTAGTTATATTAATTTTTCTATTAATTTTATAACTGATGCATCAAAATTTACTAACATTAAATAATGTCATACTGACTACAAGACATTCGTAGCAGTTAAAATAATCTCAAATTTAAAAAAATCTTAAAATATTGTTAATTTGTCAAATTAAATAATTATTTGTTCAAAAAATTTAAATATTTATAAAATATAAATTATATATTAAATATCGCATAATACGCAACTATATAATTAATATATATATATATATATATATGATCCTAACAAAGCATAGACATTTAGTTTTATTTCTTAAAAAAATATATACACAAATATGTATCCATTTTGATTGTTAGTTTGTTAGAACCAACGTAAGAATGGCGATATTTTTATGTTACCTCAGAATGTTTCACATCTAAACAATTAAGGGAAAAGCTCTACATCCATGTAAAAAATACATGGTTGTTATCCAAGTAACTTTCTCTACACACGTGATCTTCCACCCCACAGTCGTTTATTATACACGCGCCTTATATAACGTATCGCATTTTCGTTCTTCTTCTTCTTCTTAAATTCGTTGTTCTCCTCTGTTTGCGTTTTTCTTCTCTGCTTGCATTCTTCATTATTGATCTGCATTGAATTCAACGTAATAAGCTCCGTCGTTCTTCTTCTTCTTCGTTTTCTTCTTCGATCTACACTTCTGAATGGAAACAATGAATGATTCAACTTCAAATTAGTTGAATGAGGTTATTACGTTGAGACAGCTAGGGAATGATTGCTGCATACTATCACAATAATCTTAAACATTGAACAAAGTAAAAGGAGGTCACCGAACCGAACAACATTCATTTGATGAATCAAAATCACAAAGGCCACCGAACCGAACAATGTTCATGTGGTGAATAAATGGTGATCAACTTTCAATCAACAAGAATAGTATTTCTCCTCCTCTTCTTCCTCCTCCTCCTTCTTCTTTCAAATTCGCGCATGTAGGTTCTTCTTCTTCTTTAGTTCAATGGATAGTTTAACTAGGGCTTTGAAATTGGTTGTTACTATGTTCAGTACTTCTTTTGCATGGAGAAATACTATTCTTGTAGATTGAAAGTTGATCACCATTTATTCACCACATGAACATTGTTCGGTTCGGTGGCCTTTGTGATTTTGATTTGTAGGCAGAGTTATTTGAATTTGATTTTATATAATGGATTATGTTTCGTTCACTCAGTACTATACAATTGTTTCACCATGAGTACTGTGTTCGGTTCACCATGAGTACTGTATTTTGTTCATTCTGCAGAAAGCTATTTGAATTTGATTTTATATAATGGATTATGTTTCGTTCACTTAGTACTATACAATTGTATTGTGTTCGGTTCATCATGAGTACTTTGTTCGGTTCATTCTGCACTATTCAAAACTCTTCTTCCTCACCTTCTACTGCTTCTTCACCAGAGACAGAAGGAGGAAAAGACAAAAAAAATACAGCAACAACAACAACAAAAGAATGACGATAGGGTTTTAGGGTTTAGGGTTTATGGGTTCAGGGTTCAGTGTACAGGGGTTCAGTGTGTTTCAAACTTTCGGTTCACCATGTTCATGGTTGAGAGTTTAGGGTTTAGGGGTCTAGGGTTTAGGGTTCAGGGTTCAGGGTCTTAGGGGTTTAGGGGTTACGGTAGGGTTCAGGGTTTAGGGTTTAGAGTTTAGCATTCAGGGTTCAAAGTTCAGTGTTCAGGGTTCGGGTTCAGGGTTTACGGTTTAGGGTTTAGCGTTCAGGGTTCAGAGTTCAGAGTTCAGAGTTCAGGGTTCGGGTTCAGGGTTTAGGGTTTAGGGTTTAGGTTTTAGGGTTTTAGGGATTTAGGGTTTATAGGTTCATGGTTCAGTGTTCAGGGTTCTGATTTTAGTGTTTAGGGTTCAGTGTTTAGGGGTTCATAATTTTTTTGGTAAACAGGAGAGCGATTTGGATTACTCTTCTGAAACGAATTAAACTGACAAAGTTTGGATTATTCAATTTTGAATCGAATTGAATGGAATGCAATTGCTAATTTGAATTGAATTAAATGGACGGAGGTGTACTGAATTGAATTGATAATATTTAAATTGTAGGCAAAGTTATTTGAATTTGATTTTATATAATGGATTATGTTTCGTTCACTCAGTACTATACAATTGTTTCACCATGAGTATTGTGTTCGGTTCATTCTATAGAAAGTTGTTTGAATTTGATTTTATATAATAGATTATGTTTCGTTCACTCAGTACTATAGAATTGTTTCACCATGAGTACTGTGTTCGGTTCATTCTGCACTATTCAAAACTCTTCTTCCTCACTTTCTACTGCTTCTTCACCAGAGAGAAAAGGAGGAAAAGACAAAAAAAATGCAACAGCAACAACAACAAAAGAATGATGATAAGGAGAAAACACGTGAAGAAGAAGGAACGCAAAAAAGGAGGAGAAGGAGGAGGAGGAGGAACGCGAAGAAGAAGGCGAAGAAGAAAACGCTCCGTGCGTAAACGAGCGTGAGAAGAAGCGCGGGAGAAGAAGAAGCGTGGGGGAGAAGAGAAGAAGAAGAAGAGAAGAAGAAGAAGCGTGATGGAGAAGAGAAGAAGAAACGTCTTTTCATAATGAACGGGCGAGTGTTTTCACTCTCATTAATGCGCGTGACTCTATTTGAAATTAGGCCAACTTGATTACATAGTTACATGGATGTGTAGCGCGCCTGAACAATTAATACTATTTTTTTCAAAGGTAAAAATTTCATTGAGTGAAACTTAGAAGTTTGAGTTCAGAGTGGACTCCACACAAGAATAAAAATGGAATATTCCATAATCTGATATGATATTACTTAAAAGAAAAAGTATAAAAAAGTGAAAGAAAATAAACTTAACGAGAGATTAGTGTGGTCTTCAAAAAGCTTCATCTTCATCCTCTTGTTGGTGTTTGAAAATTATTTTCCAACTTAATTGCTACCTCTAAAATCTGCTCATGACCAATTCTGTTTCCATAAGTAAATAAATATATAAAATGTGTATTTATACAAAGGGGAAATAAATAATATATATGTATTCTCATATATATGAGAATGACAAAGGCTTCTAATTTTATTTGCATGAGCTTACATCCTAAGTATATAAAATTCTACATAATTAGAATAACTTTTTTTTTAGGCAATCCATGAAAATTAATATTTAGTTTTTTGTATCTATAGCTTTTTTTCCCTTCAATAAAGTAAAAATCTAAATTTATTAAATTGTTTAAACTGAAATTTATTATACTATTTTTATAAATTGATATATGTTATTATTTTTCCATAAATCGAATAATCTGTCACCATTTACGAAATAAAATTTGCAAACATGAAAACTTAAGAGAATATTAAATTAAATTATGTTAGACAAATACAACTTCTTTAGGACAAAACTATACAAGGCATTTCACACTTAAGAGGCCTGTTCAGTATTTATGGTGAAACACTGAAGCTGCAGGTTTGAAAATGAGATTCATCGAGATGCCCTCAACTTAATTCTCACCGCTTTTACTAATATGTACTTTCCAGTAGGTCAAATGCATATTTATGTGTTCAAAATTTATGATTAATTTATTCTGCTCACTCATTCAAATAAATAATTTTAGTAATAATATAAGATAACTTAATATAATAATACATTTAGAAATAAATTTTTGATAAATAACAGAGTAAAAAAGCGCTCAAGAAAAAAACGGACTAAACAGCTCCACTATTTTACAAAATATTATTCTAACTGAATTGGCAAAAAAATTAAAAAAATACAGAAAAGGTAAAAAGATAAGATAATTATATTATAAAATAAAAAACAATTGAAGGCCCTGATAAAATAAAAAACAAAAACAAATTATAATTGAACATGGAAGTATTGGCATCACAGGATATATCTCTCTGTGAATAAGCTAAGCAAATCAAATCTAAAATCTATCATAAACCACTGCATAATTTGACTATAAAATCAAAGTATAATAGACACACAGTTTTAGAGTTCAAAAGCTTAACACAATGACATTTGGAGTATATCAGTACATCAAGTTTTTAAACTAAAAGAAGACAATGTATTTCCCTATTCAATCCTTGTATTTTAGACCAACCCTCTTCTCCAATAATCTTGCGTGCCTCAAGGGGTGGGATGCTCAGGACCTAGAAAAATCAAACAAAAACAAGATGTGCTATTCAAATGAATCTTTCACTGCATCCTATTAGATAAAAGTATGACAAAAATAGATCTATAGCAAAAAATCAGAATAAGGAAAATAGTTAACTAGCTGAAGTGATATATATTTCAATATCATACATCCATTAAGATAACATTCTTAGAGCAATTAGACTGTCTTATAGAGCAATAAGTCAAAGCTAAGTGTTGAGCCCCCTAAGAAATAAAATTACTACTATGTAAACATATTTTATTCGAATTTTGTAGTCCTTATAAGACTTAAGCATCTGAGTTTAGGAGCATTGACATCCATTAATTTTCTTATCTAGTTAACTAAAGATCATGCAACTAATAAATATTTTCTCTAAAATCATGGAGGATGAACATAAGCAATAATATCTCATAGGAACATGATTACATGTGAGATAGTTATTTACAAAAAAAACAAATCTAAATAGAGCATTATAAATTTGTATACCTCTTATTCTAAATTCCTTTAGTTTCTACAAGAGCATATATTAGATTGAATTGTTAAGAATTAACAGATGAAATATTCTGTCATCTATTATGCACGTGGATAGGTGTTCTCATTCATTTTTCATAAGCATACTCATCCAATAACTGGTGCATAAAAACAATGCACATGATTGCCTTGTTATACACAAAATAAAAGGTTTAATAGAATACCATCTTAGAATTTTAGTTCAATTGAAGTGTGGCTGTAAAATGAACAATAACACTAATAGAAGTTGAAATATGGGTATGGAGAACATGTAACTAAAAATGCATTTGAACAATTTTACCTTTATTGCCATCTAGCAAAGCTCGAAAACTCTTGATGAATTCTTCACAATTTGGGATCAATGTTTTCACCAAGAACTCTACTGGAACACGAGAAGCGTCAAAACTGAGACAATCTAACATGCTCAACATTGAAGATCCCGTGGCCTCCGCATTATGTTGCCGGAAATAGTCAAGCAGCTCAGTTTGGTCCTGCCGGCCATATTGGTTAAAACACCTTTGAAGTATCAATGTTTGTTCCTTGGCCCAATCTTCTTCCTTAGATAATTCAAATCCTTCTACGGCTTTCTTTGCTATGTAGATGATACTGGCCATCGTGGACACTCCCTTGAGCTCATAAGCCTTTTTGAAGCTCGATTCCAAAGAGGCTTAAGTTTTTTGATGTTCCAATCTAGTTGGAAATTAGTATGTTGCCTTTTATTCAAAATTTCAACTTTGTCATTGGGGTATGCTCGGAGGAGTGGTTTCAAGTTACCTACATTATTAAAAACAGTATGGAGGCGGTTCATTGATCGAAGCAGTGATTGGATGAACCTCACATGAATAAGAGATTCTGATTTCGGAAGGCACCTCATCCTCTCTAAAATAATAATCCCTGATTGCCTCTCCTAATTTTCTTTCCAGTTCCATCATGTCGTCTTTCATGGAGACATCATCCGAAAACAGTGACCGCCACATAACAAGGAATTCATGTATTATTTGAAAAATTAAAAAAACTTCAGAAAAATTCATCAATGCAGATATTTCATCTTGAATAGTATATACCAATTCTTTATTGAGAGCCAAGCAGAATTCCATAAAAACACTGTTTGATGAAAGGAGAGGTGCCGAAGATTCCACCATAGAACACCCGCTCATTGAGAATGAGTATGTTGAATACGATGCTGAAGTGTTTAATATACTTCTTGATCGTACTCATCGGGGTAGCAGATCTGTCGGGTCTTAACTCCGATTTGCACAACTTCAAGAACTCTCTCCTATTTCTTGCGTACACCTCAATCTGGCTCATGGATGTCATGCTAACGACGGAAAGCTAAAGGATGACATGACATCCATGAGCCAGATTGAAGTGTATGCAAGAAATCGGAGAGAGTTCTTGAAGTTGTGGAAATCGGAGTTAAGACCCGACAGATCTGCTCCCCGATGAGTACGATCAAGAAGTGTATTAAACACTTCAGCATCGTATTCAACATACTCATTCCCAATGAGCAGGTCTTCTATCATGGAATCTTCGGCACCTCTCCTTTTGTCATGCAGTGTTTTATGGAATTATACTCGGCTGTTAATAAAGAATTGGTATGTACTATTCAAGATAAGATGTCTACATTAATGAATTTCTCTCAAATTTTTTAATTTTTCAAACAATACATGAATTCCTTGTTATGTGGCGGTCACTGTTTCCGGATGATGTCTCCATAAAGGCCGACATGGTGGAGTTGAAAAGAAAATTAGGAAAGACAATCAGGGATTATTATTTTAGGAAAGACGAGGTACCTTCCGAAATCGGAATCTCTTGTTCATATGAGGTTCATCCAATCAGTGTTCGAGCAATGAACCGCCTTCATACTGTTTGTAATGATGTAGACAACTTGGAACCACTCCTCCGAGCATACCTCAATGGCGAAGTTAAAATTCTGAATACAAGACAAGTTCTAGTTTCCAACTATATAGATTGGAACATCAAAAAACTTGAACCCTCTTTGGTGATGTTCTTCTTTACAGGAGCAAAGAGTGATAACAAACTGAACATTGTTCCCAAAAGAAACCAAACCACCATCCTGCCACAGTGATCCACCACAAGTTCTAGCAAAAAGAACTTCATAAGTTCTTCAACAAATTGGTAGCTCTTCTGAAGTGATAAAACAAAATTCATCACCGCAAATCCAGCGGTAAAATATCACCGTTTCTTCTTTGTCTTTGTTCTTGTTCTTCTCCTCTTCTTGAAGAGTAAGTGTAGAAAAATATCACCAATAAGGAGACGAACTCACCACAGGCTTTGAATTGACGCTGATAGTGTAACACTTTTCCCTGATAAATTTTCAACCGAGGGAGAGCAAATGGAAGCACAATGACAGGGGATGCATTACCGATTTCCATATTAAATGAAGAAAGAAAGGAAGAAGAAGTGTTTGTATGAGGTGAAAGAAAGGAAGAAGAAGAAGAAGTGATGTTAAACGATATGTGTTTGTATGGACTATGGAGTGAAGTAAAGGAAGGATAAGAAAAAGCAAGTGAAATTAGCTGGGACGTGTTTGTATGGAATGAAGCCAAGCAAAAGATTTAAAGTTAAAGTTATTATAATTAATCCATACAGAGTTAGATAATGTATTAATTTCACTATAAATTTTTAATCCAAAAAGTATACATTTGTAGGAAAAAAAAAGGTAAGTAGTATTCTTAAACTGAATTAAAAATAGTATCTATTAATAATTAATGATTTAGAAATATAAAAAATATTTTATATGAATTAAAAAGTATTTAGAAAAATAAATTTTTTAGTATCAATGAAATATTAAGATTTTATTATAATTTATTTATAAAATTCTTATATTGTGTTTACATCTGAAGAAAATTTAAAATTAGTGAATTTCACTTATCATGTCAATAGAACTATAAGTTGCTTAATGAATACACGGGTCAATGTGAGAAGAGAAAATTTTGAACCAAAGAGAGTATTGAGAGGGCCAGAGATATTGAAGGGAGAAAAATTTATTTGGGGTTTTCATTCGTGACTAATTATTGATGTGCATAATTTCACGTCATAAATTATTCAAGCAGAAAATACATGAATATTGAGCCTTGTTATTTTTGTCATACTTCGTGGTAAAATATTACCAAGCCGATCAGATTTACCTCTAGAAGTACCAGTTTGGGATTCTTGAACAACAATGTCTTGTGCTTGTGGATTACTTTGTGATTGTTCCATCTGTAACATACAACAAAAAAAATATATATGATCATGAACAATTACTAAACCAGCAAAAATCAATAACATCAGCAAACAATTATTAGCCTATTGCATTATTTAATTGGTTATGTTGGGATAAAAAAGTGCAACTACAAGAAGAAAACAAGAAGACTTGTCAATGTTAATTGCATACAAGCTTCTGTCCTGTCAGTAGATTTTGGTGACGGTCAATACAAAATGGAGCCTCACCTTAAATCTAAGAACTCCATAATCTTTATTCACCTTTCTTCACTTAGAATAATACAGTAGCCGCTATAATCAGTTAGCATTAGAGTATTCTTTTTTAAGTTAAAACATTCTGCCAATAACTAGAGAATTCTCAATTAAATCAAAGGCTGCACAGTTTTCTTGTATGAACAGAAAAAATTAAAGCACCAGCCATAAATATTATAGGGGTGTTCGCGGTGCGGTTTGGTTCGGTTATATGGGAAAAAGTCATCCGATCCGATCGTTTATTAAAATTGCGGTTCGGTTTGGTTCGATTTTCTTTCCGAAATCATTCGAACCAAACCAAACCAATTAAAATCGGTTTGGTTTGTTCGGTTTATTTAATTAATTCAAATAAAAACCATTATACCATTTCACAGTCACTAACAAATAACAATAGTCAACCTAACTCAGAGATCACTAACAAATGAGCAGAAACACAACAAACTAAATTAGCAGATAGAACAATGATCAATCGGACTCAAATTACTAACAAATTAGCAGAAGCACAACAAATTAAAATCACTAACAAATGTTGTAAAAACAGCAGAAGAAACAGATGGAACAATAATCAACCTGAACTGAATCAATAAAATCAAGATACACAACCAAACTAATTCCAAAAATTTTGCAAAAATAGTGCCCCAATTCCAAACTAATCAAGATATAGAACCAAACTGAATGAGAAATACAACCAAACTATTTCCACAATTTTCATGTGGTGCACTAATTCCACAAATTCTTCCTCTTTCACCTTCCCCTTTCCTGCATTAACATTGAATAAACAAAAATTCAGAACCAAACCTAAGAAATAGAACAAAAAAAACAACCTGAAGACTAAGCCAGAATTAAAAAAAATAAATAGAATCAGAACAGAACCTAAAAAACAAAATCTGAATCCATAAGAAGACTAAGCCAGAATTAAAAAATAAATAGAATCAGAACAAAAAAAACAACCTGAGATGGAAGGATAACACTGCTTCAATGACGGAGAAGAAGAGACTGGACAGCAACACGGCTTCAACGACGGACGAGAGACGGGCGACGAACGGCAGCGGCTTCGACTACGTCTGGTGCGTGCTGCTGCGGTTCGTTGAGGACGACGACGGCTGTTGGTTCGTGGAGGAGACGGCTGCTGGAGAGGTGGTGTGTGGAGCCGTCGAGGATGAGGGACAGAGAGGAAAGGACCGCACCACCACGATGGTGCTGTCCGGCGACGTCGATGGCGGAGAAGAAGGAGGAGGTCCGGCGCTGAGACACAGCGCTAGAGAGACTGAGAGAGAGCTCGAGGAGTTAGGGTTCCTGGTAGTGGAGGGGTGGCTGCGGCTAGATTTGGAGCAATTGTGGTGGAAGGCTACTTTTATATTAGGGTTTTTTAATAACACCGGTTCGGTTCGGTTAGAGTTTTCTCTAATAAAACCGAAAACCGAACCGAACCGCAAAAAACTGCAAAAAATTATTTTTTCGGTTTTTTTCGTTTTCAGTTTATTCAGTTATCAGTTTTTTTGGTTCGGTTGATCGGTTTTGTTCGGATTGGATCGGTTTTGAACAGCCATAATACCAGAAACAAAATTGAACTCGGCACAAACTAATTAACATGTTAAAGTTACAGGTTTCAGCATTTTAAGTTCATACGTTATCACTTTCAAACTAATGTTATGCGATAAATCATGAACAGAAAATCAGAAATAACAAATAAATGATAAATCAATAACCCCAAGCAAACAATTCCTAAACCAGCAAACAATAACTTCAGAAAATCCAGTTAATCAGCAAATTAATTATTAACAAATAACAAGTATTATCAAAATCAAGTGCTAAAGGCCTAAACACTAAACCAGCAAACAGACGCCGAGGAATCAGTGCTTACCGGTTAACACAGAGAAGGCGAGGTCGGCGAGGAGAAAGGCGATCGACGGCGACGACAGAGGACGCGACACCGGCGAACACAAAGAAGGCAAGCTCGGCGATGACAACCACGCGGTGGGGGCTGTGGGGCTGCGGTGGCCAAAACTGTCGCTGTGGGATGCGGTGCCTGCGGGCTGCGGCGGCTGCGCCGATTGGGGGCTGCGGTGGCTTCTATGGTTCGTTCACTTCCATAGAAGAGAGGAGAGGAGATGGGTTTACGGGTCGGGGAGTAACATGAAAGGGACTAGGGTTTCACTCCAATTTTGACTGATTTTGACTAAATTTATTTAGTTACCAAATATGGCCAATTCTCCCATGCCTATAACTTGAATGCCGAAATTGCCTAAATTACTCCTTATAGCAAGATTTAAAAGACACACTTAAAACCGTAACTCTTCTAAAAGCGTCACCTAATGGAAAAAAGTAAATTAGAAGATTTAAGAGAAGAAATAATTAAATTATCAAAATTAATAGATCAAAAATTAATGATTTTAACTAATGTTAATTGTAATGACACCGAATTCTTAAAATCAATACAAAATGATTTTTCTCAAAATCTTAATTTTACTATAAGTTTTATTGAATGACTTCAAAAACCTGAAAAAACCTATTTTTCACACGGAATTTCTAAAAAATGTTACCATGGAAATGATTCCCCACATCTTTATCATACTTTTAACCCACAATTAAATTCTATAGTAGATATGCTTGAAGAAATATTAGTATCCATAAAATTTCAAAGAAATAAGGAAAAAGAGAATCCCAAAGAAGAAAAATTTCAAAATATAATCAACATAACAGATTTAAAAGTAAAACCACCATTGAAATTATGAATATTGAAGAAAAATTAGAAGAAGTCACAATGCTTTTTAAACAATTAAAAATGGCTCAAGAAAATAATATTATGGAACATGGTTTTCAAATAGAAGAAGAATTAGTAAATTCTGAAAATATAGAAAATGAAGAACACATTCTAGATTATTCAAGTGACGAAGAACCAGCAATTCCAATACAAGTAAAAAATGAAGCGGGAACATCTAGGGATAATCAATCTCAATTTAAATGGGAAACAGGTTTTGATAATTATGCTTTTAAAAAAGGTTTTATAAATAAAAATTCAAAATATACAAAAATACCATCAAAATACGTTCCTAAAATCCAGGAAATGGTAGGAGAAAGAATGCTCGATTTAGACTGTAAAACGAATGAAAAAGAAATTTTCGAAAACTGGTTGAATTCCTTCTTATTAGAAGCCTTTACTAATCCAAAACTTAATGAATTATCTGGAAGAGACATTTGGAATTACATAAGGTTTCATACTAAAGGAGCTATAAGAGATTATATGACATCAATAGAAAACCAAATAATAGAAGAATTAGCAACAAAAATAACAGTTTATGATAAGATATTATATATAATGATGATTCTATATAAAGAATTTTTTGGGAAAAATATTATAGATCATAAACAAGAAGTCTATAATAAAGAATATCAAGAAGCAAAAAACCATTTAGCTAACATTCACATATATGATCTATGTAATGTGGAGTCTTATATATGTGAATATAGAATACATTATTACAAATTAAAAGAAGAAGATAAAAATCATTATCTTAGTATGTATATAACAAAACTTCCATATCCTGCTAACGAATTTATTATGGGAAGATTTATAAGAGAAATAAATAGAGGAACAATTGAAAATAATTTTGGTGGAGCAACCTCTGCAATAAGAGAGGAAATAAAAAAACGTTGTATGCAAGAAGCAACTCAAAAAAGATTTGCAAATATAATTAGAATTTGCTGCCAGGATAATGAAGAGATACCTCAAAAATATGGTCTTAATAAAAATTTTCAAAGAAAAAGAAAATATCAATTTAGAAAAAGAAAATACTATCCAAACTGGAGAAAAAAGAGGTATTTTAGAAAAAGAAATAACAATAAAAACAAGAGACAAAAAAGTGATTATTGCCCAAATAAAAAAGAAAATTGTAAGTGTTGGTATTGCCAAGAAGAAGGACACTATGCAAACGAATGTCCGAAAAAGAAGGATAAAAAGGATCTTACTAAACAAATAGAAATTGCTAAGTCTTGTTTCATGGAACCTTTAGAAGAATCTGATGATAATTTAGACTATATTTTTGAATATGTCTCGGAAACAGACTCAGAGACTGAGTAATAATGCTACATTTATTACTATAAAAATAACAGAAAAATTTATAAATGCTTTCATAGATTCTGGAGCAACACAATGCTTTGCTAGTTCAAATATAAAACTTGATTGGAAAAAATTAAAGAAACCATTAAGAGTTAGAATAGCTGACAAATCAATACATAAAATTGACCAAAAAGCAGAGATGGTTGAAATTTTTATTCAAAATTATAGGTTCATTGTTCCATCTATATACATGTTAGATTCTGGAATGGATTTTATCATAGGAAATAACTTTTTAAAGCTATATCATCCATTCATTCAAGAACTAACATATATAGTTTTAAAAGCTCCACACGATTCTTCAATAAATCAAAAATCAAAACGTATAAAAATACCGACTACTACTATAGATAAGATCTTAAAATTTAAAATATTTTCTATATTAGAGATATGTTATTTAAATTTATACTTTCAAATAAATATCCCAAAAAATAATCTTGAAATAAAGATAGAAGAACTTTTGGATGAAATTTGTGCTGAAAATCCTTTAGATATTAAAAATACAAATAACGAATTAGTAAGCATTAAACTAAAAGATCCGACAAAAGAGATAAATGTTCCAAATAAAATCCCTTATTCCGCAAGAGATAGAGAAGAGTTTTCATTAGAATGTAGAGATCTTTTGGAAAAAGGAATTATAAGATTAAGTAAAAGTCCTCATGCGGCTCCAGCCTTTTATGTCGAAAACAATAATGAAATTAAAAGGGGAAAACGAAGAATGGTTATTAACTATAAGAAGATGAATGAAGCAACTATTGGTGATGCTCATAAACTTCCAAGAAAAGATTCTATTTTAGAAAAAATTAAAGGGGCAACTTGGTTTTCATCTCTTGATGCAAAATCAGGATATTGGCAACTTCGTTTAGACGAAGAAACAAAGAAATTAACTGCTTTTACTTGTCCAACAAAAGAATCAACAAGTGTGTTGCTCTATGAATGGAATGTATTGCCATTCGGATTAAAACAAGCTCCAGGTATTTATCAAAGATTTATGGAAGAAAATCTAAAAGAGTTAAATGAATTTGTTTTAGTGTACATTGATGATATACTAATTTTTACAAAACAGGATAGAGAAGATCATCTTCAAAAATTATTAATAGTTTTAGAAAGATGTAAAGAAAAAGGATTAGTTCTTAGCAAAAAGAAAGCAAGAATAGCAAAACAAGAAATATAGTTTCTTGGATTAATTCTATCCACTCAAGGAAAGCTAAAACTTCAGCCAAATGTCCTAGAAAAGGTAAATTTATTTCCTAATAAAATAGAAGATAGAAAACAATTACAAAGATTTTTAGGGTGTATAAATTATATTTCTGATCAAGGATTCTTAAAGAATATAACAGAATACACTAAAAACTTATTTCCAAAAATTAGTACTAAAAAAGAATGGAAATGGGATGAAAAAGATAGTATACAAATTCAAAAGATTAAAGAATTATGTGAAAAACTTCCAGAACTTTATATTCCAGAAGAAAATGACTACTTAATAGTAGAAACAGATGCTTCAGACATAACCTGGTCAGGATGTCTAAAAGCTAAGAAAGCTATAAAAAGTTTGAAGCAAGGAAAAGAATCACTAGATTCTAAAAATTCCCCAAAGGAATTACTTTGCAGGTATATTTCAGGGACTTTTACTCTAACAGAACAGAGATATACCACTCATGAAAAGGAAACTCTAGCAGCAATTAAATCTCTTAAGAAATGGAAAATTGATTTACTACCCAGAGAATTTACATTAAGGACAGATTCAAGCTACCTAACAGGTTTCATACGATATAATTTAAAAGTTGATTATAATCATGGACGATTGGTAAGATGGCAATTATTTTTGTTACAATATCCAATAAAAATTGAATATATTAAGGGTGACAAAAATGTTATTGCAGATACATTAACAAGAGAATAGAGTTCGTCTACAACGCATTAAATCAGGAAATTCAGAAATACGAACAAGAACTCGAAAAATGCAAGCATTGTCAGCAAATAAGGACATAGATCCAATCCCTCAAGAAGGCCATCGAAGCAATGAAATCAACACAACAACCAAAACCATCAGAGCTCAGCCAGCTAAGCGTGGTGGACAAATCAGGTGAAGAAAAAATTCCAGAAAATAAAACAATTGCTGAAATTATCAAAAAATCTACCCAAGACAAAAATATTATGTAATTTAATTATAATGGCCCCATGAAAGGAGTATATGATGCCTGGAAAAAAGCAGCACCATTTACACATCAATCAAGGATAATTCATAAAGGAGGGTTTTTAACACTGGAAGAAGCAAAAGAATCTTTCAGGGAATATGAAGCTCTTCATCCAGAGCAAACCCTAAAAAGAGTAGATAAAGCTCCAATTCAAACCCAGAGAACAGGGATAATAAGAAACATTCCTACAAGGGCTGAAATCAAAGAAAAGAAAAGGGTCTGTAGATCAAATCTCAGAGAAACCCTTAATATAGTCCTGAACTGGACTGAAGAAAAAAGAGCAATCTTGGGATATTATCCTATTGCCAAAGAACAGCTAACAAAGCTGGTTATATTTCCAGATGCATCCCCATCAGACACCTATCAGTTTTTCCAGTATGGATTAATTGATACAATTTTAATTTTTAATGATCTAAAAATTATTAGTGAGTTTCCTACAGGATTCGTTGATGCAGTAAAGAGATTTAAAAATATGATTGACAACGTAAATCCAAGGGATATATCCCTAAAATTTACGAACAGTCAACCTATTTTTAATGAAGAAGAAGAATGCTTGGTTCCAGCACACCAAGTAATATTCATGTCCGTCTTCCCAGGAAATTTTCAACCAATTGATCAAGTTCAAGATTTAACAATCTACAGTCATGAAGGAAGGCTAGCCAGCACACTAGCAAGGGTCTTCGAAAGAACTCAAAAGATAACAAGGGAATCTCACACAAGAATTAATTATAAAAGCAGAAATACTTTGCTTGTGTCTAGTAAAAGGAATGAAATTGAAGAAAGAGAGATGAGACTCTTAGTGGAATTTGAATCAGCATTCTACAACTTATCTGGACTCTTAGAAAAGCTCCCTGAAGGGATAAAGAGGAATCTCTGCTATTTGATAAAAGACAGAGAAGACCACAAGTGCCAGCTATGCGTCTCAGAGTTATCTGAAGAAAGTAATAATAAAACGGAATCAACCCACATGATAAAGGAAGAAGACAACGCATCTGAAGGTCACATAATGAAAGAGGAAGACAGCACATCTGAAGCATCTCTTAACATTATTGCATAGTGACGTAAGCGCTTAGGTCATAGAGCACCAACAATGTAGCTGGTGCAAGATAATAAACAATGACGTAAGCAATGACGTCATAAGAAGGGTAAGGATGGGAATTGTCCATCAGACCCAACCATTATAAATAGGTTGCTTAGGCAATTGTAGAAGGGGCAGACAATAGAAAGCAGAAGGCTAAGAGTACTCATATGCTAGGAGAGCAAGGAGGAAGCTGCCAAGGCGATTCTATAGTCTGAGGAAGAATTCCCTTAGGGAAAAAATAGTTCTAAACTCCCCTCTGGAGTTAGTATCTACAATCTCCCCTCTGGAGATAAAAACACCTCATATAAAATATACTAAATAAAGGAAGTTTTCTCCAGAAAGGTACATCTTCATCCTAGTCTTTCAATTATGAATTATTTAGAAAGTTTAGAATTAACAGAAGAATCTGATTATTATAGATTAACTGCTTTATTAGATAATGAAAAACAGGCTGTTCTAAAAACAGAATTAAATCTCAAATCAAATGAAAATTTTAATAAACAAAACCTATTAAAAGAAGTTTTTAATAGAAAAAATGTAATATACTATGGAAAAATTCAACTTGAAGCCCCTATAAAGATAAAATCCGCCAATGGAGAACTTGAAATAGCCCTGATAAATGATGAAGAATTGAGTAAACAGATTGAGAAAATTAAGGATCAACAAAAAAGATCTAAAATCGGATGGATTCATATTAGTACTATACAAGTCTTAATCAAATCTACATATATGAAAGGAATTAATTCACCAATAAGCTTAGCAATCTGTGACAAAAGAATTACTGATGACCCAATAGATCAAATAATTGGAATTGTTCATGGAAACTTGGCAAACGTAAATGTTAAATTCAATGCCCATCTTGGATACGCCATACCTTTATCAACTGAAAATCTTGGAAGATCTATAAGTTTGGCTTATAAATTTCATAGAAAGAATTTAATGGAACAAGATGATGAACCACTTTCAATTACATATGCAATAAATTATGCTTTAACAAATAGCCATCATAGTATAATATTTAAAAACAGAGAAAGAATTTATGTTGATGAATTATTTCAAAAAATTGTAAAAACAGAAATACCAAAATATAAAGCTATTGAAAACCCGGTTCTATTATTAAAAGAACCGTCAGGAAAATTAGTTTCACCGAATTTTCAAATAAGAGAATCTAAAATTAATAGCCCTTTAAGTTTATCTAAGTTAAAAATTAAAGAAGAAAATTCTGAAATAAAAGAACTAACAAAAAAGGTCGAAAAATTAAATGAAACCTTAAACACTAAATTATGACAATAAATAAAGAAGAAATATATATCACTTATCAAGATAAGAAACAAGAACTTTTTGAAAGAGAAAACCGTTTGAATTATTTGCAGTTTTCTGAAATAAACCAAAGAGCATTTGAAGCTCTAAAAATAATATATGACAAGTTGAAAAGAGAAGTGGAAGAGCTAGAAAAATTAATAGAATCTCTAGAAAATAGTGATGAATCGATGATAGAGTTTGCAGAAATTCTAAAATAAATAATGAAGCATATAAAGATTGAAAAATCAGAGAATAAAATAAAAAGAAAAAGGGCGGAAAAATTAAAAAGTAAAATAAAGGAGTATAAAAGGGAATTAAATAATCTTCAGATCGAAATTGATAGAAATAAGAATAAATATAAACAAGTTGAAATTAAACCTAAGAAATTTATAAATGCCTGAAAAACCATATTATGACTTAAATGAATTAAAGCTGCTGAAAGAAAAAATGGAAAATGAAGTCGATAAATTAAAAAGATATTTAGAAACAACAGAAAGTGTAGAAATAAAAGAAGTTCTTGAGGATTTGAGAAATTATATTAAAGAAAAAGATAAACAGATAAAAGATTTTATATATAATAATTCATGTAAAAAAGAATATTATAAATTAAAACAAGATTGAAAAACTATAAATATACGTCAAGGACTAGTAATAAATAATCATACAAGAGAAATAGTAAAAATGGTTAATACTTTAGATTATAAAAATTGCAAATTGTTTAATCAAAGTTTAAATAATCGAAGTTTAAAATTTGGTATCAGAGCCAAGTTAACGATTTAAGGTAACACTTTCTCTTTAAGCAACACTTTTAGTGATACGCTTTTAAATCATAACAATATAAAAATGACATCCTTACCATTGCATTCCCCATTTAGTAAGTTAGGCAAGTGTATATAGGCACCATAACACTCACCACCAAATATTTGCGCAAGCTTATCAGGATCTTTTTGTCCCTCGATGTACTTAGCCGAAAACTTAAAACTAGTCATAACCACATTAATATTCGCTAAAAGAAATGTATTTTATAATGCTTTATATTATTTTAATTTATCTTTTTGTGGACCTGACTTTGGATTCTCATGAAGAATTCATGCAATTTAGGAGTGGATTGTGTACAGTGAAATTGTTAATCAGTTTAGCTTGGGTTTGAGCAATAAATAAATAATGTACCTCTATTACTAATAAAAAAAAAAAGAAAGTTTACCGCCAATAACAAAATAAAAATCCAAAGAAAAAAAGTTTATGGCCAAGAAATTTCTCTGATCACGTCATAAACTCATTATACTTAACCTTAAACAATGTCCAAAAAAAAACCTTAAACAAAAATGTTGCCTTAAAAAATTAAATTAGAAGTTACACTAAATATCACTGAAGGATATATTTTGTTATAGCTTAGGGAAATATATATATACACATTCGCATCATGATTTGGTATAGAGGTGTACATGGGCCGGGCCACACTGGGTTTGGCCTAATCCAGACCTGATTGGGTCTAATTTTTAGACCCTAACTCGATCCTAGACCCGATAAAACTTACGCATCTTCGGGTCGGGTGAAAATCGGGTAAAAATCGGGTCTTTAACATGTAAAAATCACTTAATCTCTAACCATTATTTTATAATTCACATAGTAAAATTCACTTAAAAAAATATAACAAGAACCCACCCTTCTCTAAAATTAAAGCATAACCATAATCAATATTAATATTGTCTAATAATACCAAATATTTAAATCAATACAAATAACACAATATTATGCATTAGTCTAAAATCTTATGCATTTTAAACATAAAACATTAACTTATAATCTTATAATGACTAATAACACAAAATATTAAGGTTTACAATATTTAAATTCCACATAAGAATAACCATCATCCATCACTAATAATACAAAATATTAATTGTGTATGATGACCGGACCGAGTTCGGGTAACCCGAGCTATGGCCCGGACCCGACCCAAAATAATGACCGAGTCTATTTTTAAGATCTTTACCCGACCCTAGACCCGATGAAATTATACTAAATTAGCTCTTAAAGTGTTCGGGGCCGGACCGAATCTTCGAGTCGGGTTGGACCATGTACACCCTAATTTGGTATACCACTATCATTTTTATTAATTGTGTTTTTGCATAAGTTAGACAATCTGAAATCTTTTCCTTCATATAACGCGCACAAAAAAAAAAAAAATTGATGGCTGTGACTCATTAATATACTTATGTAGATGTTGATTTTTTTTGGGTGATTTTATGTCGATGTTGATTATTTCTTTTAGTACATACTCTTAAATAAAATTTACATTGATTATCAAAAAAAAAATTTACATTTTTGATATAAAATCGTCAAAGTTTCTTAATTCAAAATATAAAAAATGGATTTTGGGATAATATTTTAATTCATTTATAAAATAAATTCGACATAATAATTAGTTAAGTTTAGAATCAAATCGATTTGATATTATTAGAGAATATTATAGATTTAATGTTAACAAGACAAATAAAATTGATTTGTATAATAACTAATTAGACTAATTATTTATAATTTTAAAGATGAAATTACTTATATGTGTTCTTTCAAAAGAAACTATTTTGACAATAAATCCGGTAATTATATTAAATTACATCACCGTCTTTTGAAAAATGATAAAACAAAAATATCGACTAAAAAAAATAAAAGGCCAAAATTATAAGAACAATTGCATAAGGATAATCTAGCTACTATATACATTTTTCTTAATATTAATGGATATTCACACTTAGATACCTAATAAGTGGTGCCTCTAATAGTGACCTTCAGTGTATTGTGGTTTGTGGAGTTTAAGATTGTTCATAATTTATTGGGATAAATATTGTTTTGATTCCTGACGTTGAGGATCAGAATCGAAACCATCCCTGATGTAATTTTTTATTTACAATCGTTCTTAATGTTGTATTTCATTTTAAAATCGTCCTTTTTAATAATTTTTTTTTATAAATGACAAAACTACTCTTATTTTATAAATCGTTATTTTAAATAAAAAAATATAAAATTAAAAAAGAAAAAAGAAAAGACACGAGGGGGAAGGTGAGGGGGAGGGGAGAAAGGGAAAGGACGTGGGAGGGGGGTAAAGGAAAAGGGGAAAGGGAGAGGGGGAAGGAGAAAGGGGAGGAGGAGGGAGACGGCGCCGGCGAAGGTTGGAGCTGCCGTCGCCGTTGCCGTCGTGAGAGGGGAGAGAGCTTCTGCTTCTGCACCACTGCTCCTCACCGCTGCGCTCTCGTCACTGCTCCTCGCCGCTGCTTCTGCTTCTTACTTCGGCCTCTGTTTCTGCTTCGTCTGGGTCTGCTTGAGTGCTTCTGCTTCTGCATCTTCTGCTTCGTCTTCTGCTTTCTTCTTCTGCTTTCTGCTTCTGCTTGAGTGCTTCTGCTTCTGCATCTTCTGGGTCTGCTTCTGCTTCTACTTCTAATCTGATTTTGATTTGTTATTTTCTGATTTTATCGTTGTTGTGTGTTGATTTGTTGAATCTGGATTTGAATAATGGATTTGTTCATCATAATCCCTAATTCCCTAATTTTTATTGTTGATTTTGTTCTTGTTCTGATTTTTGGATTGCTGTTGCTTTTTTTTGTTTTTGAATTTCTTGTTTTGGTCTTGTTCTTATATTTGGTTTCTGCACAAATCTCACATACGATAAGCATTTCGTCGTCATACAGAAGCTCTATGTACTCGGTTTTGGGGACAACAAAGACGGATCGTGATGACGAAGGTGTTGATGAAGATGGAAGGCAAAGAATGGTTTTTGATGATGATGAGCCTTCGATGGTGCTTTGAGAAGCGATGAAGGAGGACATGATGACCTCTTGTAACTGCAATTCATGAGCATACTTGTCATTGGAGATGGGGACGAGGTTACCTTCTTCCTTCTGTAATTAAATTTATAGATTTTTTATTTTTATAATTGAAGATGAATTCAAGTATTTTTAATTCTTGTAATTGAATTTTGTTAACTGTATTTAAAAATTTGAAATTTTGAGTTTTGTTAATTGAAGAAGAATGTTCTTCTGGAAGAAGAAGAACAAGAGAATTTGTTCTGCTGGAAGAAGAACAAGAAGAATGAAATGGTGGAAAAATAGTATTTTTGTCATTTAGAAAAAAAATTTATTAGAAAGGACGATTTTAAAATGAAATGCAACATTAAGGACGATTCTAAATAAAAAATTATATCAGGACGGTTTCGATTCTGACCCTCAACCTTAGGGACCAAAATAATATTTATCCCTAATTTATTAATAATCACAAAACATAAGAAAGTTTTATTTTGTTTTCTTATGGTGTTTGCTATAGAATTTAAAAGTTTGATATTTAATTAATAAAAAAGTTTAAATAATTAATATTTAATTTAAAATATAAATTGGATAAATGTTAAATATTATAAAAGAAAAATTCATCATCAAACAATAGACATTAGAAATTTGATTTTTCTTTTTTCATTATTTGGTCTTGCATTCCTGAAAAGGTTCACACAATCTTTAGATAGTCAAGAGTACTTAAATGTTTTTTATTTTTTGGACAATAAGTGATCATTAATTATGAATATTCTATTAAAATAATTATTTTTAGGATAAGCAATTAAAAATGTACTTTTTTTTTCCTTGTAGTGATGTAGTGGAAACATTAAATTTCAAAGAGATTGTTATATATATAAAATTGCTTTAGAATGTTATCTAAAAGTGGTCTCTAATTTTAAAATAGTTTTGATGTTTAAAAAATTAAACTAGGAATTAAAAGAAAGAAGTTTATGTTTGATTATGGTATAAGTGTAATGGATAAAGTAAATAGTTTAAGTTAAAATACAAAATAACTTGGCATTCCAAGCCTTCAGTCTTGATAAGATTCCAAAAACTTCTCCAAGTCAGTCTTGAGACAGAATCTTTTTTCATCGATCGAGCTGAAGACAAGAACTTCACCAGCCTTCTTTTGTTGTAACTTTTCGAACTACCTCCTAACTTCACCAGAATGCAAAATGTGGTCTTATGTAGTTGTAAACAGCAATAAAATTTCTTCTTCTGGTCTCTGGTGGATTTGACGTTCGAGGAATAATGAGATCTTTTATCCCACGAGTTTTGGACCATGGACAAGGTGACTGGTATGGCTTTGTCCTTGAAAAAGGAGCTCCGAAATATTTTTGAGTTGCAACAAGTATCTATCCCCTCCACCATTAGTGGCTCTTGAATTTCTCCCTCGGTGAGTACCTTTAAGATTAATTACGATGCTAGCTATCCTGACAATGGTGCTCGGGTTGGTTTTGCATGTGTTTACAAAGATTGGTAGGGAAGGTGGCAACGAGGCTGTTTGGGAATAATTGAAAGTCATAGTATTCTGCAAGGAGAGTTGTTTACTATTTGGAGAGGCTTTTTTTTAGCCTGGGACTCGGGACAAAGAGATGTTATTTGTGAGACAGATTATGTGGAGGCCGTATTATTGTCAATAATTTACAGGATTGCTCTGGTTTTATTGATCCTCTGGTGTTGAAAATCCGAGATATCATGTCTTAAAAATGGCGTGCTGATCTCCCGTTGATCTTGAGAGATGCAAATACAGTAGCAAATATCATGGCAAAGACGACAATAAAGATCCTTTCTCCCCAAGTGGAGCTTCTGTTACCTTGGAAGGAGTTTGAGAGTAGTATTCAGCAGGATTGCCTTTCTTAAGCAGATTCTTGTTTGTTTTTCCTTTCTTGATTGTTGTTTGTTTTCTTTCTAGTCACAAAAAAAAAAAAACAGCAATGAAATTTAGAGCGGAAGGCATAAGCAACATCAACAACTAAACTAAGAAAAAAGTTTGGATAAATCTAACGATTTTTTTCTTTATAAAACTAGCTCTATTTTTTGAATTTGAGATTTTTTTTTCATCTATGATGTAAAATTTGTTATTTTCAACATGTCATAAGATTCGATAGTCCTACCTTTGATTTCATCTTTCAGAAGCTGAAGTATATTTGGATGGTGTGTGTCCTGATTGCCATTCAGTAAAGCACGAAATCTTTCAAGGAACTCTTCATAATTTGGGACTAATACGCTCTTCAAAAACTCTGGCAGATGATTATCAAATGGTGTGTATCCTGATTGCCATTTAGAAAAGCATGGAATCTCTCAAGGAGCTCTTCAGAATTTGGGGCTAATGCGCTCTTCAAAAACTCTGCTGAATGATTATCAAGTGAGTTAAGTTCGAGACCTCTTAGCATGTTCCACATTGAAGATCCCATGGCCTTTACATTATGCTGCTTGAAAAAGTTCAGCAACTCAATATGATTCTGCCGGTTATATTGTTCAAAGCAGCTTTGAAGTATCGACGCTTGTTTTTTGACCCAACCATCTTCCTCAGATAATTCAAATTCGAATTTTGTGGCCTTTTTTAATATGTAGATAACATTGGCCATCATGGAGGCTCCCTGCAACTGATAGGCGTAGGCCTTTTTGAACGTGAATTCCAAAGAAGCCTCAAGCTGGTTGACATTCCAATCTATGTAGTGTAAATCAGAGATCGACATCCTTTCGAACCTGAACTTTGGGATTGGGGTATGCTTGGAGGAGTGATTTCAACATGTCTCTATCTTTGAAAGTAGTATCAAGGCAGTTCAATGCTTGGATGGTAATTGGATGAGGCTCACAGGAATAAGAGTTTCCAATTTCAGGAGGCAAGTCGGTGTCCCTAAAATTGTAATCCCTAGTTTTCTTTCGAGGTCGACCATGTCAGCAGTTATGGGGTTATTATTATCATCAGGAAACAGTGACCAAAACGTAACAATTAGGTCATGCATTGTTCAGAATGTTAGGAAAATCTCAGGAAAATTCATCAGTATAGGCATCTTATTTGGATAGAACTCATAAAATCTTGCTTGACTTGCGAGCAAAACTGCATAAAAAGACTATTTAGAGATGGGAGAAGATTGGCCAAAGACTTGTTGACAGAATACACGTTCGTTGGGAACTAGTATCTTGGATACTATGGTGAAGTATTTAATACACTTTTTGATCATATTCATTTGGGTCACGGATCTATCTAGCCTCAACTTAGATTCGCACGTCATCAAAAACTCTTTCCGATTTCTGGCATACATTATCACCAACCAATTGTCCATTTCAAAATGGTTGATCAATCTTATGCTATCCACTGTTAATTCTATAATTATATTATGTCAGTTTACATGTTATTTTATCTTTTGGATCATAAGATTTTCGAAGAATATAATTATAATTGAAATTTGTTAGAAGGTTAGGATGGTTGGTTACATTTTTTATATATGATATAGTAAATTAATTGGTGTATGTTATAATCTCTATGCAACTTTAGCAAAAATTAAAAAATGCTGCTGGAACTAAAACATATTTTTTAGTATGTTAGTTATTTTTGTTGAACTTAAACATTCAAAGTGTTTCATTTAAATACATTTTTAGCATTAGTCTTAGGCTTTTAGCCTTTTCTTTTTTCTTTTAATTCAGTTTTTCCTAAACTTTTGAAAGGTGCAGATGATTCTGTCACAAGTTTAAATTATCGCTGCTTGATTTTGATTGCTAATTTATATAATTCTATTGCATCAGATATCATTTGTTATATATTAATACTTTCCCATTTTATGGATGACTATAGATTTTTTATGTTTGTCTTTATCTTAAACTTGCTACACGTCTAATTTCATATTCCAACCAACGATTTTATTTTATAAAAGTATATTTTTCTCCACAAAAGATTAATTATTTGTTTTAATAGTATAACTTTTTGGGTTACTCTTGAATCTACTTTGTTACTTTTTTTTATTGGTTCTGATTCTGCTTTGCAACATAGCATATGCTTTTTTTTTAATTTGTTCTCAATTTGGCTTATGTGTTTGTTATATGTCTTTGGTTGTTATAAACATTAGCTAAATATATATGATTCAGGCATTCATCTATTTATTTTTAGAATTATTTATTGCAATTTGAATACTACTTTATATTATTGTTGGTTCTAACTTTTTCTTTTCCTCCTTTTAGGAAGCTACTATAGAACCTTGAGCCATCACTCTTTTTTTCCTCCTATTTTCAGATTTTATTCTTATTATTTGATTCGTTAGCTAAAACATTTGAGATTTCTTAGCACCTAAATTTTCAGACAAATTTAAATTATAGTTGTACCTGAGTCTGAGTATAGTTTTCATAATTTGGGATTAGGTATATCTTGAATTATACTTAGAAAATGAAAAATAGGATTAATTTCGAGTAATGTACCTTTATCTTATAATAATTATTTTATTTTATTTTAATTTTTTATGTTAGTAGAATGATTGGTTTTATGCTTTGCTCAACAAAGAGACCACGAGTGGATTTAAAGTATTCAATGATTTCTATAGATGAAAAAGAGTTTCAGAAGTTAGTAAGCTAATTGAAATTTTACAACTGAGATAAGCTTAAAACTTAAATTCTTCATTATTGTCAACTATTGTTACTCAAATTTGATTTCTTTTCTTTTCCATTATTTAGTATTTTGCTTTTTTCTGTTGCACCTTTTTATTTTTGGCTCCCTGCAACAATTACTATAGATGGATTTCAATGAAACATCATGTTGCTCCATGTTTTGATATGAATATTCTGCATTATTAGATGTTAGATGTTAAAAGAATCATGTCAATAAAGATAAGTAGTCTAAAATGGACGATAAAGTGGTGTGCATGATGGGATAAATGGTACAAGAAAAATCTAATGGAGATACACTACTAATTTCATTGGTAAATATTGTACCGTTTCTTATAGAAAAAGTAGATGCCAAAGACAAGGATTTGAAGGTGGTGTTAGATAATAAGAATATAGTTGAATGGATAAAAAAAGTGAAGGAACATGTAAATTGGGAGATATAGTTCTTGAAAAACAAAACAGTTAGCCTCGGGCTATCAGGCATATATTTGATATATGCGTTGTGGTCAAATGTGATAGGAAGTTCAGAGCCAAATTAAAAAATGATTGGGACCAAAAGGCGATTAGTGAAAAAGGGAAATGGACGAGCTAGGTGCTATGAGAACATGATTTACCAAGAAAAATGACATAATATCAATTAAAACGAGGCGCTTAATGTTAATAATTTTAGAGACAAAATAGTGAGCTGTGTATGAAGGACACGAACACTAGGGCTGCATTTGTTTTCAGGGATAGGACACTAAGACAGAGATACGGAGACACAAAATCATGTATGATAGATGAGACATGGACAGATACATTGTGTCCAAGGACATTGAATCAGTGTATTTTGTGTCCATCTTGACAGGAAGGACACAGAGACACTAACAAGGGACATAACTTATTTTTTATTTTTTATTTCATTATTCTTGTTAATTTTTTATAATTATATTTTTTATTATTATATTTTTCTTCTCAAATTTTTTAAATAAAAAAATGTGAATAAATTGAATTTTCATAATTTGCTCTAATTTATCACCAAACAGAATACAAGAACACAATTTTGTGTCTCTGTCTTTTGTGTCTTGTTCTTAATGTCTTGTCTTGTCCTCTTCTCAGAAACAAACGCAGCCTAGGAGACTATCACGAGATTGAATCGGTTCTGAAAGTGGAGTGCAGGTGCTATTGATTTTTTTCGTAGTTGATTTGAATACTACATCCTATGTAATAGTTGGAAGTGTAACACCCTATCACACAGAGCATTACACCTAGGATGTAATACAGTGGTGGTGAGGTGCTACGACCTCTAAAATAAAATGTGTACATATAGTAGCAAAAGAATTATAATATACTAGGAGCCTTGAATAATAGAGGAAATAAAAATCGCGAAATAAAAGCGCAACGCTCAAGAAACGAGTTAACTTGCGTGCTAAGAACGCTATAACCATCAAACATAAGATTATAAAAGTAGGAATAGAGTGCCAAAGATACAAAATAACAAGCTCCTAACTCAGCCCGCGAAGCCAAGGCTGGCCGGAGAATATTTACACATATATACATACATATCTAAAACCCAGATGTACATAAACAAAATCCTACCTCTCCATAAACCTCTAAGAGGACCAAAAAGAATAAGTTATGCAGAGAGAAAGCTAAGTACATATATATACATCTCTGTATAACAAAATAACCCAGTAACCACTTCGCTTCAGGAGCCCAGACGCCTAACGAGATGCCTCTCGACCTGCATCTGAAAAACAACAATATAGTACGGAAAGAGAACCGAAGGTTCTCAGTATGGTAAAGGTGTCACACACATAATATATAAGGTCCTGGGAATGCCAAAGGCAATCCTAGAACACCGACACTCAGATTATAGATCTTAAAGTATTAAACAGAAGCCATAAAAGGTGGTTTTTCTAAGAATATTTAATTCTAACTTAACTTAACCTTAAAATCTAAGTCACATACTGTCATTCCTCCATACTTCCAATTCCGTCATGCATTTTCACAGACAAATAAACAGATAAAGGCAAGCACAAGAAGGTTACAATTACTGCAGGTAACAAATATACATTTAACATGGCAAGTACACATAGGCATACCTAATTAAAGCACAAGCAAATAATTCAAGTATTATGCATATGATGCATGCCTGTCCTATGGCTGATGAGGCTCATCTGTCGGTTATCCAGCCAACCCAACAAGTCTGAATTGTACTTAGACGGTCTCCCGACGTGCATCCCCAAGAGTCTATGCATAGCTTTATCTCAAATAATCAATATTTCTCAATGGGGGTAACATTCCCAAGAATTTATATAGTGCCCGGTCACACTTATGTCGTAGGGTCAACAGAGTATCGAGAACCTCGTATCTCAGAGCATTAAATTATTCAAGCCAAATTTCATACATAATCTTTCATCAGAATATCCAGTCAAGCATCATATATGACTTATCCATAACATCTCATAATCAATTCATCACTTTTCAACTTTATTTCACCTTCAAGTTATCCTCATTTCCTAGCTTCATATGATTATCAAGTTCAACACTATTATTTATGACCAATGGAATGAAAATAGAGGTTTAATAGTTTGAAATAGGTTTTAAAAAACCTTAAAATTATGTTTGCTGGAAAAGGGTGCCACGCGTACGCGTGGAATTGCAAAAACGCAGCTCGCGCGCGTCCCTTGTCATGCGTACGCGTAGGTGAAATCTTCATGTCACGCGTACGTGTGACCCACGCGTACGCGTGGACATGCTTTTTACCCCTTACGCGCACGCATGGACTGTCGCTTACGCATCACCGAAAATCCACTCCACGCATACGCGTGGGTGTACGTCCTTTAAAAAAAATAAGGCAGATGCATAACAATACAGCAGTAGCAGAATTGAAAAAAAAAGCAAAGCTGCAGAATTAGTTTCAAACACATTTTATAAACTCAATTTTCCAAAGGGCATAACTCAGTCATTTCAAATCGTTTTTCTTCCGTTCTTCGAACGGCATAAACTTCAAGAGTCCAATTTTCGTTTAAAACATGTTGTAATCAATTTGGGGTTCTAGAAGTCAAGTTATAGCCCACCAAAGTTCAGACCAAAACCAAATTTTTCAAACTCTTTAAACCTCATTCTCATCCACAATTTTCATTCCATTCACTTTCAACATATCAATTCCAACACAACACCCAGCAACAACACTCAACCAAATATATTCATCAACAACAATATCTAACACATTTAATCATGATTCTTTCCAACTCGACATAACAACCACCATCCACAATCAATTACTAATTATCCATAAACACCAACCAAATATACTCAATAACAAATTACTAAACATTAATCATACTACTGCATTCCAACTTATCCTATAGTCATCTAGCCTAAGTTTTCACAAAACATTATATATTAAATGCAAGAAACCTAAACCATACATTGGCCGATTTTCACGTAACGACCAAAGCTATTTATTCAAAATCAAGACAGCCCCTCAGAACCTCAACTAATCAGCTTCCTCCAAGTTTCAGTATCCACAATTTCAAGCTCCAATTATTTATTCACAACCTAATACACATTCATAACACGTATATATCCAATTTAATACACAAAGCTCAAATTCAATAAAATTAAAATAGAATTATCCTATCCTCACCTTACCCAAGCTTCACATAAGCAAGAGTGAACATTTTCTTCAAGCTAATTGGATACTAAAACATCAGAAATCAAAGAAATTCAACCTTCCTATTCATAATTCAAAAATTGGGAGAAAGGAGAAATTGAGGTGAAATAACAAGTTACCTATAAAATTATTCTAGTAGAAACGTAGAGCTCGGTACGGTGATCGCGTGGCCGCAAACGGTGCGGCGATTAGAGCTCGGACGGGGAAGTTACGGGGATCGGAAACCACCGTAAGGGTTTTCGGTAAAGTCTCGTTCTCTTCTCCCCAAGGTATGCTTCAGTTACATTTCTGTTGAAATGAAGGGGATGAAGGGCTTGGGCTCATTTAAAAGGGCTGGTCCGGTTGGACCGACAGCCCAGTTTGGGTCCAGTTCAACCAGTTCGGCTCGTCCGGTCCAATTTTGGATCGATTTCTTCAAAATGAGTGTCAAAATTCTCGTTTTGATGAGCTCTACCCTAATTTAATATTATTTTTTGCATTTCTAATCTTCCTTGTTAAAAACTAATTTATTGACTAATTATCTACTAATTTAACCGGGGTTTACATCCTACCCACCTAACGAAGAATTTTGCGCTCAAAATTCAAATCTAGTTACCTGAAAAAAGATGTGGATAGTCCTTTCGCATATCTGATTCGAGCTCCCAAGTATGTTCCTCGATACCAGCTCGACTCCAAGCTACTTTTACTAATGATACTTCCTTCCCGCGTAATCGTTTAATACTAGTATCATCAATTCTCACTGGAATTACTGGAAGTGTTAGATCTTCTCTTACTTGGATTGGTTCTGGTTCCAGAACATGACTCGTGTCAGGGGTATACTTCCAAAGCTGTGACACATGGAATACGTCGTGCAAATTCGAAAGATACGGTGGTAAGGCAATTCTATAAGCCACTGGCCAAATTCTCTTCAGGATCTCAAATGGTCCAATATAACGAGGATTCAGTTTCTTGGTCTTAATAGCTCTTCCCACTCCAGTGGTTGGTGTTACCTTCAGAAAGACATGTTCCCCTTCTTCGAACTCCAAAGGCTTTCACCTTTGATCAGCATAGCTCTTTTGACGGCTTTGGGCTATAAGCATTCGGTTACAGATCTTCTTTATCTGTTCAGTGGTTTCAGCTATCATCTCAGGTCCTAACAAATTTCTTTCTCCAGTTTCATGCCAACATAGTGGAAACTGACATTTCCTGCCATACAGAGTCTCTTATGGAGCCATTCCAATGCTTGCATGATAGCTATTATTATAAGCAAATTCAACTAATGACATATGCCGATCTCAGCTCGCCGACTGGTCCAACACACAAGCCCTTAGCATATCCTCTAAGGTCTGTATAGTTCTCTCTGATTGACTATCTGCCTGAGGGTGATATGTGGTACTCAAGATTAACTGAGTCCCAAATGCACGCTGAAAACTCTCCAGAACCTTGATGTAAAGCGAGGATCCTTCTCAGATATAATGATAGAAGGCACACCATGCAGTCTGACAATCTCTTTAATATACATTCGGCCTAATTCTTCCATTGTCCAACTTATTCGAATAGGGAGAAAGTGAGCTGACTTTATCAGTCGATCCACAACCACCCAAATAGCATCACAACAAGATCGGGTTTTAGGCAAACCTATCACAAAATCCATAGCGATACTCTTCCATCTCCATTATGGAATCTCTAAAGGCTGAAGGGTTCTTGATGGTCTTTGGTGTTCGATCTTAACCTTCTGGTACGTTAAACATTTAGATACATGCAATGCCACATCATTCCTCATCCCTGGCCACCAGAACATCACTTCCAGATCCTGATACATTTTGGTACTCTCTGGATGAATTGAGAATCCGCTTTTATGAGTTTCCTTCAAGATGTTTTGTTGTAGGTCTCTGATATCTGGTACAATGATTCAGTTCTTGAACCTCCATAAACCATTCTGACCTTTTAACACTTTCTACTGTTTTCCCTATTCAACTACTGGCAATACCTTATGTAACGTTTCACTATCTTGATGAACTTTCAAAAGTTCTGATTTAAAATCACTTGAGATTTGCAACTGACTCAAACATAGAATTCCAGATTCTTCTCTAACTCCTAAATTCAAACCTTGAAATGCCTTCAGTAACTCTTTTTCTCGTAGCATCACCCAAGCTGCATATAAAAATTTCTGACTCAAGGCGTCCGCCACAACGTTCGCTTTTCCTGGATGATAATTCAATTCAAATTCATAATCTTTTAGAAGTTCCATCCACCTCCTCTGACGCATATTCAACTCTTTCTGCTCAAAAAGATATTTCAAATTCTTATGGTCTGAGAAAACATAAAACTTAACGTCATAGAGATAGTGCCTCCAGATCTTTAAAGCAAACACAACAGCAGCAAGTTCCAAATCATGTGTCAGATAGTTCATTTTATGCGGACTTAACTGCCGTGAGGCATACGCTACGACATTTTGGTGCTGCATTAGAACGCACCCTAAACCCTTCAGAGATGCATCGCAATACACTTCAAACAGTTCACTTGGTTCAGGTAATACCAACACGGGTGCAGTAGTCAATCTGTGCTTCAATTCTTGAAAACTCTCCTCACACTCCGGAGTCCAGATAAAAAGCGTATCCTTCCTAGTCAATTTATTTAAAGGTAAGGCGAGCTGTGAAAATCCTTTAATGAATCTCTGATACTATCCCGCCAAACTTAGGAAACTCCTAATCTCTATTATTGAAGTTAGTCACTCCCATTTCATCACTGCTTCTACCTTAGCAGGATCCATGGCTATTCCCTGCTTACTCACCACGTGACTGAGAAACTTTACCTTATTCTTCCAAAACTCGCATTTAAACAACTTAGCGTACAACTTGCTGTCTTTTAGAATTTGTGGCACAGTTCGCAAGTGATTAGCATGCTCTTCTCCAGTCTTAGAGTAGATAAGAATATCATCAATGAAGACAATAACAAACTTGTCCAAGTACGGCCAGAAAATTCTGTTCATATAATCCATGAATACTGCTGGAGCATTAGTTAATCCGAAAGACATCACTGTATACTCATAATGATTATAACACGTCCTGAAAGCAGTTTTCGGAATATCTTCATCTCTAACCCTTATCTATTTTAAACCTGTTCATACCTTGGGTCGAGCTGTCCGAACCGGGATGTTCAGTAGCAAAGCGACCGACCAGTTTAGGTCAAGCGGACCGACTTCTTTACGAAGAACTCGGCCAAATCGACAGGAAAGCCCAGTAAAAGGCCCAAACGAAGGAACACAACCCAATCCAAAGGCAGCCCAAGCCTACAGAGAGAAGGGCGGTTCCGTTGAAGATAAGCTGACCTCACCCAAAGATAAGATAAGATAAGATAAGATACTAACTTATCTTATCTAATAAGGTCACTCTACACCATTATAAATAC
Source organism: Arachis ipaensis (assembly GCF_059453495.1). Taxonomy (NCBI): domain Eukaryota; kingdom Viridiplantae; phylum Streptophyta; class Magnoliopsida; order Fabales; family Fabaceae; genus Arachis; species Arachis ipaensis. Next base: position 7,439,974 of record NC_142437.1, on the reverse strand, counting down.
ACTGGAGCACCCAGGTATAACTCATACTCTGATTCTACATAAAACCTGCTTAATACCCGTGCTAACTTAAGCATCGGAGTCTCTTGCAGGTACCCCCCACCCTCCGGTGACCAAGGATCAGCAGTGCAGCAAGTCCAACAAGTCGGACATAACAGCTCCGGCCGCCATTAGCCAGCCGGACACGCCATCTCCGACCAGCATAGAAGATCTCGTCCGAAGATCGACCTACAGTTTCAGGTAACCCTTGAAACATTGGCGCCATTGCCGGGGAACCTGGAAGTCATCCCACCACCATAGCAGACGACCATGACAACGACCGCGACTCAGATCTAGAAAACAGAAAGCCGCACAAAAATGCGGACACCACACTGAAAGATACCCCGGAATCCAACGGAGACAAAAATTCATCAAATCCGGGACCAATAGAAGCGCTTCAAGATCGCTTGAAACAACTTGAGAAAGAAACCCAACAACAACGGGAAATCGGAAAGGATCTACAAAGAGAGGTACGGCGACGTCGAGAATTGGAAGAAAAACTACAGCAATTAGAAGCCGATCTCAAATCGAAAACTTCTCGGACTACTCCTGAGGAAAATTCACGCAAAGAACAAGATCCATTCACCAGGAAAATCATGAAAACCAAAATTCTAAAAGACTTCAAACTCCCGGATATGATTTTGTACGACGGCACCACAGATCCCAACCATCATCTCAGCAATTTCAGAAGCAGAATGTACCTTACCGATGCCTCAGATGCTGTTCGCTGCAAAGCTTTTCCAACAACTCTCACGAAGACAGCAATCAGATGGTTCGACAACTTACCTCCAAAGTCCATCTCAAACTTCGATGACCTGGCCAAAAAGTTCCTGGCCAGATTCTCCATCCAGAAGGATAAGGCCAAGCACGCCCCCAGTTTACTAGGGATCAAGCAAGGAGATCAGGAGGGCCTCTGCAACTACATGGAAAGATTCAACAAAACGTGCATGGACATACAAAGTTTACCAACAGAGGCCGCCATCATGGGACTCATCAATGGCCTACGAGAGGGACCATTTAGCCAATCTATATCAAAGAAGTACCCCACTTCCTTAGACGAAGTACATGAGCGAGCAGAAAAATACATCAACATGGAAGAAAACGCTCGGTTGGGAGAATCCTCAAAATCTGGGGCCCCCTACCGGGATAAAGACAAGGAATCCAAAAAGAAAGAAGATCGACAAGGGGAGAAAATAAAAAAATACCATAATTACACTCCTCTCAGGGCATCCCTGGTCGACGTGTACAAAGAAGTCTGCCATACAGAGAAAATCCCCCCAGCGCAACCACTCAAAGGCAAAAGGGGAGGAGAAAACCGGAAGGAATATTGTGAATACTATCGAGTCCGAGGGCACTCGACCAACAAGTGCTTCGACTTAAAGAATATCATAGAAAAATTGGTAAGAGAAGGAAGATTAGATCAATTTCTGGCCACCCGAGATGATGACCAAAGAAAGAGACGAAGGGACGAAGATGACGGACGAGCTGAACGATCACCTCGGACACCAGAAAGACACGTCCACATGATACACGGCGAATTCGCAGGAGGTGGGATCTCCAAATCATCTCACAAAAGATATCGCAAAGAAGTATGTCATGTCGAGGGAAAGGAGGAAGCACCCGACATCCCTGCGATAACATTCACTAAAGAGGATGCATCCGGCATCATCTCGGGACACGACGATCCCATGATCATCACTATCATACTGGCAAACGCCAATCTACATCGCACATTAATAGACCAAGGGAGTTATGTCGACATCTTATTCAAAACAGCCTTTGACAAACTCGGCTTAGAAGAAAAGGAACTTAGGGCATACCAGAACAGCCTGTTCGGACTAGGAGATACCCCGGTACAACCACTGGAATACGTATCGCTACACACAACCTTCGGAAAAGGGAACCAATCCAGGACCCTCAAAATAGACTACATTGTGGTCGATGTAAGTTCAGTCTACAATGCTCTAATAGATCGGAAACACTCAATCAACTCGGCGCGATAGTCTCGACTCCACATCTATGCATGAAATTCCCAACTACAGAAGAGATAGCCACGATAAAAGTAGATCAGAAGATGGCACGCCGCTGTTATAACGAAAGTCTAAACCTCAGAGGCAGAGGAGAGGAGTTTTATACAATTGAACTTGGCGGAGTTCAGCGACGAGAGAAACTCCGACCGCAGCCAGAAGGTGAGACAGAGAAGATTCAGATCGGAGACACCTCAGACAAAACAACTAATATCGGCACGATCCTAAAAGGAGATTCAAAAGAATTACTGATACAATTCTTACGAGATAATGTTGACCTCTTCGCATGGAAAGCCGCAGACATGCCGCGCATAGACCCTAAGCTAATGAGCCACAAGTTGGCGGTCTATCCGGGATCTCGGCTGGTGCAGCAGAGACGAAGAAAACTTGGAGCTGAGCGATCCCAAGCTGTGTAAGAGCAGGTACAGGCACTACTGGAGGCAGGATTCATAAGAGAAGTCAAGTATCCACTATGGTTAGCCAACATCGTCTTGGTGAAAAAATCAAATGGGAAGTGGCGAATGTGTACTGATTACACCGATCTCAACAAAGCCTGCCCAAAAGATCCTTACCCACTCCCAAGTATCGACGCTTTGGTCGATGCTTCCTCCGGATATTGATACCTCTCGTTTATGGATGCATATTCGGGATACAACCAGATCCCCATGTATCCACCAGATCAAGAAAAGACCTCATTTTTAACGCCGAAAGCAAATTACTGCTACATCGTGATGCCTTTTGGTCTCAAAAACGCGGGCGCTACTTATCAAAGGCTAATGAACAAAGTTTTTGCAGACCACATCGGAAATATTATGGAAGTCTATGTGGACGACATGTTAATAAAGACACAAAGCGAAGACACATTACTGTCTGACCTGACTCAAGTGTTCGACATTATAAGGAAACATGACATGCGACTCAACCCTGCAAAATGCACCTTTGCAGTAGAAGCAGGAAAATTCCTAGGTTTCATGCTCACACAAAGAGGAATTGAAGCAAACCCAGATAAATGCCAAGCCATACTCAACATGAAGAGCCCCACCTGTGTCAAAGAAGTGCAGCAACTCAACGGAAGACTGGCCGCCCTATCCAGATTCTTAGCAGGGGCAGCAATAAGATCTCTTCCTTTCTATGCTACTTTAAGGAGGGGAAAGCAGTTCGAATAGACGACAGAATGTGAACAGGCCTTCCAAGACTTCAAGAAGTTCTTAGGACAGCCGCCTATCTTATCTCGACCACGAGAAGGAGAACCCCTCATATTATATCTTGCAGTAGGAAGCCGGGCAATAGCCTCAGCACTAGTCAGAGAAGACGAAAGTGGGCAACAACCTGTATACTTCATTAGCAAAGCGCTACAGGGATCCGAGCTTAACTACCAGAGGATAGAAAAATTTGCCTATGCTCTCATTCTAACATCCCGACGACTTCGCCCGTACTTCCAGGCTCACACCATTAAGGTCCGAACCAACTAGCCCATAAAAGGAATACTGCAAAAAACAGATTTTGCAGGCAGAATTTTGCAATGGGCAGTAGAGTTGTCAGAGTTTGACCTCCAATACGAACCTCAGACGGCCATCAAATCACAGTATTTGGCCGACTTCATTGCAGAATTCACAGATGCCCTGGAAATCCCCACCGAATGGAACCTCTATGTGGACGGTTCTTCAAATAAAACTGGAAGCGGCGCAGGAGTGATAATAGAAAGCAACCAAGGAACCCAAGTTGATATCTCCCTCAAGTTCGGGTTCCCGGCCTCAAACAACCAGGCGAAGTATGAAGCATTATTAGCTAGTTTGAAGCTGGCTAAAGAGGTTGGAGCTCAAAAACTCAACATTTACAGCGATTCACAAGTAGTCACCTTACATATAACAGGGAGTTACCAAGCCAAGGACCCTACCATGAAAAAATATTTGGATAAAATCAAGGAACAACTCGAACAACTCGGGGAATATAAAATCTACCACATACCCCGCGAACAGAATGCCCGAGCTGACGCACTCTCGAAATTAGCCAGCACCAAACCAGGGGGCAACAATAGAAGCCTCATCCAAGAAATACTACAGAACCCATCAATCTCGGAAGAGGGAAAAGTCCTGGGCATAACAAATCAGGACCAAGAATGGATGACCCCCATAATCAACTACCTCAAAACAGAGACACTCCCTACAGAAGAAAAGGAGGCAAAGAGGTTAAAAAGGGAGGCACAATACTACACCATCATAGACAACATCCTCTACAAAAGAGGGATCTCAATACCATTACTAAAATGCGTACCGACCTCCAACACATGGGAAGTGCTAGAAGAAGTACACGGTGGCATTTGTGGCAATCATCTTGGAGCACGGGCTCTCGCCAAAAAAGTACTCCGGGCGGGGTTTTATTAGCCAACTCTGCAGAAAGAAGCTACAGAATTTGTAAAGACATGTCCACCATGTCAAAAACATGCCAACTTTCACATCGCCTCGCCAGAAGAACTCATCAGCGTGACTTCGCCTTGGCCGTTTGCAAAATGGGGACTCGACCTTCTCGGTCCCTTCCCCCAGGGATCAGGACAAGTTAAATTTCTCATAGTAGGGGTAGACTACTTTACAAAGTGGATTGAGGCAGAGCCCCTAGCCAACGCCACCGCTCAAAGAAGCCGGAAATTCTTATATAGAAACATTGTCACAAGGTTCGGGGTCCCATATTCAATAACCACAGACAATGGCACTCAATTCACAGATGCAGGCTTCAGAAAACTAGTAGCCGACTTGAATATAAAGCACCAGTACACCTCCGTTGAACATCCACAAGCCAATGGACAAGCCAAAGTTGCTAACAAAGTCATATTGGCCGGGTTAAAACGGAGATTACAAGATGCAAAGGGAGCCTGGGAAGAAGAGCTTCCATAGGTCCTATGGGCATATCGAACGACGCCACATTCCACCACGAAGGAATCCCCCTTCCGGTTAGCATACGGAATAGAGACAATGATCCCAGTAGAGATTGAGGAACGATCGCCTAGAGTAGTTCATTATAGTGAGGGAGCAAACTCCCAACTTCAGAGGGAAGAGCTCGACCTGCTACCCGAAATCCAAGAAAGAGCTCGGATCAGGGAAGAAGCGCTAAAACGTCGAATGGCTTCCAGATATAATCAAAGGGTAGTGCTGAGAAGTTTTACGGAGAACGATCTTATCCTAATCCGAAACGATATTGGAACAACTCGACCAGGAGAAGGAAAATTGGCAGCAAACTGGAAAGGACCTTACCGAGTTGTAGAAGTACTTGGGAAGGGCTACTACAGACTGTCTGAACTCGATGGACGAGAACTTCCCAGATCATGGCACGCCTACAACCTAAGAAGGTACTACAGTTAGAAAAGGTAAAAAGATCTCATTATTGGATGCACTCTTTTTCCTGAAAAGGTTTTTTAATGAGGCACCAAGTTGAGACCTAGACACTATCCGACATAAAGGGATGATCCCATATGTATATATTTGCACTTTTCCTTTAGATAAAATATATTTTAGATATTCTACAAGAATTCAAGACGCATTAATCTGAAGCATTCATCGTCCGATTATAAAGCAACAGATCGGTAGAAAGTGAAAAATAATTTCACTGCACGATTGGTGCACGAAATTGTGTTCCACGTTCTTTGTACTTGTGTGAGAGTAACAATATATAATTGTATTGAATCCTCATTGTGGCTCTATGTGTGGACACAACTCCGTTCAACTAACCAGCAAGTGCACTGGGTCGTCCAAGTAATACCTTACGTGAGTAAGGGTCGAATCCCACGGAGATTGTTGGTATGAAGCAAGCTATGGTCACCTTGTAGATCTCAGTCAGGCAGATATAAAGTGACAATGGTGTTTTCGAATATTAATTAATAAAAGAGGGATAGAGATACTCATGTAATTCATTGGTAGGAATTTCAGATAAGCGAATGGAGATGCTTTTCGTTCCTCTGAACCTCTGCTTTCCTGCTATCTTCATCCAGTCAGTCTTACTCCTTTCCATGGCTGGCTTTATGTGATACATCACCACTGTCAAAGGCTACTTTCGGTCATCTCTCGGGAAAATGATCCAATGCCCTGTCACGGCACGGTTAATCGTCTGGAGGCATCACCCTTGTCAATGGCTTCATCTTATCCTCTTAGTGAATAATATGCTCACGCACCCTGTCACGGCACGGCTATTCATCTGTCGGTTCTCGATCATGCTGGAATAGGATTTACTATCCTTTTGCGTCTGTCACTAACGCCCTGCAATCGCGAGTTAGGAGCTCGTCACAGTCATTCAATCATTGAATCCTACTCGGAATACCACAGACAAGGTTTAGACCTTCCGGATTCTCTTGAATGCCGCCATCATTCTAGCTTACGCCACGAAGATTCTGGTTAGGAGATCTAAGAGATATTCATTCTAGCTTATTTCATGTAGAACGGAAGTGTTTGTCAGGCACGTGTTCATAAGGGAGAAGGATGATGAGCGTCACACATAATCATCACCTTCATCACGTTCTTGGGTGCGAATGGATATCTTAGAAGCGAAATAAGAAGAATTGAATAGAAAACAGTAGTACTTTGCATTAATCTTTGAGGAACAGCAGAGCTCCACACCTTAATCTATGGAGTGTAGAAACTCTACCGTATGAAAATACATAAGTGAAGGTCCAGGCATGGCCGAGATGGCCAGCCCCTCTGATCTAAGAACCAGGCGTCCAAAGATGAACAATTACAATAGTAAGAGGTCCTATTTATAATAAACTAGTCACTAGGGTTTACAGAAGTAAGTAATTGATGCATAAGTCCACTTCTTGGGCCCACTTGGTGTGTATTTGGGCTGAGCCTGAGTGTTGCACGTGCAGAGGCCATTTGTGGAGTTGAACGCCAGTTTCTGTGCCAGTTTGGGCGTTCAACTCTGGTTTTGGATCCTTTTCTGGCGCTGGACGCCAGATTTGGGCAGAAGGCTGGCGTTGAACGCCAGTTTACGTCGTCTATTCTTGGCCAAAGTATAGACTATTATACATTGATGGAAAGCCCTGGATGTCTACTTTCCAACGCAATTAGAAGCGCGCCATTTCGAGTTCTGTAGCTCCAGAAAATCCACTTTGAGTGCAGGGAGGTCAGAATCCAACAGCATCAGCAGTCCTTTTTCAACCTCTGAATCTGATTTTTGCTCAAGTCCCTCAATTTCAGCCAGAAATTACCTGAAATCACAGAAAAACACACAAACTCATAGTAAAGTCCAGAAATGTGAATTTAACACAAAATCTATTAAAAACATCCCTAAAAGTAACTAGATCCTACTAAAAACATACTAAAAACAATGTCAAAAAGCGTATAAATTATCCGCTCATCACAACACCAAACTTAAATTGTTGCTTGTCCCCAAGCAACTTAAAATCAAAATAGGATAAAAAGAATAGAATATACTATAAATTCCAAACTATCAATGAAACAGAGCTTCAATCATATGAGCGGGACTTATAGCTTTTTGCCTCTTGAATAGTTTTGGCATCTCACTTTATCCATTGAGGTTCAGAATGATTGGCATCTATAGGAACTTCAGATTTCGAATAGTGTTATTGACTCTCTTAGTTCAGCATGATGATTCTTGAACACAGCTTCTTTATGAGTCTTGGCCGTGGCCCTAAGCATTTTGTTTTCCAGTATTACCACCGGATACATAAATGCCACAGACACATAATTGGGTGAACCTTTTCAGATTGTGACTCAGCTTTGCTAAAGTCCCCAATTAGAGGTGTCCAGGGTTCTTAAGCACACTCTTTTTTTTGCTTTGGACCTTGACTTTAACCGCTCAGTCTCAAGTTTTCACTTGACACCTACACGCCACAAGCACATGGTTAGGGACAGCTTGGTTTAGCCGCTTAGACCAGGATTTTATTCCTTTAGGCCCTCCTATCCACTGATGCTCAAAGCCTTGTGATCCTTTTTATTTGCCCTTGCCTTTTGGTTTTAAGGGTTATTGGCTTTTTGCTCTTGCCTCTTGGTTTTAAGAGCTTTTGGCTTTTTCTGCTTGCTTTTTCTTTCTATTTTTTTTTTCGCCTGTTTTTTTTTTTTTTCTGCAAGCTTTGCTCTTTGCTGCTTTTTCTTGCTTCAAGAATCTTTTTTATGATTTTTCAGATTATCAAATAACATGTCTCCTAGTCATCATTCTTTCAAGAGCCAACATATTTAACATTCTTAAACAACAACTTCAAAAGACATATGCACTGTTCAAGCATACATTCAGAAAACAAGAAGCATTATCACCACATCAATATAATTAAACTAAGTTCAAGGATAAATTCAAAACTCATGTACTTCTTGTTCTTTTGAATTAAAACAGTTTTTATTTTAAGAGAGGTGATGGATTCATAGGACATTCATAACTTTAAGACAGAGTTACTAACTACTAATGATCATGTAATGAAGACACAAACATAGATAAGCACATAACATAGAAAATGAAAAACAGAGAAAGTAAGAACAAGGAATGAGTCCACCTTAGTGATGTCCTTGAGCTCTTCTATGTCTCTTCCTTGCCTTGGCTGCTCCTCCTTCATTGCTTTTAGATCTTCTCTGATTTCATGAAGGATGATGGAGTGCTCTTGATGTTCCACCCTTAGTTGCTTCCAATAATTGTGTGGAAGAAAATGTATCCCCTGAGGTATCTCAGGGATCTCTTGATTTGCAGTCAAATGTTCTACCACTGAGCTATAGACCCTTGATGGAAGCTTTTGTCTTCCCTTTCCTCTTTCTAGAGGTTTCTCTGGCCTTAGGTGCCATCAATGGTTATGGAAAAAACGAAAAAGCTATGCTTTTACCACACCAAACTTAGATTGTTGCTCGTCCTCGAGCAAAAGAATAAAGAATAGAAGAAGGAGAAGAAGATATGGAGGAGATGGATGGGAGATGTGTATTCGGCCATATGGGTGGGATTGGGTGGGAAAGAGATGTTGAATTTTGAAGGAAAGTGGGTGTTTGGATGTGAGTGGTAAAGAGTTAATAGGGAAGAGTGTTTATTGGGAATAGAGGATGATTGAGAAGAGAGAAGAGAGTGAGTGGAGGTAGGTGGGGATCCTGTGGGGTCCACAGATCCTGAGGTGATTTTGTGAGGTCCACAGATCTTGAGGTGTCAAGGCATTTACATCCCTGCACCAATTTAGGCATGCAAAATGCCCTTTCACACAACTCTGAGCGTTCAGCGCCAGGTTGGTGCCCATTTTGGGCGTTCAACGCCCCTTTGCTGCCATTTCTGGCGTTGAATGCCAGAACCATGCTTGTTCTGGGCGTTCAGCGCCAGGATGCTCCCATTCTGGGCGTTCAGCGCCAGAACTATGCTCTGTTCTGGCGTTTGAACGCCAGACAGATGCTCCTCCAGGGTGTGATTTTTCTTCTTCTGTTTTTGATTCCGTTTTCAATTTTTTTTATTTTGTGACTCCACATGATCATGAACCTAAGAAAACATGAAAAACAATAAAAATAAGAATTAGATAAACATTGGGTTGCCTCCCAACAAGCGCTTCTTTAATGTCAATAGCTTGACAGTGGGCTCTCATGGAGCCTCACAGATGTGCAGATCTTTGTTGAGACTCTCCAACACCAAACTTAGAGTTTGGATATGGGAGTTCAACACCAAACTTAGAGTTTGGTTGTGGCCTCCCAACACCAAACTTAGAGTTTGACTGTGGGGGCTCTGGTTGACTCTGCTTTGAGAGAAGCTTTTCTGCTTCCTCTCCATGGTTGCAGAGGGAGATCCTTGAGTTTTGAATACAAGGGAGTTCTCATTCTATTGAAGGAATATTTCACCTCTGTCAACATCAATCACAGCTCTTGCTGTGGCCAGGAAAGGTCTTCCTAGGATGATGGATTCATCCTCTTCCTTTCCAGTATCCAGGACTATGAAATCAGTAGGTATGTAAAGGCCCTCAACCTTTACTAATACATCTTCTACTTGTCCATAAGCCTGTTTTCTTGAGCTGTCTGCCATCTCTAGTGAGATTTTAGCAGCTTGCACCCCATAGATTCCCAGTTTCTCTATTACAGAGAGGGGCATGAGGTTTATTCCTGAACCAAGGTCACATAGAGCCATAAAGATCATGGTGCCTATGGTACAGGGTATTATGAACTTTCCAGAATCCTGTCTCTTCTGAGGCAATGTCAGTTGATCCAGACCACTTAGTTCATTGATGAACAAGGGAGGTTCAACTTCCCAAGCATCAATGCCAAACAATTTGGCATTCAGCTTCATGATTGCACCAAGAAACTTGGCAGTTTTCTCTTCAGTGACATCCTCATTCTCTTCAGAAGAGGAATACTCATCAGAGCTCATGAAGGGCATAAGGAGGTTCAATGGAATCTCTATGGTCTCTAGATGAGCCTCAGAGTCCTTTGGTTCCTCAGAGGGAAGCTCCTTATTGACCACTGGACGTCCCAGGAGGTCTTCCTCCTTGGGATTCACGTCCTCTCCTTCCCTTACAGGTTCGGCCATGGCGCTTATGTCAATGGCCTTGCACTCTCCTTTTGGGTTCTCTTCTGTATTGCTTGGGAGAGTACTAGGAGGGATTTCAGTGATCCTTTTACTCAGCTGGCCCACTTGTGCTTCCAGATTTCTAATGGAAGACCTTGTTTCATTCATGAAACTTACAGTGGCCTTAGATAGATCAGAGACTAGATTTGCTAAATTTGAAGCATTTTGTTCAGATTTCTCTGTCTGTTGCTGAGTTGATGATGGAAAAGGTTTGCTATTGCTAAACCTGTTTCTTCCACCATTATTAAAGCCTTGTTGAGGCTTTTGATCCTTCCATGAGAAAATTGGATGATTTCTCCATGTTGAGTTATAGGTGTTTCCATAAGGTTCACCTAAGTAATTTACCTCTGCTATTGCAGGGTTCTCAGGATCATAGGCTTCTTCTTTAGAAGATGCCTCTTGAGTACTGTTGGATGCAGCTTGCATTCTATGCAGACTCTGAGAGGTCATATTGACTTGCTGAGTCAATATTTTATTCTGAGCCAATATGGCATTCAGAGTATCAACCTCAAGAACTCCCTTCTTCATAGGCGTCCCATTACTCACAGGATTCCTTTCAGAAGTGTACATGAACTGGTTGTTAGCAACCATGTCAATGAGTTCTTGAGCTTCTGCAGGCGTTTTCTTTAGGTGAATGGATCCACCTGCAGAGGTGTCCAGTGACATCTTTGATAGCTCAGATAAACCATCATAGAATATATCCAGGATGGTCCATTCTGAAAGCATGTCAGAAGGACACTTTTTGGTCAACTGTTTGTATCTTTCCCAAGCTTCATAGAGAGATTCACCTTCTTTCTGTCTGAAGGTTTGAACATCAGCTCTAAGCTTGCTCAGCTTTTGAGGAGGAAAGTACTTGGCTAAGAAAGCCGTGACCAGCTTATCCCAAGAGTTCAGGCTGTCTTTAGGTTGAGAATCCAACCATAATCTAGCTCTGTCTCTTACAGCAAAAGGGAAAAGCATGAGCCTGTAGACTTCAGGATCTATTCCATTAGTCTTAACAGTATCACATATCTGCAAGAATTCAGTTAAGAACTGAAAGGGATCTTCAGATGGAAGTCCATGAAACTTGCAGTTCTGGATCTGCTTTAACAAGAATGTTCTTGTCCTTGCTCCTGCTCATATGACAAAGAAGATGGCACAGAAAAAATAGTAATAATAATATGGATCCTTTATACCACAGTATAGGGATCCTTGTGTTAGTAGAAGAAAAGAAGGGAAGAAAATTTGAACTCAGAGAGAGAGGGGGTTCGGATTTTTGGAGAGTTGAAGGAAAGATGTTAGTATATCAATAAACAAATAGAAGAAGATGAGAGGGGGAAGTGAATTTTAGAAAACAATTTTTGAAAAAGAGTTAGTGATTTTTGAAAATAGTTTTTGAAAAAGGTTAGTATTTTTTTTCGAAATTTTTTTTTAATTAAAAAAATAAAAATAATTAGTTAATAAAAAAGAAATTTTTGAAAAAGAGGGAAGATATTTTCGAAAATTAGAGAGAGAGAGTTAGTTAGGTAGTTTTGAAAAAGTTAAGAAACAAACAAAAAGTTAGTTAGTTAGTTGAAACAAATTTTGAAAACCAATTTTGAAAAGATAAGAAGTTAGGAAGTTAGAAAAGATATTTTGAAAAGATATTTTTGAAAAAGATAAGATAAGAAGATATTTTTGAAAAGATATGATAGAAATTAGTTTTTGAAAAAGATTTGATTTTTAAAATCACAATTAATGACTTGATTCACAAGAAATCACAAGATATGATTCTAGAACTCAAAGTTTGAATCTTTCTTAACAAGCAAGTAACAAACTTGAAATTTTTGAATCAAAACATTAATTGATTAGTTATTTTCGAAAATTTTATATAAAAATAAGAAAAAGATTTTTGAAAAATATTTTTTTTTATTTTTTTTTAATATTTTTTTTTAATTTTCGAAAATAACTAAGAATTTTGAAAAAGATTTGATTTTTGAAAAAGATAAGATTTTCAAATTGAAAATTTGATTTGACTCATGAGAAACAATTTGATTTAAAAAATTTTTTGAAAAAGTCAATCCAAATTTTCAAATTTGATGAGAGAAAAAAAAAGGAAAGATATTTTTTTTTATTTTTGAAATTTTTATGATGAGAGAGAAAAAACAAGTAAAATAATGCAATGCATGAAATTTTTAGATCAAAACAATGAATGTATGCAAGAATGTTATGAATGTCAAGATGAACACCAAGAACACCGTGACTGTCATGATGAACATCAAGAACATATTTTTGAAAAATTTTATATGCAAAGAAAACATGCAAGACACCAAACTTAGAAATCTTTCATGTTTAGACTTTAATAAACGAAAGATGCACATGTAAAACAAGAAAAGACACAAAACAAGAAAACATCAAGATCAAACAAGAAGACTGACAAAGAACAACTTGAAGATCATGAAGAATACTATGAATGCATGATTATTTTCGAAAAATGCAGGATGCAAATGCAATTGACACCAAACTTATAACATGACACAAGACTCAAACAAGAAACATGAAATATTTTTTATTTTTATGATTTTATGATTTTTTTGGATTTTTAACTTATATTTTTCGAAAATTATTTAGAAAAAAGAAAAATAAGGATTCAAAATTTTTAATATGAATTCCAGGAATCTTATGCTCTAAAGCTCCAATCAAAGGGTCAGGCATGGCTTAATAGCCAGCCAAGCTTTAGTATGTAACTCAGACATGACACGCCTGACATTTCTTACATTCAACAGCCAATTGGCTAAGAAAGATAAAGAAGCTCTTCTCTTGGGTATAAGGATTGAGACATGGCTTTACAGCCAGCCAGGCTTCAATCATGCTTCATGAAACACTAGAATTCATTCTTAAAAATTCTGAAGCCATAGAATAATTTATTTTTGAAAACAATTTTTTTTTTTTGAAAACAAGTGAGGAATTTTTGAAAGGTTTTTGAAAAAATTTTTTTGAAAAGAAAACAAAAAGAAAATTACCTAATCTGAGCAACAAGATGAACCGTTAGTTGTCCAAACTCGAACAATCCCCGGCAACGACGCCAAAAACTTGGTGCACGAAATTGTGTTCCACGTTCTTTGTACTTGTGTGAGAGTAACAATATATAATTGTATTGAATCCTCATTGTGGCTCTATGTGTGGACACAACTCCGTTCAACTAACCAGCAAGTGCACTGGGTCGTCCAAGTAATACCTTACGTGAGTAAGGGTCGAATCCCACGGAGATTGTTGGTATGAAGCAAGCTATGGTCACCTTGTAGATCTCAGTCAGGCAGATATAAAGTGATAATGGTGTTTTCGAATATTAATTAATAAAAGAGGGATAGAGATACTCATGTAATTCATTGGTAGGAATTTCAGATAAGCGAATGGAGATGCTTTTCGTTCCTCTGAACCTCTGCTTTCCTGCTATCTTCATCCAGTTAGTCTTACTCCTTTCCATGGCTGGCTTTATGTGATACATCACCACTGTCAAAGGCTACTTTCGGTCATCTCTCGGGAAAATGATCCAATGCCCTGTCACGGCACGGCTAATCGTCTGGAGGCATCACCCTTGTCAATGGCTTCATCTTATCCTCTTAGTGAATAATATGCTCACGCACCCTGTCACGGCACGGCTATTCATCTGTCGGTTCTCGATCATGCTGGAATAGGATTTACTATCCTTTTGCGTCTGTCATTAACGCCCTGCAATCGCGAGTTAGGAGCTCGTCACAGTCATTCAATCATTGAATCCTACTCGGAATACCACAGACAAGGTTTAGACCTTCCGGATTCTCTTGAATGCCGCCATCATTCTAGCTTACGCCACGAAGATTCTGGTTAGGAGATCTAAGAGATATTCATTCTAGCTTATTTCATGTAGAACGGAAGTGTTTGTCAGGCACGTGTTCATAAGGGAGAAGGATGATGAGCGTCACACATAATCATCACCTTCATCACGTTCTTGGGTGCGAATGGATATCTTAGAAGCGAAATAAGAAGAATTGAATAGAAAACAATAGTACTTTGCATTAATCTTTGAGGAACAGCAGAGCTCCACACCTTAATCTATGGAGTGTAGAAACTCTACCGTATGAAAATACATAAGTGAAGGTCCAGGCATGGCCGAGATGGCCAGCCCCTCTGATCTAAGAACCAGGCGTCCAAAGATGAACAATTACAATAGTAAGAGGTCCTATTTATAATAAACTAGTCACTAGGGTTTACAGAAGTAAGTAATTGATGCATAAGTCCACTTCCTGGGCCCACTTGGTGTGTGTTTGGGCTGAGCCTGAGTGTTGCACGTGCAGAGGCCATTTGTGGAGTTGAACGCCAGTTTCTGTGCCAGTTTGGGCGTTCAACTCTGGTTTTGGATCCTTTTCTGGCGCTGGACGCCAGATTTGGGCAGAAGGCTGGCGTTGAACGCCAGTTTACGTCGTCTATTCTTGGCCAAAGTATAGACTATTATACATTGATGGAAAGCCCTGGATGTCTACTTTCCAACGCAATTAGAAGCGCGCCATTTCGAGTTCTGTAGCTCCAGAAAATCCACTTTGAGTGCAGGGAGGTCAGAATCCAACAGCATCAGCAGTCCTTTTTCAACCTCTGAATCTGATTTTTGCTCAAGTCCCTCAATTTCAGCCAGAAATTACCTGAAATCACAGAAAAACACACAAACTCATAGTAAAGTCCAGAAATGTGAATTTAACACAAAATCTATTAAAAACATCCCTAAAAGTAACTAGATCCTACTAAAAACATACTAAAAACAATGTCAAAAAGCGTATAAATTATCCGCTCATCAACGATCACGAAAAAGATAACCGTCCGATAAAGGTGAAAACGCGATTCACCCAAAAGACGATCTATAGATGACAACCACTTTCTACAAATCGGCAAAGATGAACACAGAATAATGTAAGAAGTTATCGAAAGCGATCTAAAAAAGAATCTGACGAGGTCTTACGGATTGCTAAAATAATAACTTAAAGACTGGCCGACGTTGAGAAGTCAGACCAAGTCAACCCAAGTTATAAGTAAACCTTGGAAAGAGGTCTGGCCAACCCTATTAAAGAGGATTACTTTAACTTAGAAGGGCTCAACATGACAAAGTCAGCCCAAAATGAAAAAGTTATAAAAGTAATCCCTGAAAGAGAGCTGACAAAGGTCCAAGAAAGAGGATTACAAAAATAACTTAAAGCAGACCGACATAACAAAGTCGGACTCCTACTACTAAACAAGTTATCAAAGTAATCCCTGAAAGAGATCTGACAAAAATCCAAGAAAGAGGATTACAAAAATAACTTAAAGGAGACCGACATAACGAAGTCGGACTCCTACTACTAAAAAGTTATCAAAGTAATCCCTGAAAGAGATCTGACAAAGATCCAAGAAAGAGGATTACAAAAATAACTTAAAGGAGACCGACATAATGAAGTCGGACTCCTACTACTAAAAAGTTATCAAAGTAATCCCTGAAAGAGATCTGACAAAGATCCAAGAAAAAGGATTACAAAAATAACTTAAAGGAGACCGACATAACGAAGTCGGACTCCTACTACTAAAAAGTTATCAAAGTAATCCCTGAAAGAGATCTGACAAAGATCCAAGAAAGAGGATTACAAAAATAACTTAAAGGAGACCGACATAACGAAGTCGGACTCCTACTACTAAAAAGTTATCAAAGTAATCCCTGAAAGAGATCTGACAAAGATCCAAGAAAGAGGATTACAAAAATAACTTAAAGGAGACCGACATAACGAAGTCGGACTCCCACTACTAAAAAGTTATCAAAGTAATCCCTGAAAGAGATCTGACAAAGATCCAAGGAAGAGGATTACAAAAATAACTTAGGAAAGGATGATGTAAGGAAGTCGGCCTACCTCTGAGAAAGATGGGACAAAGGACTGCCAAAACAACTTGGAGGACCAACTTGAAGAAATCGGTTATAGACCGTCAGAAATATAAGCCAGAGCGAGAAAACCAAAAAACAAGTTGGACCCACAAAAGATCCAAGTTACAAACAATAAAGCTAATCCGAAGAGGACAAACGGTAAGGTCCCAACATCCTCAGAAAACAAAAGATACCAAGTTAAGTGCAAAAGCACGATATAATCTACAAAAGATAAAAAAGCCTCGGAGGCCACCAAAACCTACCTTAAAAAGCTAAAGCAAGCTACCTTTTGTTTTTCAAGAAAAAAAAAAAGTTGCTAGGCAAGCAACGAGGAAGTGCCAGCAGTTAACAAAACACAAAGAGTAAAAAAAAAAAAGCCCACAAGCCGGGCTAACTACATGTCCAGAATAAAGTAAAGCTAAGGGTCAGAAGACTTTTTAGCAGCATCAGTCTGAGGAGACGGAGGGCGAGTATGGAGGGGAACAACATCTACAGTACCGTCATCCCGGTTTAAGATCTGGCAGTCGGGATCAGAAGTGGGAGGCTCAACCTCGGCAGGAATAGCAGAAGTCGACACCTTGGTAGAGGACACAGGAGGAGGTTCAACAACATCATCATCCTCGTCATCAGGAACAATCTTGCCATCCCTGACAACGTTATCTAAGCTGAAGAGGGTCAGGTCGGCCTCGGGAGCAATGACCCGAACTTGCTCCTTCAAGTTCTCGTAAGCAGCAGTCACGCTGCCAACGAGATGACCTTGAAGCTCAGAATAATCTTCCCGGGCACTCTCCAGCTCCCCCTCAGGTGCATCACCTCCCGATAAGATGTAACGTAACTCTCCTTATGCATCATTGCCGTGTCCTCGGCCAACCTTACAGAAGCAGCCAGAGAGAGGGAACTCGCCTGCTCATTCTTCAGATCTTTTTCTAACTTGGCCACCTTCATTTCAAGCTCCTCCTTCAAGCTTTTCATCCGATCAAACTCCTATTTGGCCTCCTCCATAAAAGCCTTAGTGGCATGGAGAGGAAGACTTTGAGCAGTTCGATATAGGGCCGCCCCGATGTGTGCCAACTTGATACCACTCCGTGTTACATAATAAAAATGACGAAGAAGCGATACGTCGTCCATAGAAAGAGCACCATAAGGGCCGATTTGTTGATCTACAAACTCAACCGCATCAAAGTTTGGGGCATCAAGGTCGAAAGGCTCAGTTGTTTTTTGTTTCTTACTAGAAGGGGCACCAGAAGCTGCAGCAGAAGATTGTGGAGGATCGACCAGACGAACCCGAGGAGTAGGAATTGCTTTCCTCGGCCCAGGAGAACTTGGTACAGGAGGTTTAACTGGAACCTGAGAAGATCCCTCTCCGACCGCCTTGGCCGAGATGTTTAAAGCAGCAGTCGCCTTCTTCGCCTTCTTGTAGGCCTTTATAGAACCATTATTCTTCGACATCTCTGAAAAACACAAAATCAACCACAAAAAGACAAGTTACAACATAGGAGAAGAAAAGCTCGGAAGCAAGTATAAAAACAAATCAGACAGTACCCAAGGAAGCCCGAACCAAAGATGGATCACTCAAAAAAATTTTTGTATCCAGATGGGGAGGCTTCCCCCACAAATCTTCAAGAACAACTACAAAGGCCCGCTCAACCTCACTAAGCATTTCCCATGTGTAACGTGGCACTCTTACATTCTTTTGCCATTCTAGAGGAAAAGCAGGCTCATCATTCTCATCAAGAAAAAAAGGGCAGACCCCCTCAATAGCACGGACTCGGAAGAAATAGTTCTTAAAATCTTTAAACGACTCATCATACATGGCAAAAACTTTTTGCCCCTGGGCCGATCTGAAAGAAACCCAGGAAGCTTTCTTTTTGGAGGAACCTCCGGGCTTGGCCGAGACAAAAAGACAAAGGAAAAGGGTTTTAGAAGGGGTTATGCCCAATTCCTGGCAAAGAAGTTGAAATATTTTGATAAAACCCCAGGAGTTCGGATGAAGCTGGGACGGAGCAATGTTACAGGACCACAACAAGTCAGTTTCAAAAGCAGTAAAAGGGAAAGTAATGTTTAATTAGATGAAGAAGTATTTATAAGCATAGAAGGAGGGACGCTCCCCCTCGACGGAAGTCGGAAAACAAACTCTCTCATCAGAATCAGGGGCAACAAGCTCGTAATCCCCTTCACAGGTACTGTTACCACAAATCCTATGGCGCTTCCTCAGCTCTGTGCAAAATTCAGCATCCACAACAGAAACACACAACAAGACAAGCGAGTCCAGCCAATCGGACATCCCCTCAGGAACTCTGGAAGACATCTCTACAATGTTATTGCGAGAAGACATGAGGCCAACTAATCCTACAAATAAGAAAAGAAGAGGGGGTTACTAAAAACATCTCGGACAAGGGAGAAAACAACTCGGTCAATACGATACAAGCGAAGAAACAGAAAAGGAAAACCCCAAGACTCAAACCAAAGTCCTGGGGCATCCTTTGGAGGCAGTAACAAAGCAAGGTTTTCAGGAAAAATCTACAGCTCGCACCCCAGCATCTCTCAGAAAGAATTCAAACAGCAAACATTCTTCATCAAAGTAAAACACAGAAAGTCATTTCGGTCTACCAAGCAAAAAGCATTCCCAAAATCAAAGCACGCCAAGTAGAAATCATCAAAGGTGCAAACTTTTTCAGAATCAGACAAAAAAGAAATCTCCAAACAAAGTGAGGAATAGATGCATATTTTCTATCGGTATCAGACAGGAAACAACCAGAAGCAACAATAAAACCCTAGAAAGCCTCGACAGAAATACCAAAAGAATGCATAAAAGAAAGTCAGGAAAAACACATTACAGTGACAAGCAAATACAAGACCACGAAAAAGATTCAAACTTTCAAACATGAAAAATCAAAGCTTCACCAAAAAACTGAAGACGAAGCTATGAAGGAAGCAAGAAAGTGAGTACCAACCTGGAAAAAGTAGCAAGCTTCAAAGAAATTGAGGATGGAAGACGAAAACTGGAATCGCCCTCTCACGAGCAAAAAGCATGAACAAAAGCAATGTCGCAGGGAGAAACGCGAAACTACAGGCGAAAACAGAAGCTTCCGAAAAATCACCAAGCGATGCCGCAACGCAAGAAAAGTTGAAATGTGGGTGAAAGGCAGAGAATGAAGGAATAAGTGCGAAGAAGTTACGAAAAGGGCGAAGGAGAGAAACCGTTTCTGGGTTTTCAAAATCAAAATAAAGAGCCAAAAGGGAAACGGGGCAATTAATGTTAAAATTAATGAAAGCATTAAACTCTCGCACGTTCCCAAAGCGCCGATATAAAAGCGCGCGCTTTTAGAGGAAAAATGTTCTACATTCAAAAAAGGCTTCTACAAAGGAATCGACAAAGTGCTTGAGTTCGGCTCTACTAGAGAAGGACCGAAGTTGAGAACTCGGCCTCAAAAAAGAAAACCGAGCTCAAGCAGGGGCACTGTTCATACCCTGGGTCGAGCTGTCCGAACCGGGATGTTCAGTAGCAAAGCGACCGACCTGTTTAGGTCAAGCGGACCGACTTCTTTACAAAGAACTCGGCCAAATCGACAGGAAAGCCTAGTAAAGGGCCCAAACGAAGGAACACAGCCCAATCCAAAGGCAGCCCAAGCCTACAGAGAGAAGGGCGGTTCCGTTGAAGATAAGCTGACCTCACCCAAAGATAAGATAAGATAAGATAAGATAACTAACTTATCTTATCTAATAAGGTCACTCTACACCATTATAAATACACTGGAGCACCCAGGTATAACTCATACTCTGATTCTACATAAAACCTGCTTAATACCCGTGCTAATTTAAGCATCGGAGTCTCTTGCAGGTACCCCCCACCCTCCGGTGACCAAGGATCAGCAGTGCAGCAAGTCCAATAAGTCGGACATAACAGCTCCGTCCGCCATCAGCCAGCCGGACACGCCATCTCCGACCAGCATAGAAGATCTCGTCCGAAGATCGACCTACAGTTTCAGGTAACCCTCGGAACAAAACCTAACGCCACTCTAAACCGATTCACCCTTCTAAGTTAACTAAACATTACTCCACCTTAACAACTAACAGCCTTCGACCAGTCATTGAGTTGGGCTTTACAATTATCAACGCACGTCATATATTACGAATGAATATCACATATTAATGATATGCAAGGAAGTTCGAAATTCAACTACCAGTTTATGATTACCTTGGGTCTGACAATCGAATTCGGCTGCATCCCGGCCTTTCTTGTGTGGACAGTCTCGAGTCATATGCCCCGGCTTCCCGCACTTGTAACATCCACCTAGTCCGGCCCTATGTGGCTCATCTGGAGCAGTTTCTGTAACAACCCTAGTTTTTGAAAATCAAATAATTAGTTATTTGTGATTTATTTTACTTGCTGATAATTTTATTTTAAGAAAATTATTTTACTAAAGGTAATTAAATGGAGTTTCATCATAATTGGAGTTTAAATTAATTAGAATTTTTATATAATCTTTATTAGATATTTGGTATAATTGAAATTATAATTTTGATAATTGAAAAATAAAAAGAATTGTATAATTTAATTTAAAGAAATTCTATTTTGAATAAATTATGTTATTAATTTGAACTCTTAGGAATTTATTTACGAGTTAAGTTTATGACTTGAGTTTCTTTCATAGAATTCCCTCGCCCTTACTGCTTAAGGTTTTTATTTTATGCAGAGGGATAGGAGTTGTACCTGAATTTTATTTAAATTCTTTTGTATAATATTACTATTATTAATAATTATGTGATTATTATTACTTGGTGATGTTTGCTATATGATTTTAATTAATAAAAACAAAAATTTCTAGTATTTTTACTAAAATTGAATCGCGATATCGAACTAAAGGCTTAATAGTAAATAGTTAATAAGGAAAACAGTTCAGTAACGCCTTACTTTTGGTACGATCATGACGTATTGGAAGTTGGGTCGTTACAGTTTCTCCATAGCCTTCCTGTAACATCACCCACTTTATAGAGTGATTTTCTGCAAATTGACTTTTCTTAACCAATACAGTGAAATTTGTTAACCTTTGCGGATACACGTAGTTAAAGATGTCTCTCCTAAGTCCTTTCTCATACTGAGCACACTTCCACTCCTCATAGTCGACTGGATTTCCTTGACAAACTCTTGAGAAATAGCACAGGTTGTCGAATTCACGGGTATAGTCAGCAACCGACATATTCTTTTGCTTCAGCTGCATTAACTCCAACTCATTTGTAGTGCGAAGTGCATGCAAGAAATATTTTCCGTAAAATTCCATCTTGAATCTATTCTAAGGAATATCTATTAACTCTATCTGCAAAGTATGACATAACTCCTGCCACCATTTCTAAGCATCTCCCTCCAACATGTGGGTCACTATTTCCACTGACTGTACTTCGGGAACGTACTGAATGTACAAATATCTCTCCACATCTCGAAACCACCGATCAGCCTCCAACGCATCGGTATTTCCATTAAACTGAGGTGGACCACTCCTGAGGAAGTCAATAAGGGTCATGGGCCTGTAGTATTGACCTACATTGCTTATACCAGCACCCGAGCTTCCATCTCGAGGTCCTTGCATCAGTTCAGTCCTAAGATTTTCTCTCTAGGCACCTCGCTCGGATTTGCGAGACGATATTTGGTCCCTATTCACACCAAACAATTGATATTAAGGTGATTGATTTAAGAAAATTGTCGTGTTGGTATAGAATTTCCTCAAATGAATGAATTCTCGTTGCAAGTATAGTTCTACACCAACAAACAATCCTCCCAATCAAAAATATTGGTTGTCACAAATAACAAACCCCAAATAAGAAATAACCGGAGTATTTTAGACTCCGGGTCGTCTCACGAAGAGTTGCAATGAAATGTATGATTATTGGCTATGAGGGGTATAGGGGGGTTTTGTTGATATTGGCAAGAAATTTAAATGACAAGGAAAAGTAAATTAAGCAAGTAACTAAAGAAAGCGATTAATAAAGAGAGACATTCATGGCAAGTGTTGAGATCATAGGCTTTCTATCCTAGTCATGCATGATTAATTCATCTTATTTAGTCAACTCCAACAAATAGGGAGAAAGTCAAACAAGATTAATCAATCATGTTACAAATATAAACAAGAATTTATCTCATTACGTCAACTCCAACAAATAGGGAGAAAGTCTAATGAGACTAGCTAATCTCAATCCAAAAGTCCTAATCGACTTACTAATTAAAATAGCAAAAGATTAGCGTCAATGGAAACAATATTCCAAAAGTTCTAATCAACTCACTAATTTAATTAGCAAAAGATTAGCGTCAATGGAAATAATATTAGCTAATAACTCTAGATCACCAACATGAGTTGGGTTTTCATGACTCAAGATTGCCCAATTACTCTTTCCAAGCCAAGAATGCTCAAAATCTACTCTAAATCCCAACCAAGCATTTTGTCAAACACTTGGTGGGTATAAAAGGAAAGCATAGTAAATGTGCAAGAAAAGTAAATCTACACTACTCAATTGCAAGGAAAGTAAGATCTCAACTCAAATCAACAATAAAAAGAACATCAAACATAAAATTGCATTAAAGAAAATTAAGATCTAACAATGTTCATAAACATAAAAGAGAGCAAAACAAGAAATTAACAAGAGAAACTAAGGAGATGAAGACAATAGAACACTAAAATGTAAGAGAATTAGAATCAAAACAAGAATTGAAAGTGAGATTTGAGAAAATTAAACCTAAACTACCCTAAAATCTAGAGAGAAGAGAGAGCCTCTCTCTCTAGAATTCTAACCTAAAACATGGTGAAAAATAAACTATGACTACTTGTTACATTCCCCTCTCAATTCTTGGGTTCAATAGCATCAGAAATGGGTTGGATTGGGCCCAAAATGGGCTGCAAAATCGCTGGCCACGATTTCTATAAAGTGGGCCACGGACAGCATTGGCGCGCGCACGCAAAGTGCGCGTGTGCGCCCCTGAACGCGAAGAAACATATAGCAAAATTTATATCATTTCGAAGCCCCGGATGTTAGCTTTCCAACGCAACTAGAACCGCCTCATTTGGACCTTTGTAGCTCAAGTTATGGTCATTTGAGTGCGAAGAGGTCAGACTTGACAGCTTTACGGTTCCTTCATTTTTTCATGAGTTCTCCCACTTGCATGCTTTTCTCCTCACTTCTTCCATCCAATACTTGCCTTTTGAACCTGAAATTACTCAACAAACATATCAAGGCATCGAATGGAATTAAAGTGAATTAAAATCATCAATTTTAGGGCCTAAAAAGCATGTTTTCACTTTTAAGCACAAATCAAGGGAGAATTGCAAAACCATGCTATTTCATTGAATAAATGTGGAAAAATGTGATAAAATCCCCCAAAATAAGCACAAGATAAATCACAAAATCGGGGTTTATCAAATCTCCCCACACTTAAACCAAGCATGTCCTCATGCTAAGAATAAAGAAGGACAAGAAAAGGGTATGAACATTTATTCAATGCAAATAAACTATATAAACCTATCTACATGCATGCAACTAAATGCAAAATGATTCTACCTACTTGGTTAAAAGTAAATCATTCCCCAAGAACACATATGAACAAGTAGGGCAAATGTCATATGACGACTCACAAACTCTACCAATTCAAATATCAAAATGAAGTTTAAATAGACTTGAAAGAAGAACGCTCATGAAAGTCAGGAACAAGGAATTGAACATCGAACCCTCACCGGATGTGCATCCGCTCTAGTCGCTCTAGTGTATAGGGTTGATCACTCAATTCTCTTCTAATCATGCTTTCCATGATTGTTTTTCATCTAACAATCAACAATTATTCAATGCATGCATACATTCATCATGAGGACTTATTCATAGGTTGTAATGGGGCTAGGGTCAAGGTAGGGATGCATATGGTCAAGTGAGCTTGAAATTTGTATCTTTGATTAGCCTAAACTCTCACTAAACACATATAACAACCTATACAATTCTAATACACAACCTAGCTACCCATGATTCCCACTTTTTTCACATACTCATGCATTCTCTTTAATTAACATTCCATATGCATTGATTTTTATTGAACTTTACTTTGGGACATTTTTGTCCCCTTTTTATTTCTTTTTCTCTTTTTCTATATATATATGTTCTTTTTCTTTTTCTTTTCTTTTTTTTTCAAAGTATATACAAACGTATAAATGCATATGGTTTTACATATAGTGCATGAATATGTACCCAATTCCCAAAAATCTTCAATAAAAACACAAGAACACACTTTTCTCTCAACCAATATCCCAAGTTTCCCATACCCAAATGATAAACACCCTCACTAGCCTAAGCTAACCAAAGATCCAAATTAAGGACATTTATTGTTTTTCACTTAAGGGTAGTGATGTGCTAACATTAAGAACAAAAGGGATTAAATAGGCTCAAATTGGCTAACAATAGTTGATGAAAGGTAGGCTATTTGGGTAAGTGAGCTAAATGAAATGATGGCCTCAATCATATAAATGCATGTACACATGGAATAATGGACATAAAGAATCAAACAAATCAAAGATTACAATCGTAGAAAGAGAATAATGCACACAAGAATGGAAAATAAGTGGTTATATGATGTAACCACACAATTGGGCTCAAAACTCACATGCTTGTGTTCTTAGCTCAAAAACCATGTTCCAAAATAAATTCTTCAAGCAAGTTCAACAAAAAATTTTTTTCAAATTGGTAGGGTGCCCTAAAAACAGTTTTTCTTGGAAAAGAAATCATCACCCTAACCAAGTAGTCCTAACATAAAAAAAATGCTCAATTATGTACAAATTCTAACTAACATGCAACCTATCATGCAATGCAACAACTAACTAACAAAGACAAAAATTGAAAAATTGGTGTTGAAGGAAAGAAATTGTTACCCATGGAGATCGATCGGACGACCTCCCCACACTTAGAAATTTGCACCGTCCTCGGTGCATGCAAAGAAGATCAAGGTGGACGGGTTGCTACAATTGATGAGCTCCTTCAAAAGGTTGTGCGGGTGAACTCGTTTGTTGCCCCACTTAGAAGCTTTCTCATTCCTTTCCTTCTTGGTGGCCAACCTAAAAGGAGAGAAAAGAAAGAAAATTAAGCCTACAACAAAGATATGAAAGCAATTAGAACATAGGCGGGGGTTAATGCCAAATAAGGGTAAGGTTCTCACTACATGTTAGCTACGCATGTAAGTGAGAAAACAATTCAAGCAAAGGCATATTAACTAATATCAAACAAGTCAAGAGGCACCAAAATAATGCAAGAAATTCTCAACAATTGAGTAGGGAAATGCAACACCATTATTAAAATAAGAAACTAAAAAAAAAAAAGGTAAAAATAAGCTATGAAAACAAAATAAAAATGGAAAGAGTGGAAGTATACGAATGCAATGGGCAAAAGAAAATGGAAGAGGGAAAATGCAAGAATTTTTTTTTCGGCGCGAACGCGCAAAGTGCGCGCACGCGCGGATGGCAGGCGCAGGATAGGCATAAAAGTGGCACAACTCTCTAGAAAATGTACCAGGAGTGCAAATGGGCGATCGGCGCGCGCGCACAAGGTGCGCTAGTGCGTCGATCCGCGAATTGCCAAAAGGGCGCGTACGCGCCAGGTGCGCGCACGCGTGGTTGGTTTGTGCCTCAGGCATGGTGCTGGTGCAATGTAGGCGCAACTCTCGGGTCAATGTATGGAGGGGTGATTTTCTCAATCCACGCGTCCGCGCACATGGCGCGCTCGCGTGGATGGTCGAAAATGCTTGAGATGCGTGTACGCGCCAGGTGTGCGCATGCGCGGGTTGGTGCTCTGTTTTTCAAAATTTTTCATGTTCTTGCACCAATCCAAGCATTCCAAACCTCCAAACAGCTACCCAAACACCATAAAAGCCTTATTCAACATGCTAAACTACTGAATAAACTCAACAAAACATGAAATTAGACTAATTCTATCAATATTTACAAAAGGGAAAATGAAAAGATATTACCATGGTGGGGTGTCTCCCACCTAGCACTTTTAGTTTAAGTCCTTAAGTTGGACATTTGGGAGGCTCCTTGTCATGGTGGCTTATGCTTGTATTCATCCTTGATCCTCCAAGAATGCTTGCTCCTCAATTGGTTGTCAGAATTTTCAACCATTTCCACCAAGCTTGGTGAGATTCTTCCCAAGATATGAGCTCCCAAAGTTGATCCTCATATATACCCGGATCCCAAATCTTGTTTTTGCACCCATCTTCAAGTTGATCATCATAGCTCCAATTGGGTGGTTTAGCTTTGGAATTCTCAAAGAAGCTTCCAAACAACTTCCTAGACCCATACAATTTAGCCTCACACCAACCATTATTATTCAACTTTGGGCATGCAACCATAATGAACTTGGAGTGATGTTTCCAACCACTACACAACTCTCTTCTACTCTTAACTCCACAAAGAGCTCTGAGTTGCCCATCATTTTCAATCAAACCATATTCAAGTGGGAAAGTAAAGATTAGAGATAAGAATTTTACCCACTTGAATGTTGTGTTAGATGGTGACTTAGGAAGGGATGCCTCCAATGGTCTTGTGAGTTCCATTCCCTTGTGCTCTTCTTTGAATACCTCCACCTCTTTACAACTTTCCTCAACTTCAACATCTTCCTCTTGATGGCCCTCTTCCAATTCAATTCCTTCTTCATTGCTCACCAAGGGCATGGGAGGTTGTGCATCTTCTTCTTTGATCTCAATTTCAAGCCCAATGGGAGAGGATTCAATTGTAGATAAGAATTCATCAATGATTGAATCTATCTCTTGATCAACCTCTTCAAGGTTTTCCACCATGATATGCTTTGGAGGTTGTACACCCTCCTCAACATCAATGTCACGCTTCTTAGAAGAGGGCTCTATGACTTCACATTCCCATGGACTCCCAACATATCCTAAGATTTCAACCACTTCTTCCAGTTCAATAACCTTAGCTTCCTCCCCTTGTGACAATCCTTGTTTCAACCCTTCTTCTTCACCTTGAAGCTCTAAACTTATTCCCTCACTATGCTCCTTAATTGCTTCTCCACATTCAACAATGGGAGTTCCTTGATCGCTTAGTTGGGATGAGGCCATATTGCTAACGGCTTCCACTAGGATAGCCATCTTGGCTCCTAGCTCTTTAAACTTCTTTTCATCCTCCTCTTGTCGCCTTAGGATATGAGATTCAAGATCTCTCAATTCATGAGTGGGGGCTTCATCGGGAGGTGATGGTGGGAGAGAAGGTTCATTGTTTGGGAGGAGAGGTTCATAATCGGAAGTTGGTTCATCTTGGTAAGGGTATGGATGTGGTGTATATTGAGGTGGTTCTTGAGAGTAATTGTGTTGGAATAGTGGTGGTTCCATGTATGGTCCATAAGGTGGTTGGTATGGTGGATAAGGATTGGGGTCATATGGAGGTGTTTGGTGGTAGGGGGCTTGTGAGTAAGGTGGTTCAAAGTCATGTTGAGGGGATGGTTCATAGGCATATGGTGATGGTTGTTGATAATCATAATAAGGGTCACCATATCCATTAGATTGATATGCATTAGGATGAGAGTTATACCCATAAGAAACCGGAGGGGGTTGTTGCCAATAAGGTTGATCAATCCCTTGAGGCTCCTCCCATCTTTGATTGTTCCATCCTTGATGCACATCCTCATTGTAGCTCCCATTTCCTACAACATAGTTTGAACCAAACTCATAGCCAAAGTGTTGAGAATTCATAATAGCAAAGAAAAACAAAGGCTAACAAAAATAAGCAACAAAGTCCTAAAGCTAACAAAAACTAACAAATAAGCAAAAGGCAAACATATTCACAATATTCACAATAGCCAATAACATAACACCATTGCAACTCCCCGGCAATGGCACCATTTTGATTAACGGATTTCTTGACGGTTTAGAATTTGTCTAATGAAGTCTCGTTGTAAAGTATAGTTTCCAAACCAATCAAGAATCCTTTCATGCAAAAATATTGGTTGTCACAAAT
Source organism: Arachis ipaensis (assembly GCF_059453495.1). NCBI lineage: Eukaryota > Viridiplantae > Streptophyta > Magnoliopsida > Fabales > Fabaceae > Arachis > Arachis ipaensis. The sequence continues at coordinate 7,411,520 of NC_142437.1, read as the reverse complement.
AACAAACCCCAAATAAGAAATAACCGAAGTATTTTAGACTCCGGGTCGTCTCACGAAGAGTTGCAATGAAATGTATGATTATTGGCTATGAGGGGTATAGGGGGTTTTGTTGATATTGGCAAGAAATTTAAATGACAAGGAAAAGTAAATTAAGCAAGTAACTAAAGAAAGCGATTAATAAAGAGAGACATTCATGGCAAGTGTTGAGATCATAGGCTTTCTATCCTAGTCATGCATGATTAATTCATCTTATTTAGTCAACTCCAACAAATAGGGAGAAAGTCAAACAAGATTAATCAATCATGTTACAAATATAAACAAGAATTTATCTCATTACGTCAACTCCAACAAATAGGGAGAAAGTCTAATGAGACTAGCTAATCTCAATCCAAAAGTCCTAATCGACTTACTAATAGCAAAAAATTAGCATCAATGGAAACAATATTCCAAAAGTCCTAATCAACTCACTAATTTAATTAGCAAAAGATTAGCGTCAATGGAAACAATATTAGCTAACAACTCTATATCACCAACATGAGTTGGGTTTTCATGACTCAAGATTGCCCAATTACTCTTTCCAAGCCAAGAATGCTCAAAATCTACTCTAAATCCCAACCAAGCATTTTGTCAAACACTTGGTGGGTATAAAAGGAAAGCATAGTAAATGTGCAAGAAAAGTAAATCTACACTACTCAATTGCAAGGAAAGTAAGATCTCAACTCAAATCAACAATAAAAAGAACATCAAACATATAAAATTGCATTAAAGAAAATTAAGATCTAACAATGTTCATAAACATAAAAGAGAGCAAAACAAGAAATTAACAAGAGAAACTAAGGAGATGAAGACAATAGAATACTAAAATGTAAGAGAATTAGAATCAAAACAAGAATTGAAAGTGAGATTTGAGAAAATTAAACCTAAACTACCCTAAAATCTAGAGAGAAGAGAGAGCCTCTCTCTCTAGAATTCTAACCTAAAACATGGTAAAAACTAAACTATGACTACTTGTTACATTCCCCCCTCAATCCTTGGGTTCAATAGAATCAGAAATGGGTTGGATTGGGCCCAAAATGGGCTGCAAAATCGCTGGCCACGATTTCTATAAAGTGGGTCACGGACAGCATTGGCGCGCGCGCGCAAAGTGCGCGTGCGCGCCCCTGAACGCGAAGAAACATATAGCAAAATTTATATCATTTCGAAGCCCCGGATGTTAGCTTTCCAACGCAACTAGAACCGCCTCATTTGGACCTTTGTAGCTCAAGTTATGGTCATTTGAGTGCGAAGAGGTCAGACTTGACAGCTTTACGGTTCCTTCATTTTTTCATGAGTTCTCCCACTTGCATGCTTTTCTCCTCACTTCTTCCATCCAATACTTGCCTTTTGAACCTGAAATTACTCAACAAACATATCAAGGCATCGAATGGAATTAAAATGAATTAAAATCATCAATTTTAGGGCCTAAAAAGCATGTTTTCACTTTTAAGCACAAATCAAGGGAGAATTGCAAAACCATGCTATTTCATTGAATAAATGTGGGAAAAGGTGATAAAATCCCCCAAAATAAGCACAAGATAAACCACAAAATCGGGGTTTATCAGTGATCAGTCTCAATATCTCAAGTTCAATGCTTAAAAGTCCTAAATGGATGCTCACGAATACGTATGCTACACATACCAGTCTGATATCCTAAGTAGCACATAATCACACACAGAGTATGCTCAGAAGCATAATCAGTTCGTCTCTCAGGCTCTACAGGAACGAACTGCTCTGATACTATAATGTAACACCCTACCACACAGAGCATTACACCTAGATGTAATACAGGGGTAGTGAAGTGCTACGACTTCTAAAATAAAATGTGTACATATAGTAGCAAAAGAATTATAATATACTAGGAGCCTTGAAGAATAGAGGAAATAAAAATCGCGAAATAAAAGCGCAACACTCAAGAAACGAGTTAACTTGCGTGCTAAGAAAGCTATAACCATCAAATGTAAGATTATAAAAGTAGGAATAGAGTGCCAAAGATATAAAATAACAAGCTCCTAACTCAGCCTGCGAAGCCAAGGCTAGCCGGAGAATATTTACACATATATACATACATATCCAAAATCCATATGTAAAGAAACAAAATCCTGCCTCTCCATAAACCTCTAAGAGGACCAAAAAGAATAAGTTATGCGAAGAGAAAGCTAAGTACATATATATACATCTCTGTATAACAAAATAACCCAGTAACCACTTCGCTTCAGGAGCCCAGACGCCTAACGAGATGCCTCTCGACCTGCATCTGAAAAATAACAACATAGTATGGAATGAGAACCGAAGGTTTTTAGTATGGTAAAGGTGTTACACACATAATATATAAGGTCCTGAGAATGCCAGAGGCAATCCTAGAATGCCGACACTCAGATTATAGAGCTTAAAGTATTAAACAGAAGCCATAAAAGGTGGTTTTCTAAGAATATTTAATTCTAACTTAACCTTAAAATCTAAGTCCCATACTACCATTCCTCCATACCTCCAACTCCGTCATGCATTTTCACAGACAAATAAATAGATAAAGGCAAGCACAAGAAGGTTACAATTACTGCAAGTAACAAATACACATTTAACATGGCAAGTACACATAGGTACACCCAATTAAAGCACAAGCAAATAATTCAAGTATTATGCATATGATGCATGCCTGTCCTATGGCTGATGAGGCTCATCTGTCGGTTATCCAGCCAACCCGACAAGTCTGAATTGTACTTAGACGGTCCCCCGACGTGCATCCCCAAGAGTCTATGCATAACTTTATCTCAAATAATCAATATTGCTCAATGGGGTTAACATTCCCGGGAATTTATATAGTGCCCGGTCACACTTACGTCGTATGGTCAACAGAGTATCGAGTTTTCAACCTGGTACACGTGGTGGCAAGCCATGACAGTTAATCCAGGGAACCTCATATCTCATATCATTAAATTATTCAAGCCAAATTTTATATATAATATTTCATCAGAATATCCAGTCAAGCATCATATATGACATATCCATAACATCTCATAATCAATTCATCACTTTTCAACTTTACTTCACCTTCAAGTTATCCTCATTTTCTAGCTTCATCTGATTATCAAGTTCAACACTATTATTTATGACCAATGGAATGAAAATAGAGGTTTAATAGTTTGAAATATGTTTTAAAAAACCTTAAAATCATGTTTGCTAGAAAAGAGTGGCACGCGTATGCGTGGAATTGCAACAACGCAGCTCGCGTGCGCGTCCCTTGTCATGCGTACGCGTAGGTAAAATCTTCATGTCACGCGTACGCGTGGACATGCTTTTTACCCCTTACGCGCACGCATGGACCGTCGCTTACGCATCGCTGAAAATCCACTCCACGCGTACGCGGGCGTACGTCCTTTAAAAAAAATAAGGCAGATGCATAACAATGCAGCAGTAGCAGAATTGAAAAAAAAAAAAGCAAAGCTGCATAATTGGTTTCAAACACATTTATAAACTCAATTTTCCAAATGGCATAACTCAGTCACTTTAAATCGTTTTTCTTCCATTCTTCGAACGGCATAAACCTCACGAGTCCAATTTTTATTTAAAACAAGTTGTAATCAATTTGGGGTTCTAGAAGCCAAGTTATAGCCCACCAAAATTCAACCCAAAACCAAATTTTTCAAACCCTTTAAACCTCATTCTCATCCACAATTTTCATTCCATTCACTTTCAACATATCAATTTCAACACAACACCCAGCAACAACACTCAACATCCAACACATTTAATCATGATTCTTTCCAACTCGACATAACAACCACCATCCACAATCAATTACTAATTGTCTACAAACACAAACCAAAAATACTCAATAACAAATTACTAAACATTAATCATATTACTACATTCCAACTTATCCTATGGTCATCTAGCCTAAGTTTTCACAGAACATTATATATTAAATGCAAGAAACCTAAACCATACCTTGGCCCATTTCCATGTAACGACCAAAGCTATTTATTCAAAATCAAGACAGCCCCTCAGAACCTCAACTAATCAGCTTCCTCCAAGTTCCAGTATTCACAATTTCAAGCTCCAATTATTTATTCACAACCTAATACACATTCATAACACATATATATCCAATTTAATACTCAAAGCTCAAATTCAATAAAATTAAAATAGAATTATCGTATCTTCACCTTACCCAAGCTTCACATAAGCAAGAGTGAACATTTTCCTCAAACTAATTGGATCCTAAAACATCAGAAATCCAAGAAATTCAACCTTCCTATTCATAATTCAAAAATTGGGGGAAAGGAGAAACTAAGGTGAAATAACAAGTTACCTATAAAATTGTTCTAGTAGAAACGTAGAGCTCGACGCGGTGATCATGTGGCCACAAACAATGCGGCGATTGGAGCTCGGACGAGGAAGTTACGGGGATCGAAAACCACCGTAAGGGTTTTCGGTAAAGTTTCGTTTTCTTTTCCCCAAGGTATGCTTCAGTTATGTTTTTGTTGAAATGAAGGGGATGAAAGGCTTGGGCTCATTTAAAAGGGCTGGTCCGGTTGGATCGACAGCTCAGTTTGGGACCGGTTCGACTTGTCCGGTCCAATTTTAGACCGATTTCTTCAAAATTAGTGTCAAAATTCTCGTTTTGATGAGCTCTACCATAATTTAATATTATTTTTCGCATTTCTAATCTTCTTTGTTAAAAACTAATTTATTGACTAATTATCTACTAATTTAACCAGGATTTATAGGAAGACTTATTATTCTAATATATTTTTGTTATACAGAATGATCATTCCATAGTTGAGAATTTTGGAGATGAAAGAATAGTTTACATCATTATAGAGTTTATCCTTTTGTATTTATTAATGGAGTTCAAATTATACAAATTTTAAAACAAAATCCTTGGAGTTTCAAGCAAAACAAATTAGCTGAAGGCAATATATGTTGTATTTGAAAAGAACCATAATCTTAATAATTTTTTTTTTAATAGTCTATCTACCATTGTAAAATTATGTAAATTAAATTTGTATACAAATATATTTTATTTATTTTAAAAATTATTTATTATATATTGTATATATTTATATATACTGGTTAATATTTTTTACTTAAACCTACATTACGTGTATTTAATCTAATTGAATACTGTCACCAAAAAAAAAATCTAATTGAATACTAATTATAAGCCTTATTATTTTAATTAATATACATTTAATATTTTTCTCATTTATTTTATGCCATGTCTGTGGAACACAAGAGTCGCTGCACTAATTATGTATTAATTAATATATAAGTAATACATAATTAATTATGTCTGTATTTATAAATTAATACATATATAATAATCATGTATTATATTAATACATGCATACATAACATAAATAATATTAATTTATATATAAGGAATACATAATTATGTAATAATACATAAATAGGTAATACATAATTAGTTGTGTATATATTAATTAATATATAATTAGCTATATATATTTTTACATAAGTAACATATAACATATTAACAAGTGATTAACATAATATTTAATAATATATTTAACTTTTTTAGAGGATGAGTGGTAATACAATTTAATTACGTATATGTATTTATATATTCATATATACATCTTAAATATGTATTACATATGTATTAATACATACATAACATAGGTAATACTAATTAATATATAAGTAATAAATAATTAACTATGAATGTATTAATTAATACATAGATAATACACACACACACACACATATATATATATATATATATATATATATATATATATATATATATATATATATATTAATGTATAATTATTTTTTAATTACATAGATAATATATACACACACATAATACATACATAGGTAATTCATACATAGATAATACATAATGAGGTAATAATATCTATGTATTAATCTATAATTATATATTAATTACTAGGTAATACATACATACATACATAATACATACATAAGTAATATATTGGGAGTACGTTTAATATTGGTGCGGTTTTTGTGTAGATTAATTTTGATCATTACTACAAATAAGACTACAACATAAAACATTTTAATAAGTTTTGGACAATAACATTTTTTTTGTAATATATAATCTTTAAATGTTTTATGGAGAGAGTGAATTATATTTTGACAAATGTATATGTTTTGAATTAAAAATTCATAATGAAATTAATAAACTACTTATTTATGTATATATTAATTATGACAACTTTATCTAAATTTTTGTTTTGCATAACTTCATATTTGAATTAGAATAGTCTTTAACTTCAGTTTAAAGAACTACTTGTTTTTTTTAGGTAGCTTCGAGTAAAATAGTACTTAATTCCACAATTGTGAAAAGAATTGATACTTAAGTTATAGAAAGATTAAATAATTAGTAGCATTACATTCATTCATGTGGAAAAATAGTCATGTTTTGGAACTTCTACGAAATATCCATACAAATTTCTTAAGAAAACAATGAACGGATGGTTACCATCTTAAGCAATCACATTGAATATGCAAACTAGATCTACCTTATTGTGATAATCAATTGGTTCTGCGGGATCTGTTTAACCTATATACCATAAAAGAGTTCCTCTAGACAAGCAAGAGATTTAGATGCTGCTAATTTCTCTAACTCGAGCCTCTTCGTTGCAAGAAAACAATGAATTAGGTCATTACTTCAAAAATTAATGCAACAAATTTTTATTTAGAACACCACCACCACTACCAACACCAATAATAAAAATTTCGAAAAAAAATTTATCCCTAAGTTGTGCAGAAGTTTGCTTACTGCATTTCAAATGATCAGTTTTTCAGCATCTATGTTTATGGACATATTATAAAATGAAAAACTATGAAACTACCTTTTCATTCTTTTAAAATTGTACATGCAACATTTGTTGCACACATCTCTGCCTATTTCTTGGCTTTGGCTTTTTGTCCAATGAAAACCTCCCTTTCAATTATACCTATGTGACAAATATCGAAATTTAAGCCTCGCCAAATCATTCTGTATTATAAAAAGGTATATTAGATCCTTCCTTTTGAACCAATTCTTGTAAAAGGTTCATGCACAAGTGTGTCATACCTGTAATAAATCACACAACTTAACATATCTCAAGAAAGAAAAATATAAACCACATGTAAATGAAAGGGAAGCAAAGGTGAGCAGCGAGCTATACTCAAAGGAGTAGACAATGCGACGAGGCGAGGCGAGGCAGGACGGCAATAGCACGACGGCGCAAGACAGAGCGGCGAAGGTGAGACCACACGATGCAGCGGTGACAATATGAAGACACAAGACTGTGAATCACACAGTAAAAATAGGGTTTCTGGATTAAGGAAGCAACATACTACTGGAAGAGCGAGCCGAGAGAGACAAATGATAGGAGAAGTGGACTGGTTTTGAGTTTTTGCTTGGGTTAGGGTTTGGTTTATCATTTTTGGGGAACAATGAATTTTGATACTGGATGAAAAAAAAGTAAACCCAATTTAATTTGATTTTGTTTTTTCTGTTTTGCTAAAATTATTTAGATTGATTTAATTTTAATTTTGATTGAAGGATATTTTTGTCATATAAATAAAAAATATTATTTAATTATTTAACAAAAATAATTATATATAAGTAATTTTTGTATTAATACATAAATAGGTAATACAAAATTAAGTATTAACATATAATTAACTATGTACGTATGAATTAATGTAAAGCTAATACATTATTAAATATTAATACATAATGAGATAATATTATGTATTATTAATACATAGGAGATATATAATTAATGATGTATATATTTAAACATTAATACATACATAACAATTATGTATTACATATGTATTAATACATAGATACATACATAAGTAATACTAATTACTATATAAATAATACATAATGAGATAATAATACTGAATAGGCTTCTTAAGTGTGAAATGCCTTGTGTAGTTTTGCCTCAAGGAAGTTGTATTCGCCTAATAGAATTTAATTTAATCTTCTCTTTAGTTTTCATGATTGCAAATTTTATTTAATAAATGGTTACAGATTATTCGATTTATGGAGAAATAATAACATATATCAATTTATAAAAATAGTGTAATAAATTTCAATTTAAACAATCTAATAAATTTAGATTTTTTTTTATTGAAGTAAAAAAAGCGATAGATATGCAAAATTAAATATTAATTTTCATGGGTTACTTAAAAAATAAGTTATTCTAATTATGTAAAATTTTATATACATCAAAATCCACTGACACTCCTGCTAAGTCCCTTGCTGACTTAGGCATCGAAGTGCTTAACAAGTACCACCCTTTATCTCCTCACAAACAACTCGGATGACGGCTGCTTGACACGGACTAAGTCAAAAACCACCTCACTGAAAGTTTGGACATCACGTTCAAGCCCAAACACAATCCAGTTTCAGGTGGCCCCTTGAAACAATAGTATTTCTTAGGATGTAAGCTCATGCAAATAAAATTGGAAGCCTTTGTCATTCCCATATATATGAGAATATATTATTTATTCCCCTTTCGTATAAATACACATTTTATATATTTATTTATTTTTGGAAATAAAATTGGCCATCAGCAGATTTTAGAGGCAGCAACTAAGTTGGAAAATGATTTTCAAGTACTAACAAAAGGATGAAGATGAAGCTCTTTGAAGGCCACACTAACCTCTCACATTAAGTTTATTTTGTTGCACTTTTTTAAGTTTTTTCTTTTTTTTAAGTGATATCATATCAGATTATGGGATATTCCATCTTTATTTTTGTATGGAGTGCACTGTCAAACCCAAACTTTTAAGTTTCATTCAATGAATGTTTTAGCTTAAGAAAAAAATAACAGTATTGATTGAATGATTGTTTAGATGTGAAACATTCTTAATTAACATAAAAATACCGTCATTCTTACATTGGTTCCAATTAACTAAAGTGGATACATATTTGTGTATATATTTTTTTAAGAAATAAAACTAAATGTCTATGCTTTATTAGGATCATATATATATAATTTATATTTTATAAATATTTGAAGTTTTTTGACAAATGATTATCTAATTTGACAAATTAACAATGTCTCAATTTTTTTTAATTTGAGATTAATTTGACTGTTACGACTTACGAATGTGTTATAATCAGTGTGACGTTATTAAACGTCAATAAATTTTGACGCGTCAGTCACAAAATTAACAGAAAAATAAATGACTAAATTAAGATTTTTAAAAGATAAATTTAATTAAAAAAATTTAAAAATTAATTTAAAAAATATATAATTTTTCAAAAATAAATTTGATCATTTTTACTCTTATTTTAAATAAATATAATAATCTTCGAAATATGAAATATACTATGCTTTTTGTGAAGAGATTAGTAACCTCTGCATTTGTGTATAGAAAATAGCATAGAACTTATGCAGGTGATAGTTCAAAAGTAATGCTAATAAAGACAAAAAAAAGCATACAAAAGATTAATATTTTTAAGGAAAAAATTTAAATAAAAAATATTTTGAACCCATGAAATGAATTGATAAAAAGGTTAAGGCACGTGATCAACAAATTTCTTTCTTGTCACCACCATTTCAATGATACTCTCTTCCAATTCCATATGAGATAAATGAATAAATAAAAACAAATTAAATAATAGGATCTTTGATTCTTTGGACCACTTTTGATTCTCTGAAACAAGTCATTGTCCATGTTCTTTAATTATATCGAGTTTGTTGTGCTTTCCACTAACGTATGATACTTGGATAAAATAAAAAAGATGTTGTACAAACGCGTTTTCAAATTAAAAGATATATATACGGAAGAGTTTTCGGTATGTCATTGCTGTAACGCTTTTAATGAAATTTCAATCTTTTGAGAATGAATAAGGGATTTAGATTTTTTAAATTTTAAATTTTATTTTAGAGGATAAAGTATCACTATTTATTTTATAGGTGGAATTAAGAGAAAATATTTAAGAGTAAAAGATCACATTTTATTCTCTAAAATAAAAATTCAAAATTTAGAGGATTCAAATTTACGAATAAGTAGTAGGTTGTGTTTTGTTTTTTGCGCTCTATAAAATTATCCAATTGGATGTCCAATGGGGTTTGAAAGGTCAAAAATAGATACTCTATTGTTTGTTTTTTGGTGACTATAGTTGCAACATGAGCTGATTGACCATGCACTAGCAACATTAAATGGGCCATGTAGGAACTGGGTCATATTAATGTTTTATAGTAAAACTTTTATTTGTACTAAAAAAACATTTATTTGTTTGTTTTAATTCATCCTGGTTCTCCATTGTTTTCATTCCTAGACTTCTCATTCAACAAAACCAATAATACTGTGACCAAAAACAAAAACCAAGCCAATAATGTTGTACTTATAAATATATTGTATTTATACGCTATGTTTGGAAAATATTGTTCTATGGGCTAAACCACCAAAAGTAACCATGAAAGATTGATTCACTGACAAAAGTAACCATGGAAGATCAAAACTTCTCAAATACCCACAATTGATTTGCTCCGTTTGTCAAATGTGACCAAATGTTAATAGAATGTTGTTAAATTATACAATGTGTCCACATCCATTGCAACGTGGCAAAAGAATGCCTTACGTGGATTAAATTTTTTTTTGTTAAAATTGTATTTATTTAATTGCATTTAATTATTTTATTAAAAAAGAAAACGTTACTCTTTCAAGGATTGAAATTAGAAGAACAGAAAGAGGTGTTACCCCTCCCTTTTGAGCGTGACATCAATCATGCCCTAACAGAGCAATTTTTCATCTTCTTCTTCTCTAGCGTACTCCTATTGTACTCTGATTCCATTCCTGTGACAACATTGAAGAAGGAGGTTGCTGCTTCTCCAACGGACCGTGTTTATAGGCGAATTCTGTCACACTTAAAGGCTCTATGAGGTAATACTTTTATGAACTAAGTCATTCAATGATTGTAACCTCTAAGTTATAAGAGTTGTTCGTTCAACGTGAAAAAATTAGTTCTATTGTTGTGGTTATTTCTGATAGGGTTTGGATTTGTGGTAACTTCATTATATTCTTGTTCCTCTATTTAAGCCGTATAATTTTTTATGATTCGAATATTGTGGTAATTATTGTTCTTGAAACCAAATTAATAGTGAAGTTAGGTACTATGATGGTTAGGGTTTGAGTAACTTGGAGTTTGTAAGATTGCCACTAATGGTGGATTTTAAATTCTTTTGCGTAGATGGCTACATTACATATCACTTTGGAGATATATCACAGAGAAAAATTTGAGAGAACAAAAGATGGAAAAACTATGTATGTAGGTGGAGAGAAATCTGAAATTCGAAGGGTCAATGTTGATACTCTTAATGGATTTTTTATCAATGACCTCCTTAGAGATATAGGATACACCATGATCAATGAATGCTATTTGTTAGTGCCTAGAATGGAGCTTAATGGTGGTTTAAAGTTATTAAGGAGTGATAAAGACATAATAGAGATGTATGAAGCTGCATTAAGGAATGATAGTAGAATTTGTGTATACACTGAGCACCCAATAAGCTTGCCAGAAGTTGTTGAAGATGGTGGTGGTAATGTTGCATCTCCTTCAAAGGGGAGAAAAAAGATTTGTGCAAAGAAGACTCTAACTCCTAGAAAAAAGAAGGTTACGAAGATGGCCAACACAACTGATCATCCCAAAACCCAGCCCACCACACAGTCAGGTACCAGGCCCAATAGCCAACTCAATCAACATCCCAATATACAACCCAACACTCAGCCCAACACACAAGTAAGGACATCATTATCACAAGACAGAAATTTTGTTAGCCAACCCACCTCAACCATGAGACAGTCTAGTAATCCCATACAGCAACAAGAAGCCACAAATACCTTAAATTCACAACACAATTCTAGTTCTCAGCCTTTTCATGCTGCCCCAACAACAACACCGGAAATACTAACACAATATATACCCCAAGCTTATAATGAACCCCAATTTGAACCGTATCATGTACAGAATTCTGATTCCATTTAGGGATGTCAATGGGGCAGGACAGGGGCGGGGGATGCCTCCCTGCTCCCCATCCCCGCCCTCAGATTTGCTCCCCATCCCCGCCCCATTTCCCGCTGTGGGGGAATATTGCTCCCCATCCCCATTCCCCACGGAGCCCCATTCCCCGCAGGGACCCCATTCCCCATCTACATAATAGTTCTAACTAATTATTAATTTTCATATGAATAGAGCTACAAGTATCTATCTTATACAAAAACGGCAAGATTTTATACAAAAAGTCTAAATGACACGATGGTGACTTCTTTCGAAATAACGCAATGGGGGAACGCAACGACGAGCCAAAGGAAAAAGCAGTGGACGAGGTGGGAGACGCGGCAACAAAAAGGAGAATGGACACGACGGCAGAGTTACGAAAAGGAATGCTGCAAATAGAAATTACGACGCGGTAAGGGTGATGGCACGATGAGGTGTGACGATGCAGTGAGAAGGGTGACGAAGGGGTGGCTGCAGAGAGGTTGGATAGAGTATGGACAGCCTTAGGGATCTCTGAATTGAAGAGGGGTTATGCAAATAAAGTTTAGGAGTTTTGGGTTTCTATATATATGTGTGTGAGAAATGACTAAAAAACATATATGAGAAATAAACTATTAAGGATAATTCAAGGAATTCATAAATTTCGGGGAATAGCGGGGATCCCCGCTCGGGTCCCCGCGCCTGCTTCGGGGGAATTTTGTCCCCCGTCTCCATCCCCGCGGGAAAAATTCCCCACAATCGAATCCCCATTCGGGGCAGTCCCCGCAGAGATCCCCGCGTCTCAAGAAATTTTGCCATCCCTAATTCCATTACTCAACCCCAACCACCACCATCATCAAGTCAAAATGCTGAACACAATCAAGGTCCATCTCAACATGAAGTAAGAGAAGCGGCCAAGAAGCAGAATAGAAGGAGCACTAGCAGACCTGAACCTACTGGATAAACTTTCAAACAGAACCCAGATCCTAAAAAGGCTCCAAGTATTTTTGTGCTAGTTGATGAGGCTGAAGAATATTCAGACCCTGAACCAGGATTACACTGTTATGAGTCTAAGGAGCTTCAAAGTTGTGCAGATTCGGATGAGGAACAATCAGAGGTCTTCCCACAAGGTATTTACTAATATTTTTCAATGTTCCTTTGATTATTAGTAAGTTAGAAGTGAGAACAATAATTTAATTTTTTTTTTGAATTGAGCAGTTGTGTGCAAATTACTGTATGATGAATATTAACTAATGAGTGTTGTTCATATATGATTATTTAAGTCAAAATTCAAAGGAAGTTGTGATCCTTGTTATATTGCACATCAGTTATTATCCATTACAACTATTCTTGTGCAGCATGTTATTTATTATACCTTTGATAATCATATGCTTCAATTTTTCCTACTACATAGGTAATGCCGATGCACCAGTTGGACAAGTTAGGCTTGAAGTAGGTATGGAGTTTGAATCTTTAGAGCAATTTAAGAGGGCAGTGAGAAAGTTTAATATCAACTTAGGGAGGAGTATTTTTTTTCCAAGGGTGGATAGTACAAGAGTGAAGGTGTTATGTTGGGATGAGAACTGTCCTTGGCAGATATATTTTGCTAAGAGGAATTATCCGCTGAGCTATCAGGTGAAAACATTTGTGAACGAGCATACTTGTTGCAGGGTTGTGCATAATCGGTCTGCTAATGGAAAGTGGGTTGTAGATGAGTTGGAGCAGCAAATTAGGGTGCAGCCAATGATGACTGTTCGAGAGGCTGAGGATTACTTTAAGAAAGAATATGATGTTTTGTTGAGTGAAAGAAAAATTTATAGATCGATGGCAAAGGCAAAAGAAAGAATTGAAGGTAGTGAGAGAGCACAATATGCAAGACTCCGAGAATATGCCATGGAAATTTTGAATACCAACCCAGGATCCACTGTAAATATATGCACCACACCAATGCCAAATTCAACTGTCTTGTTCAGAAGAATATATATTTGCCTAGATGCGTGTAGAAAGGGCTTCCTTGCTGGATGCAGACCGTTTATTAACTTGGATGTGACCTTCTTGAGAGGATACTATGGTGGACAATTGTTGACGGCTGTTAGTCAAGATGCGAATAATCACATTTACCCCATCACATATGCTATTGTGGATTCAGAAACCAAAGACAACTGGAAATGGTTCCTTCAACTTTTGCAAGAGGATTTGGGTGATCAGAGGAATAACGATTGGACATTTATGTCAGATCAGCAAAAGGTACAACATTTAAAGTGTTTAAACATTTTCTTGCATATAAACATGTCACCTGAAGTTACAAAGTGTTTATACATTTTTTCAGGGTCTTATTCCAGCTCTAGAAGATGTTACCTCAAGGGTGTAGTTTGGGTGTGTGCAAGAAGCACCACCCCCAAGACTTTGCAGCAGCCATGACAACAATCAGAAAACTAAACCCACATGCTTGGGAGTATCTGAGCCGCATTCCACCAAAACAATGGTCAAGATCCCACTTTAGTGAATGGCCAAAGGTGGATAATATCACCAACAACAATAGTGAAGTTTTTAACTCTAAGTGTAAGAAGTTTAGGGGAAAGCCAATCATTACCCTCCTGGAAGAGATAAGGTGTTTTGGCTAGAAATAAGAAGGAGTTAAGGGGATACAATGGACGGTTTTGTCCAGTACAACAGAGTAGATTGGAGAAAAATAAGAAACAGAGTAGTAGTTGGAGGCCATTCTGGACAGGGGATGATGCTGGAAATATCTTTGAGGTTCAATGCTTACCTATGAAAGTAATTGTTGATCTCGGGAAGCATACTTGTACTTGTAGACTATGGCAGCTCACTGGCATACCCTGCAAGCATGCATATGCAGCATTGGCACATCAAAATAGGAGGGCTGAAGATGTTGCACACACATGGCTGACAATTGGTGCTTACAATGCAACATACCAATTTTTGGTTCAGTCGGTGCCTAGTCAAGAGTATTGGCAACAGCTAGACACTATACCAATTTTGCCTCCACATTACAAACGGCCTATCGGGCAGCCCACTAAGAAGAGAGACACCTCTAGGGATGCTCCCAAGGTTGACCCAGACCCTTACAGGACAAAGAGAAAATATGGTCAAATAAAATGCAAATACTGTTTGAAGGTTTGTGAAATATTGTTCACCATAACAACTGTTAGGGATATTTGTCTGTAAATATTTGTATTGTGAAATATTATAAAATCTCAATTATTATATAGGAAGGGCACAATTCTAGAAGTTGCAAGGCTAAAAAGGAAGCCATGGCAGCAGCTGCTACTGCTGCGGATGCTACAGCACATGGTCAAAACTCTTCTGCAGCAACAACTGCACATGTACCACCTGTTAATGTAGCACAGGATGAGGATGATGAAAGACTGGCTGAGATGTATTGGGAGGAAACCTTAGAGGATGCAGAGGCAGAAGCAGCCTTGGATGCTGCAGCAGCTGAATTTGAGGCATCTCTGGGTGCCGGAACCCAACCACAGGTAAAATATAAATTTGTTAAATTGCTTAAACATTTTTTGAGCTATTAAGTTTACTTACATTCATGTCTAATTTAAATTATAGGCCACTACCACATTGAATCCATCTCCTAATATGCCGCATACACTGCAAGTGCCACCACCAATTAGGCCACCAACCACAAAAATAAAGAGAACAAAGAGATCCACCAAGAGGCCTCCTCCATCACAAGTTCAGACCCCTGTGCCTCAGGCTTCAACTTTGAACACTCTTCAGCAGCCATCCAATGCATCTGTTAGGCCACCCACCGTGTCCCCACATACAATGCAAGGAGCCAGTGCAGGCACAACTTCCAGGTTCGCACAGTTTATGCCAACACCAAGATCGCACCTTACACCAACATGGCCAGTTCCTGGATTCAGACCACCCAGACCATCTACTACTATGCAAGGCACAGCCTATGGATTATCCAGTGGGAGCAGCAACTCAACACCAAATTAAAAAAATATTAACAGTCTTTATATTTTTTGGAATCTATATGTATATAATTTAGCTCAAAACTTTACTGCTAAGGATCAGTTATGTTTACTATTTTTATTTTGAAATATCATGTCATGTTCGTATGCTATATACATTACTTAAACAGTTATTGATGTACTTTTTTAGAACCTTATGAGTGCTTATGATTATGCTATTACATATTATATTCTGATATTGATGTTATTATGATTAACTAATTTCTTAGCTCAGAATGCTTAAACAATGTTAGAAAAGAATAATAATTATTCAGAATAGTGATAGAATAAAAATGCAATAAATAGCAAAGACATCATCTCATTCAAACATGAATTACATTGTTCTTCATTGATAGAAAACAACCCTGTACCGAAATTAGTTCTAAACTTCTGCATAAATTTAGGACTCAAACTTACCAATCAGTTGTACATGACCATTACAAACAAAAAAGCCGTAAACTGCAGAAACAATCCTAAAGACACGGACACAAGCCATACTCTCATAGCTTTGATTTCACATTCAATCTTCTTCTCAACTTTCGTGGCCGTGTTAACATTTCTCTCCCTGTGGTCTGTTGGAGCAATTGTCACATCTTGATTAGCAACACCACATTTATGCTCATTGAGTCTCCTAATCAAACATCTTGCCAAACTTTGCCATCCCCCATCAATTTCATCAACCCAAACAAAATAATGGCAATCTCGACTCTACAGAAGCCAAAAAATCAAAATATCAGAGATGCAGAGGAACCCTATACTTGTCTAATTATCATAAATAATGTCTCATACCTTCGAAAAGGGGCAACGGATGAACTATCTTCCAAGATTAGTAACCGTCAAAGATTCCAACAAGACAACATACTCACCACAGTGACATCTTCCATCCATAATTTTCTTCTTCTTCATCTTCGAATGTGAAGCTCCTGAAAATCTGCTTCCTTCGCTTGTAGTTACCTCTCTCCTTGACATTGCTCAAATTCTATGAACATAAATTAATTCAAGAATTAGGGTTCTTCGCTTGTAGTTACCTTGGATGCCTGTGCTTGGGTTACCCTGCGAAAATTGGGTTCCAACCGAGAAAAACGAAGAATTATGGTTTAAATTGACCCTAAATGGTACTGAGTACACGTATCGAATGGAATCAGAGTACAATGAGAGTACGCTAGAGAAGAAGAAGATGAAAAATTGCTCTGTTAGGGCATGATTGATGTCACGCTCAAAAGGGAGGGGTAACACCTCTTTCTATTCTTCTAATTTCAATCCTTGAAAGAGTAACGTTTTCTTTTTTAATAAAATAATTAAATGCAATTAAATAAATACAATTTTAACCAAAAAAAAATTTAATCCACGTAAGGCATTCTTTTGCCACGTTGCAATGGATGTGGATACATTGTATAATTTAACAACATTCTATTAACGTTTGGTCACATTTGACAAACGGAGCAAATCAATTGTGGGTATTTGAGAAGTTTTGATCTTCCATGGTTACTTTTGTCAGCGAATCAATCTTTCATAGTTACTTTTGATGGTTTAGTCTTGTTCTATGTTAATAGAATAATTACATAAATTTTTAATAAAAAAGTTCACTGTGTTATATTTTTTATTAAAAATATTTTCTTATATAACACGATTTTGACACATTGTAATCAACTCTTTTAGTTTATTCCAATTGGTATAGTATGTACAAACACCAAAGCAATTTAAAAAAAAAAGAAATTAATTTTTTTATTCTAACATGCAATAATCAAAATGGAAAAATATATATATAAACCAACTGAAGGCTAATATTATACAAATCAACTAAAATGAAAAACGTTACCTAGATCTCCCAAAAGAATATTTTTATGTAATTTGAATGAGCCCTATTTGAATTAGACAAACCAACACTAATTCGAATTAGGCCAATTCGAATTAGTAGTGATGCTTGTAAATCGAATTTGGTCGATTCGAATTATGCATGCATATAGTCTAAGGGTAGTTCGAATCAGGGTGATTCTGTAACGACCCACATTTTTAAAATATTAATATAAATAAGTTAAAATTTACTTTTATAAATTGGAGTTCCTTGTTTTTAGAAATTACTTTATTACATATATAGTATTGATGTCTTACAAATGTATTAATACATATATACATAACATATGTAATACTAATTAATATATAAGAGGGTAAAGTACTAAATTGGTCCCCTAGGTTTGGGCGTAATTCCGTTTTGGTCCTTAAGGTTTAAAGTGTTCTATTTGAATCCAAAAAAGTTTCATTTAACATCAATTTAGTCCCACAGTTAGGTCAAAATTAAATAATTAACAAAATGTCCTACATAACAACAGTTCAAGAACAAAATCAATAATCTGGAGAACAAGTACAAGCTCCAGAGGCACAAAATCAACCATTGATGCATCAATACATTTATTTATCATTTTCTTTAGTTTTATAGAAAATATTTTATTTATATTATAAAAAAATAACAAATAAATGTATTGATGTATCAATGGTTGATTTTATGCCTCTGGAGCTTGTACTTGTTCTCCAGATTATCGATTTTGTTCTTGTACTGTTGTTATGTAGGACATTTTGTTAATTATTTAATTTTGACCTCACTGTAGGACTAAATTGATGCTAAATGAAACTTTTTTGGATTCAAATAGAACACTTTAAACCTTAAGGACCAAAACAGAATTACGCCCAAACTAGGGGACCAATTTAGTACTTTACCCTATATAAGAAATAAATAATTAAGTATGAATGTATTAATTAATATATATGTTATACATAATTAAGTATTAATACATAATAATGTAATATTATATATATAAATTAATACATAATTATTTATTAATTACATAGGTAATTCATATACACATACATAATACATACAAGGATAATAAATTTATACATTATTAACTATATAGGGATAAGTATTGTTTTGGTCCATAACGTTAAGGGTCAGAATCGAAATTGTCCCCAACGTAATTTTCGATTTAGAATCATCCTTAACATTTTTTTGTATTAAAATCGTCCTTTTAATTTTTTTGGACAAAAATACCCTCACCACTACCAGCACAATTACCTTCTCCTCCAGATTAAAAAAAATTCATCAACAGAAATTACATATCAATCACAATATCAAATTCCAGATTCAGAATTTCAAGCAAAAATTCAAATCCAGTGTTCCATAGTAGACACAATAGAAAAGCCATCAACAAAACACGAAATCAAAAAATTAGAAGCTGAATCATCAGTAGAAATTCAAGATCAAGCGAAATTACAGACTGCGAATAGACAACAATTCCATATCTGCAATGGGAGATTCTAATTCAGGAATTGACCTACCTGAATGCCGAAACGCGACCTCTGAACGTCGGCGATAGTATGTGGTGGGAACAGAAGCAGCTGAGGAAGACGACGACGTCCACGTCGGTAGAACCACTTGGAACAGCGGCGGCAGATCTATTGGATCTGGAACCGACACCAAAGCCACCTTGCTGGTTCACAGACGTGGCGGTCGTAGGCGAAGCAGCTGCGAGAAAGACCGCGACGAACGACCCGGAGGCAGCAAGCGGTGCCTCCGCAAAGGGAAAGCTCGCGATGACCCAAGTTGACGAAGCGGCGAAGATGAGAGGAGGCAGAGGCGGCGAGGCGGCAGCAGTGGCTCGCGTCTCCTCTCTCCTTCGCGATCCCCAACGGCGACGGGTTGGCGCTGGGTTTCCTGACGGCGACGGAGGCTCCAAGCTTCGCCACCGACGCCGTCACCCTCCCCCCTTTCCCCTTCCCCCTCCCCCTTCGTATACCCTTTTTCTCCCTCCCCCCCAAACGCGTTTTTTTATTTTTTTAAATTTTATAATTTTTTTATTAAAGTAGGGGTAATTTAGGAATAAATTAAAAAATTTTATTAGAAAGGACGATTTTAAAATAAAATATAACATTAAGGACGATTTTAAGTCAAAAATTATATCAGAGACGGTTTCGATTCTGACCCTCAACGTTAGGGACCAAAACAATACTTATCCCTAACTATATATGTATTAATTATGTATTAATACACACACACACACACACACACACGCACACACACATATATAATTCATACATAGATAATACATAATGAGGTAATAGTATGTATGTATTATGTAACACCCTACCACACAGAGTATTACACCTAGGATGTAACACAGAGGTGGTGAGGCACTATGACCTCTAAAATAAAATATGTACATATAATAGCAAAAAGAATATAATAAACTAGGAGCTTTAAAAAAATGGGTAAAACAAAATCGCAAAATAAAAAGCGCAACGCTCTAGAAACGGAATAACTTGCGTGTGAAGAAAACTATATCTATCAAACATAAAATAATAAAAGTAGGAATAGAGAGCAAAAGATATACAAAATAACAAGCTCCTAACTCAGCCTGCGAAGTCAAGGCTGGCCGGAGAATACTTACACACACACACACACACACACACACACACACACACACACACATATATATATATACATACATATCTAAAACCCAAATGTACATAAACAAAATCTTGTCTCTCCATAAACCTCTAAGAGGATAAAAAAGGAACAAGTTATATAGAGAGTAAGCTAAGTGTATATATATATATATATATATATATATATATATATATATATATATATATATATATATATATATATATATATATAAACAAAATAGCCCAGTAACCACTTCGTTTCAGGAGCCCAGACGCCTAATGAGACGCCTCTCGACCTGCATCTGAAAAATAACAACATAGTATGGAATGAGAACCGGTAAAGGTGCCACACACATAATATATAAGGCCCTGGAAATGCCAGAGGCAAACCTAGAACGCTGACACTTAGATTATAGAGCTTAAAGTATTAAACAGAAGTCATAAAAAGGTGGTTTTATATGAGTATCTAAATCTAACTTAACCTTAAAATCTAAGTCTCATATTGCCATTCCTCCATACCTCCATCCCCATCATGCATTTCACCGACAAATAAACAGATAAAGGCAAGCACAAGAAGGTTACAAATACTACAGGTAACAAATATACATTTAACATGACAAGTACATTTAGGTACACCCAATTAAAGCACAAGCAAGTAATTCAAGTAATATGCATATGATGTATGCTTGTCCTATGGCTGATGAGGCTCATCTGTCGGTTATCCAGCCAACCCGACAAGTCCGAAAACCTTAGACTGTCCCCTGACGTGCATCCCCAAGAGTCTATGCATAGCTTTTTCTCAAATAATCAACACTGCTCAATAGGGGTTACATTTCCAGGAATTTATAGTGCTCGGTCACACTTACGACGTAGGGTCAACAGAGTATCGAGCATTCAACCTGGTACACGTGGTGGCAAGCCACGACACTTTATCCAGGGAATCTCGTATCTCAGATCATTAAATCATTCAAGCCAAATTTCATACATAATCTTTCATCAGAATATCCAGTCAAGTAACATATATGACTTATCCGTAACATCTCATAATCAATTAATCACTTTTCAACTT